>NC_141687.1:1114624392-1115235182 GCF_964263255.1 Lissotriton vulgaris
ATAACTGGTCAAAACTTTAATTAAGACACTTTTTCCTGTTCCTGCTTGGCCGCTACCATTCAATAAAATAGGTTTAAATGATGGACATTGGCATTGTTTTTTTCGTGCAGCAAACCATGTTGTATCTGTTGTGTCACTTGTTGATACATTTCTTTTTGTTTGATGTGTAGTTGTTCTTCTAAGTTTTCTAATTGGATGATATTGTGTTGTGCTTGTTGCATTGCAGTTTCTACTTAATTCATGGCGATTGCTCCTTCATTTTTGATAATGTGTTGCCATAGTGGATCTTGGCTTAGAGCAGCCAAACTTTGACTATCTTGAGAACTGTCTCTGACTATTTCACTTGCAATAGTAGTTTATTGTTTAATCTCATCATTTAACATTGGTAGGTAAGTTGGGAAAATTGTGCATTGAATGTTATCTTTACAGGCATTGAAAGAATCTTCATAGCAGTCAAAATCTCCAGGTAATTCTGTTTCACTATGCCAAGGCTTGAACATTTGCAGAAGTGCTAAATAGAAAATACCCTCTTCTCTGGACTTTCAGAACTGAGTTTTCTGTGGTTAATAAGATTTTCTTTTGCATATTTTACCAAACATCTGTCACATCCAATTACTGCATATTTCTCTTCATTTATATTTTCTGTAACATTTCTTTTAAAGCTCTAATGTTAAAAAAATTCACAAAGGCATAGGTTTTCCAGATGTGGACTCCTTTTGGGGTAGTACATATCCAACATATTAGTTTTAACAATATCTTTACTTTCTGGTTCATCCAATGCTAAGTATTTGATTTATTGTAGAGATTTCAATACTCTTTCATGTAGCAGCAAGACATCGACTTACCCAAATGATTCCTATTGACTTTGAATATAAACTGGCAGAGCTCAACTGATCTGAACATTCATAGGATCCAATCTCTCGGTGGAAAGCATTTTCAAGCTAAAGCTGTACAGTTTCTTGCTAAGACTCTTTTCCTCTGAAATTTCTGCCCACATTTCTTTCAACTCTGTTTTTTCAATTTTGGTTATTTATGACATAACATAGCGAGCAATAGCAATTAAATCATCTGCAACATATTAGATACCCATGTTTGCATTCCACATTGTTAAAACCACTGGATTGTAGTCATTAATATACTTTAAATCTACGGTTCATTTTAAGTTTTATGCATTCTTCGGAGATTTCCGATTTATTGTATGCCTTACTGCTGACATAATACAATTTACTTTTCCTTCAGAAATAATTGTGGACATGTGAATTCAGAACAACATTTTGTATAAAATTGTCCATTTGACTCGTATTTTTGTTGACAATATTTTCCACATCGATGACTTTGAAGCCGCAAAACTTGTTGTCTCAAGCTGTTTTCTTCTCCTTCTTTTGGAATGGCACAGGTAACATAATCTTTGATGAAATACAAAACACTTTCATCAGTATAATTTCCAAATGTAGGTGCATTCTTGATTCATAATAGCATGTGTATATTAGGAGCACCTCTGGCTTGGTACTCCTTTTGCCAAAAGAAATCAGTAACTTCTCCAAGAGTTGGTTTATTTTTATTGCAGATAAAATACATCATAGCTTGAAACCTATGATTAAGATATTTTCACACATTTACAGGATCAAAGGAACAGATTTCTCCAGCTGTCCTCAATTCAATATTTTTTAATATTTGAATTAACTTGTCGTAGAAATGTAAGTAAATTTTCCCATGCATATTCAGCACAGCTAAGTGTTACAAACAACATAGGGGTACCTATGTTTCTTAACATACATTTAAGTTCTCTCCGATGACAATACCAATACTTATTGGTACCATGGCTGACACGCCATCAAATTAATTAACTACTTTTCTAATTGATCATCTCTTTGTTGAACTTTGTCCATAAATTCCTTGGCGGAAAAATGTGTGAGATGAACTCCTATTTTTAATATGTGATTCACTGCATATGAAAGTGCAGCCAAGTCACTTTCAAACAAAAGATGAAATATATATGGAATGCATGTCAAAATCTTTGATCTTCTGAGTACAGCAGTATTCTGAAGCTGAAATCAGTACTGCTCCTTCATCATTTCGTCCACCTTCTCCAGTGGGGAACAGCTGTGGGAAACAATGAGCTTCCAAAAATGTTTCCCATAATATCATGGGAGTTCCCTTTGCTTTCTTTATTTAAAATAATTCAATACTGTTTCACATCATTTCTTTTGAGTGTAGTGGATGTATACAGTAATATTCGTAAATCTCTTCACTCCTGGACATAACCACTATTTTTATTTGTCCACTTTGAATTTCTGTTTCATCTTCTAAACATATTTCCTGTTCTTCCACATGTACAGTTTTATAATAAATAGTATTCTGTACATGATATAATGTAACCTTTTGAAGTTTAGTAACATCTACTAACTCTTGCCATATTTTTTTATTCTTTTTTGGTACACCATTAACTAGAATAACTACAAGATTACTTTCCTCTCTCTCTATACCAACAGTTTCAATATTGTTCTTAAAATCTAAAGGTAAATACACAACACTTCCTTTCAGACCTCTTTATAATTCTGTTGGAGGAAGCTTGCCTGTTTGGCTCAATACGAACTATAGCCTGAAGCAGGTGCACAGATTGACTAAGGATGGACTCGTATGCATTTAAATCTGCCGTTCCGGAGGTATAACTACCAACTCTAAGTGTTTATGTACAGCTCTAGGTGACATTTTGTTCTCTTCTAACTTGTTGCAACAATATTTACAAATGTGTTGATCAGTACCCAACTCAAAACGACCTTCCATTAACAAATAAGCATTACATTGCTGCTGCTTATCATTGTTTTTCTTTTCACTTTTTAAATATACATCAACATTCCTAGTTGTACTTCTATAGTGAGTACATCAACAACAAATACAAACATTGTTTGTTTTTTTTCAGATGAAACTATCGTAAACTTTGTAATTTCATCTGCAAACTTGTCAGTACTAATAACATCCACCTGTTCTTCAAAATCTACACTTATCAAGCTGTCACTTTCTATACACTCCTCCTGTGAAGCAAAGACACAAAACTCTATATCATCACAAACTTTTTTTTACATCTGATACTGAACCATTCAAAAGAGCTGCATTCATTTCACTTAAAGATAATGCAGGACTTTTTACGTAGTACAATCTCCTTACTAACTTTATCATTTCTGTGTGGTGTACTGCTAACATTCTTAAATGATGAAATGTACTTTTATACACTTTTCTAGAATGACAAGCCAGAGAATGACCCTGCAACTTAGTATATTTTCTCACTTTACATGGATCTAGTCCTTGCAACATCTTAATCTTCTGTTTAACGCTTTGTTTGGCATATTCTCGTACGAAAACGCATAATATATCAATAGATTCCTATTGAATACTACAAATACTACTGCAATCCCACTTATACACTGGGGCTTGTGTACATCCCCCTTGAACTTCTTCAGCTATTATTTCATCCACTTTTCTAGATACCATCTTTTCTTTTTCAATTGGACAACCATATTTTATCTCATAACATCGACCACTGGTATCAACTGCATGAACTAATGCATTTTGTTGAAAATAGCTTTCTTCATTAAAGAAAGGCTCAGTACTAGAAGTGTGCTTCCATTCACCAGAAAATGTTTTGCAAAAGTTACTTCTATTAATCAGCCTTTTTCTTTTGTTTTTCTCCTTCATTGTGTGCATTTTTTTATTCAGTGTTTTCATTCTCTTCAATACCAATATATATAACTGTTGTTTCAATTCAAAAGCTTTTTCTACTACACTTTCAATCTGTTGCTTTTTCTTATACGCTGCTTGTCTTTTTTATATTTTTTTCAATCTTTCAATAATAATAATAATAATAATGCCAGCATTTGTAAAGCGCACAGCTACCTCCAACGGAAGTGTCCCGGGGCTGTCCGTTTATCGCTTAGGAACCCCCTTCCTGGCTTTTCCCTGTGAAATGTCCACTCCTGGGCACCCCCAAGGTGAAGCCAGGCATTCCAGCGCTGTTGGGGCCATTGTGGAGATTAAGCAAGTTATTGCCCAGAGTTGCAGAGTGGGACCCATGATTAGAATAGGCACTGAGGCGAGAATTATCAGGTCAGAGAAAATTGAGCCCAAGACCCGCTGAGGCGGGTATTGAACCCTGGTCCTAGGCCAGACCTCTGCATCAGGGTCTGCCACTCTAACCATTGAGCCACACTTCTTCAATACATTTTGTAATACTCTACTTCTGTACATTCTCTCCCTAATGTCTTTATATTCTTTCAGCTTGGATTGTTTTCCCATAACATGATTTTCTATTAATATGTCCTTTTTCCGTTTCCTTCTGATTGGTTGTACAATGTTCTTTTCTCTTTTCCATATTTTCAACAGTTTTCACATTCTTTAAAAGTATTTTAACAAACTCTTTAGTTCTCTTACCAGAAGTCTTTTTCTTCAATATAACATTTTGAACTTCATCTAATTTCTGTTTTTCTCTTTCTTTTAAATAGTACTATTTTCTTTCTTGTCTTTTCTTTTTGACATTTTTTCCATACTCAAGCTTTCTTCCCAATAATGGTGAATATCTGTAACAAAATAAAAGTTGAAATAGTTTCTAAGAATAATTTTATAATATTAAAATATTATACACAAATACACTCATCTATAAATAAACAAATACTTTCAATTGCATTGCAAATATCTCCATAACACATAAATGTTTACAATATTATCAACCTTATAATAAAAAACAAATGTATAAACTTTAACTTCTCAATGCACATACTTTCTAAATTTGAGTAAAAAAAGTGTATGTATTGATTTCTACACATAAAATATAGCACCTGACTATTGAACAAACTGTGTCAGATACTGCACAATTCCTTCATTTTAGAAGACATCACAACCGCTGCAACAAAATGATAAAGCATAACTAAAGGAATTGTCTACTACTACCCAAACCAACCAGGTTCAGATGTATAATACATTAGACAATAGATGTAGAAGTAGACAAATATGTAATTCACAACACCATCAAGTCCAATAAACTACACAGACTGGCGGTCTCATTTCAAAATAACACCTAGAGCATTGTGCTTACCCAAATATAAACCAGCAATCCTTCACATGTCTCTCTTGTAAGTCTCACCATATTCATGAAAGCATGCATTCATGTGTCTGTACCTTTTGCCAGTGACACCATATATAAAAGAAACATACAAATAGTTATTTACCTGCGTTTTTCCACAGACTCATACAAAGTAGATTAATCACTAATCCCTCTGCCAACATGTCTTAAACCCTAGTTTTGTGCTGCAGCTTCACCATTCTGCAATTACTCAGGTTGTTGGGCCTAGCTAAATATAAAGCAGCAATCCTTTGCATATCTCTGCTGTAAGTCTCACCATATTCCTGAGAGTATTCTTGCATGCGTCTGTTCCTTTTTCTAGTGGCATCATATATAAAAGAAATATACAAATAGATGTATACCTGTCTTTTGTGCATCTGGCATCTTCAGATGCATAACACATATGAGAATACATGAGAAAGTAGAGACATACCTCAGTCACAAGACCCTGCAGACCTTAAAATATGACAGACTGCAATTCACATTTCAAGTACACACTGAAAATGATGCAGTATATTTGAAGTGCACCTTTCCACAGACTCATACAAAGTAACCTAATCACTAATCCCTCTGCCAACATGTCTTAAACCTCACTTTTGTGCTGCAGCTTCACTATTCTTGAACTACTCAGGATGTTGGGCCTGGCCAAATATAAATCAACAACCCTTTGCATATCTCTACTGTAAGTCTCACCATATTCCTGAAAGCATGTATGAATCAGTCTGTACCTTTTGCTAGTAGCATCATATATAAAAGAAATATACAAATATATGTATACCTGTGTCTTATACGTCTAGCATCTTCAGATGCATAACACATATCATGATACATGTGCAAGTAGAGACATACCTCAGTCACAAGACCATGCACGTCTTAAATCTTGAGAGACTGCATTTCACATTTTAAGCTGACACTGAAATTTATGTTGTATATTTAAAGTGTACCTTTCCACAGACACATGCAAAGTAGCTTAATCACTAATCCTTCTTCCAACATGTCTTAAACCTCAGTTTTATTCTGCAGCTTCACCATTCTATGACTATTAGGATATTGGGCCTAACCAAATATAAAGCAGCAACCCTTCACGTATCTCTACTGTAAGTCTCACTGTATTTCTGAAAGCATATATGTATACCTATGTTTTATACGTCTAGCATCTTCAGATGATAACATAGAACGCAATACATGTGCCGAGTAGAGACATACCCCAGTCACAAGATCATGAAAAACTTAACAGTTGACAGACTGCACTTCACATTTCAAACATACACCTCAATATAAGCAGCGTACTTCAAGTGAACCTTTCCACAGACTCATACAAAGTGCCATAATCACTAATTCCTCAGCCAACATACCTTAAACCTTACTTTTCTGCTGCTGCTGCTTCACCATTCTGCTTCTACTCAATAGTTGAGCCTAGCGAAATACAAAGCAGCACACCTTTACATGACTCTGTTGTAAGTCTCCCCATATTTCTGAAAGCATGCATGCATGTGTCTGTACCTTTTGCGAGTGACACTATAGATAAAAGAAGCATATAAATAGATGTATACCTGTGTTTTACATATCTAGAATCTTTAGATGGATAACACATATCAGAATTTATCTCCAAGTAGAAACTTTCCTCAATCACAACCCTATGCAGACCTGAAAACTTCACACAACACACTTCCCATTTCTAGCACACACCAAACATTATGTGGCATATTTCAAGTATACCTCTCTAGAGACTTATACAAAGTAGCCTAATCATAAATACTTCATATGCACTTGTTTTAAACATTCACATTTGTGCTGCAGATTCCCCATTCTAGTACTACTCACAATGTTGAGCCTAGCCACATACAAAGTAGCTACACCTCTCTGTTATACATCTTGCATCTTCAAATGTATAGGACATATTAGAATACATATGCAAGAAGAGACATACCTCAGTCACAACTCCACACACACCTTAAAACTTGACAGACCTCCCTTCCAATTTGAAAGTGACTCCTAAAATGATGCTGTGTACTTCAATTGCACATGTCCACACAATAATACAAACTACCAAAATCCCTAATCCATCTTCCAAAATACACATATTACTATACACAATCTATTTCAATCGTCATTTAACTAAAATAAACAAATCTACAATATACATCTCTACATTTAATGACATATTTCAAACATTACATTTCCTGAATAAATTTTAAAGTTTGATAATAAAGCTTTTCAAAAATTAAAATATCACTGAAATCAGTAAAGTACTACTACATAATACAAAATATACCTCACAAATCTCTAACTCACCTTTGAAATAGTATTGTAGAATAAGAAATATCAGAAACTCAGAAACAATTTTCTTTTGCACACAATCAATGTAATGCACCCCTCTCAACAAGGTAAAACCAGCAATGGAAAACTTTCTCTCTCTTTCTCCACATAAATAAATGTAAGTAACAAATCCCATTCCATGCCTACATTATTTCAAATTGTAAAAAACATTTCTATTGGTTATACATATTAACTCTTTCCAACTGTCTTCTAAAAGTGCTCAAATTGGTTCTATAATTTTCTGGAGTCGCGACTCCACTGCAGTGCCGCAGTATAGGGTTGCGATGGAGCCGCAAATTCTTACGGGAGTTCAAAAACCTATTTCTAATAATACTAGCATATTTGTTTAAGAACATACTAGTTCTACACATACTACTGACTTAGGAAAACTTAATTTAGTAAAATATCATGTATTTTAAGCTACCATTTCACATTTTAAATCCACACTTATCTTTTAACCCTTCCCCCATTCACCTCAATCCCAGTTTCCACAGCAACAGTTTTTGCTTCATTCAACTGTACTTACAGGTCTCACGTTCACCATACTTTAAACTTCAGCACAGCAACTTACAAATGCAAATAGCAGGTGTGGTTGACTTTTGCAAAATATTAACTTATCCTATCTACTGTACCTTTCAAACATGTTTTAATAGCCAATAATAAACATGTTTCTTCAGGAAAGTAACATGCATCCTATTTTTGAGTGCCCAATGTTAATTAACAGCCAATGACTTATCAGCTTTTTGAAAAATAGCATCTTCCTCTCCATTTTATATACCTCTCATTCTACCAACAGGACTACCTGAGCCACAGACATATTTTCATTCCTCTCAGACATCCACTCAAGATGCTAACAGTATGAATTGTAGGACACAGCCATGTATTCTAGTGCAAAAGGTATGCTGAACACAGAGGTATTTTCAAAGACCTAGGTTTGCAAAATGTGGATATTAAATGGATTGCAAAGAGGGGATAAAAGTGGCACCAATGGATGCCTTTGGTTAAAACCTTTTTGCATTTCCAACCCATTGACCTCTTGGTTGTGCACTGTGGTGGCAATGACCTAGGCACATTAACTGGAGTAGTACTGCAAATGCTCATGAAGGATACATTTGCATAACTGATGTTGCTTTTGTCTCAAAATAT
This sequence comes from Lissotriton vulgaris, assembly GCF_964263255.1. Classification (NCBI taxonomy): domain Eukaryota; kingdom Metazoa; phylum Chordata; class Amphibia; order Caudata; family Salamandridae; genus Lissotriton; species Lissotriton vulgaris. The sequence continues at coordinate 1,114,632,974 of NC_141687.1, forward strand.
CTTTGTATACTCTAATAGATGCCAAAGACAGAAATGGAAGTTGTCAAATCAATTCTGTCCACAGTTTGAGAAAGCTAGGAAAAATGTCAATTAAGCTGTTTCTGTTTACCTCAGAGACCATACCATGGGCTCCATCTATAACAACAATTTACGTTTTGATATGGATGACATCTACAGAATTGATGGAGTTCACTTCATAGATGAAGGAAACAGAGTGTTTCTCAACAAACTTAAGCTGTGCGTCCGCACTTACATGTAGCTTCAACAAAGTCTAAATGAAAACAAGGGCTCTTTCTAGAGCCCCCTTATAACCTAATAGTGATTTATTTTAAATATAAATACTCTTTTTAAATTTTTTGTGGATTCGCAAACCCGTTGCAAATCAAAAAACAAAACCACAGATTCAATGTACTACAGCACAATACACTTTTCATGTGTAACCTTTTATTATTACAAACTCTTTCAAATTTAATGTAAATATTAAATTAAATGTCACTAACTCTGTAAAAAAGTTCACAAATGCAACACTACCTTCCAAATTATATACTATTAATTATATATTTGCGATGGATTTGCTAATCCAACACAACGTTACATACTGGGGGGGTGCGCTGAGATCAGCGATGGGGTCGCTACTCCAAAAATGAGACAACAAAAACCCTGCCTCACTTTCATTACTTGGTATCCGCCCTGGGGACCCCATCCCCTGGGGCATGCTCTCATGTTGTGGACCGCAGAGGGAGCCCCAATGCCCCTGTGGTTCCTGCCAGCTCCCCGCCTCCTGGGGGAACCGGCATTGCTCTTGAACAAAGGGAGCTCCTAACATGTGCCTCCCTTTGCCCTAAAGCAATTCGGCTTCGCTTCAAGTTTGCAATGGCAGGGAGGGGAACAGTGCTCTCGCTCTGTCATAACAAACTGCAATGCCCTGGGGGTGGGCACCCCAGGACATTGCTGGAGCTGACCCTGGGGGGTGGCGGTCCCCACAGCCATGGAGGGCTCCAGGAGAGGGGCCACGTGGCCCCCCTACTACATATGTTTGATGCCCTGGGGAGGTGGTGGTCCCCGGGGCCAAGGGTCCACAACAGAGCCTAGGATTTTCTAAATTAGTGCCCGGGGCAGGGGGGGGCAGGAGCCCCGCATTCATTTTTGTTTAATAAGACTCAGGGAGGCCGCAGCCCCCGGGGATGTGGGGTGTCAAGTGCCCCCGCACACTATTAATCATGCCCCAGGGAGGTAGCAGTCATCTGGGCTGCAGGGGCCCATGGGCCCTGCATATAATTTGTTCATTGCCCCCAGCACCTGGCCCACCTGGGGGCATATTAAAACAAAGCACGGGAGCTCGCACTTCATTTTAAAAAAAACTTCTGGCAGGATGCTCGCACGGTACACAAATCCTGCAGAAAAACTACAAACAAAATGCTTTTTTGGGCCCTGGGGGACCCTCTGAGCAGGCCTGTGGGGTCAGGGTGTTTCTACCCTGCCCCTTTTTCTTCATTTTTTAACCTTTTTTCTTGTGACTTGGTTCCGACCGTCAGTTGAATCCTTTCTAATTACATCGTAATATGTTGTCAGATTCCTTTCGGACTGCCTCTTTATGATGGAAAGGAATCCAAATAGTCATTCTGACTGGCTTCCAATTGGCTCAGAGAGCTCGTACGCCGGTCGGAATGTGGCCAGTAAGCCAGTGGCTTTTTCTACCCCTGCAATTACGATGTCAGGTTTTGGCAGCATTTCCATGTTGGTCTTTCTGACACAGGAAGAATGTTGGAACTCGACTTTGGGGGCCCCCTGCAGGGCTGCCATGGGTGCACAACCTCCAGTTGGAGGCTGAGGGGGCACCCATGGTGCTCCCCTGTTGATCCCTGCACCCCGTGGCAGGCACTCTCAGGTGCTCGCCATGGGCTGCAGGGATGAACTGCACCTCCTATTTTACAATGGGAGCATGCATACCAATCAGATATATGCTCCCAATTTAAAGTATAGGAATGAGACCGAACAGTGTTCGTCGCATCCTAATTAGTTGGTCTGGACCGCCGACTATGTGTCAGTCAGTTCCTTGACCGAGACAATATCGGACGGAGGAAACTCTACCTGACATCGTAATGAAGCCCTTAGTGTTAGCTCTCCCAGGCACCAAAGTCAATAGCACATGATCCGATTTCCTGCTAATTCTCTCCATCCTAAAACAGTGTGTATACACGGCACTCTCCATTACCTAATTGAAAGCCAGATATGCATCATCAATTATGTATTTTTGTGTTTATTGTGTGAGGCTCTGTTTGCTGTCTTTGAAGAGTCTGGGACTGTACTGCAGACATTGAGTGTGTGAATTATTAATTGCAAATGCATGAATTAGTTTATGAGCTGTCAAAAGTAATGATGAAGCAGCTGCTCAGGACTGCCCTGATAATCCACCTGCTCTGTTTAATTCTTTTATCATCATTGACAGACAATTGCAACAAGCAGCGAAAACCATGTTGCCTGTTGTGTAACTGCTCCTGTGACAAAAAGGGCCACATGGAACCCATGGCTAGTGAGCAGGCATAAAAAGCTGTGATGGGATTTAAAAAAAAAATGTAAACATATTTTATTAGTTTTAAGATATACAGTAAAGGATGTTCAAATATCGTGTGTCATTAATTCTTTGTATCACATAACAGTTATAAACAACATTTCTCAGTCTCGCATGTATATTCTGGGACAAATATCTTCCCCGTAACATAATTCTAACAAAAACTCGACTCTAACTATGCCATTTACCTATATATGTTCATGATCTTGGTCGTGCATCCACTTGTATCTATAGACAAGTCATTAGACACTTCATACATACATCTATATTATCTCTTCTGTTATTAAATGGCCATCTGCCGTTTTATACATTTGTAGGGGTATCCCTCTATAGGTGTCCACCTTGCCCATATTTTGGTGTGTTTTTGTGGGCACCCTTGGGCTATAAACACAGGAGTTCTAGTTCCATAGTAAAATCCATGCCTGAATTCCTGGGATGGGATTTCGAGCTACTGACTGCTGCCCCGCTTACATTTACTTCAGCAGTGACACCTCATTCATGATAGGCAGGACCCCTGCTGCTGTTCCTGCATAGAATCTTAAGACAGGTAGTATATCAATGCTCCTCAGGCCGACTGGTCAGATTCCACTCTAATCTAGTAGTTTGCAGGACTGGACTGGACTAGCTCTAGCTGGCATCAGGCGTTTCCACCGGAGACTGGAAGGGTGGAGGCCAGTTTTGCAGCAGTAAGTGCCAGTTTTGTTACTGGGGGTCAGTTTTGCAGTTATGCTGCAATAACAGCCCATGTATGAAAAGCAGCAGTGCTTCATACTTGCAGACCACCCTCAACCCTCCAGGGGCTCTCTGAAAAAATTACTAGGGCTGCTTTGGGTTCCCAGTCAGGCCCAATTGGTGGGAAGTCAGACAGCTCCACTGACACACCTCATGTATAACAAATAGAACCTCCACCCAATCTAATGCTAGAGCCCACAGAAGTATCTGGCAGTGCACGCCACTCTTGAGTTACCCAAAGCTAACTAACATAAGCTAAGCAGTGTCTGAGAGGTATTCATTTAAATGTGGTTGATGTCTGTGCACACCATGCTAATATTGTCATGGAGAGGGAGATTTATATCTTGGAGGTATAGATGCTCAGCTTTAACAGCAATTGACTACCTTTGCTGCCAAGATAATGGTCCGCCCACCAAATTTATATCCGGGCGGACCTTAGGTTTAATCATGGTGAGAGAATACCGGTTCTCCTGTGATAAAACCTTCCCGATGGCCCAAGGAGTAAAGGACGTTAAAACCAGACCTCTAATTCCACCCAGGTAATTTAGATGGATGGAATTAGAGGCCACTTTCCACTGCCCATAACTGCTAGGAAAAGTCTTTTGGTTTTCTAAAAAAAAAATCCTGCTTCTGGATTTTCTTTAAAAAAAAAAATAGGAAAACAGCTTGGTGCATTGCACCGTCATGTTGATGGAACTGTGCACCAAACTGTATGCAGCACTGACAAGAACTGCTGTGAAGGTGGTTCATGCCAATGCTTTAGAAACGACTGCCAGCTTGGCGGTCATTTCTAAACTTGGCGGGTGGCACTGCCAAAATATAAATTAGACCCTGATTTCCATAACCGTTTATCTCTCAACGTAATAGCATAATTCTTTCTCTGTTTACAAAATAAGGCTCCATACCAGAAACGTATCAGTGTAAAGAGGTGCTGTGAGGCAACGTGATACAAAAGGGGGTGGTGATGGAAGGAGCATCTGAACCAATCAAACACACACACCCAGTCAACAGATCTGGGTTTAATCCATCACTGTTCTTCAGCCCACTCTGCCACCCGAGTTCAGACATTGCCATATGCAAATCAGTCTGACTCTGTGCCAAAAGGGGGTGGTGATGGACGGAGCTTCTGAATCAATCAAACACTCACACCCAGTCAACAGATCTGGGTTTAATCCATCACCGTAAGGGAACGTGAGGCGTCATCTATACCATAAATGCTTTACAAAGTATTTATAATGTTTTTCAATTAACTCAGAGTCGTTTAGAGCCTGGTGGTTGGCCAGCTGGCCCACTGGGGGCCATATTATCAAGAACGGCGATAACATTATTGCCGATTTAGCAGCAGGAAACTGTCGCTAAAGCGGCGATAAGGGGCTTGATAATATGCCCTTGTGAATTCCCATTGAAGCAGTTTCCTGCCACTAAAGCGGCGATAATGTTATCGCCGTTCTTGATAATATGGCCCCTGATCAGGTAAATCACACACTCTGCACTAATTTAAAACTAACTTTGCAACAGGTCTCGTCTGGGCCCTTCACACGAAAAACACTAATCGATTTCCCAACATGACATCCTAAAAATGAATGTAGAAACCATTAATCTAATCCATGTCATTGTATTCGCTCCTATTTACATCTCACATGTTTTACTTAATTTAGTTTTCTTGCTTTTTTCCTGGATGCTTTTTTCTGTTACTTTTTTTCATGCAGCAAATTAATAGAATTAACTGAGTAATCATAGGTGTATGTATGTGAAAGCTCAGATAGTGTGTAGGTGCTTAAGGCAGTAGTGTGAGGCTCTCACAGTGGGTGTCGGTGGGACATCAAGGTGTTCACAACACATGCTTATCCAAATCCTGGCCTCTCATTAGTTCGTTGTAATGGTGAGTAGATGCAACTGAGTCAAATGGGTACAAAGCTGTTGAAGTATTGAAGTGTGGAAAGTAAAAGAATAGGAAGTACCCACAGGCAAATGGCTGTTAGGGGATGGTGACGTGAACGGGAGGCAAGGAAATATGTTGAGAAGTAGAGCATGAAAAGAGGGTGTGGAGAAAGAAAGCGATGAGGTGTCAAACACACAGACAGAGGATTTCAGAAAAATGTGGGGAGAAAAGGGAGTAAGTGTTTCACATATATGCTGCAGAGGAAAGTAGTGTCAAGGGAAGAGCAGAGGAGATTGTGACACTCTGAAGACCTCTCTCTCTTCTGTAGACCTCAGTAAGCTTTAATTCACAGTCTCATTGTTGGAAATGACCATCGTGGTATTCACCCAGATTTTTGCTTTCTATTGCTGGACCCGTCTTTGCTGTCCAATGGACTCAGTACACTTGACTCCTGATAACTACCGATAAATTGATAAAGTGATTGTTTTCTCCTAAATAAACATGCTAGAATTGGCACATCCCTATGTGACACATTTAATTTACTTGTAAGTCCCCAGTATGTGGTACCACATGTACTTAGGGCTGGTATATTAAATGCTACTAGGAGGCCTGCAGCACTAATTGTGACACCCTCTAAAGTAGTATTGTAAAACCTGGCCTACTATTGTAGCTTTGATGTGCCATTTTGACCTGGCAAAACAAACCTTTTGCCAGTCCTATACCTTCCCTTTAACAGTTACAAGTCACCCCTAAGTTAAGCCTTAAATGGTCTTTAAATGTTGACACACGTCTATTTAGTATTGCACAAGTTCTAGCAGTAGAAATCCCCCAAAGTTGTTTGAAGACTCCGAAGAATGATTGCCTTGCTGTCTAAAAAACCTGAAAGAAGAGTAAACCTGTTTTCTTTGAACCCAGGAACCCAAAGTGACTGCCAGGGTTACTTGACTGACCTCCTTTGAGCTAAAGGAACACAACAAGCTTCTGCGGTCCTCTATTCCTTCAACTGCCCAGCTGATCAGTTCCAACTGAACCTGCCCTGGACCCTGCTACTGGCCATTGTTGGAGTGAGTCCTAAACCCCAGATTGTCCCCCTAGGTCCTAGTCCCTTTCCTGGGGTTAGAGTGTAGACCTCCTGTCCCTAGACTGCAAGAAGAGAGACTTACAGCCTGATTCATGTACGGGCCGTTTTGCGTGTCCCTAATAGCGAATCATAGCGATTCGCTATTGAGGACACGCAAAACGGCATTCATGTAGGAATTGCAACTTAAATAGCGATTCCTACATGTTCTTTATTTGCGAGTAGCAATTTGCTACTCACAAATACTCCCCATTCATTCCTATGGGCCAAGAGGCCCATTGGAATGAATGGGGATTTGCGAGTAGCAATTTGCTACTCGCAACTGAGATAGCGATTTTAAGGGTGCCAGGGGTGTCCAAAGGACGCCCTGTAGCACCCCTAAAATGCACTTATGGACAGGTGTTGCGCACACACATGTCCAAAGGACATGTGTGTGTGCTACATGCAACTTTGAAAAATGCTTTTAAAAGCATTTTTCTGAGTTTTTGCTATTTACCGACAGGTCTGACCTGTCGGTAAATAGCGGCCCCAAAAGTCCAAAATCGCTATTTTGTTGTGTGTCATGAATAGCATTTAAGGAATCTCTATTAGAGATTCCTTAAATGCCATTCCACGCAAATATGCGAATTCTTAAATAGCGATTTTTGCATTTGGTATCATGAATACCAAATGCAAAAATTGCGCTCGCAAAGGGCCAGATTCTGAGAATCTGGCCCTTTGCGAGTGCAATTTAGCTACATGAATCAGGCTGTTAGAAACGTTTTCTACCTTTCTGCCTTGAGAACAGACCGAGATTGGGATCCCTATGGAAACCACAGCCACCAATGTTGAATCCCTGGTTGGCAAAAATGTGCTAGTTTGCCCTGCTGAAGGAGATATGACTTCTAGAAAGTTTCTAAATCACGCAAGTGACGAAAAACGTATTGGGTGTACCTTCTGATGTCACTCTGTTACATGAAGATTTCTAACAAGAAACAAGAAACTGAATTGAACTTTAGCTGACCGTGACTCATTGGACTAAAGTTTATACAATATAATATACTCACAAGTGCTGTGATATTCTTTGCATTCATAAACATAATGCTAAGGGTGGGCATTGAACTCTGCCCTGCCGGCGGTGTTTCCCGAGTTTTAGACACTCAGCGCTCCGCTTTAAGCGCGGAGTTCAGTGCAAAAAGTAAACTCCACCTACCACCGGCAGAGCAAAGTTTACCGACGTGCACCCCACTTTCTTCTGTTCGTATATACTCATTAACCACCCACTTCTCAGGTTGCCCCATTGTTGCTAATCATTCTTCTTCCTTCCCAGAGTTATGTTTTTTCCATGTGCCGTTTAGCTGTGTTTACCTTCTTAAGCTTGCCGCCACCGGTTAGCCTTTCCTGCAGCTTCCCCTTTCTCCACCGTTTCTTGTACCCCTGCGGGGAACGGGATTTTGATATCAATTTATGAGTATGATAAATTTAATAAAGAATCCCATTCGTCTGTTTTGGACCGCTTTTATCTGTCATTGAGGAAAGGACCACCCCAGCATTGGCTAGACAAACCCCATTAACTGACGCCACTCTGAAGAACCACTTACAACTGATGAAGTTTTAAGAGTTTATATAAAGATTAATTTGAATGCGATACAATCCACTCAGGATAAAATCTCAAAGTATACAAAATACAAAATCAGTTAAAATCTCAGTTGCTTTAAGCTTCGGTGTGAAGTGGTTTCTTCTGCGTCATCTGCAGTAAGATAAAAACAATCATCAAGTTAATCTGTCCCTACTCTATGCTATATGACGATCCTACTTCGCAAGTTCTTCCCTAAAAAGGTGTCAGCAGTTTGTCTCCCTAAGAAGTCAAACTCTCTTTAGCCTCTAAAGGAAATCTTAAGTTTCAGAAGCAGTACCCTATCTGCCTACCCATCTGCTCTCTAAGGGTCCTCGGCCTACTGCTCCCTTGCGCTATGATGTCTCAGCGCATCTGCTCAAGGCATCTACCCTTCGCCCTTGCTCTGAGCAATTCGTCTCGCTGTTCCTAATCTCCCAATTGCTCTGCTGATGACTCTGCTCTCCTCCCCGGGGTGCTGTCCCTAAAATACACAATCACAGTGTGAGTGGAACGCCCCTTGACGCCCACCACGGACTTCCCCCGATGATGTCAACTTCTTTCTTCTTCCATTGGTCCACTCCTCGCATCGTCCGTTGAGTTGACCCTTCTCCTTTGGATGTCATCTTCCTCATTTCATCGTCGACATTTATTGACTCTCTCAGCTCAAGTGTCATAGGAACTTGGACAAGGCCTTAACTTATCTGTACACTTCTCAACCTTCTAGATCATGTGAATGGTCTTGTCAAAACATAGTCCACTTCAACACATACCTCTCCTCACGTTCGAACAACAAGTTCCGTCCGGCATTGTCACCTTAAATCTAACAAGTGCTAGACTTCTCGGCTCTCATGTCCACATCAAGCTATTTACGACCTTCACAAGACCACTAAATTACGTTTCATGTGACTATGCTCCTTCGAACTCTTGGTCAGTCAGGTTAGAAACACAAATGACCTAAACTCTTCTAACATTCTTACAACTTCTTCTACACAGTATAACCTTTGGCATACATTTATATATTCGCACTTTAACAAAAGCCCTAGTTATACTTATACATTTTCTACATTAAACATATACTTATATAGAATACGACTACATAACTTATGCATTTTCCTTGGTTACATCTTTATGTAAGTTCTCTTATACATTTATCTACGTTTCTCCACGTTTACGTCTTTCCGCGTTATTTTCCTCGCCGCTTCTCCCAATGTAAAGTTACACATTTAAAGTTACACACGTACACGAATTCTACTGTGCACGCTCTACATTTCACAAGCATTTATACACATTTCTATACATTTACCCTTCGTGTATACGGGTTTCTAAACTTAATGCATTTTAATCGTGTGAATACATTTACATTTCCTATAACATGTTATCACATTCGTTGGCCCTTATGCTATAGTTGCCAACTTTACATTACGATATGCATTTCATTCCTTCGTTTATAACATATAAGTCTAAATATGGCTACTATATACTTTTCGTTCAAATTGCGCTCTCTCAGTTCCCCCCTTTGATGACTTTTAGGAGTCATCACTAAAAGCAATTTGAATACATAGTTTATACTGAACTAGTTACATCTGTTCCTCTTTTTATCGATTCAAGCGTTCTCAGACTTTTATATTGTTGGTCTTGTAAAACAGCTAGTCTCCTTTCTTGGTCTCTCATCGATCTTTGTAACTGGTTCGACCTATACCATTTATACAATTTTACTAATCCTAGTAATATAATTATGCAAATTACTACTATTAATACAGGCTTTAAAATGTACCAGACTATACCCTTGCCTATATTAGCAAACCAACTTCCAACCTTGCCTACTCCATTTCCTACTTTTTCCCAAACATTTATTTTTGATAAATCTTCAATTTCTTGATGAATCTGTGTAATGTTTCTGATAACCTTCTCAAGTGGTTTTGAATTATCAGGAATATAAGTACAACATTCCTGAACTTTCAAAGATTTACAAACTCCGCCTTCTTTTGCTAATATTACATCAAGAGCAAGTCGATTCTGAAGAACCATTGCTCTGATCGATTGCATCTCACCTTCTATTAACATTAATGACCTTGCAGTACTCGCAGATAATCTATCCACGACTGTAGCTAGTCTCCTGATCTTAACATCGTTAAGTATTAAACCCAACATAGGAAACATCGCTCCAAATACGTCTCCTACTATTTCTGCATCTCCTACTTCCCTTTTCGTTCTCCTCGAAGCCTTTCCTTCTATTATCGCCAAATCCTTTGCATGATATATTTTGGGGAAGACAATTGCCAAGTAACACGAACCATACCAATTATCTGGAAGTTTTACATAGGCATTTCTCCCACATACAAAATACACATTCGGAATAGCTTGCATCCCTTTCATAAAATCCTTTGTGTAATACTCTAACCTAAAAGAGTGCTCACAACTAACTTCACCTACAAATTCACTCTCATAATACGTTTTGCTTCGAGTTAAACATAATTTTCCTTTCTGCGTTCTATCCAATGCTATTGGACCATTACTACCTTTCTTTTTATGTGCCTTCTCTTCTTCTGTCCAATCTGTTTTCCATTGTCCTGACATTTTTAGAATCTTCTGCCGTCTGCATCGATCATCTACTTGTGCTATAAATCTTTTCTCTACTTCTGATACCTTGCAAGTCAGATTATTTCTACGTGCATATGATGTATCTAACGTATCCCAAGGAAGAAAGAATTTAGCTAGTCTATCCTCCTTTTTGTAATAGTCCCACTTATTCATTTGCTTATAATTCGGAACTTCAGGCAGTACCGAATCATAATTCGAAAAGTAGTACTCAAATCCCTCTCTACCATAAAATATACTAAGCAGTAAACTACATGTGATCCCATAAGTCAATGGGAGATGATGATACCTAATGCCTTCGTCTACAGAAGCCGGCAATTGCATACAAACGTAGCAATCTTTGGCCTCCATGGCATCGATATATTCATACAATAACTTTGCATATGCATTTGACCTAAAGTTTCCCTGTGACTCGTCTATGTGCAATCTACGAGCTTCATCTGCAAGTAACGCCTTTTCACGTACAACATTGCTCTCCTCCTTCTTTCCCACAAGAGCAGGTTTCAAAGTCGTTACAATTTTTACATTCGCTATTCTTTTATCGTTTTCATGTCCTGTCATGTAAGATATCGTTACTACTATGATTATGAGAAATATCATTATTGCTATAAGTGTACCTACTATACATCTAGTTTTTCTGTTTAGGTTGCCGTTCTCCATGTTATCAAAACAGCGTCCCTCGTTCTCCAGCGAAAGTTCTCTTTCCAGTCTTTGGTTACTTGTTTGCTTTCACAGTCTTTAAAGTGCTTTTTATCAACAGGTATCCTTTTCACCACAAGGTCTTTTCTCTTCTTAGCAGCAGACAACCCTAGCCCTTCTCCGTCCTCTAAATGTAATCCCTAATTTTATTCTTCTTTCCACTCGGTGCTAGGTTATCTTCTTCTTTATAACATACGTACAAAAAGTCCTTTATGCATCAACAATTATTGTCGGACCTGCAGCTTTCACAACAATAATTAACAGTTCAAAACGAATAACTTTTTCTTCTTCTTCGGTCATTTGCTGACCAGCTGTTGGAAACTGTAATCTTTTCAGCACTAGATCTTGAATTTTACTCAAACGTGGGGGTCGGGGAAGTGTGAAAGTCAGTAACCCCTCAGTCTCAGGCCCAGGCGCCAACATCCATATCTCCACTGTCACGACTGGATCGAGGGTGGTTACCTTCACACTCTTCACTCTCCCAGATTTCTGTCCCCAATACATCTGCTAGATAAGTCCACTCCGGGGTTGCGTACCTTCTGCAGGGCACACGTACCCTTCTTGATCTTCGTGGACTCTCAGTTCCTGAATCTGTCGTTTCTTCCTTCTGATCCGACTCTTCAGCGATCGGGACAAGAGTTCTTTCGTTCTTTCCTTCTGAATTTGGCCTTTTTCTTCTTTCCGGCCAAACGGCTTTGTCGTTTCCCGTCTTTCTGCTCCTTGTTCCAGGACCCGTCTCTTGGTCACTCTCAGTTTGTTCAGTTTCCGATTCAGTCTCCCAGTTACTGTCTTCTCCTGAGACGGCTTCGGTCTCGCTAGTGTCCTGACCTTCGTCGTCCTGTTCCAACACTGTTTCAGTTTCTTCGATCACCTCCACAGCTTGGCTTTCCCCCTCTATGGCTTCTCCGCTTCCCGCCGGATTCTCATCCGAGAGAGGAGCTGTGTCTTCTGGAGGTGTTTGCACTCTTCGGGTGTGTGAAGCGTGTATCCAGTTTGGCAGCCCTCCACACTTTACTGCGGTATTCGTTACAAGTATGACTTGAAACGGTCCTCGCCAACGCACGTCTAAGCAGTTCTTCCTGACGTGTTTCTTCACCAGGACCCAGTCCCCTGGACTCAGGTCATGGCACAAATCTTGTACTGACGGGACCTCTGCAGCCTGGACCTGGAGGGACACAGAATTTACGGCATCAGATAGTCCCTTGCAGTAGTCCAAAATCAAATCGTCTGTGATGTTCACTAGCGCTGCAGTTGGAACCGATGGCAACCTCATAGCTCTCCCCATTAGCACTTCATGTGGAGAGAGGCCTGTTCTTCTATCAGGTGTGCTACGTATGCTCATAAGAACCACTGGAAGTGCGTCTGGCCAACTCAGGGATGTCGATGAACAAACTTTAGCCAGTCTGGACTTGATAGTGCTGTTAATTTGCTCTACGATCCCTGAAGCTTCTGGTCGATAGCTGCAGTGTAACTTCTGATCGATGTTTAAAGCTGAACACAGCATCTTTACCACTTCGCTATTGAAATGAGTTCCTCTGTCCGATTCCAAAGAGGATGGCACCCCAAACCTCGGTATCAACTCTCTAAGTAACAATTTTGCTACTGTAAGTGTATCGCACCTACGTGTAGGGTAAGCCTCGACCCATCTAGAAAATATGCAAACAATCACTAGCACATATCTAAGTCTGTTGCATGGAGGCATTTCTATGAAGTCAATCTGCATCCTATTGAAAGGCCCCCCAGACCTTCCTATGTGACTCAAGGTAACTGGTGTTCTCTTACCCACATTTAGTTGCTGACAGATCGTACATCGCTGACACACTGCTTCTGCCGCTACTCTAAATTTAGGGTTAAACCACGTTTGCCTGAATACTCTCACCATAGCATCTCTTCCTATGTGAGCTGATCCATGCAATTTTCTTGCCATGGGACTAATGAGTTCATTTGGTAATACCGCCCTTCCGTCGGCAGACACCCAAAAATTCATTTCACTTTTCTCGCACCCAGCTGTTTCCCAGCCCTTTTTCTCCTCATCTGGTGCATTTTCCTGTACTGCTCTCAATTCGTCCCATGTATCTACAGTATCTAATAACATAGTCAATTCAGTCATTTCCTGGATTCCCCCCACTTTTGCATCAGTGTGAGAATATCCCTGCTCTGCGCAGTAACGCGCTACCTCATCGGCATATTTATTTCCTAATGATACAAAATCCGTATTCTTTGTATGAGCTACACATTTGACCACAGCTATGGCCATTGGTTTTTGCAAAGCCTCTAACAAAAGTTTCACGAATTCTCCATTCCTAATTGGAGAACCCGAGGAGGTCATGTAACCTCTTTGAGACCACAACTGCCCGTAATCATGAACTACGCCAAATCCATACTGACTATCGGTGTATATAGTGACTCGAAGTCTGTCGCCTGCTAAGCAAGCACGAGTCAAAGCCACAATTTCAGCTACCTGTGCGGAGTGTACTCCTTCCAGGCAAGCGGCTTCTATAACTCTGGTAATCGTGCATACTGCATAAGCTGCTCTCAGCTGACCGACATCGTTTCTTACGCATGAACCATCAACGAAGAAAATTTCATCTGGGTCTGTCAATGGCTCATCTACGATATCAGGTCTCGGTTTGGTACATAGTTCAGTCACATCGAGGCAGTCATGTTCTGTACAGTTTTCATCTTCCACTTCGTTCGGAAGTGGCATCAAAGTTGCAGGATTCAAGACAGAGCATCTCTTTAGGGTCACATTCTCGGCAGCCAATATGACCTGCTCGTAGCGTGTGAGCCTGCTATTCGTCAGATGCTGAGTCTTCGTCCTTGTCATTAACAGTTCTACAGAATGTGGTACATACACTTCTAACGGATGACCCATGACTACCCTCTCAGATCGTTCAATGCTGACACCCGTTGCAGCTACGGATTTGAGACATCCGGGCAACGCTGCGGCTACTGGATCTAATGTAGCCGAAAAGTACGCCACTGGCCTGCGTGCATCTCCATGGACCTGTGCTAATACCGCTAAAGCGCATCCCTCTCTCTCGCAGCAGTAAAGCAAAAAAGGTTTCTTATAATCCGGCATTCCTAAAGCCGGGGCGCGACATAAGTCCTCCCTCAGCTGCAAAAATGCCATCAAACAATCTTTGTCCCATGGTACCGGATCACTTACTCCTTTGTGCGTCAGTTGTAATAACGGTTTGGCCTTCAGTGAAAAGTTTGCTATCCACTGTCGACAATAACCAACCATGCCTAGAAACATCCTGACTTCTCTTTGTGTAGTAGGCGCGTTCATTTTCATAATCGCCTCTATTCTGTCTGGAGACACCTTCCGCTTTCCCTTCTCAATCCTGTGGCCCAAGTATTGCACCTCAGTCTTACAATATTGCAACTTACTTGGAGACACCTTGTGTCCGTTCTCGGCCAAGTGATTTAATAAGGTGATGGTGTCTTCTCTGCAAGCTTCCTCAGTTTCTGACGCAACAAGGAGGTCGTCTATGTACTGGACCAGAACTGAATTCTTGGGCAGTACTAGACTCTCAAGATTTCGTTTCAATAACTGGTTAAAGATCGACGGGCTTTCTGTATACCCCTGAGGGATACGACACCATGTTAAAACGCGATCTTCCAGCTTGAAAGCGAAAAGATATTGGCTCTCTTCATCTAACGGTATCGAAAAGAAAGCCTGACACAAATCTATCACTGTGAACCATTCAGCTTGGAACGGTATCTGAAATAATATCACTGACGGATTCGGTACCACTGGACAACATGAGACAACAATATTATTAATCTTCCGAAGATCCTGCACTATTCTGTATTTTCCACTAGGTTTCTGCAAACCCATGATCGGGGAGTTACATGGACTACCCACGATCTCCTTTAGTATTCCCTGCTTAATCATGGATTCGATCACGGGCTTTATTCCTGCGATCGTCTCCGGTGTCAACTTGTATTGTGGTGTTCTTGGATACTCAGCATGGGGTCTTACCAAGATCTTTACTGGTTCCACTCCTTTGATCAATCCTATTTCTTCCCCAGTAAAATCCCACACCTCGGCTGACACTTTCTCCCTCAAGTCCTGTGGGAGTTCCTCCACTGTTAAGGTAGGATAAAGTTCCACGCATTCCTGCGACTTCATGACTTTAAAATCAGCGTCCTCATCATTGGTCTGCACTTCTACTCCTTCTGGTGTGCAATGTATCGTGCAATTCAGTTTGCACAGCAGATCTCTCCCTAATAAGCACACGGGACTAGAATCGCAGATCACGAACTGATGTTCGTCACTGTAATTCCCTATCCTCACCGACACTGGTTCGGTCAAGGGATTTGTCATCCTTTTGTTCGCAACTCCTACCACCTGTACCGTTTCTCCTGACATTGGCAGACCCGGGACTACCGCAGATCTCAACGTAGATCGAGTGGCCCCTGTATCCACCAAAAAGGTTGTAGGACATCCCGCTATTTCAGCCTCTACGTATGGTCCTCTCTGATCTACTTCCAAGGCGGCTCCTAGAGTACAGTCCTCGTCCCTACTAGCCCGCTGCCCTGTAAGAGGATCAACGTAGTAACATTCCTCTCCTCCTACAAACAATGGCATCTGTCTGTAGGTTTTTCCTCCGTTCGTGATGCGAGGTGGTTGAGGAAACGGTGCTCGAGGAGTCTGAGTCCCCCCTTTGACAAACTTGCCCTTCGGGACTGTGGCTCCCTTAACCACGTTGTTCTGAACCTCTTCCTCCTCCTGCTCTAATTCCCCTGTCTCAACGTTGTAAGGACACTCGCGTCGCCAGTGTCCCACCTCGTTACACTGATGGCATCTCGTCTTCTTTTTCAGTGTCTCGATATCCATTCTCGGTCTCGGTCTTTCTTCCTCGTCTCTGCTCTGATTATTCTGTTTCTTTGCCTGCGTTCCTGTTCCCTGCTGTCGCTGTTTATCCTTTCCAGCAGCTTGCATTTGCACTAACATTAGCTTTTCTTTAAGCTTCTTTGCCTTCGAATCTATCTCGTCACTACAATACCTTGCATACCTCAGAATCTCGTCTAAAGGTTTGTTCTGCCAACAGATCAGATGCTGTTGGATCATTAGGCATATTTCTGGTCTTAATCCTAAGACGAACTTTGAAACAAACTGTCCTATGTCCTTGGGATCCATCACATCTAACCCGCTGTATTGCTTGAATGCTTTCAGCAACCTCTCGTAAAACTCATGCACTGTCTCTTTCGGCTCTTGGGTAGTCCGATCTATCTTTACCCAGTCTATGTCTTGTACCGGCACTTTCTCTTTTAACCACGTTATTACCCTCTCGTACTTTTCCATGACTCTATGAGATGGACCATTCGTCCTGGCTTCTCTCGTTGGCTCACAAGTGGGCCAGTCAACACTAAGCTTGCACGCTGTCCATAAGTCTCCGGGTACTACGATATCGAACAGTGTGTTCAAATCGACCCACAGTACCTTTGAGATCTTCACGAATCTTTCTACCTGCTTATACCACTCAACAGGATTATCTCTAAGCTTTGGGAAGGAATTGGTGAATGCCGCCAAATCCCCCCTAGTCCAGGGCACATGGACGTAGCTTCCATTCGCGACCTCTCGCAAAGGGAAGGCTTCCATTCTCATCAAGTCTGCGTCCTGGGACTTCTCAAGCGCACTCCGTCTAACGGAGCCCTTCTTGGACCATCTTTCCTCCCATCTATCCAGATCTCTCCATATCCTGATACTTATGATCAATTCCCTTATGTGAACCTTCAGCGCGATCGTTCTACGGTCATCCAAATCCTGATCCGTGCACGTTAGCCTATGGTTGCTCTGTAAAGCCCTAGTTCGTGACAGGTCTACCATGTACCTGTTTGCCAAATTAGATAAGTTCTCATGAGCTGACCTCGCTCTTCGAGTAATATCTTTGGATAGGAACAGTATCTCATCTGGTGTATACGAGGCTAATCTCTCTAATGACACTGTACCGTCAATCAATTCATCCAAATCTGCCTTCAAACTCGTTATGTCAAGTCGTTTTGCTTTTATTTCCGCTTTCAGCATCTCAGTTCTGTGTTCTTCTCTCATATCCCTCTCACCTCCACTATGCGCCCTACGCCTGAGCACAGGTGAGTTATGAGGAGCTCTGCTTCCTTCTCTTCGTTCCCACCCCTCGAGATCCCAAGCCTTTCCATCTTCACGTGGGGTATGGTGGAATAATGCTCTATCCTCCAACCCTACATTCCGTCTTCTAGGCTCGGTCTCTCCAGCTATGAGATAGGATTCACCGTTCTGCTCTAGACCACTGTAACTCGCTTGCTGTCTGGTGTCACTTAACAGACGATAAGGACCTTCATGGCTCCCCATGCTCCCGCGATCTCTTTCGTGATCACCGGATGTATGGCGAGACGTTTCGCGACTCCCTGTAATTCCGTGACTCCGACCGCTATCACCAGATGCATGTCGAGACGCTTCGCGACTCTCCATGTTTCCGTGACTCCAATGTCTTGCTTCCTCACCCGGGGCATGATGTGTGCACCTAAAGGTATTTCGGTACTCCTGTGTCCTACGTTCCCCTTCACTGAAGGTGACGCGAGGCACTTCGCCACACCCTGTACTCCTATCTTCGCATATCAGCCTATTGCTGTTATCAGTAGGACAAATGTCTCTTCTGCTTTCTTGACTTTCTCTCTCCCACTCGGGGCTGCTTTCACCAGCTCCATAATGAGAGAGAATCCGGTTGTCCTGCCCTCTCCACTCGGATCCTGTTTCTAAACTTTTATTCCGAGCTTCTTCGGCATCGTCCCATTCTCTCAGGTATTCCCTTAATTCCTTATAGGTTTTCGGTTTAGGACCCCTCAAATCCATTGACCCTCTTCGACCTCGCTGTTCTACCCTGGGACCCGTTGCGGAATCAAATGGGGTATTCTGACTTATTGGTGCTCGTATCTGCCTGTGGGAATTCATTGTGGCATTCCTATTGTCCTCTTCTGCCCTTTCATTATCCCACCGTGCCTGTTCATCCTGCTGGACCCCTTCTGGGTTATAGATTGACACAATAGGACCTATGGTGACCGGAACCTGTAAAGCGTCCGGCATCTGGTATGACCTAGCGCATTGCGTCTCTGGCACGTTCTGGACCACAAGTCTTCCCACTACTCTCTGTTCCGGACTAGTTTGGGGTATCTCTACGGTCTTAGTAGCGTCCCACTCTGATACCGGGATCGACTTATACTCTCCCCACCTAGTTCCGTCTACTTGCGGTAATATGGGACTCGCAAGTTCACCACTGTATGGAGGTGGTCTATCTGTCAATAGCCTCTCTAGCAGTTCCTCCTCCGACTCGCTTTCCTCATCTTCCTGTTCTAGAGGTTTTCTTTCTCCCGTAGCCTCTATCATGGTGAACAATTTGTCTGCTTCTATCTTTTGCACCCTCCATTTCTTGGCTTCATCGTCCCATTTAGCATCCTGCATTGCCTTTACCGATCTTCTCACTCTTTCTTGTCGCCTCTTTACGCCCCTTTCGTGTGCTGTTCTAAACCACACACCAAGAGCTTCAAATTGTGTTGGCCTCGGTAGAGGTCTCATTGAAAGCATCGTCGCCTTCAGTTGGTTCAACACTTCTAATTTAAACGTTCCGAATCTTGGAAACGCCAGCTCTTTTTGCCCTTCAGTTAGCCTATGCCACTCAGAAATCCACAGTATTGAATGTAAGCCTACATTTACTGCCATATGATATGCTGGTGTGCCTTCTGGTGGAGCTTCTTCTCCGGCATATAAATTTCTCCTTTTCTTTTTAAAGATTTTCCCTAAACCCTTAAAACACTTCATTTTGCTTGATAACAACCACCAATCCCTGTGCGACTCTTGCTAATCAGCCTATCCCAGCACGGTTCTACGCTGACGTCACTTGTATCTTCTTCAGCAGCTTCCCTCGTTTCTTAACTCGTCTCACGATTTCACATGCGTTTTCATTCATACATTGAAAAATGACTACTTCCGTCCAAGCGATCACTTTTCTCTGACTGTACGGCCACAGTCTAACTGTAATTGCTACCTCAACTGGCACAGCGTCTTTCCTCTTACGGTCGGACACTTGCCTCAACTGATAGGTTACTTACGCACAGTAGACGTACGACCAGCCTCCGCTACTCATTCACTCACACATACGCTCCCCCTATCATCGGTCTGTCGGGAAATCAATGGTACCTCATGACCCCCTTTCAATGGTAGACAAATTACTCTAGGTGTTCGATACACCCGAACCACTTAAGTCCTCTGGACATAAGATTTCATCCAGTTGCGCGCGCTCACAACCTTCCCTCAATCACACTACAGGCATACAACTCCGCTTGACATTACAACACAAGGACAACATAAAACACCGCAATCTTACAACGCATGACCCTTATACTCACTCTCGACCGATTCTGCTGCTTTTCTCTCGATGCACCGTCAGCACCTTCTTCGGCAGGGATTCGTCGTCTGGTCGTCGATGACTAGGGACCTTGGGGTAAACTAAACCTGGCCTAGGTCGTCTTCCTCAAGAAGATAACCATCATTTCTCTGCTACCAACTGCGGGGAACGGGATTTTGATATCAATTTATGAGTATGATAAATTTAATAAAGAATCCCATTCGTCTGTTTTGGACCGCTTTTATCTGTCATTGAGGAAAGGACCACCCCAGCATTGGCTAGACAAACCCCATTAACTGACGCCACTCTGAAGAACCACTTACAACTGATGAAGTTTTAAGAGTTTATATAAAGATTAATTTGAATGCGATACAATCCACTCAGGATAAAATCTCAAAGTATACAAAATACAAAATCAGTTAAAATCTCAGTTGCTTTAAGCTTCGGTGTGAAGTGGTTTCTTCTGCGTCATCTGCAGTAAGATAAAAACAATCATCAAGTTAATCTGTCCCTACTCTATGCTATATGACGATCCTACTTCGCAAGTTCTTCCCTAAAAAGGTGTCAGCAGTTTGTCTCCCTAAGAAGTCAAACTCTCTTTAGCCTCTAAAGGAAATCTTAAGTTTCAGAAGCAGTACCCTATCTGCCTACCCATCTGCTCTCTAAGGGTCCTCGGCCTACTGCTCCCTTGCGCTATGATGTCTCAGCGCATCTGCTCAAGGCATCTACCCTTCGCCCTTGCTCTGAGCAATTCGTCTCGCTGTTCCTAATCTCCCAATTGCTCTGCTGATGACTCTGCTCTCCTCCCCGGGGTGCTGTCCCTAAAATACACAATCACAGTGTGAGTGGAACGCCCCTTGACGCCCACCACGGACTTCCCCCGATGATGTCAACTTCTTTCTTCTTCCATTGGTCCACTCCTCGCATCGTCCGTTGAGTTGACCCTTCTCCTTTGGATGTCATCTTCCTCATTTCATCGTCGACATTTATTGACTCTCTCAGCTCAAGTGTCATAGGAACTTGGACAAGGCCTTAACTTATCTGTACACTTCTCAACCTTCTAGATCATGTGAATGGTCTTGTCAAAACATAGTCCACTTCAACACATACCTCTCCTCACGTTCGAACAACAAGTTCCGTCCGGCATTGTCACCTTAAATCTAACAAGTGCTAGACTTCTCGGCTCTCATGTCCACATCAAGCTATTTACGACCTTCACAAGACCACTAAATTACGTTTCATGTGACTATGCTCCTTCGAACTCTTGGTCAGTCAGGTTAGAAACACAAATGACCTAAACTCTTCTAACATTCTTACAACTTCTTCTACACAGTATAACCTTTGGCATACATTTATATATTCGCACTTTAACAAAAGCCCTAGTTATACTTATACATTTTCTACATTAAACATATACTTATATAGAATACGACTACATAACTTATGCATTTTCCTTGGTTACATCTTTATGTAAGTTCTCTTATACATTTATCTACGTTTCTCCACGTTTACGTCTTTCCGCGTTATTTTCCTCGCCGCTTCTCCCAATGTAAAGTTACACATTTAAAGTTACACACGTACACGAATTCTACTGTGCACGCTCTACATTTCACAAGCATTTATACACATTTCTATACATTTACCCTTCGTGTATACGGGTTTCTAAACTTAATGCATTTTAATCGTGTGAATACATTTACATTTCCTATAACATGTTATCACATTCGTTGGCCCTTATGCTATAGTTGCCAACTTTACATTACGATATGCATTTCATTCCTTCGTTTATAACATATAAGTCTAAATATGGCTACTATATACTTTTCGTTCAAATTGCGCTCTCTCACCCCCAAAGTCGCCGTCTTTAACTCTGGCACAGCCTTAGCAGGAAGATTCTTCCAGTGATGTCACCGCATCATGCTACGCTATGGTCAACATCTGTCTTATGGGCAGTCTTGTGACTCGTCACGCTGTCTCCCCACGCCGGAAATGTATCACTATGATTCCAACCTACACCGCAACCTGAAGAGAGGAAACATCACCTCGTAGAACAGCATGACATGGTAGGCTGCCGCTGAGGTTCTGCTGGGGCTTTGTGGGCACTGACTTTAGTCTCTGCTTGTGCCTCTCTAAAGCAGCCAGCACCTGCCGGGACTTTCAGTTTTAAAGGTGGATGTTAACTTTTATTACTGGTGCTATATCTGTGAAGAGCTCCATCTTGAGAGAGAAGGGTGGCATCAGGGCAGGGAGGCACAGAGGTATAATTTACTATCAGTTTTGAGGGTGGCCTGCCACCTAGAGGCCAAGTGAAACTGAATCTAAAGTACTGTTGTGCATTGTACAACACACAAATCTACAGTGTCTCGAATTGTTGATTAGAGACAAAAAGACTCCGCTGACTTGCGGACCTCCACCGAATCACGCAGAGTTTCTCAACAACTCAGCAGTATTTCACAGAGTGAAACTATCCAAGCTCCACCCAGGGTTACATATTACATCCCTCTGCTGAGATGCCTACTAAATGCTTAGAAACTCTGGACCTAATTTTGAATATTTTGACACATGGCAGTGCAGCAAGTCTTCCTGCTGCGCTTCTGTGCTCAAAATAAATAGGCAGGAATGCACTGTTACTACAAGAGACAATGATTTCCTGTCTTCCCCTGCTCCAGCACACAACGGTACAAAAGGGGGTGGTGATGGATGGAGCATCTGAATAAATCAAACACTCACACCCAGTCAAAGGATCTGAGTTTAATCCATCACCGTTCTTTAGCCCACTCTGCCACCCTAGGTCAGACATGGCTATATGCAAATCAGTCTGACCCTGTGCCTCATGGGAACAGTCCAGCCCGAACTGCCAAGCCATGTCTTCCCTGGACCGGAAACAAGCTTCCGAGGACCGGTTTCCTGCATTCCAGCCGTCTTCAGCCCGGCTTGCTTGAATTCAGTGGCAAAGTGAGCAAGGGACTCATGTCTGAGCATACCCTGCCACACTTATGGCGGCCAAAAGCGGTGCAAAAGGGGGTGGTGATGGACGGAACATCTGAATCAATCAAACACTCACACCCAGTCAAAAGATCTGAGTTTAATCCATCACCGTTCTTTAGCCCACTCTGCCACCCCAGTTCAGACATGGCTATATGCAAATCAGTCTGACCCTGTGCCTCATGGGAACAGTCCAGCCCAAACTGCCAAGCCATGTCTTCCCTGGACCGGAAACAAGCTCCAGAGGACCTGTTTCTGGCATTCCAGCCATCTTCAGCCCGGCTTGCTTGAATCCAGTGGCAAAGTGGGCAAGGGACTCACGTCTGAGCATACCCTGCCACACTTATGGCAGCTAAAAGTGGTACAAAAGGGGGTGGTGATGGACGGAGCATCTGAATCAATCAAACACTCACACCCAGTCAAAAGATCTGAGTTTAATCCATCACCGTTCTTTAGCCCACTCTGCCACCCCAGTTCAGACATGGCTATATGCAAATCAATCTGACCCCGTGCCTCATGGGAACAGTCCAGCCCGAACTGCCAAGCCATGTCTTCCCTGGACCGGAAACAAGCTTCCGAGGACCGGTTTCTGGCATTCCAGCTGTCTTCAGCCCGGCTTGCTTGAATCCAGTGGCAAAGTGAAGAAGGAACTCACGTCTGAGCATACCCTGCCAAACTTATGGAGGCCAAAAGCAGTACAAAAGGGGGTGGTGATGGACGGAGAATCTGAATCAATCAAACACTCACACCCAGTCAACAGATCTGAGTTTAATCCATCACCGTTCTTTAGCCCACTCTGCCACCCCAGTTCAGACATGGCTATATGCAAATCAGTCTGACCCTGTGCCTCATGGGTAGTGTGAGAAAAAATCCCAGGACGTCTAATATGCACTGTGAACAATCGGGATAGGTCAGAAATCAAGCAGGAAAAATCAAACATATAACTGTATCTATACAAAATATGTATCTTTAATAAATATTTGTTTAAAAACAACATATAGTGTGTGACCACGAGGTCAACCCATGTAATCGAAATAAAGAAATAATTCAATTACATACATTTCAATTAATCAAAACATAAAATTCATAAACAGTACATAAAATTCATACACGAAAATGCATGTAATACGTCAAATATTAAAAAAAGAACATAAGAACTCGACGCGCGTTTCGGCAGTGAACCGCCTTCTTCAGGAGACATAGGATAAATCCTGAAAATACATATATGAAAGAAAAAAAGCGTGTATTAAAATATATTCCATATATTAACATATCATAACATGACATTCCGTACTGTCACACTAACCCTCCTACTCGATTTGTTCAAACAGTGGCAATGATATGCAGAAAGATCTCTATCGATTGTACAGTACCTAACCAATTATAGCGATTCATCGATTGATCCTTCATATAACCTTAAACCTTAAACCTTAATCAGAAAATTCAAAGCTGATAGTATATTTTTTGCCGATTTTTTGCTATACATAGGCTAGATTTCAAATGTTACATTATATCGTTTCGCCCCGTTTGATAGAGGTTGTGAAAATGAAGTATCTTGGGTCCTCTTATATTATTACTAGCACAATGCAGACACAGACATATATTCACGGTACATAAGGGATTACTTACAAACATAGGATGCTCTATCCATACAGTAACAGTGATGAAAGGTTGTGACCCTTATAATTGGGTTTACTTTCAGAGAGACGAAGGTTCTGATACTATAAGAGAAAAACATAATTTAGATAGAAAGGGACCCTGAGGAGAGATTTGTTCAAGATATAATTGACTGGATCCAGACTACTGCCCATGACATGTGGATGGTCCTAGAACTAATAGATAGTGGGGTATATCAGACCGTATTGGCGGCATCATGACAAATGCTCAGGTTGATGGAGTAGGCAATATATGTGGCGCAGATCTAAACAATAACGCAGGCGATGGTCCCAGTAATGACAAAGGGCAGAAACAAGCCTGGAAAACCTATGTTATAGGCATTGCTATGATTGTTATAGCTTGCATAGATTTTCAGAACATTCACTGTTAATTGATATTGCGTGATATCGCTGATTTCTAAGCGTCTCATTTTTAACCCCGTGTTAAAGTTACCTTAGATATTTGTAAAAAGCACCAGAGTAGTGATACGATGAGTCTGGCTTGCTATGCGGAGGCTCAGGGAGGAGCAAGTACAGAGGTATTTTCTGTGGGCAGATACATAAATGCGCGTCAGTCTAAGTTGCCTCATGGGAACAGTCCAGCCCGAACTGCCAAGCCATGTCTTCCCTGGACCGGAAACAAGCTTTCGAGGACCGGTTTCTGGCATTCCAGCCGTCTTCAGCCCGGCTTGCTTGAATCCAGTGGCAAAGTGAGCAAGGGACTCACGTCTGAGCATACCCTGCCACACTTATGGCGGCCAAAAGCGGTACAAAAGGGGGTGGTGATGGACGGAGCTTCTGAATCAATCAAACACTCACACCCAGTCAAAAGATCTGACTTTAATCCATCACCGTTCTTTAGCCCACTCTGCCACCCCAGTTCAGACGTGGCTATATGCAAATCAGTCTGACCCTGTGCCTCATGGGAACAGTCCAGCCCGAACAATGATTTCCTGTCTTCCCCTGCTCCAGCACACAAACAGCAGATGTGTTCCAACCCAGACATCCTTACGCCATGGTGCAAGGGTGCCTGTGGTGCAGGGATGATTGTTGTTGTGCAGGAAGGGATACCTTCCTGCAGAACAACAATCATTAATGGCATTTGGCTCCTTCTATGTATGCTGCAGAATGCAGCACTCATAGAAAGAGCAAAAAATTAGGAGAAATAAAAGTATTTCTCCTTGTTACAACATTAATACGCCTCCCCTGGGGAGGCATTGGATTCTGAAGCATTCCCAGGTTTACATCAATTTGTAAATCTGGGAATGTGTCAGGTTTCATGGATGTTACGTGGGAACACACAGCAATACCCATGGAATGCCATTTTCATGCACAGTAATGCGTGAAAGGGAAATATATTTAGAAGGCCTTAAAAAGTCATGAAAGGTGACTTTACGTGGCCTTGTAAATTTGAGCAGGCACACTGCACATCAAAAAAAGTGAAGCACTGGCTGCGTAATGGCCTTGTAAATAGGGCACTCCATGTGGTTTCTGTCTTCGACCTACAGTGCCATGCAGTCAGGCTTTCGGGCACAGGACAGGAATGCACAGCTCCATTCTGTTGGGAATCGTTTCTGAATTGCAGTTTTAAGTGCTAACTATGAACCCGCGATGCCCTTACAGTCATCTAGATGGAATACAAAATAACAATAATAATTCTTAATCAGGATCAACTGTCTAAGAGGTGACAGCAACAAATATTACATGAGAACAGGTTTCATCCTGACCATCTGAAAGATTTTCAATTTACATGCTGATGTCTCACTTTTGATATCTGGAACACATTATGTGACATAGCACTAATGCACCACAACCATACATCAATTTTGTCAGCATACAAAAGGTTCAAAAACTGCATATTTATTGATTGACTACCACCACAATGCTGGTGGGACAACACTAATGTGTATTTTCTCAAGTTGGTCGGTTCATATGTTATTGCACATTTGCCTCTGCAGTGCATTGGGTCACAGTGTGTATCTCATTTCACCCTTTTTTAAGTAAAGAAAATTAAGTGCACATGCATCTAGAAATAAATACAAAACCATTTGCATTTTCTGAGAAACTGGGTTGTTGGTTAAATGGGGATGACCCCTGTTCAAGCAACAGCCAAGGTCCCTGTCAGGGTGAACCTCAAGTGTCACTAAATTAACCTCCGCTTAACCCTTGGTAGCTTGGCATGTAAACCAATCAGGTTTCACGTAGAGGCAATGTGTGAAACCGGTCCCCGGAAGCTTGTTTCCTTTCCAGTAAAAGAATTGGCTTGGTAGTTTGGTCTGCCCTGTTCCCATGATGCACTGGGCCAGGGACAGACTAATTTGCATGTAGCCAGGTTCTGAGCTGGGATGGTGCAGTGAGCTAAAAAACGGTGATGGATCAAGCCCTGATCTGTTGACTGGGTACGAGTGTTCTGCTTAATTCAGATACTCTGACCATCACCACCCCCTTTTCTGAATCGTTTTGTCCACCATAAGCGTGGAAGGGTATGCTCAGACATGAGTCCCTTGCTCACTGCACCATCAGGATTCAAGCAAGCCGGGCCGAAGACGGCTGTAATGCCAGAAACCGGTCCCCGGAAGCTTGTTTCCTTTCCAGTAAAAGAATTGGCTTGGTAGTTTGGTATGCCCTGTTCCCATGATGCACTGGGCCAGGGACAGACTAATTTGCATGTAGCCAGGTTCTGAGCTGGGATGGTGCAGTGAGCTAAAAAACGGTGATGGATCAAGCCCTGATCTGTTGACTGGGTACGAGTGTTCTGCTTAATTCAGATACTCTGTCCATCACCACCCCCTTTTCTGAATTGTTTTGTCCACCATAAGCGTGGAAGGGTATGCTCAGACATGAGTCCCTTGCTCACTGCACCATCAGGATTCAAGCAAGCCGGGCCGAAGACAGCTGTAATGCCAGAAAACGGTCCCCGGAAGCTTGTTTCCTTTCCAGTAAAAGAATTGGCTTGGTAGTTTGGTCTGCCCTGTTCCCATGATGCACTGGGCCAGGGACAGACTAATTTGCATGTAGCCAGGTTCTGAGCTGGGATGGTGCAGTGAGCTAAAAAACGGTGATGGATCAAGCCCTGATCTGTTGACTGGGTACGAGTGTTCTGCTTAATTCAGATACTCTGTCCATCACCACCCCCTTTTCTGAATCGTTTTGTCCACCATAAGCGTGGAAGGGTATGCTCAGACATGAGTCCCTTGCTCACTGCACCATCAGGATTCATGCAAGCCGGGCCGAAGACGGCTCTAATACCAGAAACCGGTCAACGGAAGCTTTTTTCCTTTCTAGTAAAAGAATTGGCTTGGTAGTTTGGTCTGCCCTGTTCCCATGATGCACTGGGCCAGGGACAGACTAATTTGCATGTAGCCAGGTTCTGAGCTGGGATGGTGCAGTGAGCTAAAAAACGGTGATGGATCAAGCCCTAATCTGTTGACTGGGTAGGAGTGTTCTGCTTAATTCAGATACTCTGTCCATCACCACCCCCTTTTCTGAATCGTTTTGTCCACCATAAGCGTGGAAGGGTATGCTCAGACAGGAGTCCCTTGCTCACTGCACCATCAGGATTCAAGCAAGCCGGGCTGAAGACGGCTGTAATGCCAGAAACTGGTCCCCGGTAGCTTGTTTCCTTTCCAGTAAAAGAATTGGCTTGGTAGTTTGGTTTGCCCTGTTCCCATGATGCACTGGGCCAGGGACAGACTAATTTGCATGTAGCCAGGTTCTGAGCTGTGATGGTGCAGTGAGCTAAAAAACGGTGATGGATCAAGCCCTGATCTGTTGACTGGGTATGAGTGTTGTGCTTAATTCAGATACTCTGTCCATCACCACCCCCTTTTCTGAATCGTTTTGTCCACCATAAGCGTGGAAGGGTATGCTCAGACAGGAGTCCCTTGCTCACTGCACCATCAGGATTCAAGCAAGCCGGGCCGAAGACGGCTGTAATGCCAGAAACTGGTCCCCGGAAGCTTGTTTCCTTTCCAGTAAAAGAATTGGCTTGGTAGTTTGGTATACCCTGTTCCCATGATGCACTGGGCCAGGGACAGACTAATTTGCATGTAGTCCGGTTCTGAGCTGGGATGGTGCAGTGAGCTAATAAACGGTGATGGATCAAGCCCTGATCTGTTGACTGGGTACGAGTGTTCTGCTTAATTCAGATACTCTGTCCATCACCACCCCCTTTTCTGAATCGTTTTGTCCACCATAAGCGTGGAAGGGTATGCTCAGGCATGAGTCCCTTGCTCACTGCACCATCAGGATTCAAGCAAGCCGGGCCGAAGACAGCTGTAATGCCAGAAACCGGTCCCCGGAAGCTTGTTTCCTTTCCAGTAAAAGAATTGGCTTGGTAGTTTGGTCTGCCCTGTTCCCATGATGCACTGGGCCAGGGACAGACTAATTTGCATGTAGCCAGGTTCTGAGCTGGGATGGTGCAGTGAGCTAAAAAATGGTGATGGATCAAGCCCTGATCTGTTGACTGGGTATGAGAGTTCTGCTTAATTCAGATACTCTGTCCATCACCACCCCCTTTTCTGAATCGTTTTGTCCACCATAAGCCTGGAAGGGTATGCTCAGACATGAGTCCCTTGCTCACTGCACCATCAGGATTCATGCAAGCCGAGCCGAAGACGGCTGTAATGCCAGAAACCGGTCCCCGGAAGCTTTTTTCCTTTCCAGTAAAATAATTGGCTTGGTAGTTTGGTCTGCCCTGTTCCCATGATGCACTGGGCCAGGGACAGACTAATTTGCATATAGCCAGGTTCTGAGCTGGGATGGTGCAGTGAGCTAAAAAACGGTGATGGATCAAGCCCTGATCTGTTGACTGGGTACGAGTGTTCTGCTTAATTCAGATACTCTGTCCATCACCACCCCCTTTTCTGAATCGTTTTGTCCACCATAAGCGTGGAAGGGTATGCTCAGACAGGAGTCCCTTGCTCACTGCACCATCAGGATTCAAGCAAGCCGGGCCGAAGACGGCTGTAATGCCAGAAACCGGTCCCCGGAAGCTTGTTTCCTTTCCAGTAAAAGAATTGGCTTGGTAGTTTGGTATGCCCTGTTCCCATGATGCACTGGGCCAGGGACAGACTAATTTGCATGTAGCCAGGTTCTGAGGTGGGATGGTGCAGTGAGCTAAAAAACGGTGATGGATCAAGCCCTGATCTGTTGACTGGGTACGAGTGTTCTGCTTAATTAAGATACTCTGTCCATCACCACCCCCTTTTCTGAATCGTTTTGTCCACCATAAGCGTGGAAGGGTATGCTCAGACATGAGTCCCTTGCTCACTGCACCATCAGGATTCAAGCAAGCCGGGCCGAAGACGGCTGTAATGCCAGAAACCGGTCCCCGGAAGCTTGTTTCCTTTCCAGTTAAAGAATTGGCTTGGTAGTTTGGTATGCCCTGTTCCCATGATGCACTGGGCCAGGGACAGACTAATTTGCATGTAGCCAGGTTCTGAGCTGGGATGGTGCAGTGAGCTAAAAAACAGTGATGGATCAAGCCCTGATCTGTTGACTGGGTACGAGTGTTCTGCTTAATTCAGATACTCTGTCCATCACCACCCCCTTTTCTGAATCGTTTTGTCCACCATAAGCGTGGAAGGGTATGCTCAGACATGAGTCCCTTGCTCACTGCACCATCAGGATTCAAGCAAGCCGGGCTGAAGATGGTTGTAATGCCAGAAACCGGTCCCCGGAAGCTTGTTTCCTTTCCAGTAAAAGAATTGGCTTGGTAGTTTGGTCTGCCCTGTTCCCATGATGCACTGGGCCTGGGACAGACTAATTTGCATGTGGCCAGGTTCTGAGCTGGGATGGTGCAGTGAGCTAAAAAATGGTGATGGATCAAGCCCTGATCTGTTGACTGGGTACGAGTGTTCTGCTTAATTCAGATACTCTGTCCATCACCTCCCCCTTTTCTGAATCATTGAAATATTTATACAGCACTCACATAGGAAAAAAGTAAAACATGCCACAAGAAAAACCTACTCCAATTAATAAAAATAAAGTATATTTCAATAAATTATTTGACATCAAAATGACAAAAATCCAATCAGTAGAACCGAAATTATGAATTTTTGAAATTGTTTGTAAAATTTAGCACATAAAAGATTAAAGTGTTAACTGCGGAGATCTAGTTGCATGAAATTGGATCCAAGTTGAAAGCATGGCCAACAGCGAAGGAGCGAGGGTCACATACAAAGAGTGGTTTGGGCCCGGTCAGCGATTACCTTTAGAAGACATTTTGAAGAAAATGATCCGTAAAGGTAAATTTCAGCGTCACAAGCATGCAGGCGGTGTTCTAATGGACAAAGTTGCAGTGAAGATTTCTATTTGCTGACTTAGTCGCTTTTTTGGAAGTAAAAAATCATTTAACGGTTCGAAGCAGGAGGCTAGCTGATAAGAGTTGCAGGAGGCTGGATACTCCTCCGCTGAGGGACCACTGAACAGCATTTGCTGCTGTGGAGAAGAATATAGTGAGAGCTATTGCAGAGTCCGGCTGACCAGCAATGCATCTCGGACTGATCGACAATCAGGTTGGTCGCGGTCTTCCTGCTGTTCTCAGAGCAGTTTCAAGCGAATAATGTTCCAAGTCCCAAGTTTTAAGTTTTGGTTATCTAGGCACCTTTAACACCACAACCAAGGGTCCAGGACTGGAGGGACACCATTTGGGGGTTCAGAACTCACTCAGGTTGAGTCTAGGTGTGGGTTCAAGATGGTGGGAGCCTGTTGTACCTGTGACTCTGAACAGGAGACCACCAAACTAGCCCTTGTAGTCACTCTGGTAGCCCTGGGATCAGGTAATGAAGCAAGGCTCAAGCAGCAGTATTGGCCTTTGAGGGTTCAATACAAGCTCCAGACAGCAGATCAGTCATTCCAGGTGCATAAACCCCATCTTGTGGAGTACACAGCAGGCCACAGCAGCAGATACTACCACAGATCCAGAAAGTGATAAGAAGAGTGGGAATGAGACTACTATGTTTATACGTGGTGCCTTCTTTAAAGTAGGAGACGTTTCTAGAGGTTTCTCTTTGAAATGCATAGATTTTCCTGACTCACCAGCCCTGGCTACAAGCTGGCTGTAGGGACAACGCAGTGGTGACAAGCCCTTTATGTGCAGGCTGAGAACAGTCTTGTCAGTTGCAAGGGAGGCTGTGCCCAGCTCCGCCACCCCCATCTGCCAGCATATAGACCATTCAGACAATCTAATTCCTCTACAGTGTGACTACCTGGGAAGAATTAACAAACTAAAACTCAAACTGCCAACTAGACAAAAGAGCAGGAAAATGCCAACTTTCTAAAAGTGGCATTTTCATAATGGCAATCTACAATCCAACTCACCAATGAAGCAGAGTTTTAATTATAATTTCACAGATACTAAAAATGAAATGCCTTTCTATTGCCAATCAAACATTAGCATGTATTACATGTAATAAGGCTACCCAATGTTATCTTATGGGCCAGGTAGGCCTCAACGTAATGAAAACGAATTTAAGAGTTTTTCACTACTAGGATAAGGAAAACATAAAAGTACATGTCCAACCTTTTAATGACAAGGCAGCCTTCCTTAGGTGCCTAACTAGGGATTACTTTAGGGGTGACCTATATGCAATAAAAGTGGAGTATAAAGCTTGCAAGCTATTTATATTGCCAAGTTGAATTGGCTGTTTAAAACTGCATTCATACCGCAATGGCAGGCCTGGGACATGTTCCAAGGGGCTACTTATTTTGGTGGCAAAATAAGTGCTGCAGAACCACAAGTGACATTTAATTTACAGGCCCTGGGTATATGGTATGTATTAGACCTGGTCCTTTTGACAGGTTTATCCACAAACGTTTTGTCTCCTATTTTTCTGGCCCTGTGTTTGTTGGCTATCGATTCTGGGCAGTTTACCACTACTGATCAGTGCTGAAGTGCATATTGACTGTGTATAAATTATGATATGATTGGTTATCCATGATTGGCATATTGGATTTACTTGTAAGTCCCTAGTAAAGTACACAGTGTGTGCCAGGCCGGTAAATCAAATGCTACTAATGGGCTTGTGGCACTGGTTGTGCCACCCACATGAGTAGCCCTGTGAATATGTCCCAGACCTACCACAGTATTGTCTGCATGCACAGTTGTAAACTGCCATGTTGCCCTGTCAAGTGCATCCACTTGCCAGGCCCAAACCTTCCCTTTCCTTACATGTGAGGCACCCCTATGGTAGGCCCAAGCTACCCTCATAGGCAGGGTGCATTGTATGTGAAAGGTAGGACTTGGACCGATGTTTGTGACATGTTTTGATAGTGAAATTCTGTGTATTTCGATTTCCCTATGGAAAGGCTATTCGTCCCATAGGCTAACATGGGAGTTGTTTAGTAACATCCTACACGTATAACTTTCCATGGGGACAAGACAGAGAAATGAAGTTTAGGCTCAATGAATACAGAATGTATTAACACACCTTTTGGTAAAGGTGGTTTTTAAATTCTGTGTTTGAAAATGCCACTTTTAGAAAGTTTACATTTTACTTACTTTACCACCCTATGTGCCTCTGCCTGTTTGTGTATTCAGTGTCTGATGTTGGAGTGACAGGAGCTAGGATGTGCATTCACTCCAAACGGTCACTAGGGGGGTTGAGGAGTGTTCTGCCTTGTCTTTGTGGCTCCTAGCTGAGCTGAAAAGACCTTGTCTGCATTTAGAGTGGTGGGAGGAGTTACACATGCACCTGAATTGGCTCAGTCTCCTTTTCACAATGCTGTCTCCGTCCCCTGTGGTCATGCAGCACCAGGGAGGACAGGACTTGGTTCAGAGACCCTTGCCACTAAGAGAGCAATGACAAAATGAGATATAAGTTAAAAAGAACCAAGAACTTTAGATTACTTCAAGGAGCAAGAGGACCCTGCCAGAAAGAAGAGCGAAAGGACTGTGTGAGGTGCAGTTCCTTTTCTGTGTGAAGGGTAGGTTGGCCAGCAGTTGCCACATTCGTCTGTGGTGGCCGAAAAAGACTTACTCTTTTCGCTCTGCTGTGGTATCCTGCTTGTGAAGTATCTCCAAGGGCTTGTGTGTGCTGGCCTCCTGTTGGAGGTCTCAGGGATATAAAAGATTCATGAAAGATCCTTGTTGGGTCTAAAAGAAACCTGTCTTGGAGGAGAGCTGGAGAAACTGAGTGAACAGCGCTGCCCCAGATTTGTGTAGGGTAGGACGGCCTGCAGTGGTTGCTCCTGTCTGGAACATGAGAAGGACTGGATTGTTCTTCACCCTGTTATCTTCATGAGTGTGGAAAGCACTGTGTATTTGCCTGAAGAGCGCCTTCCCCATCATGCATTTTGGGCCAAAAAGGAAGCTTGGCAAAGGTGCTTTCTGCCTGCCTTGCTTTTCTGCATTTAAAGGAAAAGTAAACCTGCAGGAAGCAAGTGGTGAGCCCTTTTAAATTCTGTTGCCCAAGGCATGGGCATTGTGCAGCTCCTTATCATGAAATCCCCCTTCAGCGTGGTCCCCTCCCTTTGGAAATAGAACCACGATGTGCGCAACCTGAGAGAAAAAAAAGAAAGTGGCCATAGCAAACAGGGCTCCGGCAGGAGTGTTGGGAGTGCCATGTCAGCTGCTGCAGGCCCTGCCGTGCCGCCCCAGTGACAGAGAGCCGGCAGCAGCCAAGGCAGGCCCTGCCTTGTGAAGCCTGTGAACAGCAAGCAACTCCGGTCCCCTCTGGAGCCCAGGAAAGGCAATGGATGGATTCTCCGCCCGCCGGGTCTGCCACAGAGAAGGTGTTCTCCTCAAAAGGAGCTAGCTGATGAGGAGCATCTGCACTTTTTGGGTTTGCAGCCTACCTCTGCAACGTAACACGCTCATCCCCTGATGGTTAGTGAGTAGGGGCTGAGCTTCATTGCGTGGCAGCTGCACTGCACATTCACGGGGAGATGCCCTAACAGTTCAGCACGGAGTGGGTGGGATCGATGTTTTGGGGCCGCCCAATGCAGCCGTACTAGACCGGGAGAGGTCTTCAGCCTAGTCCCTGGCAATGCTTGCAGCTGCACTTCTTGGTCGCGGGCAGCTACTTCATTACCTTTATTTGGGAGTCACTGAACCCTGGCCGAAAGGGTTCAAAGTTAAAGTGGTCCCCAAGGAAGGTGCACCATGCCTCCAGAGTTACACGGGGCTCACCAAACTTCTCTACCTCTGATAAAGGGCACGCAGGAGTTCCAATGCCCAAGGTTCTCCAATGGTGTTACTGTATAAAGTGGTGTAGGAGTGCAGGGAAGCTGTACCCTACATGTTCATGATATGGATTTGGTGATTTGTGCATAACAAGATCTGGTGACCTATATGAGCATATACTAACAGCATTTTGTGCCCTAATGTTATGATTGATGTCATTTACGCCTGGCAATGATAGGATGTATGTATGTATGTATGTATTTATTTCTTATATAGCGCAAAACCTTTCACCCTACGGGTATCTTGGCGCTCAGATTTTTACACATAGCCCCCGTTGCAGCGGCATGGTCAGAGGTAAAGAAATTAGGATTAACAGCCTCTAGGAAACAGCCAAGTTTTTAGGCTTTTCCTGAAGATGACAAGCATCCATTTCAGAAACTGCATACTATGTACGGTGATGGTGTAGGGTATTGTTTTTATGATGTTTTCTTGATGACTTGTGCAACTCATAAGTATTTCTTTAGTGCACTACATGTGATGTCATGACCCTTGCCTTATGGCAAAGTGATTTATGACCTATATGTTATCATGACAATTGCCTAGTTGGCAAAGTGATTAGTGATTTATATGATTGTGGTCTTAAGGGTTTTATACATAATTCAAAGGATATTATTATGTAGCCTTGTGTGGAGTCTATTTTTGGGGTGTGCCTAGTGTGTCAGTGGTGTCTGTGTATGTTGCGCAAACACTTTACACATTGCTTCTTGGATAAGATTGCTCTGCCAAGCTACTAAGGGAATGATCAGGCATTATCTTCTGTGTGTAACTCCCTTATGCTGACTAGAGTAGTGGGTTCTGCTTGGCTTAGGTGCATACCCTAGCCAACCAGAAACCCCATTTCTAACAGTATGCCTCCCTACAAAGGACTTATAAGTAAACAAAGAGGTCCATTAGGATGTCGGGCGGTGCTGATGGTGCGGAAAATGCATTTTCCACCCGCGAGCAGCAGAACTCACGTCCGCCATATTAGTATGGCCAAACATAGGCCAATTCCCGTCCGCCGCGGAGTGACACGCACCGCCATCAAAGTGCGCCCGCCACCGCGGCGGTGGGAGCTAATGGACACACACCGCCGTGCGGGATGACGTCCGCCCGCTCCTCAAATTAGGATGCCCCAAACAAGCAGAAACACTGCAGCGGAGACACCGCCCAACCAGGGACGGTAGAAGCTCGACAGCAGAGCGCGAAACCAGACTCCCGGTCCACACCACCCGGTCATGACCGCCATGGACACAGCTCTACACATGTTCCCGCTACATCACCAGCAACTCATTGACCGCCGCGGACGCCGCCGCAGGTGCGCAACTACACAAATACAACACACGGGCTGACACAGGGTCTAAATCCACATCAGACACCCTGCTGGGGACAGGAACACATCCACAATGGCACCCACATATGACCACCTGCCACAAAGGCACCCCTCTGCATCCTGGACATACATCTTCCGCGATCATGCAGCAATGTCCCTGTCACGTCACCGCAGCAGTGAACACAAGGGAACACATGTGCACAATGCAGAAGGCAGGCCAGTCCAAGACATGGGCAGGGCACAAAGACCCCAGAGCCACACTTCCTCACACCACACATTAGCACACCCCATGAAGGCACATGCCATGTGCCCATCCTGTGCACTCCCATGCACAACAACAAGCCAGGTCAAACCACACCCTGCACCACACAAAAATCAACCAGGGAGACAGCCTCAGCAGGAGTGGCTGCACAGGAACCCACAACACACAGCACAGTAGCAGAGGGCCAGAGAAACACAAACACCACAACACCCCCACACTCAAGGAAACAAACATGACTGCAAGCACCAAATGAGCATATACGAGGAAGAAACATACACATGGACACACAGCCTGCATAGTCACACATACATACCACAGACAGACACACACACACACACATACACACTCCAAATGCCAACAGCAATGAAGCACAACATATAGGAAAGCCAAAGTCGGATGTACACAAATGGAAGGCCATGGAGACACATCACATGCAAGACAAGGAACACAGAACACCTCCCTCAGACCATCAAACCACACATGGCTGGTACAGTCAGTGAAGACAAACCACAGGCACCACAGTGCAATACCACAGGGGGGCAGCAAGGCAAACTAGGTTAAGGCACAAGGAAGAAAGGAAGGCCTGGAAGTCAAACTGGGAACAGCCACACATGCATACAACCACCTCACAGGAGTACACCAACTGCCAAACACCAGGAGGAATGTACACATATACCCCCCTCACACCAGCAGCACACAACACCAGTGCCAAACACACTGAAGGCTACCAATACTTGCCAGTCTATACACACACAAACAAACACACACCCTGGGTGTAGCCACAAACATCACACACACACAGGGATGCCAGAACAAATGTCTGCAGAAAAACAACACACAAACACCATACACAACTGAAACACACACAGAACCACAACAAAAACAGACATACCCTGTCAACCACAACAGGAGTGCACAACCTCATCACTCTGGAACAAAACACACACAACATACCACAAATCACACAAGAAGTGCACCATCACAGAACAACACAGCCACATCTAACCAACTACAGATGCACAGGCAAAAAACTGAACAATCACTGCAGGACATCAGGGCATGCATATCAGGCAATGACAAAGCCACATACACACACCACTGTACGCACAACAAGCAGTGTGTGCACACCAAGAATACCAGTCACACACAGACATGAGTGACACAACATCAACCCACACAACACTAATCAGCACAGCACAAACACAACAGCACACCCAGGCGGTGAAGCAACACCAGAGCCAACACACAAACATCCAACACACAACAGATGCACAAATCTGGGACACTAAGGCGGAATCAACAAATCAACTTGACCGGAGCACTGGGCAGCACACACAGCAGAACAGCAGATGAGCAACCATGACTGCCAAACAGCACAAGAACACCACAAATAAACAATTAGGTAAATAACCTGAGTGGCACATAGCTGCAGCACAAAGAAATGCACCACACAGCACAATGTCACAAATGAAGTGATGAGGAGGCACACACACACACAAACCAAGGGGACAGCCGACATCTAAGTGAAGTGTACTGCACGTCAGTAGTAGACATGGCAGGAATGCAACAAACACAATCAGGTCAGTAGTGGACAAGGTAAGAATGCAACAAACACAATCAGAGGGAGTCCAGGGGCACAATGGGTAGGCATAAGAAGCACACATAGGCGGTGGCATTACACCTCACACACCATGCCATACAGGAGGATAAAATGCACCATGTGCCTGCAATGCATGAGAAACACAACCACAATGGCAGTGCGGAGCAGCAGGCCTGCACAGCCTACACAAACAGAATCAAGACACATGGATGATCAAACAAACACCACACTGATGTACCAGTCACACACTCTGCACACTCACAGGTGACTAAAACAACAAGTAGGAGTCAGACAGAACAGCATAGACACACCAACACACTGCACACCTCTTGACTGCCCAAGAGCACACATCTCATGTATGCCATGTGACAAAGATGACGGGCCATCACAAGATGACCAGATACATACACACCTGGGCACACATAAAGGAATGACACATACATGATGACATTGGCTAGCCTACATGCAAACTTGTGCACAGAAAAACAGTCTGTGCTGGTACTGTCCCCCAACCTGACATGTGAACAATGTAGCCAACAACTGAGAACCATGAAAATGAGAACGGCAATACAGGTAAAATTGATACCACAAGTATTAGTGTCCCTGTCATCCCTGTGAAAAAAGATTAGGCGAGCAAAGACCTTGGCAATGTTGAAGTGCCACATAAAGCATAGTGCACAGCCAAACATATGCACACACCAAAATAACTTTATTCAGTAAGGACACTGACAAAACAGACACCAGGAGTAGCTGTCTTTATTGACATATTGCACAGATAGGCATCAACAGTAGAGAAGAGCAAGGCACAAAATGCAGAGCATATCCATTAGAATCTGCACAGGCAAGCTCAAAACAGGAAGGCCAGTTGCCGGTTCATGGTGCACAGCATATCCATGAGTCTGCACAAGCAAGCTCAGAACAGGAAGGCCAGTGGCCAGTTTAGGGTGCACAGTATATCCATGAGAATCTGCACAGGCAAGCTCAGAACAGGAAGGCCAGAGGCCAGTCCAGGGTGCACAGCATATCCATGAGAATCTGCACAGGCAAGCTCAGAACAGGAAGGCCAGTGGCCAGTCCAGGGTGCACAGCATATCCATGAGAATCTGCACAGGCAAGCTAAGAAAAGGAAGGCCAGCGGCCAGTTCAGGGTGCACAGCAAATCCATGAGAAACTTCACAGGCAAGCTCAGAACAGGAAGGCCAATGGCCAGTTCAGGGTGCACAGGATATCCATGAGAATCTCCACAGGCAAGCTCAAAACAGGACGGCCAGTGAGCAGGGCAAAGTGCAGGGCGAGCACATGAGAGGCTGCACAGGGAACAGTCCAACACAGCAGAGCAACAAGGCCAGTGAGCAGGGCAAAGTGCAGAGCGAGCACAGGAGAGGCTGCACAGGGAATAGTCCAACACAGCAGAGCAACAAGGCCAGTGGGCCGGGCAAAGTGCAGAGGGAGTACATGAGAGGCTGCACAGGGAATAGGCCAACACAGCAGAGCAATAAGGCCAGTGGGCAGGGCAAAGTGCAGAGGGAGTACATGAGAGGCTGGACAGGGAATAGGCCAACCCAGCAGAGCAATAAGGCCAGTGGGCAAGGCAAAGTGCAGGGGGAGGTACATGAGAGGCTGCACAGGGAATAGGCCAACACAGCAGAGCAACAAGGCCAGTGGGCAGGGCAAAGTGC
Source organism: Lissotriton vulgaris (assembly GCF_964263255.1). Lineage (NCBI taxonomy): Eukaryota > Metazoa > Chordata > Amphibia > Caudata > Salamandridae > Lissotriton > Lissotriton vulgaris. The sequence goes on from NC_141687.1 coordinate 1,114,672,201, forward strand.
AGTGCGAGTACATGAGAGGCTGCACAGGGAATAATCCAACACAGCGGAGCAACAAGGCCAGTGGGCAAGGCAAAGTGCAGAGTGAGTACATGAGAGGCTGTACCGGGAGTGTGTGTGACTCTACCCTTCGATGGACAGCAAGACAGTCAGGGGGGTAGCAATGGGCAGTACAGACCCACCTTTGTGAGAGACAGGTGTGTGAGGGGGACTACCACTCTTACTTGGCTGTCAGGCGGACTGGGAGCTGGCTGTGTGTTGGGGACATCAGGAGCACTTGACTGGGGAGAGAGAGACCCAGGTGAGGAAGGGCTGTCAGTGACTTGTCAAGCTGGAGGGCTGCTTGGACCAGCTGGTGTAGTGGCACATGGAGGTGGAGTCATGCGGACTTGTGACACAGTGTGGGTGGGAGATGTTTGAGGGGTTCCTTTCCACTTCTTGGGGATTCGAATTCGCTTTCCTGGACTGGGATTAATGGGAATTGGTGTGGATACAACAGGCACAAACACCAACAAAGCTGCATCAGGTGCAGACACTGGCACTCCCTCTGGGGACATGCTGGATCCTGCGGAATGCTTTGTCTGGCTTCGCCTCTGGCCCTCCTTCCCCTGTTTGCCAGGTGTACCCTCTACAGTGCCCTCCTTCCCCTGCTTCCCTGGGCTTGGAATGGGTGTTGAGGTAGTGGGGGAATGTGCCTCTCAGCCCTTCCTAGGTGTACCCTTGCCATGCACCACCTCCTCAGTGGACACAGAAACTGCATGCCTCTCTTTGCGAGATGCTTTAGGGACAGGAGAGTCCTTAGCTGGGAATGCCTCTGAGGCATGTGTGCCTGTGGCCTGCTTCTTTGCTTTTTGGGCCCTGCTTTTGACACAGGCTTTTGTCTTTGCATTCTGGGCTGGCTTTGCTCTTCTGTGGGAATGGTGTCTGCGGGCAGGACAGCTTGGATTGTTTTTGCTGTGTGCGCCGTGTGCTGTATCGTGACTGTGACGTATTTGATCCATTGTCACTATCATCAGACGTGGCCACTACCTGGGGGGTGGACAAAGGCCCTGGAGCAGAAATGGAAGTATGTGCCTGATGAAGGGCCGACGTCACTGTGGAGGACAAAGCCTGGACAGTACGGTGCAGCCCATCCTCGTCGGAATGTATGCTCTCCATATAAGCAACCACCTGGGCTAATTTTTTGTCATGGTCAATGAAGGCATTGAGGAGGGCTATCTGGCCCACACAAAGCTGATGCAGAAGCTCAGCAGACTCAGCACTGAGGGCAGCAGGGGGGCAGGGGCAGTGGTGCCAAGTGTGAATGAAACTCGTCCGCTCTTACTGACATGGACACGAGCAGAACCAGAGGAAGTGGATGAGAGGCTGTGGTAGAAGATGACCATTATAGTAATGGGGTAACCCTAAAGGTACTGGACCTGGGTAATTAGTAATATAAACAAACAATGGTCCGAGACCCAATTTTGTTGAAGGCGAGAGATCAAGATTTAAGTAGTTCAAGGTGTATATTGAATTCACAGACCTAAACACAGTTAATGACAAGCATTAGAAATGCAATAGGTCTCGCAGCATTAGAGTTAGTGCTTTTAGAATTGTTTATGGTTTTTTTTGTAAATCTTTAGCATGAGGTTGAGGGTGAGTGAGGGTGAGGGGTTGAGGGTGAGTGAGGGTGAGGCTGAGGGGTTGAGGGTGAGGGTGAGTGAGGGGTTGAGGGTGAGGGGTTGAGGGTGAGTGAGGGTGAGGGGTTGAGGGTGGGTGAGGGGTTGAGGGTGGGTGAGGGGTTGAGGGTGGGTGAGGGGTTGAGGGTGAGTGAGGGTGAGGGTGAGTGAGGGTGAGTGAGGGTGGGTGAGGGTGAGGGTGAGTGAGGGTGGGTGAGGGTGAGTGGGGGTGAGTGGGGGTGAGTGTGGGTGAGGGTGAGGGATTGAGGGTGAGGGGTTGAGGGTGAGTGAGGGTGAGGGGTTGAGGGTGAGTGAGGGTGAGGGGTTGAGGGTGAGTGAGGGTGAGGGAGGGTGAGGGGTTGAGGTTGAGGGTGAGTGGGGGTGAGTGAGGGTGAGGGGTTGAGGGTGAGTGAGGGTGAAGGTGAGTGAGGGTGAGTGAGGGTGGGTGAGTGTGAGTGAGGGTGAGGGTGGGTGAGTGAGTGTGAGTGTGGGTGAGGGATTGAGGGTGAGGGGTTGAGGGTGAGGGGTTGAGGGTGAGGGGTTGAGGGTGAGGGGTTGAGGGTGAGGGGTTGAGGGTGGGTGAGGGGTTGAGGGTGGGTGAGGGGTTGAGGGTGGGTGAGGGGTTGAGGGTGGGTGAGGGGTTGAGGGTGGGTGAGGGGTTGAGGGTGGGTGAGGGGTTGAGAGTGAGTGAGGGTGAGTGAGGGTGAGGGGTTGACGGTGAGTGGGGGTGAGTGAGGGTGAGTGAGGGTGAGGGGTTGAGGGTGAGTGAGGGTGAGGGGTTGAGGGTGAGTGAGGATGAGGGGTTGAGGGTGGGTGAGGGTGAGTGTGAGTGAGGGTGAGTGAAGGTGGGTGAGGGTGAGGGGTTGAGGGTGATTGAGGGTGAGGGGTTGAGGGTGAGTGAGGGTGAGTGAGGGTGAGGGGGTGAGGGTGAGTGAGGGTGAGGGGTTCACGCTCTTTTTTTCTGTTTGGGGGCTTGGCACCTCGAGCCGCTGTGGGGGCACACTGTCCATGCATGAAAGGCATAAGTGGTATCATTCTATTTTCTTTCAGCCATGAGCTCCAGTGAGAGACACCTCTATGAATTACTCCCAAACAGAGTCAACAATTTCACTGAATACTTTAGTTTTCTTGAAGCTCAGTCACCCTAAATTACATATGCAAAACCGCCAGCAAATGTTTCAATACGTGCTCAGAACCAAGATGAGGGGCTCCCAAATGTTCTTTTCTTGCAGCCTACAAGTACTCTTTAGTGCAAAAAGGATTCCACCTTAGATACACTGATTATGGAGGAAAACATCTCCCATTTTAGTAAAGAGCAAGAAGACCCAGGTCAAACTTGTGAGGAGACCGAAGGCAGGAGCGGGATCTGGTGCAAATCTGGTGCAAATTGACATGAAAGTAAAATATACATAATTGCTCATTCAGATGTTCATCAGCAGCCAAACAATGACTATATGTTCAAAGTGTATGATCAGACTTTGTACTCCCTTCAACCAGAGGGTGAGTAGGTTTTGAGGACACAATATTGTGGCAGGAATAACGTGAATGCGTTGGTGTTCGAGTGGCTTCCCGGACATGGGGGAAAGGGCGTGATTGTGAAGCACTGTCTAGGTGTTTCTCCTGTGAGCAGTTGTAGAGTGTTGGCACTGCCCATCCGAGCACAAAGTCGAAAAATATGACTATAGGTGCACCTTGTTTTTCTAAGTCTGGACAATGTACAGCAGTTACTTTATTTTATGGAGGGAAGAGAGGGGAGGGGGGAGGAGAAATGCGACACGGCGCGAGGGGAGGGGGGAGGAGAGACGCGACACGGCTGCTTCCTAGGCGGCGGGTTTGGGGAATGTGAAATTTGGGGATTGTGGGGCTGTCTTCTCGTTCGGCAGCTGTGAGGCGCGCGTGGCATGTCTCAGGGGGTGGGCTGTCCCAGAGGTGAGTGTGAGAAGCAAATAGCCTGTCTCGGGGACGGACTGTCTCTTTGTGAGTGAGGAGCCCATGGCCGGCCTCAGGGCGGGATGCTGGGTTCAGGGAAAGCTTGTCTCTTCGGATGCGAGTGTGAGGAGCAGGGACGGACTGTCTCTTGAAAGGTGACTGTGCAGAGCACATGGCCGGCCTCAGTTGCGGGCGTCTCTTTGGAGGTGAGTGTGAAGCGCAGGGACGGACTGTCTCTTGAAAGGTGATTGTGCAGAGCACATGGCTGATCTCGGAATCGCGCACTCTCTTCAGGAGTGGACGTGAGGCACATGAAACCGGCCTCAGAGGCAGTCCGTCTCTTCAGCTGAGGGTGTGAGAAACACATGACCCGGGGGTGACAAGCCTGGCTTGTCGGAGGTGGGGGTGAGGCACAGACCAGTCTGTCTCTTTGGAGGTGCTATGAGGTGGGTGTGAGACGCACATGGCTTGTCTCATGGACGGCTCTGCTCAGCGGTGGGAGTGAGACGCCCCCTGCAGATCTCAGAGACCTCTTTGGAGGCGCCACGAGGCAGGCGCGAGACGCACATCGACAGTCTCGGCTCGGAGAGGAGAAATGCGACACGGAGGGAAGGGGGCGGAGCGGGGAGGGGGCGGAGAGGGGAGAGGTGCGACACGGGGTTAGATGGAAGGAAGAGAGGGGAGGGGGAGGAGAAAGAGAAATGCGACACGGCGGGAGGGGGCGGAGAGGTGCGACACGGGGTTAGATGGAAGGAAGAGAGGGGAGGGGGAGGAGAAAGAGAAATGCGACACGGCGGGAGGGGGCGGAGCGGGGGAGAGGGTGTGTGTGTGTTGTTAGGAGACGGACGTGCACGCGCACGCGCTTTTAAGGTCAATGCGCATGCGCATAAGCTTAATGCGCATGCGCATTGACCTTAAATTTATCGTGCACTGCAAGGAATCGCCACGATTCCTTGCAGTGTGGATAAAGAGTGGATAACTCGCAATAGTCTCGCTTTGCTCGATGCGCATGCGCATCGACAAAAGGCGAGACCTAAAAAACAGAAGAATAGGCAACAGCAACAACCTCAGACTCTTTCATAGCATTTAATCCATTTTTTGAAACAAGATTCAATCTACAATTATTTTACATTTTATATACAGTGCCCCGTATCTAGAGCGTGCAGTAAAGGAAAAGAAGGTGTTGAAAGGGCGTGATCGTGAAAAGGTGAAAAGGAGAGGTTTCACACAGAGTATGCAAAAATTATTCTATATTATTCAAGGAAACACCAGTCAAAAAAAAACTGGAACAGTGGATCCTGGCCACTTAGGTAAATCAATATGTAGTCCTTCTAGTTATTCAAGAGACATCAGATGAGTCAATGTCTGCACAAGGGGGGAATACCATTAGTGGTCCAGGTATTATTGGATGTCGACGTTTCGACTCGTCTTGCGGCCTTCCGGTTAGTTATGCCTGGGCCATGCGAGTCTTCCTCAGGACAGGTGCAACGGGGCAAAGGATCTGGCAGATGACCCTATGGGGAATACAAATAACCATGAGGGTTGGGGCTGTTGCCTATTTAATTTAAAACTTTGGGAAGGGGTCAAATTTGCTTACCCTTCACAAGATGAGGTAGGCGTAATGTCTTCCAAAATAACTTGGTCCAAATAATTCAAATGAGGGTATTGAACAGATCCTCTGAAAAAATCAAATGAGGAACCTATGTTTTACAATAATGTATACTTAGTAGAATTGATATCAGGATAAATAATGTAAAATTATTACCATGTTCTATGCGTAGACGGTTCCTATCAAGATACTGAGACCATATAACACTATATGTCTCCTCAGACACAATCCATAGTCAATTGTGCTGTATAGAGAAATCTTCAAGTTTTAATTAAGCCTGAAAAATTAAGGACCAAGCTGTGGTAAGTATCAGCACAATAGTGTACCACAAATACTTAGTGAGATGGCCAAAAAGGGAGAAAAGGAGCCATTTACCTGAAATTGGGCTGATTATCAATGTTTCAAATTGGAGGAAAATTCCCTCGCCGATCGAGAAACTTTAACCGGCAGCTAAAAGTAAAGAAACAAGGATGAGTACCCCCTATCTACGTTGGTCCGCGTGAATAATCCTAGAGTAGTCCGGTTTTACTCACTTTTTCAGGATAGGCAGGGTGCTTCAAAGTAGACACGCGTCGGTAACCCCTGGACAGAGTAGTCTAACACCGAGTGTGGTGACTCTGTTGTAGCGCGTTCAGGGAGTAGAAAGCGACGACGGACTAACCGATTCCCAACCACTTCCTGGTCGGAGAGGGCGAGAAAGGACCCTTCGCCCAAGTCATTATTGCAATTAAAACCTCCAGAGGACGTTTAAAAAGGAGGGGGGCAGCCGAGGTCTTTACAATAATCAGCGCTATGAATTCTAATGCGACCAATTCCGCAATTATGTCGTGCCGAACACTACGGAGATTTACGTTCGGAATTGATAGTAAATTTCATTTTTAACATGCTAAGTACATATATAGTCGGTCTGGAGGACATAGGCCACTTATAAGTACAGTGGTCATAGGAGAATCATTGTAAGATTGAAGGAACTGTGGCGGCCATTTTGGGTAGGGGAGACAGAGATCGAGCCCCAATGGTCATCATGATACACAGATTTAAAACACATATTTACACATGAAGAAGGCAATATTTACAAGTTACACACAAACAAAGCATGGTAGACATATTGAAAGTCAGTCACACTGAATATACAGGATATGAATGTCATAACTGATTAACACTTAAAACAAGGAAAGGAGTGATGGTTAGAGGATTCCCACTTGTCTATTGATCTCCTCCAATTCATTCAGCCCTTTGTGTGCCGTGTCAAGGAGATGTATCCAACGGCATTCCCTCCTGCTTAGGATACTCTGTACATCCCCTCCTCGTGGGTTAGCTTGTACTTTTTCCACGACCCACCATTTGATACTCTCCGGGGGATGTGAAAAGGTAGTGAAATGCTGTACCAGTGGAGCCCCTGTTGTTTTGCATCGTATCCGGCTAACATGCTGGAGGATCCTACACTTGACTCTCTGGATGGTTTGACCCACATACATAAAACCACAGGGGCAAAGGATGGCATAAATCACCCCTGTGGTATTACAGTTGCTGTGAACTTTTAGTGAATGTGTTTGGTCATTATGTGTAAAAGTGGTGCATTCCACGGACATGGGGCAGGCTTTACAATTCCCACATTTCCTATGCCCGATTACTGGTGGTAAACCCCAAAGTGTGGTTTGAGAATGTGCAGTTGGTGTTGGGAGGAGTGATTTAACGAGGTGGTCTCTGATGCTTTTCCCTTTTCTAAAAGCATGTAAGGGGGTCGAGAGTCCCCCTACTTCATCCTGTACCAAATGCCAATGTCGGTTGATTGCTTTTTTTATCTGGTTACTTTTTGTGTTATACGTAGTTACGCAGACTAGTCTTTCCTCCGTCTTATCCTTCTCTTGTGTCATGAGCAATTGGTCCCTGTGATTATGCCAGGCTCGTTTCCGTGCCCTCTTGAGTAGGCGGATGGGGTAGCCTCTCTCACTGAGTCTGGCAATCAAGAGAGAAGACTCATCGAAGAAATCTTCCTTCTAAGTACAATTCCTTCGGAGCCTCAGGAACTGCCCAAAGGGAAGGTTGTCCCTGAGGTTCCGAGGGTGGTGACTTGAGTACCTAAGTAGTGTGTTACGTTCACTGCTCTTCCTGAAGAGAGTAGTGTACAGGTGTCCTTGTTCTGATTTGATTTGTATGTCCAGAAAACTAATCATATATTTGTCACATTCTAGGGTAAATTGAATGGTAGAAGATGAGGCAGAGTCTCCATTCCCTGTGCCCGCAAACATGGATGCATCCCACTGCCATCAGATGATGTGGTACTTTGTGTCTCAGGCTGGGATTCCTCCTGCAGACTCCGGTCTCCCTCTGAGGTGCTGGTGACATCTGTGTCACTGGGCTCCTGAGCAGCTGTATTACTAGTCTCATCCCCACTGGTGTCGGGCTCCTATCCCTCTGTGACCACTGGTGAATCTGCATGAGAGAGAGATGTAGGGTCAGGTTTTGGCAGCAACAGAACAAAGCAATGCAATCAATGCAGTACTAAAGAGGACCAAATCTACATGTTGCACACCACACTCTGCAATCAAATTGCAGCAATTCACTACATAAACCCCAAAAGTGGATGTAACCCTGATTATCTGTCATGACTGAGCCATGTTATGGCCACACAGCACAACATGCTGCTTGTGGTTCTATTCAACCAGACACACAACTAGCTCTGCGCTCACCTAGGGACATGATAGGGGAACACCACTTGTTGCCACTGACAGACCGGGATGGAACAGGAGGGGACAACACAGACACCGATTACAACATGACAGTTCTCAATGGCAAATAGCCCATGCAACTACCATGTTGTACTCTGGAGCCCAAAGACTAGTGCACATTGTTGTCAGATGTGTAGGCCTCAACATTCATGGTGCATGCAATGGACACATAGATGAAGTCACACTCAGATTGGGAACACTGCTTTTCACTCCCAATTTGATTCCCCAGACTACCCCAATGCTGAATGAACATGAAGAGCACAACTCAGATTGAAATGGGAATACACAACAGGGAGGATCACCTTTGTAAGAACAGTTTGGGCAAATGTATAACACTGGCACCCAGCCCAGCAGCCACTTACATGATACTGCACCACTCCACCAACATCACATAGGCCAGCACTGGCACAGGCCCTGTACACATGCAGCCGCTCCCAGACAAAGTGACCCTCCCCAAATACTCATCCCTGCCTTTTTGCTGATGCTCCTTCAGACGTGCATCCAGCTCAAGGTGAGTCACCTCCAAGATGCGGCCCATCAGTGGTGTCATGCTGCGCCGTGCCAATCGTCCAGTGCGAGGAAGCAGCCCCAAGGTCATCTCTGCCACGTTCTTTACCAGCTGGCTTATGTCATCCCACCTCTTGTGGCAGAGGGTTCACCGTCGGTTAGATACCCCAGAGCTTGCACCTTTGCTGCAATGGCTCTCCACACATCCTTACACTGGTGTACCTTGAGCTGCAGGCATGCGAGACAAGAGGGGCAAATGATCAGTGACACAGTGTCATGTACCAACATCTATCAGTACAGTAGCAAGACACAAAGTGCTAGATGTAGGTGGGCTAATATCGGTCGGTAACAGTGAAATTCATTAAATTTCAGCATTACTGACCGGTATTTAGCCATGTGGGATGTAGGGAAGGAATCTGTAATGAGGAATCGGTAAATACTGATTCCTTAATGCCGATTTCTTATTGGCTTTGCATTTAAGGAATAGGTAATACCGAATCCTTAAATGCAATGTAGGTAGCACTTAAAACAGTGCACCTCAGCTTTGAGGAATCGCTATTTACCACCAACTTCAAGTTGGTGATAAATAGCGATTCCATTTCAAAAAGCAATTTTTTGCTTTTTTCAATGTGCCATGTGGCACAAATCCAAGCCCTTAGGGCATGCATGTGTGCCACATGTGCACACATGCACACATGCACATTTCAGTGGTGGAACAGCACATCCTTTGGACACCCTGGCACCCTTGAAATGCTTCCCGGTAATACCGAATCGGTAATACCAAATGTCTTCACATTCATTCCTATGGGCCTCCAAGCTCATAGGAATGAATGGGTAGGTATTCGTTATTACTGAATCTCAATTAGCGATTCGGTAATAATGGATATTAAGAATTCAGTATTTTTTACCGAGTTCTTACCTACATCTGAAATACCGATTTCTAAATGCCGAATCGGTAAAATTCGGTATTTAGGAATCGGTATTTTGCTATTACCTACATCTAGCCCAAAGTCATTACAAACCTAATATCTGTCCATCCCACCCTGGGGTACATCGTACATGGGCACTCAGCATGGGCTAAGCTGAGGTGATTGCATGCAGTTGTGAGTGGGTACACAGTCCCTGCACATCTCACACACAGGCAGGGTGCCAGCACTGAACCCCTTATGTACATTGTACACATCTCAAGTTGTTTGCATGTCTGGGCACCACATACAGCACATATCAACCAGTGTCTGGGGTGAACTCACTGTGTGCAAGACTGTGCAGCACTCAATGCCCATGCCCTTTGAATATATCAGTATGTCATCGAGGAACATGGACTCACAAACAGAATATAGATCAACACAAGTCTGGTCTCGTGCTATCTACAGGGCTGAGATAGTGCATAGTTGGATTTGACTGTGAAAAAACAATAGTAAGGACACAGTAAGTGAAGTGATGTGACCTCCCCTTGGTGGGTGGGCACTGTGCTGAGCATCTGGGCTCACACTGAGATGGACAACAGGGGCACACACAGATATTTAGCCAAACAATCACTGTCTTGGCACCTGCATGGCCAACATACTGTGTCACTGTATTAATCAATCTATCAATAAGATAATTTGTAAAGCGCACTACATACCCGTAAGGGTTTCAAGGCGCTGAAGAGTGGGGAGGAAGGGGGTGCTGTTGCTACTAGTTGAACAGCCAGGTCTTGAGTTGTCTCCTGGAGGTTAGAAGGTCTTCGGTTTGTCGTAGGATGAGGGTGAGGGTGTTCCAGGTCTGGTAGCGTGGTGGGAGAAGGATTTGCCTCTGGCTGTGGTTCTACGGATGCGTGGGACTGTAGCCAGGGAGAGGTCTGCGGAGCGGAGTTTCCTGTTGGGTAAGTAGAAGGAGAGTCGACTGTTGATATAGGCTGTGCCAGTCTTGTGGAGTGCCTTGTGTGCTTGGATCAGGAGCTTGAAGGAGATTCTTTTGTCGACAGGGAGCCAGTGCAGGTTCCTCAGCAGGCCCGGACTGGCCGTTGCGGGCACCGGGAAATCCCCCGGTGGGCCGCATGGTTGGGGGCCGGTTTTTGCCCCCTGGGGGCCGTTTTTGTTACAGGGCCGTTATGCTGCAAAAACGGCCCTGTAACAAAAACGTCCAAAAACCGGCCCTGGCACAGAGCGCGGTCACACCTCCCCCTCCTCCCAGAGTGGGGGGGGGGGTGAGGGGGCCGGTCGAGCTCTTTGCCAGGGCCGGTTCTGGTTCCCAGTCCGGCCCTGTTCCTCAGATGGGGGTAATGAGCTCGTGGGGCGGGACATCGAGGATCAGGCGTGCAGAGGTATTCTGGATTCTTTGCAGTCTGTTTATGAGCTTGGTCGGGGCTCCAGCGTAGAGGGTGTTTCCGTAGACGAGTCTGCTGCTGACTAGGGCCAGGGTGACGGGGGGGAGGCGGACTCTCTCGGTTCTGCCGGAGAGGGAGGAGGAGGTCCAGTCCAGGGCCTTGTCTCGGATCCCTGCGTCATGGAGTCGTGTGCGTAGTGTGCGGTGGCAGACGGTGCCAAAGGCGGCGGAGAGGTCCAGGAGGATGAGGGCCTCCATCTCGCCATTGTCCAGTAGTCTCCTGATGTTGTCTGTGGCAGCGATGAGGGTGGTCTCGTGGCTGTAGTTGCTGTGGAAACCTGACTGGGAGGGGTCCAGGATGCTGTTGTCTTCGAGGTAGCGGGTGAGCTGGATGTTGACTATCTTCTCGATGACCTTAGCTGGGAACGAAAGCAGGGGATGGGCCAGAAGATTTTCAGTTCACTCGGGTCCGCCTTGGGTTTCTTCAGTAGGGCATTGATTTTAGCGTGTTTTCAGCTTTCATGGAAGGTCGCGGTCTCGAACGAGAGCTTGATGATGTTGTGCAGGTGGGGTGCGATGGAGCTGCCGGCTTTGTTGAAGGTGTGGTGTGGAAAAGGGTCAGACGGCGAGCCGGAGTGGCTTGTGCTCGCACCCTTAGACGATGGATTGATGACTGCGTTCCGGTGTTTTGCGGCCTGTTAGGGTCATCCGGGGGTTGAAGCTATCGATGATGTTGGCGATCTTGCGGTGGAAGAAGGTGGCGAGGGAGTCGCACAGGGCTTGCGACGGTGGGATGTCGTTGGAGCTGGGGTTGGGGATTTCCTTCACGACGTTGAAGAGCTCCTTGCTGGTGTGTGCGTTGTTGTCGAGGCGGTCTTTGAAGGAGGTCCTCTTGGCGGTCCTGATGAGGTGGTGGTGGTTGTGGATGGCATCTTTGTGGGCTGCGCGTCTGCTCGGCGACTTCTCGCTGTGCCATATGTTCTCCAACTTCGGGCAGGTGCGCTATGACGCTAGAAGTTCCGGGGTGAACCAGTTGTCTTTGAGGGTTTGTTTTTTCAGTGGGGCTAAGGTGTTGGCGCAGTCATCCATCCTTCGTCTAAGGGTGCAAGCACCATCGTCGGGGTTGGAGGGGTTGGTCGGTGGGTTGAGTGTGAGGTTTGTCTGTAGTTGTACTTCGTGATTTTACCCCAGCAGCGACAGGAAATCTGTAGGGTGCGGTGATTTGCGACGGCTTTCCGGAAGGTGAAGTGGATGCAGTGGTGGTCGGTCCAGGTGGGTTCGGAGACGTGGCTGAAGGAGACGTGTGGGCTTGAGGAGAAGATGGCATCCGTCGGGGATGGCTATGGCGATGTCTGGGGAGGAAGCTTTGTTCATGCAGGTCTCGGTCAGGAAGGCGATGGCTGGAGATGCGGTGTCAAGTAGGTCCGACGGCATGATTGCGTGCGGAGCGGGTGTTGATCAGGATGCATCGGAACTGGTTGTGTTCTGTCGTGGCGGGTGTCTCTGCATCTTTGATGCAGGAGACGCTGCAGTTCTGGCAGGCGAAGGGACTGTGGGTGCGCTTCGGGGTGGCTCTGCAGCAGGTGGGGGTTCACCCTGGGTTGAGAGCATTGAGGGTGCTGGCATCATATCAGAGGTGGTCTTCATGGCTGGTGCGGGGGCCAGGGGTTCTGGCGCTGGGCACAGTTCAGGGGCAGATGGGCACAGACAGGCTTGCCTTAGGCACGCCGTCAGCGCCATCGGCGTGCCCGCTGCACGGCCATGCAATGGCTGCCATTTTAAGGGGAGGTGGGAGGGCAAGGAGCAGCTGGGAGGCGGGAGGTGAGAGGCAAGGGTCAGTGAGTGGGCGTGGGGAGTGGGGCAACAGGGGCATCAGCAGCAGGAACTGCGCAACAATGGGCATGGAAGAGCGAGGAACAAAAAGCAATTTGGTCACACAGGGAAACAGAGAGCGGAATGGGCAAACAAGGAAACAAAAGGCAAAAATGGGCACACAAGGAAACAAAAGGCAAAAACAGTCACAGCGGATTAAGGGGCACAAGCACACTCAAGCACTGGTGGAGTTGCGGGGGGGAGCAACCTACCTGGCAAGGTCAAGGGTCATTCTCCTCACCCCGCACCTGCCGCCATTTTAAGGGGAGGTGGGAGGGAGGAGCAGCTGGGAGGCGGAAGGCAAGGGTCAGTGAATGGGCGCGGGTGCGGGGCCACAGGTGCAGCAGCGGTGGGAACTGCGAAACAATGGGTACGGAAGAGTGAGGAACAAAAGCAATATGGTCACACAAGGAAACAGAGAGCGGAATGGGCAAACAAGGAAACAAAATGCAAAAAATGGGCACAGCGGATTAAGGGGCACAATGACACTAAAGCGCTGGTGGAGCTGCAGCGGGGGGAGCGACCTACCTGACAAGGTCAAGGGTCGTATGGCTGACAATGCAACACACTTCACTCAGACCTACAACTGCAGGCAGTAAAACCTGTGACATTGGGACACACACTCCTTCCCCATGGAGACAGCATGTTTGTCAGTGCATGACACAACTCCACACCCTCAGGCATATACTGCATCAGTCTAACAACTACATTTGTGCCACCCCTGCCCAACACCTCCGCTTTTAATGACTTACCATGACATTTGGGGCATCATTCAGCCTTGGGTACTGTGCGAGCACCTCGTCCACCAGGACCTCCAGCTCCTCGCTTGTGAATGGACTGGCATGGATCTTCTCTGTCCTTGCGATCCCTGTGGACATTGAATACCTGTGGTGGAATTGGGTGGTGAGGGGTCTCATGCAGCAGTCCCTGGAGGCAGCAGCAGGCCAGGGGTTTCAGGCAGCAGTCCATGGAGGCAGCAGCAGGTCAGGGATCTCAGGCAGCAGTCCCTGGAGGCAGCAGCAGATGAGGGGTCTCAGGCAGCAGGCTCTGAAGGCAGCAGCTGGTCAGGGGTCTCTGACAACAGGCTCTGTGAGCAGTGGAAATGTGAGGCTAACTCCCCCACATATATAGCACCCTGGGGTAGTTCCAAAGATGCCAAGCTGCAACAATTGGTTGTCCAGGTCTGCCTCATTCAATGGCAGCCAATCACTGCCTCTGCGGTGGCGGAGCACTCCTACAGCAATTTTCAAAATTGCATCATGACACCGCAATCATCATTCCCATTGGCTCCAGGGCACGCTCCATAGCAGTGACATACCGTGATTTGGGGGACATACAATCACATGAGGCACTAAGATTTGGGTAGGGGAGCATGCCAACCACCATTTGGGCATGTCTCCATGCCAATTACTACTGCACCTGTGTCAGGGGGGTTGCCGTTGACACACTGCCGGGGCCAGGCAGTATCTACCGCGATTTGTGGGACATACAAACACTTGAGGCACTATGATTTTGGTGGCGGAGCATGCCAACTGCCATTTGGGCATGTCTCCATGCCAAGGACTACCGAACCTGTGTCAGGGGGGTTGCCTGTGACACATCGCCGGGCCAGGCGGAAGCTACCACAATTTTGGTGCCATACAATCACATGAGGCATCGCGATTTGGGTGGCGGAGCATGCCAACCGCCATTTGGGCATGTCTCCATGCCAATGACTACCACACCTGTGTAAGGGGGGTTGCAGGGCCAGGCAGTAGCTCCCATAATTTGGGGGACATACATTGGCAATGGCTATCGTACACACTTCAAGAGTGCACAGTGACCACATGGTGAAGGGCACATCATCGTGAACACAATGCCAATGTTCCATTGACTCCACTGGTGCCTACACATGCCATGGTTGTGTATGTGTGACGTAGATTGGTCTATAGTCCCTCACACGTCATGAATAAATCATGTGGTCGATCAGGTAGGACAGTGTTGTAGTGGACTCTACAATGTGTACACAAATTAATGTGTTGAGGTGCAGTGATTACCTCTGCAATGCTTGTCTCACTGTATGATGTAGTTACTCACATGTGCTCTTCTGTCTGGTCCTACACGCAATTGTCAGTTCACCGTCAACTGTGCTCATTGTGTTTTGGATGTGTGCCAAGTGTGAAAGCTGCATTGAGGTGTGACAGGTACAGCAGCTAAGTATGAGACAGTGGTGTTGATTTGTTACACATTGGCTGGATGCCACGCTCCTAGGCGTGCAGATGTTAAATGTGGACATATCACCATGTGCATTCACATTGACCTATGTGTTGTTTGAGGGACTTGTGTATTGTAAATAGAGAGATGTGCACTTTGTGTAGCTCAAACGTCCACCCATGTAACCTGGTGTGTCACTCAATTATCAAGTCAAGCTTTGTTTTTGCTGTGTCATCCAGAACGTGATATGCTGTGGCCATCTCATGATGTATTTCATTGAAATGTGTCCACTTTTATCTCAACTAGGAGGAGGCCAAATCTGCTTTGTCACTTGACAGTGCTGGAGTACATGGAGGATGTGGAGATCATTCACAAATTCCGTCTTGATAGAGCCACCCTGAAAACCCTTTGTGATATGTTGGAGACCCACCTGCAGCCTCGCCGGACATATCCAACAGCTTTCACCCCAACTTACAAAGTGATGGCAGTACTCCATTTTTTGCCACTGGATCGTTCCAGGAGACAGTGGCCAGTGCTGGTGGGATGTCTCAACCGTTGTTCAGCATGGTGCTGCGTGATGTCCACCCGCCATGATGATATACAAGGACATATATATCCATTTACCCAGGGGTGTTGAATTGCCAGCTGTGAAGGGGGACTTTTGTCCCCTTGGGCAAATCCCTCATGTTGTTGGTGCCATTAATTGCACACATTTCACTCTTGTGCCACCACAGGCAAGTGAGCACATATTCCGCAATCGCAAACATTACCACTCCATTAATGTGCAAGTGGTGTGCCTGGCAAATATGATCATCTCGCATGTGTGCGCCAGATTCCCCGGCTCAGCCCATGACACGTACATCCTGTGGAATAGCATTGTGTCCCGGCTGATGGCTAATCTGCTTCCTGAGCATGCATGGATTGTGGGTGAGTATGCCTAGTTGTATGGCATGCTGGGTCTGTGACCTGCTGCCCTCTGCCTGTGCAACATTGCAATGTCTATTTGTCATACCTAGGGGACTCTGCATATCCCAACCGTCCATGGCTGCTGAGCCTACTGCGGAATCCCTGTACCCCGGCTGATATCCGCTACAATGAGGCCCATGGGAGGACACGTCGTGTGATGGAGCATACTTTTGGTCTCCTCAAGTCACGTTTCCGGTGCCTGGACAAAACTGGAGGTGTATTGGCATACTCGCCCAGGAAGGTGTGTCAGATCATAGTGGCATGCTGCATGCTCCACAACCTGGCCATTCGCAAGGAGATTTCCGTACTCCTGGATGGTAATGAGGACCCAAGGCCACCACCTGCACACCAACCTCAGTCTAGTGATGAGGACAGTGGAGAGGAGGAAGGTGGTGACATGCGTCAACGGCTCATCACCCGCTACTTCACTTGAAGGTGGATGACGATGTTCAACATGCCCGAAGTTTGGTGATCTTGCTGTTGTCGTGAAGGGCTATGTGCGAATAGTGAAAACTGCCAGTTGTCAAATCAGCTGTGGGTAGATATGTTACTGTGACATGTCATCTGTGAACGTATATGGGACGTGTATGTTGACACATGTTGCCTATTGTTTTGTCTGCATGTTGGCTTATATAGATGGTCGGTGTTGTGTAATGTCTGTGATGCCACACTCACACCAGTGATTGTTGTTCTGTTGTGTTTTCCTAGGTGACCTGACCCCAGGTCCCCCCCACGCCGCACGGTTCCTCGTGTCTGACCGAGTCTCTGCCCTCTGCCCCACCGCTGCAGAGGGCTCGCCCCAGCATCCGGTTTCCGTGTTTTGTGGCTCCCCCACTGTACTTGTTTTTTGGTTCCCCCAACTGTACTTGCTGTGGTCTGTATTTGTTTTCTACCCTTGTATTGTATTGTATTCGCAGGTGCTCCCTGCAGCCCTCTGTGCCCCTCCTGCTCCCCGCTTCCCGCTGCTGGTCACCCGTGGCCCGCCCCCTTTCCCTTCTGGTTTCCCTGCCCTCGCCCATTGGGCGCCCCACTCCCGACTCCCTCCCTCCCACTTGGCCTCATATGGAGGGCGTGCGGCGCAGGTGAGTGTGACCTGACTCTCTCAACAAGAAGCCCTCTTAGCCTGCATGTAATGAATCTCAGACTCAGTAACTTACGGGGTCATGCCTCCCGTCCACACACCAAGTGGCCAGATCAGGTCAGTGCTGCGTTACAGGTCTAGACATGCGTTCAAACATACCAAAACCACTGTGCACAGGATACAACACGTGTTGTATCCTGTGCACAGGATACAACACGCAAACACGTTACCAAGCAAACCCGAGGCGCACCCACGGACCCTTCACCAGCAAAGCCTGCAAATTCACCTGCCTCCGAACCGGCACCCCACCCACCGAACACAGCAATGATTACAACAACCACCTCAAGTGCATCCTCCTCAACACCCGCTCCGTCCATAAACACGCCGTCCAAATCTGGGAACTCCTTGATACAACAGCACCAGACGTCGCCTTCCTCACGGAAACCTGGATGAACGCCTCCTCGGCCCCCGACATCGCCATAGCCATCCCGGACGGCTACAAAATCACCCGGAAGGACCCAGTCAACAAAACTGGAGGAGGAATCGCCATCATCTACAGGAACACCATCAGCGTCACGACCACCGCCGAAGACACACTCACCGCCGCCGAACACCTACACTTCCAGATCCACACCGACCCCCAGACCACCCTCAGAGTAACGCTCATCTACAGACCCCCGGGCCCACGGACACAATTCAGCAAAACAATTGCAGACTTCATGAGCCCACACGCCCTAGCCTCACCAGAGTACATCCTCCTAGGGGACCTGAAATTCCACCTAGTGAAAAACAGCGACAACAACACCACCACCCTGCTCGACAACCTGGCCAACCTCTGACTCAAGCAACTGGTGGACACGCCCACCCACCTCGCTGGCCACACATTCGACCCCATCTTCTCCGCCAGCAACCACGTCTCCTTCAGCCACTCCACCAGACGACCCTGGACCGACCACAGCTGCATCCACTTCACCTTCAAGAAGACCACATCCCATCACCACACGCTACAGATCCCCCACAGATGCTGGAGCAAAGTGACCACAGACCAGCTGGCTACATCGCTGAGCCAGAACTCACCTGGCAACAACCCTGACACCAACGACGCAGCACACAATCTCGCACAGTGGATCACCAACTGCGCCGATGACCTCTCTCCTCTGAAGAAACCCCCAGGCAGGACTAGCAACAGAAAAACCTCATGGTTCACAGACGCCCTCAAAATCGCAAAGAAATCATGCGGAACCCTCGAAAAAACTTGGCGCCACAAACGGACATCCGAAAACGTGACAGCCCTCAAGAGCGCCAACCGCGAATACCACCAGATGTTCCGCACCACCAAAAGGACATAGTTCAAAGAGAGGCTGGACAACAACTCCCACAACAGCAAAGAACTCTTCAGCATCGTCAAAGAGCTCTCCAACCCCAGCGCCAGCAACAACGACATCACACTGTCGCAAGACCTCTGCAGCTCCCTCGCCACATTCTTCCACCGCAAGATTGCAGATATACACAACAGCTTTGGACCCCTGACTCTGCCTGCAGCCATCAATCCAACGACCCCCACCACCAGCCTCAGCGCATGGACGCCCATCAGCACTGAAGACACCACCCATGTCATGAACACCATCCACTCCGGCTCCCCCTCTGACCCATGCCCTCAACATATCTTCAACAAAGCCGACACCATCATCGCACCCCACCTCCGGAACATCATCAACAGCTCCTTCACGTCAGCCACCTTCCCTGGAAGCTGGAAACATGCAGAAATCAATGCACTTCTGAAGAAACCAACAGCAGACCCCAGAGACCTCAAGAACTTCCGCCCCATATCCCTGCTCCCCTTCCCGGCTAAAGTCAATTGAGAAGACCGTCAACAAACAGCTGACTGCATTCCTCGAAGCAAACAACTCGCTCGACCCATCCCAGTCCGGATTTCGAGCCAACCACAGCACCGAGACCGCCCTAATCGCAGCCACAGATGACATCAGGACCCTGATGGACAACGGAGCGACAGCCGCTCTCATCCTACTGGTCCTCTCGGCAGCCTTTGATACCATCTGCCATCGCACCCTAATAACCCGCCTCTACAACACTGGGATCCAAGGAAAGGCCCTGGACTGGATCACATCGTTCCTCTCCGACAGAACCCAGAGTGTCCGCCTCCCTCCCTTCTGCTCCGAGGCTACCAAGATCCTCTGCTGCATACTCCAGGGCTCCTCACTCAGCCCAACCCTCTTCAATATCTACATGAGCCCCCTCGCCACCATCGCAGGCAAACACAACATCAACATCATCTCCTACGCCGACGACACCCAACTTATAATCTCCCTTGCCAAAGACCCACTCACCGCCAAAGCCAACTTCCAGGACGGAATGAAAGATGTCACAGAATGGATGAAGCACAGCCGTCTGAAGCTCAACTCGGACAAGACGGAGGTCCTCATCCTCGGACAATCCCCATCAACCTCGGGCGACTCCTGGTGGCCCACGACGCTGGGTACCGCACCGACACCCACGGACCACGCACGCAACCTGGGATTCATCCTGGACTCCTCCCTCACGATGACCAATTAAGTCAATGCAGTCTGGTCCTCATGCTTCAAGACCCTGCGCATGCTCCGAAAGATCTTCCGGTGGATCCCCACCGAAACCAGAAAGACGGTCGCCCAGGCCCTCGTCACCAGCAGACTGGACTTCGGGAATGCCCTATACGCATGAACCACAGCCAAACTTCAGAAACACCTTTAGCGCATACAGAACGCCTCAGCACGACTCATCCTCGACATCCCTCGCCGCAGCCACATATCCGCCCACCTGAGAAACCTGCACTGGCTCCCTATCAGCAAGAGGATCACGTTCAGGCTGCTCACCCACGCACACAAAGCGCTCCACAACATGGGCCCTGAATACCTCAACAACCATCTCTTGTTCTACACCCCCACCCGCCAGCTCTGCTCCACCAGCCTCACCCTTGCCACCGTCCCACGGATTCGCAGAACCACCACCGGAGCAAGATCGTTCTCCTACCTGGCAGCCAAGACATGGAACTCCCTTCCCGCACACCTACGACTGACCCAGGACCATCTCACCTTCAGGAAACACCTCAAGACCGGTTATTCGAGCAATAGCGCCCCCCCCCCCCTTCAGCACCTTGAGACCCTATCGGGTGAGTAGTGTGCTCTACAAATATATTGATTGATTGATTGATTGAAATTATCCTTGCCTATATACAGTACATACTCCTGATACATTATGGACATGTTGAAGACTGTACAACCTGCACTAAAGACAAAGCTGACACAAAAAAACGTGGGTAAGGTATTTTATTTTCAAAGTTGACATGTGAGGAGGGTGCAATTTTACATAGAGGTGGTGGTGCAGCAGTGAGTTGACAGTAATGGTAAATGAGATGAAAGAGTAGACCCAGTCCAACAGACAGATGCCATTCACAAGGCAGTGTGGGGAAGGACAGTCCAAACAGTCAATACAGTGGGGAAGAGGGTTGCCATCAGGGCTGGCTCTGTGACTGTCTTTTTGCAGGTGATTTGCCTCCAGAGACTCCCAGGCTGGGGTGGGCCCTGCTGTGGTGCCAGCAGCATATGAGGACCACCCCTCTCTGTGGCCACAGGGGAGGATTGGTGTACTGTTATCCTGCAACCCACCAGAGGGAGTCAGAGGTATTGGTAGTGGCGCAGGCCTGTCCCTCAGTAACGCCACTTGCTGTCCCATGACGTCCACCATTTGTCCAATCAGTTGTTAATGGACCTCATCAGCAGGATGAAATCGCGTAACAGGTCGTCCGACCGGCCACTTTGTCCCTGGGCCTGTTCGAATGCCCCACAGACTCTGGTGATGTGTTCCAGGGATGGGATCCCAGCCTCCTGGTGTCTGGGGGTTTCCCTGGTCCTCCCACATACCCTTCTGCCACAGACCTGTCACCTCACCATTGTGGGTCCCTGCACACTCTCCTTGCCATCCTTAGTTGTTGGGGTGGGTGGCCATCCTCTGGGACAAGGAGGGTGTTGCTGGTGGCACTGAAGGTAGTGGTGGTGGTGGTGGTGGTGGCGGTGGTGAATTCACAGGCCGTTACAGCAGGGGTCTGCTGTGCAGTTGGTGTTGTAGCAGATGAGGTGGTGGGGAGGAAGGGGTCCTGTGACCTGTTGCTCCCTGGCACACCAGATGGGCCAATCTCAAGCTCATCGTCCTAAAAATCCTGGGAGTCTACATCTGAGAGTCCATGTACCAGGGAGGGAGGGGAGACTGGCTCTGCAGGTTGTTGGTGTTGTCCTATGCAGTAAGTTCTTCATCACCTGTGGATTAGATGGGAAATGGTCATTTTAGTGCACTCTGTAAGAATTGTGTTAGGTGTGTATCATCCACTGTCTGTACACAACACAATTGAGTGATCTTCACAGTGTTTACTATGTGCACTCCTGTTCCTCCTAACATGCTGCAGTGGTACATACATTACTTGTACATGGTGTGAGGTATCAATGCATGCCATGCAACTCATGCAGAAATCATGTTCACAGGGACCTGTTGCCATGTAGGGCCCAGCACAACCTTTTTTCATTGTTGGCTCCTTGTTGAATTGTCTAACCTGGCAGACTTCACATCTGGCCATGGACTGGCAATTGTATTGTCCTGCATACCTTTGTCTTGTCATGTACATATCTTGATTTGTAACCCCACACATGCTTTCTATTTTTTGAAATGGTCATTCTCGGTTGGGCCCCATGGCAATGCACTCATCAGTGTTTGCTGTGCATGATTGTGCGCAGTCTTCCTAGTGCATGTGTATTGGTGTGACTCTTTGGTAGCTGTGACAGTTCCCTTTGATTACCTGTGTGCACACTGTGCATGGCAAGTGAGGTCGGTGTGCATATTTGTGCAATGAGAGGGCTGGTATTGCCATATGGCACCATTTCTTTACTGACAAATGTGTGGGTGCATGTACTGGCTACTTACCTGTAACATCCTCACATTTGGCTGTGTGGCGTGGCACATTTGTGTGTGCGTGGGGGAGGACTACATTCTACTCAGTGGTGTCATGGGACCGGAGAATATGTCTACCTACCTAATGATTTGGTTGAGGTGGTCCATTAGATGACACATGCATCTTGTGGTATGGTGTGCTCCATCTTGCTGTACTGGTGAACAAGGAAGCATGGGAGGAGTATAATTACAGACCTCCCAAACAACCCTCCCAGGGAAGATGCCTACCTACCTGTAAGTTGGTTTGTTGGGTGTACTGCAATGGCTTCAAACTGCTTCTGGGTGGGGAGTGCTCCATCCTGCTGGGCTGTGGGCCAGGGGGCATGCTGGGAGTAGTAGTGCAGGCCTCCCACCCCCAAACAGCCAGCCCAGGGAAGATGGCTACCTAGATTTTAGTTTGATAAAGGTAATGTGATGGCTGTAACATGCTTGTGGGTGGGGAAGTGCTCCATCTTGATGATGCTGTGGGACAAGGGGGCATGGTGGGAGTTGTGGTACAGGCCTCCCACACACACAACCCCTTCCCAGGGAAGACATATACCTACCTGTAAGTTTGTTGGGTGTACTGCAATGGCTTCAAACTGCTTCTTGGTGGGGTGGGGGAGTGATCCATCCTGCTGGGCTGTGAGCCAGGGGGCATGGTGGAAGTAGTAATGCAGGCCTCCCTCCCACAAACAACCCTCCGAGGGAAGATGGCTACCTAACTGCAGGTTTGTTTGGTGTACTGCAATGGCTTCCAACTGCGACTGGGTGGGGAGTGCTCCATCCTGCTCTGGTGTGGGCCAGGGGCCATTGTGGGAGTCGTATTGCAGGCCTCCCACCCCCAAACTGCCAGCCCAGGAACGATGGCTACCTAGCTGTTAGTTTGATGAAGGTAATGTTATGGCTGCAACATGCTTGTGGGTGGGGGAATTCTCAATCCTGCTGGGCTGTGGGCCAGGGGGATGGTGGGAGTAGTAATGCAGGCCTTCCTCCCACAAACAGCCCTCCCAGGGAAGATGGCTACCTACTTGTAAGGCTGTTTGGTGTACTACAATGGCTTATATCTGTTTCTGGGTGGGGTGGGGGAAGGGCTTCATCTTAATGATGCTGTGGGACAAGGGGGCATGGTGGGAGTTATGGTACAGGCCTCCCACACACACAAACCCTCCCAGGAAAAATGGATACCTACCTGTAAGTTTTTTTAGTGTACTACAATTGCTTACATCCGTTTCTGGGTGGGATCGGGGAGGGCTCCATCTTGATGATGTTGTGGAACAAGGGGGCATGGTTGGAGTTGTGGTACAGGCCTCCCACACACACAAACCCTCCCAGGAAAGATAACTACCTGTAAGTTTGTTGGAGGTACTGCAATGGCTTCATACTGCTTCTGGGTGGGTGGGGGAGTGCTCCATCCTACTGGGCTGTGGGCCAGGGGGCATGGTGGGAGTAGTAGTGCAGGCCTCCCATTCCCCAAACTGCGCTCCCAGGGAAGATGACTCCCTGCCTGTTAGGTGAGGGTGATCCATACAATGGCTGCATACTGCTTCAGGGTGGGGGTGGTGCTGCTTCCTGCTCAGGTGTGGGCCAGGGTAATATGGTGGGAGTGGTAGTACTGGCCTCCCTCCCACCAACAGCCCTCCATGGCAAGATGGCTACCTACATGTCAGTTTGATGTGGGTTGTGTAATGGCTGACACATGCTTCTGTGTGGGAGGAGGGTTCCATCTTGCTGATGCTGTGGGACAAGGGTGCCTGGTGGAAGTTGTAGTTCTGGCTGCCTGTACACATGCCCCCATGGTAATGCTGCTGGCTATGGTTGTGGTGAATGGGAGTGGGTAAATGTTGGATCTGTGAGACATGTTTTTTGGAGTGTGTGGTGCAGATGAATGGGATTTGTCATAGGAGGTGTAGCTTTGTAGTTGTACAATACAGTACATATCAGTGTGTTGGTAGTCCTTTGTTTGTACTCACCAGCCTCCACTCCCCCGGCTAGTCCTGTGAGACTCTCTGGATGCAGTATGGCAAGCACCTTCTCCTCTCATGGTGTAAATGTTTTTTTGTGGAATGGGAGGGCCACTGCCAGTCTGTTTAGCCAGCTCCGAGTTCTTGCTCCTCTTCTCTTTGACAACCCTCTTCAGATCATGCCACCGCTTCATGATTTCCTTCTTGGATCACGGTGTGGTCCCTACTGCATTGACCCTTTGTACTATCCTTTCCCACATTTGAGTCCTTGTGGCTAATGGTGTCTGTTGGACCAGGCTACCAAACAGTTCTGGTTCCACTCTGACTGTTTAATTTACCATGACTGACAACTCACTCTCTGTGAATTTGGGCATTTTATGTGTGGTCATGGTATGTGGTGTGCAAAGTGTGGGTGCAGGGGTGTGTGTGGTGTGTGTGGTGGTGGTGTGCGAGGTGTGTTATGTGCTGGGGACTTGTTGGTGCTGGTGTGATGCTGGTGATGGTGGTGATGTGTGTGTGTTATGTTATTTTGCCTCTCCCCTCAGATCTAGTGAATGCCCTTCTCTTCTGGGGTGTTGCAAATGATTGTGGGCAGGGTAGGCACTGGTTTTATACTCAGGTCTGTGTGTGTGTCCAAATGGGGTACTCATGTCAGGTGTGTTGTGGGTGTTGCCCTGGGAATTGTATGTTTCTGTTTGGCATGTGTTTGTTTCATTGGGATGTGTTTTGTGTATTTGGGGGGCATGGCTACTTTGATTTATGCAATGTTTGGCATTAATATGGGGTTTTTGCATCATCTGCCCTGTTTTCTACGGATTGTCCGTAGCCGTGGCTATGCTGCAGCTCTTCCGCTGGCTCCCCTGTTCATTCCAGTGTGTGACCTCGGTGAACAGAAACAGCGGATCGTACCACGGGACCATCGGGGATATCCTAATTTTCCATGCGGTGTCTCCGCTATGCTTGTGGTGAGTTGTTGATTTTCTGCTGCATTTCCGACCACCGCGGTTGGAATTTGGACATCACCGCACGTGACAGGTGTTTTTTCTTGGGCCGGTTCCGCCACGGTGTTTTTTTTGGGATGGTTGATCCTAGTTTGATCATCGTTTTTCCACGGTCCCGAAGGGCGATTATTTTCCGCTTCCATGGCGGTCAGGGTGATTTTCCGAATGCCATCCTAATGAGCCCCTAAATGTGCCAATCAGGCATGAGCCAATTTTACTATGTTTAGGGAAGTGACCACAAGCACTGTAGAACTGCTTAGCAGTGGAACAGAGCACATAGTTCTAAGGCCAGCAAAAATTAATTCAGCAAAAATGGAAGGGTTAAAGCTAAAGGTTTGGACTTGACCCTGTTTCTATTTAAATATGTAAATAGGTGGCACGAATGCACAACTGCGTTTTAAGGAGAGTCCATTTCAGGAAAAATATACATAGAGAGAGAGAAGAAAGTACTAAATAGCTCTGTCCTAATGTAAGTTGTCAAACTTTCAACCAAGGTACTTTGAAAATGGTCACATTACTTAGGTCAGCTCAAGGTTCTTTTTGAGTGATACATCTGCATTTCAATTATGGAGCTCTATGGGGAAAAAGAGTGTAGCCTACCTCAATTCAGGCTTATCATGTCAACAATAGGTATAGATGATAAAAATACTACCACTATCATTATCATCATCATTATTAATATTAATATTATTGTTATTATTGTTTTTGGTAATAACAATAGTAATATCAATAACAATAATAACTATATCCTTTCAACAATGTCTGAAGTAGTCAAGAATTGTTTTTACCTTAGTGAGCACAGTAACTTCTTTCCAGAAGTAGATTAGCCTCACAAGGACCCAATTGTTTGCAAATTATGCCACAAATAAAGTGGAAGGAATTACAGGCTTTAGGGAATTGTTTTCCTGCTGTTACTGATGCTGTCCATTGTGTTGAGTTGCAAGAAAGCACAATATCCACTGCTGATTAATGGCAGAGATTCCTTTGCCTTCTGCAGAAAGACCCTACTGACCCACAAGCCCACAGGTCTGATCATTAGCAGTAACTTTTCCATTGTGTCCCAGAGTCCCTTTTCAGCTACATTAAAACATTCAAACTACACATTTCTAATTGCTGGCAAAGTTAAAAAGAGCTTGCACTAAGGGGAATATTTAAAAATCTGTGACTCAGCACAGCAAGTTGTGCTGCGTCACAGGGAATGGGCAGGAATCCACCTTATTTAACATAATGCTGCCCATTTCTGCCTTTTCCCTGCACTGGTGCACAATATGCTGCCTAACGCCAATGCAGACACTCTTGCACCAGGGTGCTGAACTGAAATCCCCTGCAATTGCCTGCAGCATTTTCCTCTTTCTATGTGTGCTGAAGTATGCAGCACACAAAGATAGAGAAAACAACAAGAAATAAACATATTTCTCCCCTTTACATGTCATCTGGGCAGGCGTAGCAGTTTTGGCGCATTTCCAGGTCTACCACTTCAGGTAAATCAGGGAATGTGTAAAAATCCATTCGTTTTAGCGTGTGAATACTCATGCACTACCCATGAAACACCTCCCTGGGGTAGAATAATGAAATGCAGCAATTTGCGCTGCGTAATTCTGGATTTACCAAGCTACTAAGGGTCACGCAAGGTGGTCTTGAAGGGCTTGATAAATCGCACTTAAGGATTGCATAGCACCTGCACCCTGTTGTGTGGTGCAAAAATGATGCAACCCTTTAACAAAAATTGCCCTAATTTGTAAAACGGTTTCCACTGCCAATTTGTGATCTTCGCTAGGTGTATATTTTTTCATAGTGTATACTCCTGTAATATGTTCAGAACGTTAGCGCTATTGGCGATTATTTGTACTGTGCATCTTTTAAAAGTGCTCTTGGAAGATGAAAACTATTTTCTCCAGTCACATTGTACCTGCATTGTGCTGGCTCTACATAAACATAGGTTTGTCCTTGAGGACATATTTATTACAGGTTTGGTGTCGCCTATGACGCAGGGCAGTGCAAAATGTATAATGAGATTTCTCAAGCCACATGAGCCCACCCTGTGCGGCTCTGCATGGCTTGGCAAATCTAGTGTAATGCAAGGCAGAACAAGCACTTGATGCCTTAATCCTAAAACCCACATTTCAGCGGCGGGTCCTCCATTATTGCAGAGGAGTGTCACACCCCCTGCCAGCACCCTCAAAGACGTGAAAAATAAAACAATATTAAAATGGGTCTTAAATCCGTTTAATTTTTCTTCTAACTAGGTATGCAGATTCTTGGGGGCGGGACCAGGAGGATGGCATGCACTGCTTTCAGTCTGCGTGTGGGTTTGGCTGGCCACCTTGGACGGCCAAACCAACATGCGCATTGAAGCTGTCTAGACATCAGGCACAGGCGCCCAGTCTCGCAGAGGCCGCCGCACCCTCCCGCAGGGGGGGGGGGGGCTAGAAGGCCGGCTCCATAACCCACGTGGTGCCCCAACCAGTGGTGAAACTGGTTCCGGGCGCCACAAAGCGCCCGGAGACCAGCGGAAGCGGGCAGTGCACCAGCCTGCCCGGCCGGAAGTAACCTTTGGCCTGGGTGCCCCCAATGGCACCCCCCCGCCTCATTCAAATCCCCCAAGATACACCGAAGCACCCCTAAGGAGAGTCAGGGGGATTTAAGTCGCCGACTCTCCCAGCTGGGCCACAACTTCTTCGTGGAGCTGGGAGAGCGGC
The DNA here is from genome assembly GCF_964263255.1 of Lissotriton vulgaris. Classification (NCBI taxonomy): domain Eukaryota; kingdom Metazoa; phylum Chordata; class Amphibia; order Caudata; family Salamandridae; genus Lissotriton; species Lissotriton vulgaris. The sequence continues at coordinate 1,114,699,690 of NC_141687.1, forward strand.
GCGACAAGAAGATCTGCAGAATCGGACGGCGGAGCTCGGAAACTTCTGGAACACTAGGACTTCGAGGGAGAAGAATCGACGCGCCAAAGCCCTCTCCCCGCACCATCGTACCAGCCACCCCGCGGTGCGCAGCGTGCCACTACGGGGCTAAAGTTTCGACGAGGCTCACCAAAGAAATTCCCCGGCGGAGTCACGCAGCCGAAGCGAAGCGGGACGGCGTAGCACGATCCCTGCCGTCTTCATCGGAACCCACGCATTGGGCGGAGCAGAGAAACCGTCGTCGGCTACGCTAGGAGCCATGGCAGAGGGCCAGCCTGGGGAAATGGCCGAGTTGCTGAAAAGGATCCGGGAGGTCACGGCCATCCACGGGAGCGAGTGGCTCCAGCATCACATCGTCAGCGGGAAAGAAAACAGACCGGTCGACCAGGCGGAGGAGGGAGCAGGCCCATCGGACCCCAAAAGGCGCAAAAAGACACCAATAAGGAAGTCCTCCAGGAAGAACCCCCGAGGAAGGAGCGCCAAAACCCCCCCCCTCCGCGACGCGATGATGGTGATCAGAGCGAAACATCGGCCAGCACGAATGGTGAGCATATCAGCGAGATAGTTAAGGAATGCTTAAAATCACTGGTGCCAGCACTGCTTAACAATACGGGACAGGGGGTATCAAGCGGGCCCAGGGAGCAGCGCGCAGATGAGGCGACAGGCATATCTTGGCACATGGTCGACCCTGGTTGGGCGCGCCAGGCTAGGGGGCAGGAGCACGTGGTTCTGCCGGCACAGGGCGAGCAAATGTCTCCGGTCATGGGTTGGGGTTACGGACCCGCGTCGGGGAGCCCAGCGCTGGGAGGCATAACCTCCGATCCATACAGCAGGCCATCCCCCGGCCCGGCATCTTTGACAACAAAGGCCACAGGCCTAGCATGCCTTATCCCACTAGCTGTTAAAGAAAGAATATGGCGAAAGGAATTTATCGATATATTCTCTCTGCTCGAAATTCAACTCGAGGGTCTATACCTCACCACCAGTGACAGGAAAGAGCAGGATAGGAGAGAGAGGCGCAGCAGCAGAAAAGAGCGCAATTTTGAAAATTGGTTGGATGCCTTCAGAATAATGGCCTGCATTATTGTAGAGAAATTCCCCCACTGTGCGGCAGACCTTTGGCTTTATGAGGCTAATATTGACCTGGCACATAGGCAGTTCCCAGGGGAAGCGTGGCTGGAATACGACAAGGGTTTTAGGCTCAAAATGCAGAGGCATCCGGAGATAGAATGGAACGAGGAGGACGTATCTGGGTTCATCCATAAAATGCTCACAGCGAAGGAGGTAAAATCCTGGGCGGGCAAGTATGACCATTCCTTTCGTAGTTCCCACCAGAAGGGCAGGAGCGGAACTTACCAGAAGCAGAGCGCAGGGAGATCCCATTCCCCGAACAAAGCTAAGGCCATTTGTTGGAGATACGACGCAGGGGATTGCTCGTGGGGCTCGTCATGTAAATTCCAGCACGCTTGCTCGAGCTGTGGGGGCAAGCACGTGGCAGTGGCGTGCAGGGGAGGCAAGCGCGAATCCAAAGGGGACAAAAAAGAGAAAAGCAAAAAGCACTAGCCCCGGGCCTAGTAGGCGAAGTGACCTGGTAGACATTCAAGATTGCTAGCTGGCCATGTCTCCTATCAACAGACAACAGCTGCGCAGGTTGGCGAATAAGTACCCGAACAGGGCGGATGCCAGGGTGCTGGTAGAAGGTTTTGACAAAGGATTTGTCATTCCATTCAAAGGAATCTTACCACTCGAGGGGGCAAGGAACCTAAAGTCGGCGATGCAACACCCACACGTGGTATGCACCAAGCTGGCGAAAGAGAAAGCCCTGGGTAGGATTGAGGGTCCACTACCGAAGGAACTACGCGGAGGCATAGTGGTCTCCCCACTAGGGGTGGTCCCCAAGAAAGAGCAAGGTCAGTTTAGATTGATACACCACCTTTCATTCCCCGAGGGGGCATCAGTGAATGATGGAATTCCCCCGGAAGCCTGCTCAGTAGGTTATGCGACAGTGGATGACGCAATAGATTTAGTAAAAGCGGCGGGGAAGGGAGCCCTCATGGCCAAGGCGGACATTGAGTCGGCGTTCCGCTTGCTGCCCGTCCACCCATCCAGTTTTCACTTGCTGGGTTTTCAGTGGGAGGGTGACCTGTTTGTCGACAAGGCGATGCCCATGGGCTGCGCCATATCGTGCGCATACTTCGAGCAATTCGCAACCTTTTTGGAATGGGCCCTTCATGATTACCATCAAGAAGGCGGCAAACTACACTACATCGACGATTTCCTGTTCACAGGTCCAGCGGGATCCCCCACGTGCAGCAACACTCTGTCAGCATTTGAAAGGCTAGCCAGGACCTTAGGGGTCCCCCTGGCAGCAGATAAGACGACCGGCCCTACCACGAGACTAACTTTTCTAGGGATAGAACTGGATTCCGTGGCAGGGACAGCCAGGCTGCCCCCGGAAAAGGTAAAAGAATTCAGGGAGGATGTTGGCAGGTTGCGCAGGCGGAACAAGGCCACCCTCCGGGACATACAGGGGGTGATAGGCAAGCTGAACTTCGCGGCCAGGGTCATACCCGCGGCCAGGGACTTCTCCAGGCACCTGACACAGCTAACAGCGGGAGTCACGCACAGACATTACCGCATTCGGTTGGGTGCGGGGGTGAAGCAGGGCCTCCAGATGTGGGACGAGTTCCTGCAGGAATTTAACGGAGTATTGATCTGGAGAGGGGGTTGGGTGACTGCCAGGCAGATAGCCCTATTCACAGATGCAGCAGGGAGCCTGGGGTTTGGGGGCATCCTTGGAAATCAATGGTGCGCGAGCCAGTGGCCAGACAAATGGCACGCTCAGGGAGTCACCAGGAACATCACGTTCCTGGAGCTTTTCCCAATAATAGTGGCATTGACCATCTGGAAGCAGGAGTTGAAGAACATGAAACTGAAACTGTGGTCAGATAACAAGGGGGTGGTGCAAGCCATTAACCAGGGCGCAGCGCGATGCCCAGATACATTGAGGCTAATGAGGCAGTTCATTAAATTGCAGCTGGAAGGGAATCTGGAGCTGAAAGCACGCCACGTCCCAGGGGCAGAGAACATGGCAGCGGACGCATTGTCCCGGTCACAGATGGAGCGATTCAGAGACCTGGTCCCTGGGGCGGACCGAGATATGACCCCTTTCCCAACATACCTGTGGGACCTGGGGGGGGTAGACCTATCCAGACTGGTGGGCCATTCACTAACCCCTGAAGCCACCAGAAGATACAAGAGTTGCACAAGTACTGTAATGAGCGTGGGCGGCATAAGCACACTGGAGGAAAAATTAGGAACACGGACAGCCGTTGAAAAGTTTGTGCAGTGGGCATTCAATGCCAATAAATCAAGGTCATGGGCACAGGCACACCTGTCAGCCATTGCCCATTTTGCCAGGCTTCATACGGGAGATGACCCCACGGCCTCCCCATATCTCAAGGCAGCCCTGAAAGGGTGGAGGAGAGTAGAAGGGAAAAAGACAGATGTAAGGCGCCCCATTGATTTTTGTAAGCTGGGCCTCCTCCTGAGGGCTTTAGATGGAATAATCTCAGACAGATACGAGCTCCTACTATTTAGAGCCGCATTCACCACAGCCTTCTTTGGAGCGTTCCGCATAAGCGAGCTAGTGGCGCCCAACAAGATGGACCCAGCACAGCGATGCCTCCAAGCCAGGGACATTAAACCCTTGGCAAGAGCGGTGGAGATTACTTTAAGACAGTCTAAGACAGACCAGGCACGAAAAGGGGTAACAATTAGGTTGCACTGCATCCCCGAGACGGGGCTCTGCGCAGTGTGTTGCTTGTTCAAATACATGATAACCCGCCCGGTGGGCGACGGCCCTTTGTTCAGGCATCGTGACGGGAGGAACCTGAGCTGGTTCCAATTCACAGCTGTTATGCGCCAAGGTCTCGGAAAAGCGGGCTTCCACCCAGCAGCCTTCGCCCCACACTCCTTCTGGATCGGGGCAGCAACCACGGCATCGCAGCATGGCATGCCAGAGGATCGGATACGGGCTGTGGGCAGATGGCGATCCAGGGCCTACAAATCGTACATACGGCCACACCTGATATAAAGTAAAAAAAAGAAAAGGAAAGGGGAAAGAAAGGTTAAAAAAAAAATAATTTTAAATGGGGGAGTCACCTTGGGATGCCGCACGGCAGGGAGCTGTGGCAATGCCCACTTTCCGCCGTCACGCCGATACTCCGGTGCGCAGAAGGCCACCGGAGCTCAAATAACTATATCAAAAAAAAAAAGGAAGAATGATAAAGTATGATTAACTGCATCGAAAGAAGACGAACCCGGGTGCGCAGCGGGCCACCTTAACAGAACCCTTTCTCTTGACAGGAGGAAGCTCGCGGCTGGTTTGGGTGGTGGGACATTCTTTCGTGTCCAGGATGAAGTCATGGTGGCGACGGTCAAGGCACAAAGCGGCAGCCAGACCCAAAGCGACATGCATCCGGTGGGTGGGACAACCAGGGATGAGATGGGAGCAGCTGCTGCCAACCCTGGACAGCTTACTGGCAGATTCGGCGTGGCATCCCGACGCGCTGATCATCCACCTCGGCGGCAACGACCTGACGAAACTGGGGCGCAAAGCATTGGGACAGGCCATCCAGAGGATCTCACGACGACAACAACGTGGTTGGGTCCCACGACGGTGATCTGGTCGGAAATGATCAGCAGAAAACATTGGAGAGGCGCTGACTCACACAAAGCGGTGGATAACGCCAGGAGGAAACTGAACATCGCAATGCACAAGTTCTGTGCCACAAACGGCATGGACTCAATTCGTCACGGCCTCATTCACCCAGGACGTCCAGAGCTGTACGGCCAGGACGGGGTGCACCTTTCCGAAAGAGGAATGCAAGTCTTTTGGGACAACCTGTGGGGTGCATTGGCGATGGCAGGCTGTAAGTAAGTATAAAAAAAAAAAAAAAAACGGATGGGGGGAGCCGCAGAAAGACGTAAGCCTCCCTGCGGCATGGCGGAAATCCTACAATGGTTGGTAAGGATACACACCGGCGGGCGGTGTGTAGGAAGACGGCCACACACTTTTCAATGCCGCACGGCAGGGTGACGTGGCCGCAGCAAGGAGGGGAGTACCAAGAGGAGACGGCACTCGCGGCCCAGACCCAGCCGGACGGCAGGGCGCAAATGGTAGCGAGCTGGGGACCTAACTCCAGTTGGAAAAAGCTCCCCTCCACGACACGCAGATGGCGTGGGCAACCAACCAATGGGACAACAAGGATTCACAAGGAACTGGTTGCAAAGTGCCACTTACGAACTGAAGAAAACTGACACCTTTTGCTCACAAGACGGTGTCATGTGTCTATTAATATTCATGTATGATTGATGGGGACAGTTCGTAAATGAAGAAATTGCATAACCAGTATTTGTTTGTAATATTGAAAATTGAATATTGTAATTTTAATATTGCAATTTTAATATTAATAAACTGCGGCCAACAACGACACTACTTTAACCGGCATTGTTGGCTGACATGATTGAAGGAGGTACAAGTGGGAAGTAGGGCGGGGGGGTGGAACGACAGGGTGAGTTACGATTTGGCAAACACGGAATGGGCACGTTCGGGGGTTATCGCAGAGGCCGCCGCACCCTCCCGCAGGGGGGGGGAGGCTAGAAGGCCGGCGCCATAACCCAAGTGGTGCCCCAACCAGTGGTGAAACTGGTTCCGGGCACCCCAAAGCGCCCGTAGACCAGCGGAAGCGGGCAGCGCACCAGCCTGCCCGGCTGGAAGTAACCTTTGGCCTCGGCGCCCCTAAGGGGCGCCCAATGGCACCCCCCGCCTCATTCAAATCCCCCAATCAGGGGAGACACCGAAGCCCCCCTAAGGAGAGTCAGGGGGATTTAAGTCGCCGACTCTCCCAGCTAGGCCACAACTTCTACGTGGAGCTGGGAGAGCGGCGCGACAAGAACATCTGCAGACCCACCCACCCACACCTAAGGAACAGCGAAGTCGCAGGGCTGGACAAGGGCACAGGTGTTTTTGCGGAAATCCTACAATGGTTGGTAAGGATACACACCGGCGGGCGGTGTGTAGGAAGAGGGCCACACACTTTTCAATGCCGCACGGCAGGGTGACGTGGCCGCAGCAAGGAGGGGAGTACAAAGAGGAGACGGCACTCGCGGCCCAGACCCAGCCGGACGGCAAGGCGCAAATGGTAGCGAGCTGGGGACCTAACTCCAGTTGGAAAAAGCTCCCCTCCACGACACGCAGACGGCGTGGGCAACCAACCAATGGGACAACAAGGATTCACAAGGAACTGGTTGCAAAGTGCCATTTACGAACTGAAGAAAACTGACACCTTTTGCTCACAAGACGGTGTCATGTGTCTATTAATATTCATGTATGATTGATGAGGACAGTTCGTAAATGAAGAAATTGCATAACCAGTATTTGTTTGTAATATTGAAAATTGAATATTGTAATTTTAATATTGCAATTTTAATATTGATAAACTGCGGCCAACAACGACCACTACTTTAACCGGCATTGTTGGCTGACATGATTGAAGGAGGTGCAAGTGGGAAGTAGGGCGGGGGGGCTGGAACGACAGGGTGAGTTACGATTTGGCAAACACGGAATGGGCACGTTCGGAGGTTATCACTGGAAGCGCAAATCGAGGGCTCTCAGGTCAATGCTGATGCTGCTCTCATCCTGCGTGAAAGCATCATCAGGTTTGGCCGCAGGGGATTCTGAGAGCCTGTGTGCAGAGGAGCAGAAGAGCGTGATGCGGCTAACTGAAGGGAAGTTCTTAATAAAAAAACAAAAATCATCAAAGTCCATCGTCATCCCCCCGCCCTGCCACTCTACCCTGACACTAGAATTCACTGCCACATTTTAGTTACACTGCAAAAATAAACAAACAAAACATGTCTATCAGTTGTCTACCTCGAATTCAAACCCCTTCCTCTTTCTAGTTTTCTTTCGCATTGTGGCCTCAGTAGTTGTGCATTTCACAACAAACTCTTGCATCGTACAATTCCATATACCAGTGCCGGTAGTATACATGAGTTGCTGTATATCCTCACGTTTAAATTAAAGGAAAGTGGCACCAGAGATCCGCCAGGGCACATCTGTGATCACAAAACTTTCTCTGATTATCTCTGCCTCAAGATCAGCAGGTGGTCTTTTCAATATCCCTCCCTCCACACGTCTGTCAATTGGTGAAATATTTGAATCTGGTGACATTTCAAATTGAGGTTTGGAGTTAGAAACAGAGAAGGAGTCTGTTCCTGCTGAATGCTTGATAGGGATGAGACGAATGGGACGTGAAGGTGTATTTTTTTAATCACGTAGATAAGAATAACCATAGACAGAACCCACTAAAAATAGAGTAACATTTTATCACAGTTCATTAAATCGTAACATTTCAGACGAACAGTGGGAAACCTTTTAGAATAAGCTACATAATCACAGGATCTGAAATAAATCAATTCAAAGTCATATTTTTCTTGCATCTGATCTTTTTTTATTCTGTGTGATCACATTATGTTCGCTGATGAGTTCAATTATGCATCATATTAGCAAGGCAAAGTTGTAGATGGAAATGTGGTGTTTAATGGTAGATGCAAATGTGATGTATAATGAACTTATATGTCATACATATATTTATTTTGTGATGAACCTGAAGGAGAGGTGGGGTAGAGAGAGGACTGAGGGAGAGAGAGAATCAGTTAGAGAGACAGAGATAGAGAGGGAATAAGAGAAATAGCCCTAAAGAGAGAGACAACAACAGAGTGAGAGAGAATTAGAGGGAGAAAGAGAATGAAATCGAGAGCAGGAGAGTGAAAGTAACGAAAGAATGTGAAAGGGCGATATATGGAGGGGGAACAAAACCTGAGGCTAGAGTGGTGAAAATCAGAGTGCTAGACAAAGGTAATGAGGCAAGAGAGAAAGAGAGTGAGCGCGAGGACGAGCGAGAGAAAGAAAAACGAAAGTGCAGAAGAGATATGTCTTGTCTACCCTTAGCCTTCCTCTTGAAACCCTCCTCCTTGTCTCCATCCTCCTCTCAATCTCCCAGCGCCTCTTGCCTTCCTACAACTCCTAATCCATTAATACTCTTGATCCTCAAATAAAGCTTCTGAGTGTCTCATCTTTCTCTTGACATCCATTTGTATCGTGCCCACATCCTTAAATGCCCCCTTCTCTTTCTTGACCCTCTGACCTTCCCCAGCCTCTGCTAGTCATCTAGCCACCCCTTCCTTCAGTTATCCCTCCACCCTTACCTCCTCAAATAACCCTTTTCCATCACAAAGGTCTTACAGATATACAAACCGAGACCTTTTAAAAACGTGATGTATTTCTTTTTTCCCAAAATATTCCCACCCTGTAATATCTCTATCTCTGTATACCACACACTTATTTTCAGACATTAACGTCATCACTTCCAGGTTTGTTTTGACAAATTAGGCAAAAATCCTGGAAAATAACACGCAGTGACACTCCGGTGTCTTTTGCAGAAACAAATGATGCAAAAATGTGGTTCACGCTAAATCAAGCATGAAAGTGCATAACACACGTGAAAGTGAATGAAGCAATGTTGACTACTACTGACTCTAGCATGCCCCCGCCTAGCTGCTCTTTAGGGGCATATTTATTAAAAAATGACGCAGCTCAGCAAGTCGCCTTGCTGTACTGCTTAATAGGGAAAAGGCAGGAATTCATCTTATCTATCATTATATGGCATATACCTGTCTTTTACCTGCGATGGCACACAATGTGCTGCCTAGTGCCAATGCAGGCACCCTTGCACCATGGTGCAAGGGTGCCTGCATTATATGCAGGATTGACTTTATGAAGGATGGCAGACCTTCCTGCAAGAAAACAATCCTGAGAGGCGTGTTCTTCTTCCGATGTGTGCTGCATAACACAGCACACATAGGAAGAGGACGTAAGGAGGAGAAATATAGTTATTTCTCTTCGTTAAGCCTCACCTGAGGAGGCGGAGCATTTTGACACTGTCCGAGGTCTACTAGTAATGGTTAATCCAGAAATGCACCAAAATCCATGGGTGGATGTGTGGGAACTCCCAAGCTCGACCCATCGACCCATGGAACACCCCCCTGGGGCAGAGTAATGCGAAGTAGTGATTTGTGCTCCATTGAATTACTCTATATTTATCACATTACCCAAGGCCATGCAAGGTAGTTCTGCGTGGCTCGATTATTCTTCCTTAAGAGTTGCATCACTCTTGCGACCCACTGAGTTTCACAAGGGTGATGCAATTCATTTATACATTTGCCCTTAGTGTTTCTCTGACCATACCAGTCCAGAATTACCCTTTTCCCATCTCTCTCCCTATGTTCAACTTTCTTTTTACATTGTTCTACTGTCCCTGCCTCTTGCTTTTATTTTTCATTTTCTCCGCTGCATATCTGCATTTTTTCTTTTTGTCGAAGATACCACCAGCTCCCTGAAGACACTGCATGGGTGCAAAAAAAGCAGAAATCCTGGGTTAGACACACCCAATGGCAGGTTCTTCACCACTAGCTTGACATTTTGGCAATCTGGCAATTGAGCAGAACTTTCTTGGCATTGATGTAGTGGTGTTGTCAGGTAAGTGATGTTTAATATTTTTGAATGTTATTTATGTTTCTTTGCAAGAGGCATATATATATAAAATGGTGATTGTGTGTTTATGTGGCTGGCTATCGAAGAAGACCGTCTGGTCGAAACGCGTCGCCAATAAACGCAAATTTCTACACGGACCCTGGTGTGCGAGTCTTTCTCTGGTTCCTGTGAAACGTACTTGCTGTGGTAGCCCTTTCACACATAACTTCTGGATTTCCGACACCCGGGACTTGCACCAACCTCGAGAGGACGAGAGCGAGAGAAGTCAGGAAACTTTTCTTACGAACGGCCTTTGGCCAGAAACTTGCTCCGACCGCCTATCCGAATTGGAATGAGGTAAATCTGTGTTGCTGCCGGAGATCGTGACCGGGAGGTGTGGGCTGCGGAGACACGCTACGGAAGTGGCTTGTTCCCGCGTCTAACGCTGCCTGGCTGTGGACCGCTGCGGCACACGCGATACCGAAGGAGTTTAAAGACTTGGATTAAGGCAGAGTACCGCGCTACCTTTCTCTGAGGGCGGCGCGGCAGGGTATTCTTTTTCCGTGTTACCGAACAAACACTGGTGCCTTCAAGGGAACGGGACGTCATCTTAACAGTATGACGAGAGGCGCACAAAAAGCGGAAGCTGCCGCATCTACATCAACAACCCCCAAGACCACCATGGGGAGTGAAACAACCACGAGTACAAATACCAGTACTATAGCGAGTACAACAATAACGAATCGCCGTGCAGGCAGAGTGGATGAGGCACGGTCATTATTCTGAGACGGAAACTGCAAACACAAGCCCCGTGAGTACCAACGAAACGCAATAACACCGCCGGATAAAACATTGAAACAGATGCTATTCCAGTATGAGAAACTCATGAAGAAATAAATCAATAGATGGTGGGAGGTAACCTCTCTGAATAACTATATAGAGGTTGGGAGAGTACCGAGGGGTCTTCGAATCATGATCAGCCCCACATACCTGAACCCCCATCCTAAACTCATTTCAGATTGGTCTGAATTAATGGCAGGGACCTGCAAGAACATGCTTGGCCTGTTGTCAAAGTATGCAGGCATGGAATTGGAACAGGTCATCATAGACATTACGAAACTTAAAGCAGAGCTGGACAAACATGATGCCAAGGATGAAATAGCTAAAGCCATTGAGCAAATGGAAAAAAGACTTGATAAATACGAGGATGAAATCAAGCAAAAGAAGAAGAGCAAGTTCCTAAGAGATAAACAGAATTATACCAGTGGGCGGATTCTAACCTTTGGGAAGAAATATGATGTGGCAATTAAACAGTTTAAACAGCTTGCAGGGCAACAACGCATTGTCACGGTTTCTGAATCAGGCTCGGAAACCTACTCAGATCTTGATGAGGTACTGGATACAAGTGGAAGGAGTGCACTATCTTTCAAACCTTTTGAAGAATATGATTTTTTACAGTCAGCAATGACACTAAGGGCAAGACCACCAAACCGAACATACGGAAGAGGAAGAGGCGGCAACACAAGAGGAAAACCACAAAGCGCGGGGGGAGGAAACACAAGAGGAGCAATGTCGCATGGGAAGACACCATGACAGAACAAGCAACAGTGATGGGTGAGCCCAATTTGACTATAGTTAACATTTCCTCCCACACCTTGACTATGGCTGAAAAATCGTTTTTTGAGTTGGGCTTGACTTTCTGCCCTACAGCCAATTTCGATTACAGCCAAACCAGAAGTGATGTTTTCCTTTTTGTCCGTAAATTGAAATTAATGAAAATGTTCTTACTAAAGAAAAAATGTGCGCTTGAGCATGGGAGTAATGATACAGTTTGGAGCACACAGGTGTCTAATGTTTTACAGATTCAGGATGTTGACAGCCTAGCAAGTGCCTTTGAACTTTGCGGTGAAGATGTGAGTGGTTTGGATGATTTGGAGATACTGGACAGAATGGGATTGACGCTAGGAGGACGTAATGCAACAGGTCATAGGCCCAAATCTACTTTTAATCCCATTACTCCACATGATAACCTAGAGACATTTCATGACGTTGTCAGTAGGGATCTTCTCTCTTTATGGGAGAAGAGCAAGAACAAACACGCTCACAACCTCACAGTGGAACAGAGAAAAGCACTGAGCACCCTAAATGCTGACCCATGCTTCATAATCAAACCCTCAGACAAGGGTGGTAATGTTGTTTTGTGGGATGTCAAGCTGTATAGACAGGAGGCGAGGAAACAGTTGGAATTATCAGGCAACTATAGAAGATCTAACAGGGAAGAGTATTTAACAAGTATTTCTATTTATCATGACAAACTTAGAAACTGGAGAGCCAAGAACCTACTAGCTGAATCAGAATTCAGATTTTTATGTGTGCAGCATCCAGTCTCCCCTTGTTTTTACATGTTGCCCAAAGTCCACAAGGACAAGACCAACCCACCTGGTAGGCCCATTGTATCGGCGAATTACAGTCTCCTAGAAAGCACCTCTATTTTTCTGGACACTTTTCTTTTCCCGTATGTACTCAACCTTCCATCTACTGTAGAGGGTATACACCTGTTACAACGCATTTGTTACAACGCACTACCATTACAACGCGACTTTTACAACGCATACCATTACAACGCATTGCGCTGGGGGGCGCTCTAGGATAGGGAATAAGTATAATTTACTATCCAACACCTTCCCTAGGGTCCACGGGGACTGGAGTTAGAATAGTAAATTATACTTACCACTATCCAGCACCTCAAAGCGCTATGCGTTGTAATGGTATGCGTTGTAATGGTCGCGTTGTAATGGTAGGTAGTTGTAACGGTATGCGTTGTAACATGGTACATCCACTGTAGAGACAGCACAGATTTCATCACTAAGATTGAGGGCATCAGATGGGAGGACAGTTTCTATATGGTTACGATAGACGTGGACTCTTTGTACACGTGTATCAGACACGTTGATGGTTTAAAAGCATGCAGACATTTTCTGAGAGACAGGTCTATCTTCTACATAAAACAAACGGAAATGCTACTTGAAATGTTGGAATTCTGCCTTATGAACAATTTCTTTCTGTTCGAGAACAATTGGTTCAAGCAAGAGGTGGGCACTGCGATGGGGAGTTGCTTTGCTCCCAGCTTTGCCTGCATGCTGATGGGGTGATGGGAAGAGCAAACCCTATGGTCAGAGGATAATGTTGATGTCACTTGCCATATTGTGTTTTATACCAGATACATCGACGACATCTTTCTGATCTGGGATGGCCCAAGATCAGATCTGAATAAATTCCTTCTGAACATCAATAGGAATGATGTGAATCTGAAATTCACTAGTAAGGTAGACTACTCAGAAATGGATTTCTTAGATGTCACAGTTAGAATAGTAGAAGGGACTATTCAGACAAATCTTTACAGAAAACCTACCTCTGGTAACAGCATTTTACATGCCAAAAGTCACCACCCAAACAGCCTCAAGGACAGCATTCCGTATGGAGAATTTTTGAGAGCTAAAGGTAACTGTAGCTCGAATGACAGTTTTGAGAAGGAACAGACCATGATGACCCAGAGGTTTAAAGCCAGGGGATACTCAAACCAGGTACTGCTGGTAGCCAAAGAGAAAGCTAAAGCTAGGAAAAGGGAGACACTCTTGAGCAAGAAAACAGCTAGTGACCATAATAACCTGGGATCCAACAATGTCAGGATGATAACAACGTATAGTGTGGAAGCAGGCAAGGTACGAGAGATACTGAGAAAACATTGGCATATCGTTAAGAGTGACCCAACAATAGGAAAATTGATCAATAGACAACCACAGCTGACCCATAGGAAGGCACGCTCCTTAAAAGATATGCTAGTGAAGAGTTATTTTGAGGGTCCAGTCAAGAAGAAGAATTGGCTGAAAGAGCAGAAAGGTTTTTACAAATGTGGCAAATGTAAGGCCTGTGCCACTAGTAAAAATGTGAAATCCTATCCCCTCCCCACTGGCAAGAGCGAAAACATTGGGAAATTCATGAATTGTAACAGCGACCATTGTGTATATGTGATTGCCTGTCCATGTGCCAAGTTCTATATTGGGAGTAGCATCTTCCCAATAAAGAAACAAATTTTGGAACACATGAGGGCAATCAAAAATGTTGATATGTCTTATGCTACTGCACGCCACTGGTTACGTTTCCACAACAGTGATGTTAACCAATTTTCCTTTTTTGGCATTGACAGAGTTCCAGTGAATCCCAGAGGGGGTAACCGTCTCAAACAGCTACATGTCCTGGAATCCCGGTACATCATCCGTCTGGATTCAAGAAACCCCTTCGGTTTGAACGAGGATGAGGAATTATACGTGCATATTGGCTGAGACCCTTATGTTAAGCCGGAAGATCTGCCTTGACACTGCACCTGATCCTCATTTTTTGTTCCCCCCCCTATTTTTACTGCTTCCCTGACCCCCCTCCCCCATTTTTTGTGTTTGCAAACTCCTACTCACAGTCCCGTCCAGAGAGGGCTCTCTCTGTTGATGGGTATACAGTTGGAAGCTTCACATCCAAGCTTAGACTTAACGTCAACCTCAGGACCACTTCGGGCCAGCACATGGGCGAGCTCACACTAGAGAGTATCCCATCACTATCATCAATAAGATAATAGAAAAATGTTCCCGACTCCCTCACAGGCACGTCCTTACTCCACAATTTTATTTGCACAATCACACCTAAATCGACTGTTGTTACATGCCTGGCTAGGCGAACTACAATTAGTACAGGGTTCACGTTTTGTATAACTCACGGTGCTGAAAGAGGTATTTTGGCACCTTGTCACCCTTAATTTCTTTTAATATGACCATCTCTTCGGAGTGGCTCTTCTCAATACGGGAGCAGTCCGTTATTTAAACTGTGTAGGACCCCCCGCCAGGGGGCACGTATTTTCTCCTTAGACTATAATTGAGCTATTGGTAATCAATAGATAGATTGATTGGCCACATGGCCGAGATTCGAAACCCACCTCTCACTTTGACTATTAAATTTAAGGTGTAAACTAGAGCAGGATGGACATGATGTGGTGCTAACATATGGACTCTAAGAGGATTCTGGGAATCATAGGCCACTTGGCCTTCACTACTATTATTATTATTATCTTTATCATTATCATCACTGTTATCATTTAATTGTGTTACCTTGGAACAAATGAAAAATTAATATGACCAGTATAAACAGAAATATGATAATATGGAATGCACGTGAATTCTGTTCATGTATTTATTTTAATTATTGACTCATTCAAAAGTATTTGATCCCAGTAATGTTTATATTGTGAGACCATGTACCACTGAGTCTGTCTTCTACCCCATTTGTAGTAGTCATGATTTGTAGTCATTGATATTTTTGTGGTCCTTCCTCAGTTTCCACCACTATTCTTGAGCACTTTTTTATAAAATGGTGATTGTGTGTTTATTGTGGCTGGCTATCAAAGAAGACCGTCTGGTCGAAACGCGTCGCCAATAAAAGCAAATTTCTACACGGACCCTGGTGTGCGAGTCTTTCTGTGGTTCCTGTGAAACGTACTTGCTGTGGGAGCCCTTTCACACATATATATATATATATATATATATATATATATATATATATATATATATATATATATATATATATATATATATATATATATATGCAAGCTCAATCTCTCCCGGTCCCGGGTGGGAAATAAAGACTGCACACACGGGAATCTTCAATTCAAGAGAGCAACTTTACTCGCACAGACGTGTTTCGGAAGCCACGCTTCCTTCCTCAATGTTGTTACATCGCAACGCGCGCCAGAGCTCCATTTTATTTCAAATGCACACATGGGTTTTGATATGGAACATAGAGAGAGGACAGGCGCGCGAGCGCCATATTGCTAGTACAGGGTTCAATTCCCCGCCTCGCCGGGTCTTGGGCTAAAAATTCCACGGACTCGATAATTCTCGCTCCGGTGCCTTCTCAACTCACGAGTTCACACTCTGCGACTCTGGGCAATAGCTTGCTTAATCTCCACAACGGCTCCTCGCGGCGGGATGCCTGGCTTTTACCTTGTGGATACACTGCCGGGGTTATCTCACAGGGGAATACCAGGACGGGTTCCCTAAGCAAGCGCCGGGAAACCCACTGTGGGTAGCTGTGCGCTATATAAGCTCAAATACATTTACATTTACATTTTACATTACCGAAGGAAATTCATAGCAAGTAACAAATCCATTTTAGCTTTTTCTATGTGCATGTGTAACCTATACAGGATTGATCGCTGCGCTTTACTACTACTTCGTTATCACTTAGCTGCCTAGGTGTACTGTTAATTCTTCTCCACAATTCAGTCCCATAGGGGCCTTAGTCTGGCAGTCTATGATATGACGAGATTCTAATCTACAAAGCTTTTGTAGCCTGTCTCCTCCTCTGATGTTATCAGAAATTGCGTCCAGGCAATAGTATTGTAACAGACTTCTGTCGCTATTGTGTTTGATAGAAAAGTGTCTTGCACAGGATATGTGAAGTCTCTATTGGCTATGGCCCTCATGTGCTCCAGGATACGCAATTTTACGGGGTTGATGGTACTGCCTATGTACTTAAGCCCACATGGGCATTGGAGGCAGTAAACTGCAAATGGCGTGGTACAGGTTAGGAACTGGTTAATTTTCTTTTTCAATTTACACCCTGTAATCTCATATGAGTAAACCCTTTTACTACTGGCGCAGGCCTTACAGCGTCCACAAGGGAAAAAGCCCTTCACATCTTTCAGCTTTCCTGTCTTCGTAGGAATGGGCGACAGGTGGCTCTGTACCAGAGTGTCCCTCAAAGATCGAGCCCTCTTGAAGGTGATTAGGGGGTTATCGGGTATGTCACTGCCTATGATATTATCACTTTTCAGAATATGCCAATACCTCTTCAAAATTGTTCTGAGTTGTTGGTAATCCTGGGAAAAGGGGGTGATCATTCTGAATTTCCCTGTGTCAGTTAAGGGTTTGTTCTTTTTGAAGAATAGGGTGTTTCTGGATGGTGTCCTAACCCTGTCTAGAGTGTTCTGTAGCAATTTTTTACTGTACCCCCGGCCTCAAATCTCTCATTACTCTCCTTTGCCGCAAGCTCAAAATCTTCATTGGTTGAACAGTTACGCTTCAACCGTAGTAGCTCGCCGTAAGGTATGCTTTTGATAAGTTTTTGGGGATGGTTACTCGACGCATGTAGCGTGCTATTTCCTGCCGTTGGCTTTCTATAGAGGGAAGTTTTGATCTTATTGTCCATCACCTCCACTTTTAAATCTAGGTACACTGCCTCACTTGTGCTGACCTGGCCAGTGAAAATCAGGTTACAGTCATTCTCATTCAGCACTGTAATATATTGCTGAGCTGTCTCAACTGAGCCATTCCACACTATGCACAGATCGTCTATGTAACGATACCATGAGACAATAGAATTGGACCATTGCTCTTTCTCCGGGGCCCAGGGTTCCTGCTCCTCCCACCAGCCCACGAATAAATTCGCGTAACTGGGGACGAAGCAGGAACTTATGGCTGTACCCGAGAGCTGTCTGAATAAAGCATCCTGAAACAAAAAGATGTTATTATGGAGACAAAATGCAATTAACTCCATCAGCATGCTGTTGTGTTGGGCGTATTTCAAGGATCTTTTCCCTAGAAAATAAGCAACCGCCTTCATCCCTTGTGCATGCTCGATGCTCGTGTAGAGGATGGTGATATCAAGTGTCAATAGGCAATATCCTGGGTGCCAGTCAATTGATTCGATCTTTTCAATGAAATCGGCAGTGTCACGAATATATGACTTCAGTCCCAAAACCATTTCAAATAAAAAATGGTCCAGAAATTTGGAGAGATTCTCGGTGAGGCTGCCCATAGATGAAATAATGGGGCGCCCCGGTGGTTTGTCCATCCTCTTATGTACTTTGGGCAAGTAGTAGAAGGTGGGGGTAACTGGATGTGTTGTTTTGAGAAAAAAATATTCTTCAGTCTCAAGCATCTGTTTATCACGCCACTTTTTGAGTAATTCATGGAGCTCATCAATACTGGATTGGTATCGTTGTTTAGTGGTTAGTTCATAGCAGGCTTCGTCTTGCAGTTGCCGCATGGCTTCCTGGACGTATTCCTCCTGTGACAGTATGACCACGTTACCACCTTTGTCTGAAGGTTTACAGACTATGGATGTGTCCGCGGCCAATGTTTTCAATGCTGCCTTTGTTTCTCGGTCAGGTTATTCCTACGTCCGAATGCTTTTTTGTGCATGCGCATTTTCCTTAGATCCTTAATCACGAGTTCTGAAAAAGTGTCTATCATGTCCATTAGTGTTGGGGGTACAAACTTGGATTTTAGTTTGAGACCACTATTTGGAGCCTCCTGTTCCATTTCCACTGCCCTCAGGCTCTGAGTCAGGGTTTCTGTCGGTGTTGGCGTTGTCACTGCCGCACTTACGAGTCGTAGTTCTTCCAGCAGTTCCAAGGAGGTCAAATCACTGACTTTTAAGAGATCAGTGTCTTTAAAACGTGATCAGATCAATTTTGCTTTATCTGTAGTTGGTTTAGTTTTGAAGTATTTGTGCAGACGGAGCCTTCTAATGAACTGAAATAAATCAATTCTGGTCTGAGTGTACTCAAGGTTGCTGTCAGGACAGAAGGTTAGTCCCAATTTGAGTACTGATTCTTCTTCAAGCGAAAGGGTTCTTGCAGACAGGTCGATGATTGTGAGATGGTCTGTATTTCCTTCAGGTCCTACCATCTTACTCCCCTTTTGCCCCTCACCTTGCGCGCTGGAGCCTCCGCAGTCGCCACTTTTCCTCTTCCCCTTGCTTTTCCGACCACCCCTTCTGGTTTTCCTCCGTTTTCTGGGGGTTTGTTCTTCCCTCCCCTCAGCCAATTCATTCGGATCACTTGAAACTCTTGTTGAAAAGGGGTATCTTTGGTATGTCTCGGGGTACATCTGGTTTCGTCTTCAGATTGTTCTCCCTCTGTGACCTCATATTCAGATGTTTCCACATGTGCTGGTGCAGCCGCACCAGCCGCTTTGGTCTTGCTGATCAGATCTTTCCGCGTTTGATCATATTTTTTAGAGAACGTGAGGACTCGCCCCATGACGTAGTCCCTTTCGTCTCTGTTAAACTTTTCTTGTTTCCGTGTACGAATTTTCAACTCATATTTTTCCAGTCGTTTCTTCATCTGGGCTCTCAGATGATCCTGCTGTTCTTTCTCCTCATTAAGTGCTAGCTCCGTTTCCATGGCTTCAATTTCCTTGAGGACCTTGTCTCTGTCACTCCAAGCAAATTGTACCAGGATTTCTAGCATCCCTTCACAGGATTTGGCGATGTGTGCAGCCCATGTTTCAAGGAGCAGTGGGTCCGGGTTCTCATAGGCGGGGATTGTAAATATTCGCAGACCCCTCGGCACTCTTTTTACTTCTATGTACCCTTGAAGTGATGTGCCTTCCCACCACTTGCGGAGCTCACGCTCGTATAGTTTCTCGAGTTTTCCATATTGCGTGACTAGTGGGCTGGGAATTTCAGTTGATTTTGTCACGGCTGGAGTGGTAACATCAGGATTTTTGTTTTTGAACATTCCAGTCGCCAGATCGCGACGTTGCGAGATATTAAACATGCTTTTAATTTGTCGTTGAGCCCCCGCTCCCGGGTTGCCCTTGTTGTTGCTGTGATTAGAATTAGTCTAGATTCCCTTCGCCAAAGCCAACCATCCGTTTTTCGTGGAGCCCAATTCCAAGTTCAATCGACAAAATACGATCAGAATATATCTCAGCTTACCCAGTTTCTGTCGGGTTACGCCGAGTGCTTTCTGTCCGTAATGCGGTTGCGGGAACTTCAGGTTGTGCGCTCCTCTCAGGATTTCTCCCCACGGGTGGTGGTGGTGGTGCCATAGCCAATAGAGACTTCACATATCCTGTCGCAAGAAACTTTTCCTTCAAACACAATAGCGACAGAAGTCTGTTACAATACTATTGCCTGGACGCAATTTCTGATAACATCAGAGGAGGAGACAGGCTACAAAAGCTTCGTAGATTAGAATCTCGACATATCATAGACTGCCAGACTAAGGCCCCTATGCGACTGAATTGTGGAGAAGAATTAACAGTACACCTAGGCAGCTAAGTTATAACGAAGTAGTAGTAAAGCGCAGCGATCAATCCTGTATAGGTTACACATGCACATAGAAAAAGCTAAAATGGATTTGTTACTTGCTATGAATTTCCTTCGGTAATTGATGGTGTTTTTTATTATTGAATGAACTGATGAGAACTATCGATGAAATGAATGTCAAGATTGATTAATGCATACTTTTGGTGTCTTCAGGATTTTTGTTAAGTATATAGCAACTTTTTACCAAAGTGCAATCAACCACACAGGGTACTTTTGGGACAGTTTAGTGCATTGGGCTTGGGGGACTGAAGAGGCAACCTGGCTGGTTGCCACATGCTGATCCACCGCGAGATCTTATTCCCTGCCCTCACGTAATGTCATATGAAAGGTTCTATGCCGATTCACGGCTATATTTGATTCAGAGTAATGTTTTCAAATTTAAAAGCTTGCTCCAACTTTAATATTGCCATAGAAACAATGTGGTGAAAACGTTTATTCAATGCTATGTTATTGTTAACTGACATGTACTAGCAATATGGCGCTCGAGCGCCTGTCCTCTCTCTATGTCCCATATCAAAACCCATGTGTGCATTTGAAATAAAATGGCGCTCTGGAGCGCGTTGCGATGTAACAACAATGAGGAAGGAAGCGTGGCTTCCGAAACGCGTCTGTGCGAGTAAAGTTGCTCTCTTGAATTGAAGATTCCCGTGTGTGCAGTCTTTATTTCCCACCCGGGACCGGGAGGAATTGAGCTTGCTTATTGAAAGCGCGAGGCTCCGACGCGCTTGGACCGCACCCGCCGAAAAGAGTGCCACGTACTTTGGGGCAGAGAGCAAGGATATATATATGTATATATATATATATTACCTACTGGCGATAGCCAGTAGGTATATATAGTTAGGATTTTTTTCCTATGGGATTTTTGAAAATTCTATGTCGAATAACTTTGGCTTATGAGGACAGAATTGGCTGAAATTTTCAGGAAAATGGAACATTTTGTTTCTGAGCAGCCCCTGAAAATTTGGGGGGGTTTCGTCAAGGGGGGGCCGAGAAAAAAGGGGGGTCCCAAAACGTGTTTTTCCCATGCAATTTTCCATAGGGCGGTTGGCCTCACTTTTAGCCTGAACGGCTGAATGGATTTACACCAAACTTGGCAAAATTGTAGGGACTGGTAGCCCGATGTGCCTTTGCTATGTCTCAAGATATAGGCTCCAGTGGTTTTTACGAAAATTAACTTTGAAAAATATATATTGGGCTACATTGGGCTATATATATGTTGGAGCCCAAATGTAGCCCAATGTAGCCCAATGTAGCCCAAAGATGGCCACCAGAGACAAAAAAACCAAATGTAGCCCAAATATCAGCCAGATGTAGCCCAACTATAGCCCAATGACAGATTGTCCCAGAGTGTTCTAAAGAACAACTAGAGTGCTAACAGTCCTACTTATTACAAAGGTATGGCACACCTGAAGCCATCTTGATTGGAATAAAGTGGTAACTCTTAAAACATTTAATTTAAAAAGGAACAAAATGAGGGGGTTCATTTTGCCATAGAAAGTATGATTAGCGGATATATGACGAAATCCCGCATACCATCAGTCCGCAAAAAAAATCCCGCATGTACTATTAGGCCGCAAATTAAAATAACGAAAACTTTTAGAACGAATATGCCTTTAGCATACACTAAACAACTAAACTACCCTAAACCCTAAAACACTACCCCCAGCATGACCCTACACTACACAAACAGTACAACACTACCCTAAACCCTAAAACACTACCCCCAGCATGACCCTACACTACACAAACACTACAACACTACCCTAAACCCTAAAACACTACCCCCAGCATGACCCTACACTACACAAACACTACAACACTACCCTAAACCCTAAAACACTACCCCCAGCATGACCCTACACTACACAAACACTACAACACTACCCTAAACCCTAAAACACTACCCCCAGCATGACCCTACACTACGCAAACACTACAACACGACCCAAAACCCTAAAACACTACACCCCAGCATGACCCTACACTACGCAAACACTACCCTAAACCCTAAAACACTACCCCCAGCATGACCCTACACTACGCAAACACTATAACACAACCCTAAACCCTAAAACACTACCCCCAGCATGACCCTACACTACGCAAACACTACAACACAACCCTAAACCCTAAAACACTACCCCCAGCATGACCCTACACTACGCAAACACTACAACACTAACCTAAATCCTAAAACACTACCCCCAGCATGACCCTACACTACGCAAACACTACAACACTGCCCAAAACCCTAAAACACTACACCCCAGCATGACCCTACACTACGCAAACACTACAACACTACCCTAAACCCTAAAACACTACCCCCAGCATGACCCTACACTACGCAAACACTACAACACTACCCTAAACCCTAAAACACTACCCCCAGCATGACCCTACACTACGCAAACACTACAACACTACCCTAAACCCTAAAACACTACCCCCAGCATGACCCTACACTACGCAAACACTACAACACTACCCTAAACCCTAAAACACTACCCCCAGCATGACCCTACACTACGCAAACACTACAACACTACCCAAAACCCTAAAACACTACCCCCAGCATGACCCTACACTACGCAAACACTACAACACTACCCAAAACCCTAAAACACTACCCCCCAGCATGACCCTACACTACGCAAACACTACAACGCTACCCAAAACCCTAAAACACTACCCCCAGCATGACCCTACACTACGCAAACACTACAACGCTACCCAAAACCCTAAAACACTACACCCCAGCATGACCCAACACTACGCAAACACTACAACGCTACCCTAAACCCTAAAACACTACCCCCAGCATGACCCTACACTACGCAAACACTACAACGCTACCCTAAACCCTAAAACACTACCCCCAGCATGACCCTACACTACGCAAACACTACAACACTACCCTAAACCCTAAAACACTACCCCCAGCATGACCCTACACTACGCAAACACTACAACACTACCCTAAACCCTAAAACACTACCCCCAGCATGACCCTACACTACACAAACACTACAACACTACCCTAAACCCTAAAACACTACCCTCAGCATGACCCTACACTACGCAAACACTACAACACTACCCAAAACCCTAAAACACTACCCCCAGCATGACCCTACACTACGCAAACACTACAACACTACCCAAAACCCTAAAACACTACCCCCAGCATGACCCTACACTACGCAAACACTACAACACTACCCAAAACCCTAAAACACTAGCCACAGCATGACCCTACACTACGCAAACACTACAACACAACCCTAAACCCTAAAACACTACCCCCAGCATGACCCTACACTACGCAAACACTACAACACTACCCTGAACCCTAAAACACTACCCCCAGCATGACCCTACACTACGCAAACACTACAACACAACCCTAAACCCTAAAACACTACCCCCAGCATGACCCTACACTAAACAACCACCACAACTCTACACTACACTAACACAACACTACACTACACAACACTACACTACACTACACAATCACTAACCCACGAAAAAATTAACACAAACCCACTTACCTCTCTCGTCATCGTGGTTTTCACAACGCAAATGCATTTACCATACATGCCTTTAAAACGTAATTCTTTGTAAAGGCATGCGCGATAAATGCACATGTGTTTTGAAAAAATGCGGGATAATGGTATGCGAGCTCAATGACCTTGCGGGTTAATGGTATGCGGACTGAAAGTCTGTGGGATAAAAAATGCGGGAAAATGGCTGCAAACCACGATTAGCAGCAGACTTCCCTGGTGAGCACTAGCTTTACTACAGTGATCTAATGAGCAACTAGAGTGCTAACATTCAGAATTTATGGCAAATATGTGACACATCTGAATGCCTTCTTGATAGAACCAAAGTAAACAAGCATTGAAAATGCAATAGATCTCGCCCTCGTTTAAGTTAAAGCCATTCTGTTTGTAATGAGGTGGCTTTTTAGCTTTGCTTTTATTAGTGTTTTTAAAACTTTCATGTAAATAACATGCATATGTATGCATATATGTATATGTATGCATGCATTTATATTTATATAGATATGCAGATTACATATGTTTATATATGTATATTACCTACTGGCGATAGCCAGTGGGTATATATAGTTAGGATTTTTTCTCTATGGGATTTCTGAAAATTCTATGTCTAATAACTTTGGCGTTTGTGGACGGAATTGGCACATTTTTTTTCTGGGCAGCCCCTGAAAATTTGGTGGGGTTTCGTCAAGGGGGGGCCGAGAACAAAGGGGGGTCCCAAAACGCGTTTTTCCCATTCATTTTTCCATAGGGCGGTTGGACTCACTTTTAGCTCGAACAGCTGAATAGATTTACATGAAACTTGGCAAAATTGTAGATATGGTTTGCCCGACGTGCCTTTGCTATGTCTCAATATATGTGCTCCAGTGGATTTTGAGAAATTAACGTTTAAAAAAATATATATATCTGTGACAGCGCTCCGGTTAGCGCCCCGGTTCGCGTACCTGACGCGTAACGGAACTTCGCGAAGCGAATCTGATTGGCTCTCCGGTGTCTGTCAACATTCTAAACAAACCGGAGCGGCCGCCATCTTGTCTCTCGGTACGATCGAGAGACAAGATGTGGTGAAATACGAAGGGGGAAATGAAGGAAAGGGGGCAAGGTAGACCACTCCTGACCCCCTAGGATTGATGAGGGGGATATTAAAGTGCCCCGCGGGGCAAATTTTTTTTGCGATTTTACGCCGTAGAGGCGCGTCCCGGTACGCGAACCGGGCAGCTCACCGGGCAGCTAACCGGGCAGCTAACCGGCAGCGTAGCTGTCAACATTGTAAACAGTCCGGAGCGGCCGCCATCTTGTCTCTTGGTAGGTTCGAGAGACAAGATGTGGTGAAAAAAGAAGGGGGAAATGAAGGAAAGGGGGCAAGGTAAACCCCTCCTGACCCCCTAGGATTGATGAGGGGGATATTAAAGTCCCCCGCGATTTTTCGCGGTAGAGGCGCTTCCCGGTACGCGAACCGGGCAGCTAACCGGCAGCGTAACGGGAGTCCGCCATCTTGTGTTTTTGGAGCGTCCGGTTCGCGTACCGGGTAGCGTCCCGGTAAGCGTAACAAGGGGAAAACCAAGAGAAACAGTAAAAAAAAATTAAGGGAATAGATTTCCAGCAAACTTGGCAAAATTGTAGGGACTGTTTGTTTGATGTGCCTTTGCAAGGCCTCAAGATATGTGCACGTGTGGATTTTGTCTAATTAAGGTTAAAAAAAATATATATATCTGTAAGCGTGCTCCGGCACGCTTACGTTACGGGTTTTGTTTGCGCTGCAGAACCGATACGTCACGGTTATGCGACGCGTCATGAGGCGTCTCACGTGGCTACGTGATACGTCACGTAATAAAGAATATATTTTACAGCTATAGATATTAGCTTTTAAAAAAACAATGAAATTCACTGAAAAAACCATAGGTTATAGACCATATATAGTTAGGAATTTGCATTTACAAAACCTTGAAAATTCACTGAAAAAACCATAGGTTAGAGACCATATATAGTTAGCTGGACATTTTATTGACATAAAACCAATGAAATTCCATATATAGTTAGTTGCACTAACTATATATCGCGCACCCGCAATCCACTGCTGAAGATGTCACATATTACATCATTCATGACATGGTCAGTGACATCACTGATGACATCACTGATGACATCTCAAATGACATCACTGATGACATCACTGATGACATCTCAAATGACATCAGTCATGACATCATGACACACCAATACCAGTTACTACATACGCACTCACTGATTCCTACGTCTACACACACATTCACTCATTCACCCATACAATCACTCATACATACAGTCACTCATTATCACAACACTATCATATGCACTCATACACCTATGCAGACACTCACACACTGCCACTCATCCATGGAGTTACTCACACACCTAGTCAGTCCTGTAAAGAATCAATCACACTTCCATTTCCTCATCTATACAGTTAAACACAGAACACCATACTTCAGTGACATCACTGATGACATCACTGATGACATCTCAAATGACATCACTGATGACATCTCAAATGACATCACTGATGACATCATGACACACCAATACCAGTTACTACATACGCACTCACTGATTCCTACGTCTACACACACATTCACTCATTCACCCATACAATCACTCATACATACAGTCACTCATTATTACAACACTATCATATGCACTCATACACCTAGTCAGTCCTGTGAAGAATCAATCACACTTCGATTTCCTCATCTATACAGTTAAACACAGAACACCATACTTTTCACACATATACTAACACATACTTACTCTCTTATACAATCACTGATACAAGTACACATTGATATGCACAGAGTCACACACCTCCCAGCCAGCCACACACACACTCAGTCTTCCATACATCCACTCATTCTTCAATATGTAAAACATATTTAAACTTTACAAAAACACACAGACACTAGATGATGTCATCAGTGATGTCATTTGAGATGTCATCAGTGATGTCATCAGTGATGTCATTTGAGATGTCATCAGTGATGTCATCAGTGATGTCACTGACCATGTCATGAATGATGTAATATGTGACATCATCAGCAGTGGATTGCGGGTGCGCGATATATAGTTAGTGCAACTAACTATATATGGAATTTCATTGGTTTTATGTCAATAAAATGTCCAGCTAACTATATATGGTCTCTAACCTATGGTTTTTTCAGTGAATTATATATATATATATATATATATATATATATATATATATATATATATATATATATATATATATATATATATATATATATATATATATATTCACTGAAAAAAGGTTATAGACCATATATAGTTAGGAATTAGCATTTACAAAACCTTAATTTACTCGCACAAAACCATAGAAATTCGCATATATAGTTAGTTGCAATAACTATATATCGCGCACCCGCAATCCACTGCTGATGATGTCACATATTACATCATTCATGACATGGTCAGTGACATCACTGATGTCATCACTGATGACAACACCCAGTGACTGTAAGTTTCTGTAAAGTTAAAATATGTCTTACATATTGAAGAATGAGTGGATGTATAAGTGTCTGGATGAAGGATTTAGTAGGTGCATGACTGACTGTATGAGTAAATGATTAAATGTGTCTCACTGAGTGCATGGGTTAGTGACTAAACTGTCTGAATGTGTGCATCAGTATGTCTGTTGTTGTGTAAGATGCTGCATGTGTTGATCAGTAGCTATATGAGTAACTATATGGGTTATTGATTGGTTGCCCAAGTATTTGTATGGGAGACTGAGTGTGTGTGTGGGTGGCTGGGAGGTGTGTGACTCTGTGCATAGATGTGTGAGTAGTTGATACACTATATGTATGGGTTCAAAAGTGCATGTGGAAACAGCTGTATGGGCTGTTGACTGTCTGCATGAGTGTATTTGTGATTGAATGGATTTCTCAGTGCTACATGTCAAAGTAAGTACATATGTAAAACACAGTACATGTGAGAGTTGACATATATAAATAACTGTGCATAAGAGCCAGTGAATGTGTGAGTGGCTGTATGGATCATTGTGAACTTGTATCAGGGATTGTATAAGAGAATAAATATGTGTTAGTATATGTTTGAATAAGTAAGGTGTGTATAACTGTATAGTTGAGGAAATGGAGGAGTGATTGATTCTTTTTATGACTGACTAGATGTATGAGTAACTCCATGGATGAGTGACAATCTGTGAGTGTCTGTTTACACTGATTGTATCTAAGGTTATATTAGAGTCTGAAGAGGTTCATCGTATTATCACATGAATGATATTATCAGTGATGTGATCAGTAATTTCAAATGAGATGTCATCAGTGATGTCATCAGTGATGTCATTTGAGATGTCATCAGTGATGTCATCAGTGATGTCACTGACCATGTCATGAATGATGTAATATGTGACATCATCAGCAGTGGATTGCGGGTGCGCGATATATAGTTATTGCAACTAACTATATATGCGAATTTCTATGGTTTTGTGCGAGTAAATTAAGGTTTTGTAAATGCTAATTCCTAACTATATATGGTCTATAACCTATGTTTTTTTCAGTGAATTTCAATGGTTTTTTTATAGCAAATATGAAAAGCTTTAAAATGTCAAGTACGTGGTAGGTAAAAACATTTTCGTGTCTATGCACGCTGATGTGCTTTGAACGCTGCCCCCCCCTTTTTTTTTCTTTTAGGAGTATTCTCTCTTTGCAGATAGTGAAGGGTAGGTAACTCAGGCCTTTGCCCCCGTTGTAATCCGTCGTGCCTGCTTCTCTCTCCATTTGATTGATTGTTATCCAAGCATTTACTGTTTTAGAATTGGATCTCTTTGCTTCATTCTCTAATAACAAACAAGCACAGAGTCGCAATACTCTGTTTAGTCTTTGCAGATAGTGAAAAATCGTTTAAAAAAACAAAAGGAATCGAGCAAAATCAGTAGGCAACTAACGGGATCTCTTTTTGACCTCCCTAAAATAGAAACATTAGAAACTACCCCTCATGAGAAATACGAAACTAGTGAGATGAACTGAGCTCGACGCCATGATGGCTGCAAGACAGCTCGGCTCCGCCACCCACCCCGCCCAAATTCTATAAGTTCCGGTGGAGCCCCAACGTGAACAGGTAGAGAAGAACTTGCTCTCCCCTCTTTGACTGAAGGTTCTTGTAGCCTGTCCCTTCTGTTGTCATTTAACAGAACTTTTTGGACTACTGAAAGGGGTTGTGTTCCTTCCGCTGGTTGGTGGAGACATTTTGACTATATTCTGGACCTGCGTTGTCACGTAATGCGTCATATGACGCGCCGCGTTAGCGCACCCGGAAGTACTCCGGTGCGCAAGGTGCAGCTTCCCGGAAGCGATCCAGAGCGCAGCGCGCAGCGCATAACATAAGCATAACAGGTCATGTGACTTGTTAATAAAACTTTTCATTGGTTCATTTTACTTTTGTTATTCTAATGATGAAAGGCTTGGTCATAATAACGCTTTTCATTGCTTTCAAACATTTTTTTTTCTTAAACATATATGTTATAATGCTCCAGGCTAATGTATTTTCCCGGGAACATTACAACTGTCCTGCAAGTAAAATATTCCTATTTCGAGAAAAAGGGCTTTTCTTCGTCCCATGAGGGAGCCGTTGAGCAAAAGAGGCTCGGCCTGCTGTCTTAGTCGCCGATAGGCCTGAATATCAGATTCTTATCGATCACTTTATGTTGCAGGAGTAGAAAACACAACAGCCCTTGACCATTTATCTTTACTGCGTTCCTGCGTATTATACCTTTTAACCGTCATGTAATTGGACTGCTTTATTTCACTTGCCTTTTACTGATTCGAAAACAGTGGCTATTATTCAAAACTTTTCAAATGTAAGTACTACTACCATGTTTTGTTTTAAAAACCTTTATTGTGAAAATGCCAGTATACAAATACGGGCCTATAACCACGTGGGCCGGCCACGGAGCAAACTGGAATCGTATATGATGAGGGGACATTTACACTGTAGAACAACGTAACGGGCGACCCATTAGGTTGTAAGAACTAAGGTGTCTAACATTTGCGGAATCGGTGGACGTACATTTTATAATTAAAGTACGTCAGGGCCAGTTACAATAAAATTATCTAGATATACATTTGCGGGCAAGTACCATGGGTGACGTTAAATCGAACTTTCAATAGTACAGTAATCAATAGCACATCAGAACTTAATATCAATAGGGATGTCCAAATGTTCAATCAGTACTCGTCCCCGCCCGCCATGTGCTTCAAAACTGCATACGTATCTCGTGATATCAAGGATGGGCAACCAGTACACAACAAGGAGTTACGAGTCCCATTTATACCGGCGCCATTTTGGGCGAGGCTGGACAGGTCCAGGATATAGTCAAAATGTCTCCACCAACCAGCGACTATGATGATGTTCATAAGCTCTATTGATTAGAATAACACTCCTCTCTCCACATGAAATTAATTTGCCGCAAGTTAAACATATCATTTTCATTTGTCCAAAGTTCTTCTGAAGATTTAGAACCGTTTCCCTTGCCTCTGATTCTGTCACTGCCACTTCATTGGTGGATGTACTGGCAGGTCGGGGATTATCCACCAAATCAAACTGCAGATGAGATGCCTTCACCTGGGGAGGCGGAAGAGGTCCGTTTACGCCGCCTCTCCCCCCCCCGGGCACCCCACGCCGTCTTTCGGCGCAGCATTGTAGGATGGCCACACCAGTGCGGCAACTTGCTGGACACCACCTCGGTGCCATACGGATCTCGGCGCGTTCGAGTCACTGTACCGCAAGAGCGGGAGAAACTCAGCTGGACATGCCGTCTTTTGGCGCAGCATTGTAGGATGGCCACACCAGTGCGGCAACTTGCTGGACACCACCTCGGTGCCATCCGGATCTCGACGCGTTGTGCTGCCTTCGACCTACTGTAGCAGCAAGTGCGGGCGCAACTCGGCTGGAAGGCGAGTGAAACGCTAAGGGGCGCCACACTGCACATGAGGTGCCTCCACGTGGGAGGAGGAAGAGGGCCGTTTGCGCCACCTCCCCCCGGGCACCCCACGCCGTCTTTCGGCGCAGCATTGTAGGATGGCCACACCAGTGCAACTTGCTGGACACCACCTCGGTGCCATCCGGATCTCGGCGCGTTGTGCTGCCTTCGGCCTATTCGCACATCGGTCCGCTACTGACGCCGCCTCATGAGCCAACGGGTTTTGTATGCTTTTTATAACCCAAAGCCGCATAACAGGTCATGTGACTTGTTTATAAAACTTTTCATTGGTTCATTTTACTTTTGGTTTCCTAATGATGGAAGGCTTGATCATATGACCTAAAAATAACACTTTTCATTGGATTAAAACATTTTTTTTCCCAAACGATGAAAGACCCACCATTTTTTTTTCTCACTCGGCAATCAAAAAAGGTTCCGTTAGATGACAACAGAGGGGACAGGCAACAAGAACCATCACTCAAAAAAGGGGAGGGCAAGTTCTTCCCTACCGGGTCACATTGGGGCTCCACCGGAACTCATCAAATTGATAGTCTACAGTGTTTCTGGATGTTTCAGACTAAAGCTGGCCTCAGCATGAGAGCACCACCATCTCGTAGCTCCGTCGTGGCCATTCCGCAAGCAATCATGGCAGCCGCTCCCCACCGGAAGCCTGCGGGAGTCGGGGGCCCCCAAGACTTTTGTAGAATCTTCAAGGCTGAGGGGACGCTTTCGTGAATGGAGCCCAAGCCCTAGCAGACAAGCGTCCGAGTTCCAAGGTGTCCCAGGGCCATTTTAGTGGACCAGGCCCAAATCCG
Source organism: Lissotriton vulgaris (assembly GCF_964263255.1). Taxonomy (NCBI): domain Eukaryota; kingdom Metazoa; phylum Chordata; class Amphibia; order Caudata; family Salamandridae; genus Lissotriton; species Lissotriton vulgaris. Next base: position 1,114,730,857 of record NC_141687.1, read on the forward strand.
AAGAGCCGGCCGCCATTTTAAGAGTCCCGTGGCAGCCACCTATCGCTGCACCGCAAGAGTGGGCGCAACTCAACTACATGGTGAGCGAGACGCTGTAGCCACAAGAGTGGGCGGTAAACAGCTGAATGGTGGAAGAGGCACAGTGTAGCAAAAGCGGGTGGAATGGCAACTGAAATGGTAAAGGGGCGCCCCACTACAGCAGACGAGCCTCCACCTGGGGAGGCCCATTCACGCCGCCTCCCCCCCAACACCCCCCCCCCGGGGCGCCCCACGCCGTTTTTCGGAGCAGCATTGTAGGATACCAAAACCAGTGCGGCACCCAGGGGCGCATACGGTGCATACGTATCTCGTGATATCAAGGTTGGGCAACCAGTACACAACAAGGAGTTACGAGTCCCATTTATACCAGCGCCCTTTTTGGCGTGACCGGGCAGGTCCAGGATATAGTCAAACATAACAAATGAGGCTGACGTCTCTGAAGCAGTTGACGCACAGCAGGACATAGCAAATAAACATGAAGTCTCTGAAGCTGTTAACTCACTGCAGGAGAAAACAAGTGAACCTGAAACCTCTGGAATAATTGTCGCTCAGAAGAACAACACACAAAACTCTGTAGTGTCTGAGGAAAGTAAAACAGAAGGGCACTGTAGTTTCAGACACACTTAACACTAATGATTTAACAAAGATATCGTCTGTGTATGAAGCAGCTGTCATGTTCACAGAATTGACAAAGAAGTGTGCAGACACCAATGCTATTAAGAAACACAAGGAAATCCCTAACGCATCAGCATTCTCGGAAGAGGTTGACACAGATGACATCTTAAGGAACAAAGAAAGACAAATTAAGGATGAGGAAGTTGTCACTTTAGTTTTTTCATCAGCTAGCGACAGCAACAAACACATTGTAATAGAGAATAGAGAGGCTACGGATGGGTGAATAAATTATCAAAAGAAATGGCGACTCCCCCCTTTAGCAGATTAGCTAAATCTTTGCGTAATTTGGGCATAAAAGTTATATTATTGGAAGTAGATGGTTATAGTTCTGGTTAATTTCCATTCAGAGTGTCCTACACAGCACCACTCTAGGTAAACACTACTTTATGTAAAACCTGGGACATAGCACTCAGTGGAATGTTTGTGATCTTTCCTGTTAAGTTGCATCATAAGTTATTTTAACCATTCCATATAAAGTCATGCATAAAAATGAATACACAGACACAAATAACATGTGTATCCAAAAACAAAATACAGATTTCGGCCTTATTTATTGCCTCTAATTTTCAAAGGCAAATTTCTGTGGAAAACATGCACATTAAGGGTTGCCTTTCCATAAACCTTTGCTTTTAAAAAAAAATTGGAAGAAACAAAAAGTCTTCCCTTCCATAAATAACCCAAGACTTTTATTTTGTTATGGCAAGGGAACGAAATAGAGAATAAACTATAGTTGGTCACCATGGGGTTTAAAGAAGGGATGGTTCTTCACCTGGGTGCCATCCAGAACTCAGCACGTTCTGCTGCCTTGGAACTATTCTCACAACAGACCACTACTGACCATTGTTGCTTCTGTTTTAATAAAAAAAATTTAAGGTGTTTACTGTTTTTGATGCGATGTATATATTTAAAAGTTATTAAAGTGTTATAATCCTACTACTTTGTTGGAGTGCTATATATTTTCAATGTGACACATAATTGTGAAGATTTTGATGTACAAAATGGCATCCCTGGAATCTTCCACTTCAGGCTCGGTCCCACACACCCTTATAGTGAGAATCCCCTCCCCAATCACAATACAGGATCGTTATCAGATAGTAGGAACGCGTGTGGTGTGATGGATCTCATGGGGTGGGGGCCTTGATCTACTGTAACTCCTTTGAAGAGGGGTGATTCTTTACAGTTGGGGCCATAAACTACATCCGCAGGGCTAGGTGATAGCCTGGGACCAGCCTGGACAATCGGACACAGAGGAAGAGGAGTGTCAGAGGGTGCGGTAGTGAATAGGGTGAAAGGGTGGTGTCGGGCGGGCACAGGGTGTGATTCTCAGGGAAGAGCAGCGCAGATGGGGGGAGGTTTATGGCCCATGCATAAGACAGAGAGCGGGGGATGACCAGTGCGTGGGGGAGATGCTTGCGAGGGTGGGGAGCCATGCTGAGGATCGGCGGCGTGCAGGGAGTGGGTCTGGTCAAGGCATCTAAAATGGCTGCTGTGACAAAAGTGACAAAAGTGTGGCATTTTAACAATATATTTACTCGCAGTGTCAAAATGGCGGTCAACACTTCCTGATTTCCTTCGAATCGAACGTTAACAGACGTCACGCAGCAACAACAAAAAAAAAAACGCTCACGCGCAACCGCTGGAAGACATGTATCAACATATATGAGCATCCTCAGCCACCCTCAGAAAACATAGGGGGTCAGGATACGTCTCCCGTACCCCCTTATACCCATTTCTCACATTGTTTTTCCTCCATCTTGTAATTTAATTAAACCGAAAGACAAAATGGCGAATTCCCGTTTCGCTACCGGTTCGCGAACCGGAAAGCGCTTCTACCGTGAAAAATCAATTTTTTTTTATTTGCCCCACGGGACCCTTTAATAACTCCAACATCATTCCTAGGGGGTCAAGAGGGGTCTACCTTGCCCCCTTTCATTAAATTCCCCCTTCGTTTTTCTCCTCCTCTTGTCTCTCGATCCTACCGAGAGACAAGATGGCGGCCGCTACGGACTGTTTAGAATGTTGACAGACACCGGAGAGCCAATCAGCTCCGCTTCGCAAAGCTCCGTTACGCGAAAAGTACGCGAACTGGAGCGCTATCCGGGACGCTGTCACAGATATATCTGTTTTTTTAAACGTTAATTTCTCAAAATCCACTGGAGCACATATATTGAGACCCAGCAAAGGCACATCGGGCTAACAGTCCCTACAATTTTGCCTAGTTTCGTGCAAATCCATTCAGCCGTTCGAGCTAAAAGTGAGGCCAAACGCCCTATGGAAAACTCAATGTTAAAAACGTGTTTTGGGACCCCCCTTTTTTCTCGGCCCCCCCTTGACGAAACCCCCCCAAATTTTCGGGGGCTGCTCAGAAACAAAATGTGCCATTTTCCTGTAAATTTTAGCCGATTCCGTCCACAAACGCCAAAGTTATTAGACATAGAATTTTCAAAAGTTACATAGAGAAAAAATCCTAACGATATATACCTACTGGCGACCGCCAGTAGGTAATATATATATATATATATATATATATATATATATATATATGCTCCAAAATCCCAGGAAAATCAATCCTAAAGGAAGGTAGCACACTCAGGGGAGGTTTCACAAAAGATTTAATGAGGAAACCAACAGCAACGACGCGTTTCGCCTTGGGGCTTCGTCAACTTGACGAAGCCCCAAGGCGAAACGCGTCGTTGCTGTTGGTTTCCTCATTAAATCTTTTGTGAAACCTCCCCTGAGTGTGCTACATTCCTTTAGGATTGATTTTCCTGGGATTTTGGAGCTTATTTGTAACTCGGGCACACCCCCGATTTGGCGTGCACCCACTCGTGTGTGCAACTGGTTGGTGTTTTGGAGCCTTCTATATATATATATATATACATATATATATATATATATATATATATATATATATATATATATACATATATAAATATATATATATATACAATGTGCACCACATAACAAAATGCTGCTGGCCATGGTGAAAGGTTGCCTCGAACAAAATTATTTCTTGTTCAACAACCAGATATATCACCAGGTGAGAAGGGTAGCGCTGGGGGCCTGCTTCTCCCCCAGTTACTCATGTTTACACATGGGGCTGTGGGAGGAGCAGGTCATGTGGGGTGATCACAGGAAAGTCATGGAAGAACATGTGGTGATATTTTTTAGATATATCGATGACCTATTCTTCATTTGGAGAGGTACTGAGCTAAGTGCCATCCAATTTGTGGAAACATTGAATACCAACTGCCTCAACCTGAATTTTACATCAACTATTGGCCCACATGCTGTATGTTTTTTAGATGTAGAGGTGTACATAGACAATGATGCATTGACAACTAGACTATACAGGAAACCCACGGCGGGCAATACTGTGCTGCACACGTCGAGTCACCATCCGCAGCATCTGATACGCAGCACCCCTTTTGGTGAGATGCTGAGTATCAGACGTATTTTCAGCTCGGACGTGGAGTGTCAGATTGCCCAGCTAGCCATCAAAAAATGCTGTATGGCTAGAGGTTATTCTGCTGGAGTTATTGACGAAGCTATACATAAGACTAACTCCATGGTAAGAAGTGAAGCTTTGATACCTAAGTCACGAAGGGAGGGGCTATTCGAGATTAAGCCAGGTTCTCAAACTAGAATCATTCTAACTTTTAACAGACAATATCAAGAATTACGTAAGATCTATACCCACAACTGGAATTTGGTGCAGGGGGATCCTGTGATTGGAGGGTTAGTATCAAATAAACCTGCACTTACCTTCAAAAAATCACAGTCAATGGGCAATAACTTGGTGAGCAGTAGCCCTGAGGTAGTTATTCAGGGGACAGGGATGGCGCAGATCAAGGACTTTAGGAAATGTCCTAGTTGCAAGGCCTATAGATTTGGCAGCAACAGAACCCAGTTTGTCAGTCCTTTTAAAACAGAACCTATCATGATTATTAAAAGACTAACATGTAAGACCGAATATGCTATTTATGTGCTGGAGTGTCCCTGTGGGCTGAGATACATTGGAAGTACAAAACTGCCAGCCCACAAATGGATACTCCAGCACATAAGAGCAATTACAGGAACGGACCAAGCATATCCAGTAGCCAGGCACTTTGAGCAGGCCCATAACAGCAATCCCAACCACCTACAGTTTTATCTAATAGATACGGTTCTTCCCATGAAGCGGGATGGAAATCGGGAGGCCAAGTTACGTCTCCTTGAAACTAGGTATATAATCGAACTTGATACAAAACATCCAGCGGGGCTTCATTCTAGTGAAGATTTCCAGACCTGTTTATAATTTGGCTTTTCCTCTTTGCACATGTACGCAATTCTGTAGTGTTCTACAGTATATACTTTTTAAATCATTCTCTTAATATCAATATGGGCTCATACTGATTATAGGGATGACAACTGAAAGAATTATGTTCTGGCTTTTTTAAAATTATGAAACAATTTAGGTACTATTATTATTCAATAAATTTAACACTTTCTCAGGGAGATATAGCGTCAGTATTTAATAGCACATGTTTTAGGTGCTCTGACTCACTTTGATATAGGGGTTTTTAGTTATGCACAATTTTGCACATATATATTTTTTTGAATAAATATTTGTATAAAGTGTTAACATATACAGGATGGAGTAATAGAACTATCTCAAGTTCATACAAGGATAGCTATTGCCCACTGGGGCTATATTACATGGATGCAAAGCATTTCTGGCAAACTCGACATGAAGGTTACTAGTGCAGTATGCATGTGACTTGATATTTGGTAGTCCAGCTAAGGAAATATTGCAGGTCATATGTCTGGACTTTCAGGACATTTAGATGTACAGATGTACAGGTCAGAATTAGCCTTCAAGGTCCAACTAGCCCACAAGGTACCTCCAGTAGGCTCCACAGAGCTGCGTTGCAGAGAGGTGTAAAAAGGGGCAATGCCTGGACCACCTCTCTGCAACGCAGCCTTGTGGCGCTTACTGGAGGTACCTGGTGCACTAGTTGGCCCCCAGGGACCCTCAGGATTGAAGGGGAATTAATTCCCCAACTTAACACACCCCACAGGGCGTGTTTGCACACATGTCAACTTAGGCCTCGCCCCCTCCCTTCACCACTGTGGAAATGCGCTCTGTGGCACTTTTTAAGTTGGGGAATTAAGTCCCCTGGAATCCTGAGGGTCCCTGGAGTCTAACTAGCCCACCAGGTACCTCCAGTAAGCGCCACAGAGCTGCGTTGCAGAGAGGTGTAAAAAGAGCGTGGCCGAGACCTCCTCTCTGCATTGCAGCCCGGTGGCGCTTAATGGAGATACCTGGTGGGCTAGTTGGCCCCTAGGAACCCCCAGTTATGAAGGGGAATTAATTCCCCAACTTAAAACGTGCAACAGGGCGTGTTTGCAGAGTGTTGCTGGGAGGGGTTGGGCCTCCGGCACAATCGTGTTTTTTTAAATATTTTTTGGGGAAGGGGTGGCTGTGTGCCCCCCTTCTTTTTACTTTTTTTGGGCCCCCAGGGCCTGACCCCCATTGTAAAAAATTATATATATGTTAACAGGAAGGCAGCGTGGGCCCCCCTCCCGTGGCTAATTCTGGCCCCGGGGACCCCATCCCCTGGGGCATGGCCAAATATTTTTTTATTATTATGGAGGGGGCTACGTGGCCCCCCTCCTAAGGCCACTCCTTGCCCCGGGGACCCCATCCCCCGGGGCCGGCCTTTGCGTGTTTTTATTTATTTAATTATTATAGTGGAGGGGGGTTGTGTGGCCCCCCTCCCAGGCCACTCCTTGCCCCGGTGACCCCATCCCCCGGCCTGGCCTCTCGTTGGGTACCGTGGGGGGGAGCCCCAATGCCCCCACAGTCACAGACGGCTCCCTGCTTCGTGATGGAGCCGGCATTGCTTTTCCACACGGGGAGCAGCTAACATGCAGTTCCCTGTTTGGAAAAGCAATCTGGTTTGGATTTTGGAAGAGAGAGCAGGTTTCCTGCTCTCTCTTCTAAAATCCAAACCACAGTTTGCTATGCCAGCGAGGCTCCCGCCTTTCCATAGCAAATAGTGGTATCCTGGGGGTGGGCACCCTGGGAGACTGCAGGAGCGAGCCCTGGGGACCATCACTCCCCAAGGCTGGCTCCTGTAGTCTCTCATCACTGGCTACAGGAGGAGGGCCACGCAGCCCACCTCCCATCCAAAGCACAGCCCCAGGGAGGTGGTGGTCCCTGGGGCTCGGGGGTCCGTAAAGGACCCACAAATTAGTATTTTAGTGCCCTGGGGAGGTGGCCGTCCCCGTTGCGTGTAGGGGGTTTGAGCACCACCACACGGGGTTTATTATTTATTTAAAAAGCCCCAGGGTAGCGGTCCCTGGGGCAGCGTGGGACATCTGCCCCCGCAAATAATAATAAAAGCCCAGGGGTTGGTGGTCCCTGCAGCTTGGGCGGCCTTTGAGGCCCCCCACACATTTTAAAATTATCCCCGGGGGGTCGGCGTCCCTGGGGCTGGAAGGGCTGCATGCCCCTGCATCTATTTAATCAAGCCCCGGGGAGGTGGTGGTCCCCGGGGCAGTGTGGGGGGGATTGGGGCCCTCCCACACATTTTGTTCACTGCCCCCTGGACCTGGCCCACCCAGGGGCTTCAATACCATGAAGTGCTTCATTCTTTTTTTTTTTAGCTGGATTTGCGTACCCAGCACCCCTTGTGGGACCTCTGAGCAGGCTTAGGGGGTCAGGGTGTTTCTACCCTGCCCCCTTTTCTTGTTTTTTTGCATTTATTTTTCTCTTGTCTTGTGACTCGATTCTACAGAGTCACAAGATGGCTGCCAACACTTCCCGGTTTGGAGTGTTGACAGCCAATTATAATAAAGCTTATAATAAAGCTTTTATTTTTTGATTTTCTCAGAAACTACTGAACGGATTCAAACCACTTAAAAAAAGGATGCTTTCTGAAGCAAGCACTACCTTTTTGCCGAATTTGGTGTAATTCCGTTTAGCAGTTCCAACTGTAGCTGTGTCTAAAGTTTCCTATGGAAAATTCATTTTTCGACCTCTTTGTTTTTAATTTCTCAGGAATTACTGAACGGATTTACACCATTTAAGGTTTGTTAAAGCTATTCAGGTTTTATATCGCCAGCCGATGGCTAAAATCTTTGGCTTTTCAATATATATCAATCCCTTTTTAGACATGCTAGAGCACAGCCCTAGGATAAAATCAGTAATATGCATGCAAGAGCAATATCGTGTGCTCGCTTATGCGGACGACATTGCGGTTGTCACACCAAATCCTCTCGCTGCCATGCTTGATATAGAACAGTTGGCACTGGAATTTGGTACAGCCTTCTGTTACAAACTTAATTTGTTCAAAACACAACTTTTGTGCATGAATCAAGACTGCAATAACGACCCAAGGATCATGAATGAGGTATCATATTTAGGTGTTAAATTAAGGACATGTTTAAAAAACATTAGTGGGGGTGTATTGTAAGGGCAGTGAGGCAACAATTAGATTGTTGTATATACTTGCATCTCTCATTGGTTGGGCGCTGTAATGTTCTTAAAATGCTGATTTTACCTAGGGTTTTATACTTTTTTAGTTCAGTTCTGCTAGAAATCACCTGTGCCCAATTACAGCTACTTCAATCAATATGTGCCACGTTTTTATGGGCTCAAGGGAAGTCAGACAGAGCAACGCATTTTATGACACCACCTCGTGAGAAGGGTGGCTGAGCAGGTCCTGATTTTACAATATATTATTACGCCTGTATTTTGCAAAATATGAGAGTTCTTCTAACTGGCGAAGAGGTGTTTAATATAGCAGAATCTCCATCTATCTACCAGATGCTTTTAGGTACGGACACCACGAGCCATCTATTTGTCATGCTGGAGCTCAGCTATTACAAAACAACCAGGTTCATGGTGTTAAACACTGCTTACAAGGTCTGGAAGGCTGTTCGGAGATGATATCAATTTGAAAAGGTATCCTATTGTACTCCAATGTCTGTGACTGGGCTATTACCCTCTATATTCTGGGATAGAACTATAGACAGATGGAGGAGTAAAGGGGAGACCTATATGTTAATGGGAACATGGCCTCTTACACTATGCTAATAGACAAATATCAGTTACCTAGATCTGAATTCTTTAAGTTTTTACAAATCTGTGACTTTCTGTGTAAAATTTGACGAAGCATAGAGCCAAATCCCGTTGTTGAAGCTATCAGGAACAATGCCCGTATAGGCACTCTATATAAATTGCTACTGGATACTCAGAAGGATGATCTGAATATACATAATATTAAATGGGATAATAGGTTAGGGTGCCAGGGCACTCAAGTGGAACATTCCATTGACTTAGCAGGGAGGCTATGTATGTCTGCTAATTTACTATCTCAGCATTATAAGACAGTGTTTATACTCATTGCCAAAATGCTAAAATGGGGAGGGGTAAATGATGGGAAGTGTTTTGGTTGTGGTAGGGAGGATGCTGATATAGTTCACATTTTTTATTCATGTGGACAATTGAGTATTTTTTTGGAGCATCTAGAGAAATTTCTCTCTGAAATAACAGGGGGATCCGTAAAAATATCTGCCTCTTTTATGCTCCTGGGGAAAGACAAAAACGTAAGGAGCGAGCAGCTAGCATTTAAGTCTAAGGGGCACATTAGGATGGCGGGCGGACTTTGTCCGCACGTCATCCTGTCTTAACAAGGGACCGGCCTTCATAAGGGCGGGGGTCCTGTATGTGCCATTAGGGTGCGCCCGCCACAGTGGCAGGCGCATCCTGCATCCCTAACATTGTGGCAGGCGGTGCACTCAGCACCGCCCGCCACAATGCTAGGGAGGCATGTTGTGCACTTCCATGCACAACATGGCAGGCACTGCGCCGTGCCTGCCATGCTGTGCATGGAACTGCAGGGGGTACCATAGGTACCCCCCATGTGCACCCCCATCCCTCCCCCGGAGTCCCTGGGGACCCGCAACGGGCCCCCAGAGCATACTCGGCATGCCTTTTTGTGGCGGCAAAGGCATCTGCTGAGACACATACTAATAAAGCTGGCGGTGTCTATTAGACACCGCCACCATATAGAACCCTTTTCTGCCTGGTCGACATGTCGGCCGGGCGGAAAAGCGGTGGACGGTCTTTCGGTCCACCGCGGACCCCCCAGCCATTATAATATGGCTGGGGGTCCTTTCTGCATGGATGGCGGGCGCATTGTCTATTAGACACCCCCGCCATATAGAACCCTGTTCTGCCTGGTCGACATGTCGACCGGGTGGAAAAGCTGTGGACGGTCTTTCGGTCCCCCGCGGACCACCCAGCCAATAAAATATGGCGGGGGTCATTTCTGCACGGATGGCGGGCGCATTGCCCCCGCCAGGCCAGCGGTGGCTACCGCCAGCCCTGTGGGGGCAATCCGCCCGCCAACCTAATGGGTCCCTCGGTATTTAAGTTTTTTTAGCCACCGCCATAGCTAGATTATGTATTGCCTCTATGTGGTTGCAAAAGGCTGTTCCGACTTTTGAGCTGTGGATTTTTTGCTATTTTTAATCTAGAATGCAGTTTATATGCTCTTAAACGTTCAAGAAAACAAAAACTGAGTATGGAAATATGGGGTCCAGTGACTGAATATATGAAGGATTGAATATTTAATAACCCTCTATGAACTTTCAATTACTGTTAAGAACTATTTATGACGTATCACTGTATAGATATCTACTATATATTTTTTTTTACCATTGTCGTTGTGTATCGGATAAAGTAGTAATGGTTTATTTTTCTTTCTATCATATTTTATCCTTTTTTCTTTAAGACCGTTGGAAAAAAAAGAATAATTGTGATTTATATTTGTATGGTACTATCATGGATTGAAATAAAAACATATAAAAAAAAGAAAAATCTGAAATCAGGTGATTGATGTGGTGTCAGCGATTTGCCTAAGATTATGTTTAGAGTTTTAGTTACTGTTTGAAGTAGGACGAATCTCAGGACAGTGTTATAGCTAAATGGTGTCACTCTCAGGCCTATGGGAAGGATCAGAGTTACAGTAACATCAATTTAAGGGATAAGTTTAAGAGTAAGGTTAGAGATAATACCTGAAGTATAGTAAAGATTAGGGTAGCCATTCGTTTAATGTCAGGGTTAAGGTTAGGTTTAATGTTGCATTTAATATAAGGGGTGGTGTAGTGTAAGGAGTATAATTAAATGTGCATGAATTGGTTTAGAAAAAAACATATTAGCTTTCAAAAGAGTGCCGTATTTGAAGTATCTTCCCCTGGCACAGTTAGCAACTGCAGCAGATTGCGAGCTTTAATTCTAGCAAGGCTAACTCAGACTTTCTTCCAGTCAAGAGTTAAACATGAAGTGCCATTAAATTGTCTAATCCGAGCAACAGTTAGCTGCGTGGCCTAGAAAACGTCACAAATTACAGCAGAATGTGCTTCATGAGAAAATCCTTTTTTTTTACATTATTGTCCGACAGTCCTGCAATTCTCCGTGCCATCAAATCGCACCGCCCTTGACATTTTGTAGTTACAAAACTGCACTGATGAAAACTTCCTTTTGAAATGCTCCATCTCTGTATTTTATGTTTTCTGCCTCGTCTTAATTCGGTTGAACATACGCCTGACATCAGCAGTGTGGAGTGAAGGAGAGATGCTGAGAGGTACCAGGGGACCTGTTCATCATCCGAAGCCTGGAAGTCACGACCCTTCATCACGGGGGCTGGTATCTCTAAAATCCCCTGGCTCACATGGAGCCGGCCGCTGAACTCTGGGCTGCTGGGAGAAAGAGGAATCGATAAACCCCTGCCCTGTGCTCTTGAACTCCTGCCACCTCCTGCACAAGCAGGACAAAAACGGATTTGGAGTCGCTAGGTACAGCAGCTTTGCAACACATTTTTACTGTGTTGTGTACAGTGACCCGCTAATGTGGGCGGTGAGAGAGGAAGCTATGAGTGAGGATTCTTTACTGGATTCCAGTGAAAGCCAAAAAACATGAGCAAGCTTCAGTTCCACCAATCAATGCAACCTTGAAAAGTAGACAACCATCTCAGCATGAAAATAATACACACCGGCCTTGAAACCAATGTTTGTCCAATCATTGGTAATATCCTCTGCAGTCCTAGTAAACTCAAAAAGTTTGAACATCAATGCAGTGAATTTCAATACTTGTATTTTATGGTTCACTGCAGGGAGAGGGTTCTGCCCTGCTATTTTATCGAACACCTTGTTTTCTGAAAGATAACAAATAAACAGGTATACCACTATTTGGATTCGTTTTTGTGTCTTTCTAAAGCATTCCATGGGGCGTTCTAAGTTGCATAGCCACTAATCTTGCAACTACATGAGTAATACAAAGGTACAAAATTAGTCGGTTCCATATTTTGTTTAATAAGGGGGGGCTCTCTAATATGGGGGGAATTGGGAGGAGCTGACACCACTTGGATGCCAAGCGCCTGTGGCCATATTTGAAGCCCTGGAACCACAAGATCAAATAAGTGGCCCACTCTCCCAACCCACTCAAAACCTACTCATGATGAATGCGGGTTGGCCCACTTGAGCACCACTGCCCCTGTCTGCTCTTCCCCTAACTCAAGCCTTGGTCCCTTGCACCTCCATTATCCCCACTGTCACCTTTCAACTCCAAGCACTGCTTTGTTTTTTCCAGTTCTTCTGTAGGATGTTCTGCCCAATCAACACACCTATATTTTCCATGATGCATAGTGTACTTCTGGTACCCAAAGTGTGTCACAGTTATGGATTCGTACGAAAATACACACATCGTGACATAGCCAGTAGGGGAAAGGGAGTAAAAGTAGGTCTCTGGCACTCCTCTCCATCCCCTCGAAATTAGCATCTCACAGCCTCTCACTGAGATCGCCCAGAGACACGGAGGATGACAGAGAAGAGCCTTGCTTGCCAAGGTAGGTCTATGCTTGCTGGTTTAATGAAACAGTGCGCTCGCAGTAGGGCCTGTTATCTTGGACTTTCCCAGTCGGGGCATCCCGTGAAATCCCTGTGGAGTCCTCATTAGTGGGGCGCTTAGAGATTGAACTCACCGAGAGGCCCGCCAGCAGCAAACTACCTCCATTGCTCACGCAGGGCAGAAGGAAGTAATCAAGAATGCCTTGCTGCTGGTGGAAATCAAGGCTTATACTGAGGTGAGCGACATGACCCAGTCCCTGGACCCCTCATAAGGCTGCAGTGACTGAAAGAGCAACCAAGAGGCAAAATCATGGAGTGGCACTATTGGGATGTGCTGCTGATGGTGAGGAGATACAAAGGCCACTAATAACGGTACATTTTGGAAATTAAGAATTGGCCCAGCCTCTAAGAATAAAGGACTGGGGATGCCAGGTTTAAAGTTGAGGCAACTCTCCCATAAGAGCAAAGGAGATATGAGATAAAGGGAGGGTCCATGCTAAAGCAGACCTATAGATGAGGCATAGCCTAAGGGACAGTAACCTCAGCAGGTGTGGCACATCAGCAGGCTAGCCCAAGACTGATAAAGTAAATAGCAGCTACGATATAACAACAGAGAAGCCCCGACTAATGGTAATAGGGGAAGAATGGCAGCATACTAGCTTTGATAACCGGTCCTCTAAAGAAGCAAGAGAGCAAAACACCATCTGATAACACCACCAGAAGTAGAATGGTAGCAAACAGTATTTTGAGAGTGCAATGGCACATCAATCTCTCCAGGTACGTAGACATAAAAGACAGTCGATTTTGCCTGCTAACCGAGGAGAAAGGGTTAATGACCTTGACTACCACATGGACATGAGGTTTGAAGAAGCACTTCAGCTTGACATTAGAATATGGTTGTATGTCATTACAACTCATGCCTTTACCACTCATGCATTAACCATGAATCCTTTACCACTCAATGCCTTTAACACACTTTGCCTTTACCACGCAAGTCTTTACCATACATATGCCTTTACAATGAAATATTAAGTGTATTTAAGGTCAGTGAAACACCTCTTTTCTATCTATCTATCTATCTATCTATCTATCTATCTATCTATCTATCTATCTATCTATCTATCTATCTATCTATCTATCTATCTATCTATCTATCTATCCATCTATCTATCTATCTATCTATCTATATACATTCACGTTTACACACACAAATATATTTAGGTGAACAAATTTAGAGTGTCACCGGTGTTGAAGGTGATCAATACAGGAGCTGCTTTCCACCTAAATTTGGGAACTACCCAAAGATCTCTACTTTTTTGCATAATTTATGCATCACTCTATGCCTGAAAGGGTATTGTTTTCACGTATACTGGGTGCTCCCTTGTGTCTGTACAAAGCTATACCTCTCTCAAGAGCTCCAATGAGAGAGAAACGCATGTTAGGGGTTGCTTTCACTCATTTCAAGTTGGCTTGATTGGTATTTTACCAATTCAAAGATGTAATACTGTAACTTGAGTGGTAAAATACTTTTGTCATTTTACAGCTTGGCATGGAAGGCACTGAGCTAGTACGATGCTTCAAAACTTTGCTGTACAAATACCAAAAGACTTTGGGGCATATTATCAAGGGGGTTTATCTTCGCTTTTTTTGGCTTTAAAAGCCAAGAAAGCGAAGATAAAATGATCTCCCTATTACCTAGCTGTCGCTAACACCAGTTAGCGACAGCTAGTACGAGATAGCGACCATCTTGGGCCCCACTTTGCATGGCAGTGATATTTATCACTAATGACATGCAAAGTGGGCGTGCCAAGATGTTAGCGACTGGAAACAGTCGCTAACATCGCTATCTCCAAAAGCTAACACCTGCCCTGAGCAGTTCTTAGCCATGTTATCCAATGGGAGGTGGATAACATGGCTAAGAGCATTAGCTCGGTAATGCATGAATATCGCTGACTTTTCAGCGATATTCATGCATTGCGGCTGATTTTTATCGAATTTGCGATAAACCTTGGTAATATCAAGGTTTATTTGCGATAAAAATCGCCGCAGCTCAGCGGTAAATTTTTGTCTCTAACCAAGCAATAGCGATAATTATCGCTATTGCTTGGTAATATGCCCCTTTGTTCCTATCTATTTCCGTGTGGATGGCACTGTTCTAATCCTATGGTTTAAAAACTTTGATAGAAAAGCAGACCTTTGAGGTGAGCAAATTTAGAATGTCGCTGGTGTTGAGGGTGCTCTACACTGGAGCTGCTTTCCACTTAAACTTGAGAACTACCCAGAGTTCTCTGCTTCCTTTTTTTGCATAATTTGTGTGTTATTCTATTCTTGAAAAGGGTATTGTTTTGACTTATACTGGGTGCTCCCTTGCTTCTGGACAAAACTATACCTCTATAAAGAGCGCTAATGAGAGCGATGTCATATATGGAGCATTTTGTTTGTTTAACTTTGGCCCCATTTGACGAATCTTCACAAAACTTTCCAAAAACAAAGGTAATCTCCCGCAGCTCCTTCCTGGAAAGTTTTGCGGTGATCCATACAGAAGAGGGTGGGAAAAAGGGGGGTCTTAAAATTTAAAATCATCATTGATTTTTCATAGACCTCTTTAGACAAGGCTACAGCAAAAACTGTTAAATGGAATTGCACCCAATTCCACAGAAAGCTAAATCTTGGGCTCCAGATTGCGCTTTTTGTGATTCAGTATAAATCCAGTCAGTATTTTATGAGTAATAGGGAAAGAAATCACTGTATATTTGGCACTGGGGCATGCAAGAGTCTCACGGGTGTCCTGTGAGAGCGTGAAATCAAACATGGAGTTGTGTGATTGATTGAGAGGACTGTTTTTCCCATGAGCATTTACGCTTTCATGGGAGCAAAAGGTTCCCGTGAGTTCCACAAGAGTGAGAACTCTGATTGGCTGGCTGTTGGACTTTTAGAAATGTAATTGCCACCATTACTGTTTACTGTGAAAAG
The DNA here is from genome assembly GCF_964263255.1 of Lissotriton vulgaris. Lineage (NCBI taxonomy): Eukaryota > Metazoa > Chordata > Amphibia > Caudata > Salamandridae > Lissotriton > Lissotriton vulgaris. Next base: position 1,114,746,442 of record NC_141687.1, read on the forward strand.
TTGGAGTTGTTGTGGAAAGGAAGCAAAAAACGTATATTAGGGGGCAGCAGAAAGGTATGCTGTCCCCAAAGATTTAGAGAGGAGAAAATAAATGTAAACTGTTCTGAACTAATTTTTACAATTTCACGGGACTCTCTCTGGATTATAAATAGTAAAAAGGAGCGTTCACTGACAGAAAATCAACACCTATAATATTCCTTTACCAAAATATGGTGTAATAAATATCAATGTAAAAAACATCGACATCCTATATTTAGTATGGTAAGCACAAAAATATCCCCCCAGAAATATCAATGTCATTAATAAAGCTTACAAAATGTTGCATATTAAATAGTGACATACATTTAAAAAAAATATATATATATACGTTAACAATTATAACAAAAAAATGTATGAAAACCAAACCATTCTAATAAATTAAAACATCAAACTATTTAAAAATCTTTATATTTAGTAACAATTATTTTTCCAAATTGCATATATTAATAATGAAAAAATCTTATAATTTCAAATAGACAAAGCATAATTATATACATTATAACAATACAAAATAAAGAATAACTTTGAATACACTGTCAGAGTCCACTTTCTTACCAAATCTATCCTCTCGAAGACTTGCACAGGAACAGAAGATGCTAGCTTTCCGACTCCCACTTCCAACCAATCAGAATCAGAATTATATCATGACTCTAACTGATTAGATAGAGGGAAGGGGAAAATAGGATAAAATAACGAAAGAAATAAAACAGAGAAGAGACTGGTCCTGATCCTCTGGAATTCCGTAGGAATCTTCAATCAGCTTGCAAATCAGCTACTCAAAGAACCCTAGGAAAACTAAACACATACAAGATAATAAATCACTGTACCTGAGCTACTCTGGCTTCCCTATGACTAGTTCTAAGAACACCTACCCAGGAATCTGTAACAACCTGCTGCTCTTCTATACTGAAGTGTAGGTTTTTTGAATGATCTGCATATTCTGTATTTTCAGATGACAGGTCTACCTCTTACTTCTGCAATATAATAAAAGTGTTATTGCCTTCTACTCTATGCTCAGTGCTTGTACTAAATGTATACTGCTTGTTTTCTCCACCTACCAGTGCTGTCTCTACGTTATCCTTATATTATGTTCTTCTTAAATACAGGTGCTTTCTCCTGAATAGATGAATTAACCTCATTCAACTCTCCAGGTAAGTTTTCCTTTTTCTTTTGCTTGTAATTTCTTTTAACTGTACTGAAAAACCTCTCTAACACTGTCCCTATCTCTTTCTAGATTAAACTTGAAGTCTTCTGTCTAGCACTGGTTCTGCAGATGAAATTCAACAATTGGCGAGTCAGGCTTTACTCCATTAAACAGTTCATAGACCTTTCCTTGCATTGAGAATGTTGTTATTACAATATTTACACAGTCACTTGAACTTGAACTGATAACAAGAAACCTTCCACTTAGCTCTGTGTTTCTCCGCTACTTCTTCGAATGAGTCTCTCTCTCTCTCTCTCTGCTTCTGTGGATTAATGACTGGAATTCACTGCTCTGGTAAATGTTCTTCGCTGACACGCAGTTTAAATAGCTCTGATTTCTTTTTTGAAACGAAACTCTACCTTGAATGCTCTATAACCTCTTGACTTCGTGACACCCCAAGGTCAAGGCAGCGAAAGCTTAAATAACTCTACACTGACTGGAAATGTTTCTTCCTTTCTCTCTCTCTCTGATGCGACCTCTGTGACCGGATTCCTCGGTGAAGTGCGCAGTTCCAAAGGAAAGCGCGCTGCACCTGGACTCTCAATCACGTGCTGGAAAGGCTAGACTGCTAACCTAGCATTCCACGCATTCCACAACCGGGACCATGTGAAGTCTCGGCTGGCGCTCCTTTTCCTTGCTTTTAAACGAATTGAGTCTGCATTAAGTTCACTAAGAGGAGGGATCCTGACAGTACCCCCCACCAAAGAGGGTCCTCCCGGTCTAGGTTTGGTAGGATTTCTTTGGTGAAAGAGACACACCAACCTAGGAGCATGAACATCCGACTCCAACTCCCAAGACCTTTCCTCTGGCCCATAGCCTTTCCAGTCCACCAGATAGTACAGTCTTCCTCTAACACGTTTTGAATCCACAATTTCCTTGACCTCAAATTCTAGTCCAGTTTCCAACTGAATTGGAGGTGGAACACCTTCTTTCCGCAACCCCTCAACTGATTTCTTTAATAAGGAGACATGGAAAACTGGGTGAAGTTTTTAGTTTCGTGGGCAAGGTCAGTTTAAAGGTTACTGGATTGATCTGTTCTGCAATAGGATATGGTCCTATGAATCTAGGCTGAAACTTTCGGCTGCCCTTTAGTCGAAGATTCTTAGTATTTAACCAAACCTCATCACCTACTTCCAAATCTGGGGTATCTCTTCTCTTTTTATCAGCATACTTCTTATACTTGCTTTTAGCCTATTCTAAATTCTTGGATGCCTCTTCATGTATCTGCTGTAAGTGAGTGACTAAATCCTGAACTGCCGGGACAGAGATGTGAACATTTTGCACTGTGGAATTCGGGTGTTTGCCATAATTCAAATAGAATGGTGAATAACCCGTGGACACATTCTTTGCGTTATTATAGGCAAATTCTGCAGACCATAAATAGTCCAACCATTCCCCACCCTGCTTCAACATGAATAACCTTAAATACTGCTCTACTTCCTGGTTCCTCGTTCAGTTTGTCCATCAGTCTCTGGGTGAAAACTGGTGGAAAAACGTGTCTCAAGTCAACCCCAAGTCTCTTCATAAAGGCCTTCCAAAAATGAGACACAAATTGAGTTACTCGATCCGATATCATGACCTCTGGAATTCCATGTAATCTCACCACCTGAGCATTAAAATGAGCTGCTAACTGTCTAGCAGTTGGAGTTCCTTTCAAGGCTACAAAATGCGCCATTTTGGTGTATGCATCCACTGCCACTAAGATGGTATTAAACCCTTGACAAGTGGGAAGGTCAGTTATCAAATCTAGAGTGACTGCGTGCCAGGGAGAAGGAGGATTGGGCAAAGGTTGTAAGAATCCCTTAGGTGCTTGCCGTTCTGATTTTCCCTGCGCACAAATCTCACATGTCTTTACATATTGCTCAATGTCCTTGTTCATGTGTGGCCACCAATACTTCCTTTTAACTAAGTCCACTGTCTTCAGTCCTCCCTTGTGGCCTGCCAACAGATGATCATGGCATTCATTCATAGCTTGTCTCTGTAGTATGGAAGTGGGTAAGTACAAGGCTTCAGTCTGATAAGGTAAACCATCAATGACTTCTCTTCCATCTCCTTGCTGCACCCACTCTAGCATTTTCTCAGGCGACATGACTTGAGAATTTGTTCTTTTACACTCAAAGAATCTACTGCGCCAATGATTTTAGAATTGGGAATGATTGTTTGTTTCTTAATTTCCTCTTTTCCCTCTCCTGTACCCATTCGGGACAAGGCGTCCGCCTTTCCATTTTGAGCTCCAGGTCTGTAAGTAATGACGAAGTCGTAGTCGGCGAAATACAATGACCAACGAAGTTGCCTAGGCGTTAAGGTCCTGGCTGATTTTAAAAATTTCAAATTACGATAGTCAGTGTAAACTGTGACTACATGATGGGCTCCCATTGAGTAGTGTCTCCATTCTTTGAAGGCGTCTTTTATTGCTAATAGTTCCTTTTCGGTTATTGTATAGTTGATCTCTGCTGGAGTCAATTTCCGTGAACGATAGGCCACGGGGTGTAGTTGACCAGTTTCCTTATTCCTTTGAGAAAGTACACCTCCCACAGCCAAATCCGAAGCATCCGTTTCTACATAGAAGGGCTCAGATGGGTCTGCATGAAGAAGGATCGGCGCTGAAGTAAATTCATCTTTTAAGGCCTTGAATGCTGATTCTGCTTCTTCAGACCATTCAAATTGTACTCCTTTCCTCAGCAGTCTAGTGAGAGGAAGGATTCGGCGGGAGAACTCACTAATGAACCTACGATAAAAGTTTGCAAAACCAATGAATGCTTGCACTTCCTTTACACTGGTTGGGGACTTCCATTCCAACACTGCCTGAATTTTCCGCTTGTCCATGTGAATACCTGACTGCGAGATCACAAAGCCCAGGAACTCAACTTCTGTGACATTAAAAGCACATTTTTCCAGCTTGACAAATAACTTGTTTTCTCTCAGCTTTTGTAGAATCTTTTGTACTTGATTCCGATGTTCTTGTTCATCGACAGAGTAAATCAAGATATCATCAATATAAACTATTGCACATTGGTCTATGTATTCACTGAGAACATCGTTTATGAAATGCTGAAAGGCAGCAGGGGCATTGCACAACCCATAGGGCATCACCTGATACTCGAACAATCCAAAACGGGTTCTAAACGCCGTTTTCCATTCATCCCCAGCTCTTACTCGGATGAGATGGCATGCCCCTCTTAGATCCAACTTCGTGAATATCCGTGCCCCTTTCACTTGGTCTAACAAGACGGAAATGAGAGGAAGTGGATATCTATTCTTCTTGGTTATTCGGTTGATTGCGCGGTAGTCAATGCAAGTCCTCAACTCGCCTTCTTCCTTCTTCGGCACGAAGAATAGAGGCGAGGAGACTGGGGATTGAGAAGGACGAATGAATCCATTTGCCAAATACTTGTTGAGGTACTCTTTTAAATGATCATGCTCCTTTTCGGTCAGAGCATAAACCCGACTGCACGGCATATTCGCCACTGGTTCGAGGTCTATTTTACAATCATAGACACGATGCAGTGGTAACTGTTCCGCTTCCTGCTTGTCAAACACATCTTTAAAATCTTGATATTCCGGGGGTATCGACTTGGTATTGATCACGCACACCGTTGCATTGGCTGAACATAAGGCTTGAGCTGGATTTTCCTGGTGGTTTTCCGTTTGGTTTCCAAAACAATTGTTCCTACAGTAATCTGAAGTCATTTATATGGTTCTGGCAGCCCAATCTATAGTTGGATTGTGCTCAGTGAGCCAAGGAAGCCCAAGAATGAACTGAAATTGAGGTGCGTCGATCAAATTAAAATGAATGTCTTCTCGATGGCCATCCTCTCGAATTAACTGCACCAATTCGGTATGACTTACTATAGGCCCAGAAGATAAATTCGTTCCATCGATGGCTCTGACTGATTCACTCTTGTCTTTAGCTATGGCTCTCAATCCAATCTTGCTTGCGAATTTCAGATCACAAAAGTTCCCTGTTGCCCCTGAGTCTACCATAACTGTTATGCCTTCTCGCACTTCTTGACGAAACTTGATGGTCACTGATAATATGAGATGTGGAGAGGACGACTGTAGGGTGTTTGCCAATTGGTGCTCCTGTGGAGTTGATTCTTGACTCGCATCCACCTGTACATCTCCTTCTACAGGTGGTGCAGCTAGTTTTCCTTCGGCTTATAAGATCCTTTGGGTTTCTTTGGACAATTTCTCACAAAATGTCCACTTGAACCACAATACATGCATAAATTGCTGGCTCGTCTTTTCTCTTTTTCTTCCTTAGTAAGCGGTCCCCTTATCGTTCCAATTTGCATTGGTTCTGAGCTGTTGCCTCCTTCTGCACCTTTTCCTGGTTCAAACCTGGTTCTATCAAAACGGGGCACAGTGCTTCGAAACTCACGTTTTCTTTCACCCTTCCGTTCCCCTTGACGAAAATCCAATTCTAATACTAGATCTATCAGGGCAGATATCTCAGTAGGACGATTTGGTATTTGTGCCAGTCCATCTTTTAACTCATCTCGTAGGCCACGATAGAATATTGCAGTTCTTTTACTTTCTGGCCAATCAGTCTCCATAATTAACTTGTTAAACTGGGCCAAATACGCCACTAAGTCTCTATTGCCCTGTTTCAGATCCAACAACTCATTGTCCACTGCCTGTGAGATTCTTCTTCTGTCGAATATTCGCAAAAATTCTTTTTTAAACTCATCATAATTCTGTAAAAGAGGATTATCTCTAGATACCAAAGGCATTGACCATGCTGCCGCATCTCCACTCAAATATGATAAGATGAATGCCACTTTAGATTGTGCGTCACGGAAGATAGAAGGGCGACACATGAAGTGCAAGGAACATTGTGTGATAAACACCTGCGCCTTCTGGGGATCCCCATTAAATCTCTCTGGTGCCGCTAGGGGTATGACGGGATACAAGGAATGTATTACCTGTGTGGTTAATTTACTAGTTTCCCCCGTAGATGTTATGGGAGTCTCCCTATTTCTTAAAAGTGATGGCCCAACTTGCTGCGCTAACTCTGCGGTTTCTTTCCTGGAGTTTATCACCTCTTGTCTCAACCTTTGGTTTTCTTCTTTTACCGCTACCAACTCCTTTTGTATTGTATCTAAGACCACCCCCAATGTCTGCAAATTAATTCCCTCAACCATTCTGTTCGGGTGCAAGTTTTACAACGTGGGCACTTCACTCTGTCAGAGTCCACTTTCTTACCAACTCTATCCTCTCGAAGACTTGCACAGGAACAGAAGATGCTAGCTTTCCGACTCGCACTTCCAACCAATCAGAATCAGAAGTATATCATGACTCTAACTGATTAGATAGAGGGAAGGGGAAAATTGGATAAAATAACGAAAGAAAAAAAAAAACAGAGAAGAGACTGGTCCTGATCCTCTGGAATTCCGTAGGAATCTTCAATCAGCTTGCAAATCAGCTTCTCAAAGAACCCTAGGAAAACTAAACACATAAAAGATAATAAATCACTGTACCTGAGCTACTCTGGCTTCCCTATGACTAGTTCTAAGAACACCTACCCAGGAATCTGTAACAACCTGCTGCTCTTCTATACTGAAGTGTAGGTTTTTTGAATGATCTGCATATTCTGTATTTTCAGATGACAGGTCTACCTCTTACTTCTGCAATATAATAAAAGTGTTATTGCCTTCTACTCTATGCTCAGTGCTTGTACTAAATGTATACTGCTTGTTTTCTCCACCTACCAGTGTTGTCTCTACGTTATCCTTATATTATGTTCTTCTTAAATACAGGTGCTTTCTCCTGAATAAATGAATTAACCTCATTCAACTCTCCAGGTAAGTTTTCCTTTTTCTTTTGCTTGTAATTTCTTTTAACTGTACTGAAAAACCTCTCTAACACTGTCCCTATCTCTTTCTAGATTAAACTTGAAGTCTTCTGTCTAGCACTGGTTCTGCAGATGAAATTCAACAATTGGCGAGTCAGGCTTTACTCCATTAAACAGTTCATAGACCTTTCCTTGCATTGAGAACGTTGTTATTACAATATTTACACAGTCACTTGAACTTGAACTGATAACAAGAAACCTTCCACTTAGCTCTGTGTTTCTCCGCTACTTCTTCGAATGAGTCTCTCTCTCTCTCTCTCTGCTTCTGTGGATTAATGACTGGAATTCACTGCTCTGGTAAATGTTCTTCGCTGACACGCAGTTTAAATAGCTCTGATTTCTTTTTTGAAACGAAACTCTCCCTTGAATGCTCTATAACCTCTTGACTTCGTGACACCCCAAGGTCAAGGCAGCGAAAGCTTAAATAACTCTACACTGACTGGAAATGTTTCTTCCTTTCTCTCTCTCTCTGATGCGACCTCTGTGACCGGATTCCTCGGTGAAGTGCGCAGTTCCAAAGGAAAGCGCGCAGCGCGCTGCGCGCTGCACCTGGACTCTCAATCACGTGCTGGAAAGGCTAGACTGCTAACCTAGCATTCCACGCATTCCACAACCGGGACCATGTGAAGTCTCGGCTGACGCTCCATTTTCTTGCTTTTAAACGAATTGAGTCTGCATTAAGTTCACTAAGAGGAGGGATCCTGACAGTACCCCCCACCAAAGAGGGTCCTCCCGGTCTAGGTTTGGTAGGATTTCTTTGGTGAAAGAGACGCACCAACCTAGGAGCATGAACATCCGACTCCAACTCCCAAGACCTTTCCTCTGGCCCATAGCCTTTCCAGTCCACTAGATAGTACAGTCTTCCTCTTACACGTTTTGAATCCACAATTTCCTTGACCTCAAATTCTAGTCCAGTTTCCAACTGAATTGGAGGTGGAACACCTTCTTTCCGCAACCCCTCAACTGATTTCTTTAATAAGGAGACATGGAAAACTGGGTGAAGTTTTTAGTTTCGTGGGCAAGGTCAGTTTAAAGGTTTCTGGATTGATCTGCAATAGGATATGGCCCTATGAATCTAGGCTGAAACTTTCGGCTGCCCTTTAGTCGAAGATTCTTAGTATTTAACCAAACCTCATCACCTACTTCCAAATCTGGGGTATCTCTTCTCTTTTTATCAGCATACTTCTTATACTTGCTTTTAGCCTGTTCTAAATTCTTGGATGCCTCTTCATGTATCTGCTGTAAGTGAGTGACTAAATCCTGAACTGCCGGGACAGAGATGTGAACATTTTGCACTGTGGAATTCGGGTGTTTGCCATAATTCAAATAGAATGGTGAATAACCCGTGGACACATTCTTTGCGTTATTATAGGCAAATTCTGCAGACCATAAATAGTCCAACCATTCCCCACCCTGCTTCAACGTGAATAACCTTAAATAATGCTCTACTTCCTGGTTCACTGGTTCAGTTTGTCCATCAGTCTCTGGGTGAAAACTGGTGGAAAAACGTGTCTCAACCCCAAGTCTCTTCATAAAGGCCTTCCAAAAATGAGACACAAATTGAGTTTCTCGATCCGATATCATGACCTCTGGAATTCCATGTAATCTCACCACCTGAGCACTAAAATGAGCTGCTAACTGTCTAGCAGTTGGAGTTCCTTTCAAGGCTACAAAATGCGCCATTTTGGTGTATGCATCCACTACCACTAAGATGGTATTAAACCCTTGACAAGTGGGAAGGTCAGTTATCAAATCTAGAGTGACTGTGTGCCAGGGAGAAGGAGGATTGGGCAAAGGTTGTAAGAATCCCTTAGGTGCTTGCCGTTCTGATTTTCCCTGCGCACAAATCTCACATGTCTTTACATATTGCTCAATGTCCTTGTTCATGTGTGGCCACCAATACTTCCTTTTAACTAAGTCCACTGTCTTCAGTCCTCCCTTGTGGCCTGCCAACAGATGATCATGGCATTCATTCATAGCTTGTCTCTGTAGTGTGGAAGTGGGTAAGTACAAGGCTTCAGTCTGATAAGGTAAACCATCAATGACTTCTCTTCCATCTCCTTGCTGCACCCACTCTAGCATTTTCTCAGGGGACATGACTTGAGAATTTGTTCTTTTACACTCAAAGAATCTACTGTGCCAATGATTTTAGAATTGGGAGTGATTGTTTGTTTCTTAATTTCCTCTTTTCCCTCTCCTGTACCCATTCGGGACAAGGCGTCCGCCTTTCCATTTTGAGCTCCAGGTCTGTAAGTAATGACGAAGTCGTAGTCGGCGAAATACAATGACCAACAAAGTTGCCTAGGCGTTAAGGTCCTGGCTGATTTTAAAAATTTCAAATTACGATAGTCAGTGTAAACTGTGACTACATGATGGGCTCCCATTGAGTAGTGTCTCCATTCTTTGAAGGCGTCTTTTATTGCTAATAGTTCCTTTTCGGTTATTGTATAGTTGATCTCTGCTGGAGTCAATTTCCGTGAACGATAGGCCACGGGGTGTAGTTGACCAGTTTCCTTATTCCTTTGAGAAAGTACACCTCCCACAGCCAAATCCGAAGCATCCGTTTCTACATAGAAGGGCTCAGATGGGTCTGCATGAAGAAGGATCGGCGCTGAAGTAAATTCATCTTTTAAGGCCTTGAATGCTGATTCTGCTTCTTCAGACCATTCAAATTGTACTCCTTTCCTCAGCAGTCTAGTGAGAGGAAGGATTCGGCGGGAGAACTCACTAATGAACCTACGATAAAAGTTTGCAAAACCAATGAATGCTTGCACTTCCTTTACACTGGTTGGGGACTTCCATTCCAACACTGCCTGAATTTTCCGCTTGTCCATGTGAATACCTGACTGCGAGATCACAAAGCCCAGGAACTCAACTTCTGTGACATTAAAAGCACATTTTTCCAGCTTGACAAATAACTTGTTTTCTCTCAGCTTTTGTAGAATCTTTTGTACTTGATTCCGATGTTCTTGTTCATCGACAGAGTAAATCAAGATATCATCAATATAAACTATTGCACATTGGTCTATGTATTCACTGAGAACATCGTTTATGAAATGCTGAAAGGCAGCAGGGGCATTGCACAACCCATAGGGCATCACCTGATACTTGAACAATCCAAAACGGGTTCTAAACGCCGTTTTCCATTCATCCCCAGCTCTTACTCGGATGAGATGGTATGCCCCTCTTAGATCCAACTTCGTGAATATCCGTGCCCCTTTCACTTGGTCTAACAAGACGGAAATGAGAGGAAGTGGATATCTATTCTTCTTGGTTATTCGGTTGATTGCGCGGTAGTCAATGCAAGTCCTCAACTCGCCTTCTTCCTTCTTCGGCACGAAGAATAGAGGCGTGGAGACTGGGGATTGAGAAGGACGAATGAATCCATTTGCCAAATACTTGTTGAGGTACTCTTTTAAATGATCATGCTCCTTTTCGGTCAGAGCATAAACCCGACTGCAGGGCATATTCACCACTGGTTCGATGTCTATTTTACAATCATAGACACGATGCAGTGGTAACAGTTCCGCTTCCTGCTCGTCAAACACATCTTTAAAATCTTGATATTCCGGGGGTATCGACTTGGTATTGATCACGCACACCGTTGCATTGGCTGAACATAAGGCTTGAGCTGAATTTTCCTGGTGGTTTTCCGTTTGGTTTCCAAAACAATTGTTCCTACAGTAATCTTAAGTCATTTATATGGTTCTGGCAGCCCAATCTATAGTTGGATTGTGCTCAGTGAGCCAAGGAAGCCCAAGAATGAACTGAAATTGAGGTGCGTCGATCAAATTAAAATGAATGTCTTCTCGATGGCCATCCTCTCGAATTAACTGCACCAATTCGGTATGACTTACTATAGGCCCAGAAGATAAATTCGTTCCATCGATGGCTTTTGACTGATTCACTCTTGTCTTTAGCTATGGCTCTCAGTCCAATCTTGCTTGCGAATTTCAGATCACAAAAGTTCCCTGTTGCCCCTGAGTCTACCATAACTGTTATGCCTTCTCGCACTTCTTGACGAAACTTGATGGTCACTGATAATATGAGATGTGGAGAGGACGACTGTAGGGTGTTTGCCAATTGGTGCTCCTGTGGAGTTGATTCTTGACTCGCATCCACCTGTACATCTCCTTCTACAGGTGGTGCAGCTAGTTTTCCTTCGGCTTATAAGATCCTTTGGGTTTCTTTGGACAATTTCTCACAAAATGTCCACTTGAACCACAATACATGCATAAATTGCTGGCTCGTCTTTTCTCTTTTTCTTCCTTAGTAAGCGGTCCCCTTATCGTTCCAATTTGCATTGGTTCTGAGCTGTTGCCTCCTTCTGCACCTTTTCCTGGTTCAAACCTGGTTCTATCAAAACGGGGCACAGTGCTTCGAAACTCACGTTTTCTTTCACCCTTCCGTTCCCCTTGACGAAAATCCAATTCTAATACTAGATCTATCAGGGCAGATATCTCAGTAGGACGATTTGGTATTTGTGCCAGTCCATCTTTTAACTCATCTCGTAGGCCACGATAGAATATTGCAGTTCTTTTCTTTCTGGCCAATCAGTCTCCATAATTAACTTGTTAAACTGGGCCAAATACGCCACTAAGTCTCTATTGCCCTGTTTCAGATCCAACAACTCATTGTCCACTGCCTGTGAGATTCTTCTTCTGTCGAATATTCGCAAAAATTCTTTTTTAAACTCATCATAATTCTGTAAAAGAGGATTATCTCTAGATACTAAAGGCATTGACCATGCTGCCGCATCTCCACTCAAATATGATAAGATGAATGCCACTTTAGATTGTGCGTCAGGGAAGATAGAAGGGCGACACATAAAGTGCAAGGAACATTGTGTGATAAACACCTGCGCCTTCTGGGGATCCCCATTAAATCTCTCTGGTGCCGCTAGGGGTATGACGGGATACAAGGAATGTATTACCTGTGTGGTTAATTTACTAGTTTCCCCCGTAGATGTTATGGGAGTCTCCCTATTTCTTAAAAGTGATGGCCCAACTTGCTGCGCTAACTCTGCGGTTTCTTTCCTGGAGTTTATCACCTCTTGTCTCAACCTTTGGTTTTCTTCTTTTACCGCTACCAACTCCTTTTGTATTGTATCTAAGACCGCCCCCAATGTCTACAAATTAATTCCCTCAACCATTCTGTTCGGGTGCAAGTTTTACAACGTGGGCACTTCACTCTGTCAGAGTCCACTTTCTTACCAACTCTATCCTCTCGAAGACTTGCACAGGAACAGAAGATGCTAGCTTTCCGACTCGCACTTCCAACCAATCAGAATCAGAAGTATATCATGACTCTAACTGATTAGATAGAGGGAAGGGGAAAATTGGATAAAATAACGAAAGAAAAAAAAAAACAGAGAAGAGACTGGTCCTGATCCTCTGGAATTCCGTAGGAATCTTCAATCAGCTTGCAAATCAGCTTCTCAAAGAACCCTAGGAAAACTAAACACATAAAAGATAATAAATCACTGTACCTGAGCTACTCTGGCTTCCCTATGACTAGTTCTAAGAACACCTACCCAGGAATCTGTAACAACCCTGCTGCTCTTCTATACTGAAGTGTAGGTTTTTTGAATGATCTGCATATTCTGTATTTTCAGATGACAGGTCTACCTCTTACTTCTGCAATATAATAAAAGTGTTATTGCCTTCTACTCTATGCTCAGTGCTTGTACTAAATGTATACTGCTTGTTTTCTCCACCTACCAGTGTTGTCTCTACGTTATCCTTATATTATGTTCTTCTTAAATACAGGTGCTTTCTCCTGAATAAATGAATTAACCTCATTCAACTCTCCAGGTAAGTTTTCCTTTTTCTTTTGCTTGTAATTTCTTTTAACTGTACTGAAAAACCTCTCTAACACTGTCCCTATCTCTTTCTAGATTAAACTTGAAGTCTTCTGTCTAGCACTGGTTCTGCAGATGAAATTCAACAATTGGCGAGTCAGGCTTTACTCCATTAAACAGTTCATAGACCTTTCCTTGCATTGAGAACGTTGTTATTACAATATTTACACAGTCACTTGAACTTGAACTGATAACAAGAAACCTTCCACTTAGCTCTGTGTTTCTCCGCTACTTCTTCGAATGAGTCTCTCTCTCTCTCTCTCTGCTTCTGTGGATTAATGACTGGAATTCACTGCTCTGGTAAATGTTCTTCGCTGACACGCAGTTTAAATAGCTCTGATTTCTTTTTTGAAACGAAACTCTCCCTTGAATGCTCTATAACCTCTTGACTTCGTGACACCCCAAGGTCAAGGCAGCGTAAGCTTTAATAACTCTACACTGACTGGAAATGTTTCTTCCTTTCTCTCTCTCTCTGATGCGACCTCTGTGACCGGATTCCTCGGTGAAGTGCGCAGTTCCAAAGGAAAGCGCGCAGCGCGCTGCACCTGGACTCTCAATCACGTGCTGGAAAGGCTAGACTGCTAACCTAGCATTCCACGCATTCCACAACCGGGACCATGTGAAGTCTCGGCTGGCGCTCCATTTTCTTGCTTTTAAACGAATTGAGTCTGCATTAAGTTCACTAAGAGGAGGGATCCTGACAGTACCCCCCACCAAAGAGGGTCCTCCCGGTCTAGGTTTGGTAGGATTTCTTTGGTGAAAGAGACGCACCAACCTAGGAGCATGAATATCCAACTCCAACTCCCAAGACTTTTCCTCTGGCCCATAGCCTTTCCAGTCCACTAGATAGTACAGTCTTCCTCTTACACGTTTTGAATCCACAATTTCCTTGACCTCAAATTCTAGTCCAGTTTCCAACTGAATTGGAGGTGGAACACCTTCTTTCTGCAACCCCTCAACTGATTTCTTTAATAAGGAGACATGGAAAACTGGGTGAAGTTTTTAGTTTCGTGGGCAAGGTCAGTTTAAAGGTTACTGGATTGATCTGTTCTGCAATAGGATATGGTCCTATGAATCTAGGCTGAAACTTTCGGCTGCCCTTTAGTCGAAGATTCTTAGTATTTAACCAAACCTCATCACCTACTTCCAAATCTGGGGTATCTCTTCTCTTTTTATCAGCATACTTCTTATAGTTGCTTTTAGCCTGTTCTAAATTCTTGGATGCCTCTTCATGTATCTGCTGTAAGTGAGTGACTAAATCCTGAACTGCCGGGACAGAGATGTGAACATTTTGCACTGTGGAATTCGGGTGTTTGCCATAATTCAAATAGAATGGTGAATAACCCGTGGACACATTCTTTGCGTTATTATAGGCAAATTCTGCAGACCATAAATAGTCCAACCATTCCCCACCCTGCTTCAACGTGAATAACCTTAAATAATGCTCTACTTCCTGGTTCACTGGTTCAGTTTGTCCATCAGTCTCTGGGTGAAAACTGGTGGAAAAACGTGTCTCAACCCCAAGTCTCTTCATAAAGGCCTTCCAAAAATGAGACACAAATTGAGTTACTCGATCCGATATCATGACCTCTGGAATTCCATGTAATCTCACCACCTGAGCACTAAAATGAGCTGCTAACTGTCTAGCAGTTGGAGTTCCTTTCAAGGCTACAAAATGCGCCATTTTGGTGTATGCATCCACTACCACTAAGATGGTATTAAACCCTTGACAAGTGGGAAGGTCAGTTATCAAATCTAGAGTGACTGTGTGCCAGGGAGAAGGAGGATTGGGCAAAGGTTGTAAGAATCCCTTAGGTGCTTGCCGTTCTGATTTTCCCTGCGCACAAATCTCACATGTCTTTACATATTGCTCAATGTCCTTGTTCATGTGTGGCCACCAATACTTCCTTTTAACTAAGTCCACTGTCTTCAGTCCTCCCTTGTGGCCTGCCAACAGATGATCATGGCATTCATTCATAGCTTGTCTCTGTAGTATGGAAGTGGGTAAGTACAAGGCTTCAGTCTGATAAGGTAAACCATCAATGACTTCTCTTCCATCTCCTTGCTGCACCCACTCTAGCATTTTCTCAGGCGACATGACTTGGAGAATTTGTTCTTTTACACTCAAAGAATCTACTGCGCCGATGATTTTAGAATTGGGAATGATTGTTTGTTTCTTAATTTCCTCTTTTCCCTCTCCTGTACCCATTCGGGACAAGGCGTCCGCCTTTCCATTTTGAGCTCCAGGTCTGTAAGTAATGACGAAGTCGTAGTCGGCGAAATACAATGACCAACGAAGTTGCCTAGGCGTTAAGGTCCTGGCTGATTTTAAAAATTTCAAATTACGATAGTCAGTGTAAACTGTGACTACATGATGGGCTCCCATTGAGTAGTGTCTCCATTCTTTGAAGGCGTCTTTTATTGCTAATAGTTCCTTTTCGGTTATTGTATAGTTGATCTCTGCTGGAGTCAATTTCCGTGAACGATAGGCCACGGGGTGTAGTTGACCAGTTTCCTTATTCCTTTGAGAAAGTACACCTCCCACAGCCAAATCCGAAGCATCCGTTTCTACATAGAAGGGCTCAGATGGGTCTGCATGAAGAAGGATCGGAGCTGAAGTAAATTCATCTTTTAAGGCCTTGAATGCTGATTCTGCTTCTTCAGACCATTCAAATTGTACTCCTTTCCTCAGCAGTCTAGTGAGAGGAAGGATTCGGCGGGAGAACTCACTAATGAACCTACGATAAAAGTTTGCAAAACCAATGAATGCTTGCACTTCCTTTACACTGGTTGGGGACTTCCATTCCAACACTGCCTGAATTTTCCGCTTGTCCATGTGAATACCTGGCTGCGAGATCACAAAGCCCAGGAACTCAACTTCTGTGACATTAAAAGCACATTTTTCCAGCTTGACAAATAACTTGTTTTCTCTCAGCTTTTGTAGAATCTTTTGTACTTGATTCCGATGTTCTTGTTCATCGACAGAGTAAATAAAGATATCATCAATATAAACTATTGCACATTGGTCTATGTATTCACTGAGAACATCGTTTATGAAATGCTGAAAGGCAGCAGGGGCATTGCACAACCCATAGGGCATCACCTGATACTCGAACAATCCAAAACGGGTTCTAAACGCCGTTTTCCATTCATCCCCAGCTCTTACTCGGATGAAATGGTATGCCCCTCTTAGATCCAACTTCGTGAATATCCGTGCCCCTTTCACTTGGTCTAACAAGACGGAAATGAGAGGAAGTGGATATCTATTCTTCTTGGTTATTCGATTGATTGCGCGGTAGTCAATGCAAATCCTCAACTCGCCTTCTTCCTTCTTCGGCACGAAGAATAGAGGCGAGGAGACTGGGGATTGAGAAGGACGAATGAATCCATTTGCCAAATACTTGTTGAGGTACTCTTTTAAATGATCATGCTCCTTTTCGGTCAGAGCATAAACCCGACTGCACGGCATATTCGCCCCTGGTTCGAGGTCTATTTTACGATCATAGACACGATGCAGTGGTAACTGTTCCGCTTCCTGCTCGTCAAACACATCTTTAAAATCTTGATATTCCGGGGGTATCGACTTGGTATTGATCACGCACACCGTTGCATTGGCTGAACATAAGGCTTGAGCCGGATTTTCCTGGTGGTTTTCCGTTTGGTTTCCAAAACAATTGTTCCTACAGTAATCTGAAGTCATTTATATGGTTCTGGCAGCCCAATCTATAGTTGGATTGTGCTCAGTGAGCCAAGGAAGCCCAAGAATGAACTGAAATTGAGGTGCGTCGATCAAATTAAAATGAATGTCTTCTCGATGGCCATCCTCTCGAATTAACTGCACCAATTCGGTATGACTTACTATAGGCCCAGAAGATAAATTCGTTCCATCGATGGCTCTGACTGATTCACTCTTGTCTTTAGCTATGGCTCTCAATCCAATCTTGCTTGCGAATTTCAGATCACAAAAGTTCCCTGTTGCCCCTGAGTCTACCATAACTGTTATGCCTTCTCGCACTTCTTGACGAAACTTGATGGTCACTGATAATATGAGATGTGGAGAGGACGACTGTAGGGTGTTTGCCAATTGGTGCTCCTGTGGAGTTGATTCTTGACTCGCATCCACCTGTACATCTCCTTCTACAGGTGGTGCAGCTAGTTTTCCTTCGGCTTATAAGATCCTTTGGGTTTCTTTGGACAATTTCTCACAAAATGTCCACTTGAACCACAATACATGCATAAATTGCTGGCTCGTCTTTTCTCTTTTTCTTCCTTAGTAAGCGGTCCCCTTATCGTTCCAATTTGCATTGGTTCTGAGCTGTTGCCTCCTTCTGCACCTTTTCCTGGTTCAAACCTGGTTCTATCAAAACGGGGCACAGTGCTTCGAAACTCACGTTTTCTTTCACCCTTCCGTTCCCCTTGACGAAAATCCAATTCTAATACTAGATCTATCAGGGCAGATATCTCAGTAGGACGATTTGGTATTTGTGCCAGTCCATCTTTTAACTCATCTCGTAGGCCACGATAGAATATTGCAGTTCTTTTACTTTCTGGCCAATCAGTCTCCATAATTAACTTGTTAAACTGGGCCAAATACGCCACTAAGTCTCTATTGCCCTGTTTCAGATCCAACAACTCATTGTCCACTGCCTGTGAGATTCTTCTTCTGTCGAATATTCGCAAAAATTCTTTTTTAAACTCATCATAATTCTGTAAAAGAGGATTATCTCTAGATACCAAAGGCATTGACCATGCTGCCGCATCTCCACTCAAATATGATAAGATGAATGCCACTTTAGATTGTGCGTCACGGAAGATAGAAGGGCGACACATGAAGTGCAAGGAACATTGTGTGATAAACACCTGCGCCTTCTGGGGATCCCCATTAAATCTCTCTGGTGCCGCTAGGGGTATGACGGGATACAAGGAATGTATTACCTGTGTGGTTAATTTACTAGTTTCCCCCGTAGATGTTATGGGAGTCTCCCTATTTCTTAAAAGTGATGGCCCAACTTGCTGCGCTAACTCTGCGGTTTCTTTCCTGGAGTTTATCACCTCTTGTCTCAACCTTTGGTTTTCTTCTTTTACCGCTACCAACTCCTTTTGTATTGTATCTAAGACCGCCCCCAATGTCTGCAAATTAATTCCCTCAACCATTCTGTTCGGGTGCAAGTTTTACAACGTGGGCACTTCACTCTGTCAGAGTCCACTTTCTTACCAACTCTATCCTCTCGAAGACTTGCACAGGAACAGAAGATGCTAGCTTTCCGACTCGCACTTCCAACCAATCAGAATCAGAAGTATATCATGACTCTAACTGATTAGATAGAGGGAAGGGGAAAATTGGATAAAATAACGAAAGAAAAAAAAAACAGAGAAGAGACTGGTCCTGATCCTCTGGAATTCCGTAGGAATCTTCAATCAGCTTGCAAATCAGCTTCTCAAAGAACCCTAGGAAAACTAAACACATAAAAGATAATAAATCACTGTACCTGAGCTACTCTGGCTTCCCTATGACTAGTTCTAAGAACACCTACCCAGGAATCTGTAACAACCTGCTGCTCTTCTATACTGAAGTGTAGGTTTTTTGAATGATCTGCATATTCTGTATTTTCAGATGACAGGTCTACCTCTTACTTCTGCAATATAATAAAAGTGTTATTGCCTTCTACTCTATGCTCAGTGCTTGTACTAAATGTATACTGCTTGTTTTCTCCACCTACCAGTGTTGTCTCTACGTTATCCTTATATTATGTTCTTCTTAAATACAGGTGCTTTCTCCTGAATAAATGAATTAACCTCATTCAACTCTCCAGGTAAGTTTTCCTTTTTCTTTTGCTTGTAATTTCTTTTAACTGTACTGAAAAACCTCTCTAACACTGTCCCTATCTCTTTCTAGATTAAACTTGAAGTCTTCTGTCTAGCACTGGTTCTGCAGATGAAATTCAACAATTGGCGAGTCAGGCTTTACTCCATTAAACAGTTCATAGACCTTTCCTTGCATTGAGAACGTTGTTATTACAATATTTACACAGTCACTTGAACTTGAACTGATAACAAGAAACCTTCCACTTAGCTCTGTGTTTCTCTGCTACTTCTTCGAATGAGTCTCTCTCTCTCTCTCTCTGCTTCTGTGGATTAATGACTGGAATTCACTGCTCTGGTAAATGTTCTTCGCTGACACGCAGTTTAAATAGCTCTGATTTCTTTTTTGAAACGAAACTCTCCCTTGAATGCTCTATAACCTCTTGACTTCGTGACACCCCAAGGTCAAGGCAGCGAAAGCTTAAATAACTCTACACTGACTGGAAATGTTTCTTCCTTTCTCTCTCTCTCTGATGCGACCTCTGTGACCGGATTCCTCGGTGAAGTGCGCAGTTCCAAAGGAAAGCGCGCAGCGCGCTGCGCGCTGCACCTGGACTCTCAATCACGTGCTGGAAAGGCTAGACTGCTAACCTAGCATTCCACGCATTCCACAACCGGGACCATGTGAAGTCTCGGCTGGCGCTCCATTTTCTTGCTTTTAAACGAATTGAGTCTGCATTAAGTTCACTAAGAGGAGGGATCCTGACAGTACCCCCCACCAAAGAGGGTCCTCCCGGTCTAGGTTTGGTAGGATTTCTTTGGTGAAAGAGACGCACCAACCTAGGAGCATGAACATCCGACTCCAACTCCCAAGACCTTTCCTCTGGCCCATAGCCTTTCCAGTCCACTAGATAGTACAGTCTTCCTCTTACACGTTTTGAATCCACAATTTCCTTGACCTCAAATTCTAGTCCAGTTTCCAACTGAATTGGAGGTGGAACACCTTCTTTCCGCAACCCCTCAACTGATTTCTTTAATAAGGAGACATGGAAAACTGGGTGAAGTTTTTAGTTTCGTGGGCAAGGTCAGTTTAAAGGTTTCTGGATTGATCTGCAATAGGATATGGCCCTATGAATCTAGGCTGAAACTTTCGGCTGCCCTTTAGTCGAAGATTCTTAGTATTTAACCAAACCTCATCACCTACTTCCAAATCTGGGGTATCTCTTCTCTTTTTATCAGCATACTTCTTATACTTGCTTTTAGCCTGTTCTAAATTCTTGGATGCCTCTTCATGTATCTGCTGTAAGTGAGTGACTAAATCCTGAACTGCCGGGACAGAGATGTGAACATTTTGCACTGTGGAATTCGGGTGTTTGCCATAATTCAAATAGAATGGTGAATAACCCGTGGACACATTCTTTGCGTTATTATAGGCAAATTCTGCAGACCATAAATAGTCCAACCATTCCCCACCCTGCTTCAACGTGAATAACCTTAAATAATGCTCTACTTCCTGGTTCACTGGTTCAGTTTGTCCATCAGTCTCTGGGTGAAAACTGGTGGAAAAACGTGTCTCAACCCCAAGTCTCTTCATAAAGGCCTTCCAAAAATGAGACACAAATTGAGTTTCTCGATCCGATATCATGACCTCTGGAATTCCATGTAATCTCACCACCTGAGCACTAAAATGAGCTGCTAACTGTCTAGCAGTTGGAGTTCCTTTCAAGGCTACAAAATGCGCCATTTTGGTGTATGCATCCACTACCACTAAGATGGTATTAAACCCTTGACAAGTGGGAAGGTCAGTTATCAAATCTAGAGTGACTGTGTGCCAGGGAGAAGGAGGATTGGGCAAAGGTTGTAAGAATCCCTTAGGTGCTTGCCGTTCTGATTTTCCCTGCGCACAAATCTCACATGTCTTTACATATTGCTCAATGTCCTTGTTCATGTGTGGCCACCAATACTTCCTTTTAACTAAGTCCACTGTCTTCAGTCCTCCCTTGTGGCCTGCCAACAGATGATCATGGCATTCATTCATAGCTTGTCTCTGTAGTGTGGAAGTGGGTAAGTACAAGGCTTCAGTCTGATAAGGTAAACCATCAATGACTTCTCTTCCATCTCCTTGCTGCACCCACTCTAGCATTTTCTCAGGGGACATGACTTGAGAATTTGTTCTTTTACACTCAAAGAATCTACTGTGCCAATGATTTTAGAATTGGGAGTGATTGTTTGTTTCTTAATTTCCTCTTTTCCCTCTCCTGTACCCATTCGGGACAAGGCGTCCGCCTTTCCATTTTGAGCTCCAGGTCTGTAAGTAATGACGAAGTCGTAGTCGGCGAAATACAATGACCAACGAAGTTGCCTAGGCGTTAAGGTCCTGGCTGATTTTAAAAATTTCAAATTACGATAGTCAGTGTAAACTGTGACTACATGATGGGCTCCCATTGAGTAGTGTCTCCATTCTTTGAAGGCGTCTTTTATTGCTAATAGTTCCTTTTCGGTTATTGTATAGTTGATCTCTGCTGGAGTCAATTTCCGTGAACGATAGGCCACGGGGTGTAGTTGACCAGTTTCCTTATTCCTTTGAGAAAGTACACCTCCCACAGCCAAATCCGAAGCATCCGTTTCTACATAGAAGGGCTCAGATGGGTCTGCATGAAGAAGGATCGGCGCTGAAGTAAATTCATCTTTTAAGGCCTTGAATGCTGATTCTGCTTCTTCAGACCATTCAAATTGTACTCCTTTCCTCAGCAGTCTAGTGAGAGGAAGGATTCGGCGGGAGAACTCACTAATGAACCTACGATAAAAGTTTGCAAAACCAATGAATGCTTGCACTTCCTTTACACTGGTTGGGGACTTCCATTCCAACACTGCCTGAATTTTCCGCTTGTCCATGTGAATACCTGACTGCGAGATCACAAAGCCCAGGAACTCAACTTCTGTGACATTAAAAGCACATTTTTCCAGCTTGACAAATAACTTGTTTTCTCTCAGCTTTTGTAGAATCTTTTGTACTTGATTCCGATGTTCTTGTTCATCGACAGAGTAAATCAAGATATCATCAATATAAACTATTGCACATTGGTCTATGTATTCACTGAGAACATCGTTTATGAAATGCTGAAAGGCAGCAGGGGCATTGCACAACCCATAGGGCATCACCTGATACTTGAACAATCCAAAACGGGTTCTAAACGCCGTTTTCCATTCATCCCCAGCTCTTACTCGGATGAGATGGTATGCCCCTCTTAGATCCAACTTCGTGAATATCCGTGCCCCTTTCACTTGGTCTAACAAGACGGAAATGAGAGGAAGTGGATATCTATTCTTCTTGGTTATTCGGTTGATTGCGCGGTAGTCAATGCAAGTCCTCAACTCGCCTTCTTCCTTCTTCGGCACGAAGAATAGAGGCGTGGAGACTGGGGATTGAGAAGGACGAATGAATCCATTTGCCAAATACTTGTTGAGGTACTCTTTTAAATGATCATGCTCCTTTTCGGTCAGAGCATAAACCCGACTGCAGGGCATATTCGCCACTGGTTCGATGTCTATTTTACAATCATAGACACGATGCAGTGGTAACAGTTCCGCTTCCTGCTCGTCAAACACATCTTTAAAATCTTGATATTCCGGGGGTATCGACTTGGTATTGATCACGCACACCGTTGCATTGGCTGAACATAAGGCTTGAGCTGAATTTTCCTGGTGGTTTTCCGTTTGGTTTCCAAAACAATTGTTCCTACAGTAATCTGAAGTCATTTATATGGTTCTGGCAGCCCAATCTATAGTTGGATTGTGCTCAGTGAGCCAAGGAAGCCCAAGAATGAACTGAAATTGAGGTGCGTCGATCAAATTAAAATGAATGTCTTCTCGATGGCCATCCTCTCGAATTAACTGCACCAATTCGGTATGACTTACTATAGGCCCAGAAGATAAATTCGTTCCATCGATGGCTTTTGACTGATTCACTCTTGTCTTTAGCTATGGCTCTCAGTCCAATCTTGCTTGCGAATTTCAGATCACAAAAGTTCCCTGTTGCCCCTGAGTCTACCATAAGTGTTATGCCTTCTCGCACTTCTTGACGAAACTTGATGGTCACTGATAATATGAGATGTGGAGAGGACGACTGTAGGGTGTTTGCCAATTGGTGCTCCTGTGGAGTTGATTCTTGACTCGCATCCACCTGTACATCTCCTTCTACAGGTGGTGCAGCTAGTTTTCCTTCGGCTTATAAGATCCTTTGGGTTTCTTTGGACAATTTCTCACAAAATGTCCACTTGAACCACAATACATGCATAAATTGCTGGCTCGTCTTTTCTCTTTTTCTTCCTTAGTAAGCGGTCCCCTTATCGTTCCAATTTGCATTGGTTCTGAGCTGTTGCCTCCTTCTGCACCTTTTCCTGGTTCAAACCTGGTTCTATCAAAACGGGGCACAGTGCTTCGAAACTCACGTTTTCTTTCACCCTTCCGTTCCCCTTGACGAAAATCCAATTCTAATACTAGATCTATCAGGGCAGATATCTCAGTAGGACGATTTGGTATTTGTGCCAGTCCATCTTTTAACTCATCTCGTAGGCCACGATAGAATATTGCAGTTCTTTTCTTTCTGGCCAATCAGTCTCCATAATTAACTTGTTAAACTGGGCCAAATACGCCACTAAGTCTCTATTGCCCTGTTTCAGATCCAACAACTCATTGTCCACTGCCTGTGAGATTCTTCTTCTGTCGAATATTCGCAAAAATTCTTTTTTAAACTCATCATAATTCTGTAAAAGAGGATTATCTCTAGATACTAAAGGCATTGACCATGCTGCCGCATCTCCACTCAAATATGATAAGATGAATGCCACTTTAGATTGTGCGTCAGGGAAGATAGAAGGGCGACACATAAAGTGCAAGGAACATTGTGTGATAAACACCTGCGCCTTCTGGGGATCCCCATTAAATCTCTCTGGTGCCGCTAGGGGTATGACGGGATACAAGGAATGTATTACCTGTGTGGTTAATTTACTAGTTTCCCCCGTAGATGTTATGGGAGTCTCCCTATTTCTTAAAAGTGATGGCCCAACTTGCTGCGCTAACTCTGCGGTTTCTTTCCTGGAGTTTATCACCTCTTGTCTCAACCTTTGGTTTTCTTCTTTTACCGCTACCAACTCCTTTTGTATTGTATCTAAGACCGCCCCCAATGTCTACAAATTAATTCCCTCAACCATTCTGTTCGGGTGCAAGTTTTACAACGTGGGCACTTCACTCTGTCAGAGTCCACTTTCTTACCAACTCTATCCTCTCGAAGACTTGCACAGGAACAGAAGATGCTAGCTTTCCGACTCGCACTTCCAACCAATCAGAATCAGAAGTATATCATGACTCTAACTGATTAGATAGAGGGAAGGGGAAAATTGGATAAAATAACGAAAGAAAAAAAAAAACAGAGAAGAGACTGGTCCTGATCCTCTGGAATTCCGTAGGAATCTTCAATCAGCTTGCAAATCAGCTTCTCAAAGAACCCTAGGAAAACTAAACACATAAAAGATAATAAATCACTGTACCTGAGCTACTCTGGCTTCCCTATGACTAGTTCTAAGAACACCTACCCAGGAATCTGTAACAACCCTGCTGCTCTTCTATACTGAAGTGTAGGTTTTTTGAATGATCTGCATATTCTGTATTTTCAGATGACAGGTCTACCTCTTACTTCTGCAATATAATAAAAGTGTTATTGCCTTCTACTCTATGCTCAGTGCTTGTACTAAATGTATACTGCTTGTTTTCTCCACCTACCAGTGTTGTCTCTACGTTATCCTTATATTATGTTCTTCTTAAATACAGGTGCTTTCTCCTGAATAAATGAATTAACCTCATTCAACTCTCCAGGTAAGTTTTCCTTTTTCTTTTGCTTGTAATTTCTTTTAACTGTACTGAAAAACCTCTCTAACACTGTCCCTATCTCTTTCTAGATTAAACTTGAAGTCTTCTGTCTAGCACTGGTTCTGCAGATGAAATTCAACAATTGGCGAGTCAGGCTTTACTCCATTACACAGTTCATAGACCTTTCCTTGCATTGAGAACGTTGTTATTACAATATTTACACAGTCACTTGAACTTGAACTGATAACAAGAAACCTTCCACTTAGCTCTGTGTTTCTCCGCTACTTCTTCGAATGAGTCTCTCTCTCTCTCTCTCTGCTTCTGTGGATTAATGACTGGAATTCACTGCTCTGGTAAATGTTCTTCGCTGACACGCAGTTTAAATAGCTCTGATTTCTTTTTTGAAACGAAACTCTCCCTTGAATGCTCTATAACCTCTTGACTTCGTGACACCCCAAGGTCAAGGCAGCGTAAGCTTTAATAACTCTACACTGACTGGAAATGTTTCTTCCTTTCTCTCTCTCTCTGATGCGACCTCTGTGACCGGATTCCTCGGTGAAGTGCGCAGTTCCAAAGGAAAGCGCGCAGCGCGCTGCACCTGGACTCTCAATCACGTGCTGGAAAGGCTAGACTGCTAACCTAGCATTCCACGCATTCCACAACCGGGACCATGTGAAGTCTCGGCTGGCGCTCCATTTTCTTGCTTTTAAACGAATTGAGTCTGCATTAAGTTCACTAAGAGGAGGGATCCTGACAGTACCCCCCACCAAAGAGGGTCCTCCCGGTCTAGGTTTGGTAGGATTTCTTTGGTGAAAGAGACGCACCAACCTAGGAGCATGAATATCCGACTCCAACTCCCAAGACCTTTCCTCTGGCCCATAGCCTTTCCAGTCCACTAGATAGTACAGTCTTCCTCTTACACGTTTTGAATCCACAATTTCCTTGACCTCAAATTCTAGTCCAGTTTCCAACTGAATTGGAGGTGGAACACCTTCTTTCCGCAACCCCTCAACTGATTTCTTTAATAAGGAGACATGGAAAACTGGGTGAAGTTTTTAGTTTCGTGGGCAAGGTCAGTTTAAAGGTTACTGGATTGATCTGTTCTGCAATAGGATATGGTCCTATGAATCTAGGCTGAAACTTTCGGCTGCCCTTTAGTCGAAGATTCTTAGTATTTAACCAAACCTCATCACCTACTTCCAAATCTGGGGTATCTCTTCTCTTTTTATCAGCATACTTCTTATAGTTGCTTTTAGCCTGTTCTAAATTCTTGGATGCCTCTTCATGTATCTGCTGTAAGTGAGTGACTAAATCCTGAACTGCCGGGACAGAGATGTGAACATTTTGCACTGTGGAATTCGGGTGTTTGCCATAATTCAAATAGAATGGTGAATAACCCGTGGACACATTCTTTGCGTTATTATAGGCAAATTCTGCAGACCATAAATAGTCCAACCATTCCCCACCCTGCTTCAACGTGAATAACCTTAAATAATGCTCTACTTCCTGGTTCACTGGTTCAGTTTGTCCATCAGTCTCTGGGTGAAAACTGGTGGAAAAACGTGTCTCAACCCCAAGTCTCTTCATAAAGGCCTTCCAAAAATGAGACACAAATTGAGTTACTCGATCCGATATCATGACCTCTGGAATTCCATGTAATCTCACCACCTGAGCACTAAAATGAGCTGCTAACTGTCTAGCAGTTGGAGTTCCTTTCAAGGCTACAAAATGCGCCATTTTGGTGTATGCATCCACTACCACTAAGATGGTATTAAACCCTTGACAAGTGGGAAGGTCAGTTATCAAATCTAGAGTGACTGTGTGCCAGGGAGAAGGAGGATTGGGCAAAGGTTGTAAGAATCCCTTAGGTGCTTGCCGTTCTGATTTTCCCTGCGCACAAATCTCACATGTCTTTACATATTGCTCAATGTCCTTCTTCATGTGTGGCCACCAATACTTCCTTTTAACTAAGTCCACTGTCTTCAGTCCTCCCTTGTGGCCTGCCAACAGATGATCATGGCATTCATTCATAGCTTGTCTCTGTAGTATGGAAGTGGGTAAGTACAAGGCTTCAGTCTGATAAGGTAAACCATCAATGACTTCTCTTCCATCTCCTTGCTGCACCCACTCTAGCATTTTCTCAGGCGACATGACTTGGAGAATTTGTTCTTTTACACTCAAAGAATCTACTGCGCCGATGATTTTAGAATTGGGAATGATTGTTTGTTTCTTAATTTCCTCTTTTCCCTCTCCTGTACCCATTCGGGACAAGGCGTCCGCCTTTCCATTTTGAGCTCCAGGTCTGTAAGTAATGACGAAGTCGTAGTCGGCGAAATACAATGACCAACGAAGTTGCCTAGGCGTTAAGGTCCTGGCTGATTTTAAAAATTTCAAATTACGATAGTCAGTGTAAACTGTGACTACATGATGGGCTCCCATTGAGTAGTGTCTCCATTCTTTGAAGGCGTCTTTTATTGCTAATAGTTCCTTTTCGGTTATTGTATAGTTGATCTCTGCTGGAGTCAATTTCCGTGAACGATAGGCCACGGGGTGTAGTTGACCAGTTTCCTTATTCCTTTGAGAAAGTACACCTCCCACAGCCAAATCCGAAGCATCCGTTTCTACATAGAAGGGCTCAGATGGGTCTGCATGAAGAAGGATCGGAGCTGAAGTAAATTCATCTTTTAAGGCCTTGAATGCTGATTCTGCTTCTTCAGACCATTCAAATTGTACTCCTTTCCTCAGCAGTCTAGTGAGAGGAAGGATTCGGCGGGAGAACTCACTAATGAACCTACGATAAAAGTTTGCAAAACCAATGAATGCTTGCACTTTCTTTACACTGGTTGGGGACTTCCATTCCAACACTGCCTGAATTTTCCGCTTGTCCATGTGAATACCTGGCTGCGAGATCACAAAGCCCAGGAACTCAACTTCTGTGACATTAAAAGCACATTTTTCCAGCTTGACAAATAACTTGTTTTCTCTCAGCTTTTGTAGAATCTTTTGTACTTGATTCCGATGTTCTTGTTCATCGACAGAGTAAATAAAGATATCATCAATATAAACTATTGCACATTGGTCTATGTATTCACTGAGAACATCGTTTATGAAATGCTGAAAGGCAGCAGGGGCATTGCACAACCCATAGGGCATCACCTGATACTCGAACAATCCAAAACGGGTTCTAAACGCCGTTTTCCATTCATCCCCAGCTCTTACTCGGATGAAATGGTATGCCCCTCTTAGATCCAACTTCGTGAATATCCGTGCCCCTTTCACTTGGTCTAACAAGACGGAAATGAGAGGAAGTGGATATCTATTCTTCTTGGTTATTCGATTGATTGCGCGGTAGTCAATGCAAATCCTCAACTCGCCTTCTTCCTTCTTCGGCACGAAGAATAGAGGCGAGGAGACTGGGGATTGAGAAGGACGAATGAATCCATTTGCCAAATACTTGTTGAGGTACTCTTTTAAATGATCATGCTCCTTTTCGGTCAGAGCATAAACCCGACTGCACGGCATATTCGCCCCTGGTTCGAGGTCTATTTTACGATCATAGACACGATGCAGTGGTAACTGTTCCGCTTCCTGCTCGTCAAACACATCTTTAAAATCTTGATATTCCGGGGGTATCGACTTGGTATTGATCACGCACACCGTTGCATTGGCTGAACATAAGGCTTGAGCCGGATTTTCCTGGTGGTTTTCCGTTTGGTTTCCAAAACAATTGTTCCTACAGTAATCTGAAGTCATTTCTATGGTTCTGGCAGCCCAATCTATAGTTGGATTGTGCTCAGTGAGCCAAGGAAGCCCAAGAATGAACTGAAATTGAGGTGCGTCGATCAAATTAAAATGAATGTCTTCTCGATGGCCATCCTCTCGAATTAACTGCACCAATTCGGTGTGACTTACTATAGGCCCAGAAGATAAATTAGTTCCATCGATGGCTCTGACTGATTCACTCTTGTCTTTAGCTATGGCTCTCAATCCAATCTTGCTTGCGAATTTCAGATCACAAAAGTTCCCTGTTGCCCCTGAGTCTACCATAACTGTTATGCCTTCTCGCACTTCTTGACGAAACTTGATGGTCACTGATAATATGAGATGTGGAGAGGACGACTTTAGGGTGTTTGCCAATTGGTGCTCCTGTGGAGTTGATTCTTGACTCGCATCCACCTGTACATCTCCTTCTACAGGTGGTGCAGCTAGTTTTCCTTCGGCTTATAAGATCCTTTGGGTTTCTTTGGACAATTTCTCACAAAATGTCCACTTGAACCACAATACATGCATAAATTGCTGGCTCGTCTTTTCTCTTTTTCTTCCTTAGTAAGCGGTCCCCTTATCGTTCCAATTTGCATTGGTTCTGAGCTGTTGCCTCCTTCTGCACCTTTTCCTGGTTCAAACCTGGTTCTATCAAAACGGGGCACAGTGCTTCGAAACTCACGTTTTCTTTCACCCTTCCGTTCCCCTTGACGAAAATCCAATTCTAATACTAGATCTATCAGGGCAGATATCTCAGTAGGACGATTTGGTATTTGTGCCAGTCCATCTTTTAACTCATCTCGTAGGCCACAATAGAATATTGCAGTTCTTTTACTTTCTGGCCAATCAGTCTCCATAATTAACTTGTTAAACTGGGCCAAATACGCCACTAAGTCTCGATTGCCCTGTTTCAGATCCAACAACTCATTGTCCACTGCCTGTGAGATTCTTCTTCTGTCGAATATTCGCAAAAATTATTTTTTAAACTCATAATAATTCTGTAAAAGAGGATCATCTCTAGATACCAAAGGCATTGACCATGCTGCCGCATCTCCACTCAAATATGATAAGATGAATGCCACTTTAGATTGTGCGTCAGGGAAGATAGAAGGGCGACACATAAAGTGCAAGGAACATTGTGTGATAAACACCTGCGCCTTCTGGGGATCCCCATTAAATCTCTCTGGTGCCGCTAGGGGTATGACGGGATACAAGGAATGTATTACCTGTGTGGTTAATTTACTAGTTTCCCCCGTAGATGTTATGGGAGTCTCCCTTTTTCTTAAAAGTGATGGCCCAACTTGCTGCGCTAACTCTGCGGTTTCTTTCCTGGAGTTTATCACCTCTTGTCTCAACCTTTGGTTTTCTTCTTTTACCGCTACCAACTCCTTTTGTATTGTATCTAAGACCGCCCCCAATGTCTGCAAATTAATTCCCTCAACCATTCTGTTCGGGTGCAAGTTTTACAACGTGGGCACTTCACTCTGTCAGAGTCCACTTTCTTACCAACTCTATCCTCTCGAAGACTTGCACAGGAACAGAAGATGCTAGCTTTCCGACTCCCACTTCCAACCAATCAGAATCAGAAGTATATCATGACTCTAACTGATTAGATTGAGGGAAGGGGAAAATTGGATAAAATAACGAAAGAAATAAAACAGAGAAGAGACTGGTCCTGATCCTCTGGAATTCCGTAGGAATCTTCAATCAGCTTGCAAATCAGCTTCTCAAAGAACCCTAGGAAAACTAAACACATACAAGATAATAAATCACTGTACCTGAGCTACTCTGGCTTCCCTATGACTAGTTCTAAGAACACCTACCCAGGAATCTGTAACAACCTGCTGCTCTTCTATACTGAAGTGTAGGTTTTTTGAATGATCTGCATATTCTGTATTTTCAGATGACAGGTCTACCTCTTACTTCTGCAATATAATAAAAGTGTTATTGCCTTCTACTCTATGCTCAGTGCTTGTACTAAATGTATACTGCTTGTTTTCTCCACCTACCAGTGTTGTCTCTACGTTATCCTTATATTATGTTCTTCTTAAATACAGGTGCTTTCTCCTGAATAGATGAATTAACCTCATTCAACTCTCCAGGTAGGTTTTCCTTTTTCTTTTGCTTGTAATTTCTTTTAACTGTACTGAAAAACCTCTCTAACACTGTCCCTATCTCTTTCTAGATTAAACTTGAAGTCTTCTGTCTAGCACTGGTTCTGCAGATGAAATTCAACAATTGGCGAGTCAGGCTTTACTCCATTAAACAGTTCATAGACCTTTCCTTGCATTGAGAACGTTGTTATTACAATATTTACACAGTCACTTGAACTTGAACTGATAACAAGAAACCTTCCACTTAGCTCTGTGTTTCTCCGCTACTTCTTCGAATGAGTCTCTCCCTCTCTCTCTCTGCTTCTGTGGATTAATGACTGGAATTCACTGCTCTGGTAAATGTTCTTCGCTGACACACAGTTTAAATAGCTCTGATTTCTTTTTTGAAACGAAACTCTCCCTTGAATGCTCTATAACCTCTTGACTTCGTGACACCCCAAGGTCAAGGCAGCGAAAGCTTAAATAACTCTACACTGACTGGAAATGTTTCTTTCTTTCTCTTTCTCTCTGATGCGACCTTTGTGACAGGATTCCTCGGTGAAGTGCGTAGTTCCAAAGGAAAGCGCGCTGCACCTGGACTCTCAATCACGTGCTGGAAAGGCTAGACTGCTAACCTAGCATTCCACGCATTCCACAACCGGGACCATGTGAAGTCTCGGCTGGCGCTCCATTTTCTTGCTTTTAAACGAATTGAGTCTGCATTAAGTTCACTAAGAGGAGGGATCCTGACATACACCTACTATTCCCAGTACAATTTAAACATATGCAAACTATTGAAGTAAATGTATAAATAATGTACAACTCCCACTTAGAGCAACACATAAATACTAAGACTGGAAAAAATAAAATTTGCAAATCTCCCTCCAATAAATGCAACAGTAGTAAAAGTGACATATTCCACATAGGTAATATTTACTGCCCCCATTCCAGCTGATACAACACCAGGGAAACTGTTAATGAGCAGAGGGGTGAAATTTACTATTCCCACTCCACTCAGTGTAACAGTAGAGAAAGTGAAGAATTGCAGAGAGATAAAATGTACTCTTACCATTCCAGTCAGTGCAACAGTAGGGAAAGGGTTGGATTGCAGAGGGGTTACATTTAATATTCCCACTCCAATGAGTGCAACTGTAGGGAAACTGTTGGTTAGCGGAGACAGAAAACGTACTATTCCCACTCCAGTCAGTACAACAGTAGGGAAAGTGTTGGATTGCGGAGGGGTAAAAATTACTTATCCTACTCCAGTGAGTGCAACATTAGGGAAATTGTTGGATAGCAGAGGAATAACATTTACTATTCCCACACCAGTCAGTACAAAAGTAAAGAAAGTGTTGGATTGCCGAGGGGTAAAAATTACTATTTCCACTCGAGTGAGTGCAACTGTATGGGAAGTGTCGGATAGTGTAGGGATAAAATGTACTATTCCCACTCCAGTCAGTTTAAAATTAAAAACAAACAATATATCATCATGAAAACAAAAATATTTTTAAAACAAAGTAAATAAAAAATGTATATAAATATGTTGAAAATTAAACTAAAAATATATTTAATATTAATTTTTTTTAAATAAACATATTTTATAATGCTAAATACATAACACAAATACCTACAAATATTATATTAAATAAAGTAAAAAAAATATTTTCATACAAATAAATATTTTTATTTAGAAAGTATTTATTAAAAGTAAAAAACGATTACATAAATTTAGTTTATTTACGTACTACCCTATAACACCCAAAAACTCACAACCCACATCTAAAATCTAAAACAAATATCTATTTGCAATATTAACATAATTAATTATCAATTTGACAAATATTAATAATTGAAAAACACATTACAATTCATAAAAAATAATTAACTTCCCACACTTTGCCCCTATAACCCCCACAACCTGCACCTAAAATGGAACTTTCAAGAAATGATTCACACAATTAAAATTAATTTTCAATTAAATAACTGATAGTATTTAACAACTAATTATACATTAAGTAAAATTAATATACTTCCCACCCTTTACCACTATAAGCCCAAAACATACACACAAAAAAAGCAATTAAGAACTTACCATAATTAATTATTTAATATTAATTATCAACTAATTATTAATTATTTTAAAATAAATTACTTCCCTTTACCCCAATAAACCTCATAACCCACATCCAAAAAAAGTAAACAATTACTAACATTAGTTATCAACTAATTGTCAACTAATTATTAAATAATTAAAGATAAATTACTTCCCACACTTTACCTCTAAAAACGCCACAACCTACATGTACAATAAATTACACAATTACCGTAAATAATTATCAATTAATTAATATTAATTAACAACTAAATAATAATTAATTAAAAATAAATTACTTCCAACCTTTTAACCCTATAAACCCCACAACCCAAACATAAAATGTACCCCCAAAAAATGTAAAGCACGATTAACACTTTAAAATATCAATTAAATAAATATTAATAAATGAAAAATAGTCATGTATTTATTATAAATAAATTACTTCCCACACTATTCCCCTATAAACCCACAACCTGCTACGGAACTAATTACACAATATTTAATTTAAATAAAATTAATAACTACTAAAAACTGAACACATATATTAAAAACCATAAACAACACATACAAAAAAATGCATCACAATCATTTAAAATATATACTATAATACATAATACAATTTTTTTATATTTTAAGCAACTCTTTTTTTTGCAAACAATATTAAGGACTTCTATATTTCAAAAATCAATATTACTTACCTTAAAATTGATGGTCTTGCTGTCGATATTTCTATGTCACGAAATTAACAACTCTATAATTGTGTCAGTCGATATTACTGCCTCAATATTTTGTCTCTATACCAAAAAGGATTAGATGATTTCTCAATACACTCTACTACTCAGAATGCATATTGCGGTCCTGTTTTATGAACGGAAGTAAGTTAAAGATAAGTACTGTGATGAGTAGAAGGTTATTTCTTACCAAAAATTTGTTGTGATCAAACACACTCTGGTATGTACTCTTTTTACTGTAGGAATGAGTCTTATTGGAGATGGTGTTTATCAGAGTCTGCTATCTACGCCCAATGGTTTGGGAAAAGTTGTGAGTGGAGTAAGAATACTTCACCCATATACCCTACTATGTACACCTGTCATCTGAGAGAGAGGTCTGACAGGAGAGGTTTGTCACTCTCCAGGACAAGCCTGTCCATCCACACACTGTACTATGCACACCTACCATCTAAGATAGTGGTCTGAAAGGAAAGGCCAGTCCATTCACAACTTTACTATGGACACCCGTCATCTGAGAGAGAGGTCTCACAGGAGAGGACAGCCCATCTACCCAAACTGCAAAGCACATCTGTCATCTAATAGTGAGGTCTGAAAGGATAGGCCATTCCATCCGGACACTCTCCTATACACACCCATCATGTGAGAGAGCAGTCTGAATGGAGAGGCTAGTCAATCCACATACACTACTACGAACACCCATCATCTGTGAAAGAGGTCTGAAAAGAGAGGTTAGTCCATCTACACACCCTACTACGCACACCTGTCATCTGAGAGAGAGATCTGATAGGAGAGCTCTGCAGCTCCCCATACACCCTGTTATGCACACCTGTCATTTGAGAAAAACATCTGAAAGAAGAGGCCATTCCATCCACATACAACACTACACACACCTGACATTTGAGAGAGAGGTCTGACAGGAATGTTCTTTCACTCCCCATACACCTGTCATCTGAGAGAGACATCTGAAAGGACAGGCCAGTCCCTCCCCACACCCTACTAAGCACACCTGTCATCTGAGAGAGACATCGCAATTTCAAACTTCAACTGTTATGCAGCTTTGCATATTTCATTTTGTGGGTTGGGATAGAAAGATTGGGCAAAGATCCAAAAGGTCAGCTACAGTTAAGAAAGGAGCACTTTATGGCTTTAGGAAGCTACGTACGGAAGAGGGAGGGAATGCAGTGATGGAACTTGCAGAATGGGTTGGTAACCAAAACCCCCCAGAGGTGTTCAAATGGTTTAAATTTCAAGTCGTAATGTAAAGGGGCTCAATTCTTCTCCTAAATGGTTGGCAATCAGTAATTTTCTGAGAAGCACTAGAGCAGAAATATGTCTACTGCAAGAAACTCATTTATTTCTGAAGAACTGTTGAAGAAACATTTTCAGCAGCGAAAAAGTAGGCAGGGGTGGAAATGTTGTCCAACAGGGACTTTAAAGGGAATGTGCTGGAGGTTTTTCCACATAAAAAAGGTAGAGCACTGGGATGGTGGTTCAGTTGGAAGTGCACAAATATACTATTCTAATCATTTATGCTCCAAATACACAATAGGAACATATGCATGTCAACAGCATTAAGAATACGAGCAGGGGGGCCTGTTGGTAGGGGTGGCCTAAACATTGTAACAGCCACGGCCCATCCAGGTATGAGCAGTGGGGCCATGTGGGGGGGGGGGGGTGGAGGGGTATTTCGATGGACGATGATGAGGGAAAATTAAATAAATAATTAATTATCGTCTGTCCGTCAAAATACCTCCCACGCGGCCCCACTGCTCTTACCTTCACGGGCCATGGCTGCTTTGTATTGGATAGTACAATGGTAAGGGGGAATGTGTTCAATCTCCAGCCCCTTCATTGTTTGGTTCAGTGAGATTAGACTCCTAGATGCATGGAGGACCACACATGTATTGGAGAAAGACTTTTTGTTTTTCTTCCGGGCCCACATATCATATGCCTGATAGTACTATTTACAAATGACGTCAAGGTTAAGAGGGCCAATTTCAGAAATAGACATAGGTCAGATTGTCGACTATACTTCAATCACAATCGATATACCCATGTGCTCCCAGAAAGCGACCATGTGGTGCCTAAACAAATTTAATACATGACCCTTTAAATCGGGAGGAGATAGAAGAGATAGAGTACCACACCCAAGGAAACGATTCTCCAGAAATGTCAACATCCACACTTTGGTACCCTCTCAAGGCATACATTAGATGTATAATCATTATGCTAGCAGCTAAGTACAAGGAAATGTGAAGAGACAAGAGAAACACCCTCGAGTCAGCGCTGGCACCAAGTGATAAAGTAAAACAAGCGCACTTCTTCTAACACGGTTTGGCATTAATTCATGGCTCATAGATAGCAACTAAAAGCAGTGGATTAGGCCAAAGCCAAATTCACCCTGCTACATACCAAATAGCACTTTTATTCTTTGGCCAATGAAGCCCATTTGTGGATATTAGCCCAAATGTACTAATGTGTTGAGCCGGGTTTGTTTTACTTTTGCAGTATTGAAAAGTGCTATGCTGGGATTTACTATCCAAAGCAACTCTGGGTTTGCACTGGATAGTTTACCAACACAAAGTTGCGCTATGAGCTGCTTTGTGTTACTTTGCATCAAGGGGAGGACAGAGAGACAGGAAGGAAAAGACAGAGAAAGAAAGAGTGAACGAAACAGAAATAGAATGACAGAGAAAGCGAGAGAGAGAAAGACAAGAAACAGAGAGCAACATAAAGAGAAAGAGAAAGTGGCAAAGAGCATCCCATGTTTATCAATACATTACTTTTTGCATCCCTTGTCCGCCATTTCTTAGAGGTTTTCCATTGTGCCACGTTTGCTGTCAACCATTACTCCTGTCTTTATTAGAAAGTAACTCTGTTTGTCTGCTTGTTTGGTTACACAAATTAGCTTTCAATTTTCCTTACAAGGCTCACTGTGTAATGCAAATAGCTTCCACGTTTTCTGGGATAGAAGGTGTATGAAAAGAACAAGTGTTAACAAACAATGAGAAGCAGCTCGGTCTATAATAAAGTGTAAATAATTGCTTCTAGGCAAACCTATCAATTATAAAACAACAAATCTGAGGGATGTGTGCATACAATTACTTAACTAAACATTCAAAGTAGAAACTACGTATGCTGTTAATGTTAGAGGCTTTTTTTCAAAGCCAAATATATTTGGCCTTCTAAATAGAGTTACATTTCTTGGCAGAGCATCTTATATTAACATGCACGCTCATAAAATCCTACGTCTTTAACAAAAGTGTGCACATTCCTAGGCAGTATGATGGACACATTCCTACAATTCCATACAGAGGACATAACGCAGTTGTCAAACGAAGGTTCCTTAGTCCTAAAAAATATACTGCAATTTGACTTTGGGCATATTCAGAACAGGTACATCGGCAGTGCAAGCCTCCATCGCAACAAAGAGGAACAAAGACACATGGCATCACAAGCTTGAGCATTACATGCACCGCAAGGAACAGGCAATGTAATCACCCCTAGCACCTAGCACAGGTGCATCCTGGGTAGCAGCAGTGCAAACGTTCATCCAAACTGTGCAGGTGGAGAATGGAAAATGTAATCCTCCCTAACATCCAGGACAGGTAAGCAGAGAGAATAGCTAG
This sequence comes from Lissotriton vulgaris, assembly GCF_964263255.1. NCBI lineage: Eukaryota > Metazoa > Chordata > Amphibia > Caudata > Salamandridae > Lissotriton > Lissotriton vulgaris. The sequence goes on from NC_141687.1 coordinate 1,114,783,379, forward strand.
CTTTCACTGCTCTGTAGAGGAGCCGCATTTGCAATGCAAGCATCCCTCATGCACAGAAAAAGTACTGCACAGGCAGCAGCCTTTTAAAAGTTGCTATAAAGTTGTCACAGTGAGTGCTTGCTTCCTTCATGCGCGACCCCTGCCCCACAGTCAGTGGGAGATAAGGCTCGGCCTTACCTTACCACCTAATAGGTCCAACTCAGAAGGCATCTGTGCAAGATTCACTTAGATTGAAAATGTGAATCATGAAAATGTGAATCATGAAAATGAGAACGGTGTGTATTTTCCCTTTGCTAATACCCAATGCAAGTACATCATAGGCACAGTGCAAGCTTCACTTGCACTGAACAGATGCGGCCCATGAAGCAGCCTTGTATGCTTCTTTCATCCAAGGAACAGATACTGCACAGGCAGCAAGAGCAAACGCTTCACTGTGCACAACCTGGACTGCACCTCACAGGCTCAGTCTAGGCGGTGCACACTTCCTTTATGCACAAACCAAGTTTTCATCACCAGTAGCGGGCGAGGACCCTCCACGCTGGAGAGCCGTTGAAGGGAGCCAGAGCCAATCTCAGTGGGGGCCAAAAAGCTAAAATAAAGTAAAATAAGTACTTCCGCATGTTTGTTCTCTTCTGTCATTGTTTCCTTCTTCTTTGATGCCGTCAGCGTAATAGCACTTAGTGCAGCCTCAGGCAGCCCCCTTCTGTAAACCCCGATGTTCCTCTCATGCTGCAGATGAGCAGCATAAGAGAAGCGCCAGGATGTGCTGGAGCTGTCTACCTCGATGCTCCAGCAGGCACAGGAGGCCTGTGCTTGCTCTCCACTCAGCTGTCTGAGACAGCTAGGTGGAAAGATTTAAACTGCGCATGTCAGGCTGGCTGTCACAAGATAACCAGACAAAGTGACTTGCACAGTGTAAACTGGTGGAGGGAGCACCACTTCCCTGCTGCCAGTCAGCAGCAGCCCTGCCCCCAAACACTGCTCGGGCTAGGAGCAGTGAAAAATAAATCTGTAATTCATTTTATTGCTGTTTTATTTTTCACTTTTGCTGCACTGGCAGCAGGGGGCAACACTCTTCTACTCTAATGGGGGGGAGGGCGCCACTGTTCATTACACAGAGAACAAATGCAGCACATGCTGAGGCCATTTACGTTTCTCTGATGCCTATAACTTGTAATCAAAGGTAGATGTATTGCGGGGTAACTTCATAATGGACAGGTGAAGTGCTGGCAAATGAAACTTCCCTAGCATACAGGACAAATATAGCACTTTCCGCATCAGCAGAGTAAGTTTCAACAAGAAAGAAAAAGTACAGTGCGGATGGCAGCTCTGCAATCTCTTTTCACTTAATGCTATGAAAATGGTGTGTTATTTTGTGATTGTCCTCTCCTCCATTATCCAGTCATTATATTGCTTGATAATGTGCACTTAAGGTGCATGTAGTGTTACATAATGGCCTCAAAGCTTCAATAGATACTGAAGTCTTGAAAGACATTTTTTGGGGACAACCATTGTTGGGTGATATGTCATTGTAGCAATAGTAGTAAAAAATAATCGATTGATAATTAGCTCAAGAATATTTTTATGAGAGTTTTTTAGTTTTGATTTTCAGTTCAGGTTTTTTGTGTTGCTTTTTTAGGCAAGAACAGTATACATTATACAAAGCAGAGATTAATGTAAAAAAGTACAAATTAAACATTGTAACTGCACCTATCTCTCTCTCTCTCTCTCTCTCTCTCTCTCTCTCTCTCTCTCTCTCTCTCTCTATATATATATATTCACAGAAAAAACCATAGGTTATAGTGGATATATAGTTAGGAATTTGCATTTACAAAACCTTGAAAATTCAATGAAAAAACCATAGGTTATAGGCCATATATAGTTAGGAATTAGCATTTACAAAACCTTATTTTACTCGCATAAAACCATTGAAATTCCATATATAGTTAGCTAACTATAAGCGCTAACTATATATCGCGCACCCGCAATCCACTGCTGATGATGTCACATATTACATCATTCATGACATGGTCAGTGACATCACTGATGACATCACTGATTACAACATCCAGTGACTGTATGTTTCTGTAAAGTTAAAATATGTTTCACATATTGAAGAATGAGTGGATGTATAAGTGTCTGGATGAAGAATTTAGTAGGTGCATGACTGACTGTATGAGTGAGTGATTAAATGTGTCTCACTGAGTGCATGGGTTAGTGACTAAACTGTCTTAATTCGTGCATCAGTATGTTTGTTGTTGTGTAAACTGCTGCTTGTGTTGATCAGTAGCTATAAGAGTAGCCATATGGGTTATTGATTGGTTGCCCAAATATTTGAATGGGAGGCTGAGTGTGTGTGTGGGTGGCTGGGAGGTGCGTGACTCTGTGCATAGATGTGTAAGCAGTTGATTCACTAGGAGTATGAGTTCAAGAGTGCATGTGGAAACAGCTATATGAGCGGTTGACTGTGCATGGGTGTGTTGGTGAGTGAATGGATTTCTCATTGCTACATGTGCAAGTAAGTACGTATGTAAAACAAAATACATGTGAGAGTTGAGATATATAAATAACTGAACATAAGAGCCAGTGAATGTGTGAGTGGCTGTATCGATCACTGTGAGCTTGTATCAGGGATTATATAAGAGAGTAAATATGTGTTATTATATGTTTGAATAAGTAAGATGTGTATAACTGTATAGTTGAGGAAATGGAGGTGTGATTGATTCTTTGCATGACTGACTAGGTGTGTGAGTAAGTCCATGGATGAGTGACAGTCTGTGAGTGTCTGTTTATACTGAGTGTATGTAAGGTTATATTAGAGTCTGAAGAGGTTCATTGTATTATCACATGAGTGATGTGATCAGTGATGACAAATGAGATGTCATCAGTGATGTCATTTGAGTTGTCATCAGTGATGTCATTTGAGATGTCATCATTGATATCATTTGAGTTGTCATCAGTGATGTCATTTGAGATGTCATCAGTGATGTCATCAGTGATGTCACTGACCATGTCATGAATGATGTAATATGTGACATCATCAGCAGTGGATTGCGGGTGCGCGATATATAGTTAGCGCTTATAGTTAGCTAACTATATATGGAATTTCAATGGTTTTATGCGAGTAAAATAAGGTTTTGTAAATGCTAATTCCTAACTATATATGGCCTATAACCTATGGTTTTTTCATTGAATTTTCAAGGTTTTGTAAATGCAAATTCCTAACTATATATCCACTATAACCTATGGTTTTTTCTGTGAATTTCATTGGTTTTTTAATAGCAAATATGAAAAGCTTTAAAATGTCAAGTACGTGATAGATAAAAACATTTTCGTATTTATGCACGCTGATGTGCTTTGAACGCTGCCCCCCCCCCTCCCCTCTTTTGCCTTTGTTAGTACTCTCTCTTTGCAGATACAGAAGGGCAGTTAACGCAGGCCTTTACCCCCGTTGTAATCCGTCGTACCTCCTTGTCTCTCCATTTGATTGATTGTTGTCCAAGCATTTACTGTTTTAGAATTGGTTCTCTTTGGATCATTCTCTATTTACAAACAAGCACAAAGTCGCAATACTCTGTTTAGTCTTTGCAGATAGTGAAAAATCGTGTAAAAAAATAAAAGTAATCGAGCAAAATCAGTAGGCCACTAATTGGATCTCTTTTTGACCTCGCTAAAATAGAAATATTAGGAACAACCCTTCTTGAGAAATACGAAAATAGTGAGATGAACTGAGCTCCACACCATGAGGGCTGCAAGACAGCTCGGCTCCATCACCCATCCCGCACAAAATAATGACAAACCCTATGCAAATATTAAAAATATAGACAACACACCAGCAAAGAAATAGGGTAAAACATTTTATTAAAAAACTATTTACATAACGTTGGTTTATAAGATGATGTCAGTAGTGGACCGATGTGTGAATAGATCGAAAACAGCACAAGGCTCCAAGATCCGGATAGCAAGCTCCTGGATGTTGGGTGCCATAGTTTAGAGTTCTGAATTTCAGCCTTTTTCAATGCCTGTGCTTTGTTGAATCAAAATGGCGGTTTGACACAAAGCTGACTCAAGCGTTGTTACTGATGCTATGCAGACCAAAACTGGTTTTCAGTTTGTACATTTTTCTAGATTTTTCAATCCAAGTTTGGTTGACTTTGTAGAACGATGGCTTCAGATTTTCAACATACGGTGTGGTGGCGCTGACTGGGAGGGGGCGCTTCGCTCCTGCCCCCTCCCCAAGTAAGATTTTCATACGTGAAAGTACGTTAATGGTTTTGGTCCCCGAGATGCTTCGATGTCACTACCATTCTCAAATAGCATAAGTTCTGGATGTTGGGTGCCATAGTTAAGAGTTCTGAGCAGCGCTTGTAACACTGTCTGAAGCTTATTTCCTCCTACTGCAGCTTCACTATTCTCAAAGTAAGTGAGTGTCGTTTGTGGACCTGACTGCATTAGAAAACAATATGATATGTTACCTTCCTAAACAGCTTGACGGAGGCCCCTGAGGGGCGCTGTGATGGCCATGGACTCGGAGAAGACGCTTGGCTCCGACACCCTCCCCAAGTCTTATAGCACTGGTGTAGCCTGAGATCGCCCCCGACATAGGCGGCCGGCTCCCGGGGTCCGGCGGTACTTTTTGCCTTTTGATGACTCTTCAATTCTGGACCTTGTCCCACAATCCGTTTGACCTGAAGACAAGCTGTAGTGAGGCGCCCCTTTATCGTTTTAGTTGCCATTCCGCCCGCTTTTGCTACACTGTGCCTCTTCCGCCATTCAGCTGTTTTCCGCCCGCTCTTGCGACTACAGCGTCTCGCTCACCATGTAGTTGAGATGCGCCCGCTCTAGCGGTGCAGCGATAGGCGGCTGCCACAGGACTCTCAAAATGGCGGCCGGCTCTTCGGTTTTGGGCCTGGTCCACTAAAATGGCCCTGGGACACCTTGGAACTCGGACGCTTGTCTGCTAGGGCTTGGATCCCATTCTCGAAAAGCGTCCCCTCAGCCGTGAAGATTCTACAAAAGTCATGGGGGCCTCCGACTCCCGCAGGCTTCTGGTGGGGAGCGGCTGCCATGATTGCTCGTGGAATGGCCACGACGGAGCTACGAGATGGTAGTGGTCTCATGCTGACGCCAGCTTTAGTCTGAAACATCCAGAAACACTGTAGACTACCAATTCGATCAGTTCCGGTAGCGCCCCAACATGACCCGGAAGAGAAGAACTTGCCCTCCCCTCTTTGACTGATGGTTCTTGTTGCCTGTCCCCTCTGTTGTCATTTAACAGAACTTTTTGGACTACTGAAAGGGGTTGTGTTCTGAACGCTGGTTGGTGGAGACATTTAGACTATATTCTTGACCTACGTTGTCGCGTAATGCGTTTTATGACACGCCGCGTTAGCGCACCCGGAAGTGATCCGAGGCGCGGCGCGCAGCGCGTAACGTAAGCATAACAGGTCATGTGACTTGTTAATAAAACTTTTCATTGGTTCATTTTACTTTTGTTAATTTAATGATGAAAAGCTTGGTCATATGACCTAAAAATTACGCTTTTTATTATTTTCGAACAATATTTTTTTTTCAAACATATGTTATAATATTCCAGGCTAATGTACTTTCCCGGAAAATTTACAACTGTCTGGCAAGTAAAATATATTCCTTTTTCGAGAAAAAGGGCGTTTCTTCCTTCCATGACGGAGCCGTTGAGTAAAAGAGATTCGGCCTGCTGTCTTAGTCGCCGATGCGCCTGATTATCAGATTCTTATCGATCACTTTATGTTGCAGACATGAAAAACACAACTGCCCTTGACCATTTATCTTTACTGCGTTCCTACATATTATACCTTTTATCCGTCATGTAATTGGACTGCTTTATTTCACTTGCCTTTTACTGATTCGAAAACAGTCACTAAAAGTAAAAACTTTACAAATGAAAATACTACTACCGTGTTTTGTTTTAAAAACCTTTATTGTGAAAATGTCAGTATACAAATACGGGCCTATAACCACGTGGGCCGGCCACGGAGCAAACTCAAATCGTATATGATGAGGAGACATTTACACTGTAGAAGAACGTAACGAGCGGGCCATTAGGTGACAAGAACAAAGGTGTCTAACAGTTGCGGAATCGGTGGACGTACATTTTGTAATTAAAATACGACAGGGCCACTTACAATAACATTTTCTAGATATACATTTGCGGGCAAAGAGTTACGAGTCCCATTTATACCGGCGCCATTTTGGGCGAGGCCGGGCAGGTCCAAGATATAGTCAAAATGTCTCCACCAACCATCGGCCAGACCAGAACCCCTTTCGGCCCTTTATGCTACAAGATGGTGTCTTCCATTCAGAAAATATTGGTGGCAGCATTTTGAAAGGAAACAGAAACAGCCGTTCTCCTAGTGAGTTTCACATTGTTACATTTAGGAAGAATGTTGAAGAGTAGTATGTGGAAAATCTAAAGCCATTTTTCTACAAACTCTCAATCAGACTTGGATGGAAAAAAAAACCTGAAGAATGTACAAACTGAAAACCAATTTTTGTCTGTATAGCACCAACAGTAACGCTTGAGTCAGCTTTGTGTCAAGCCGCCATTTTCATTCAATCAATAGCGTCCCCCTGCACACATTCAGGGACCTGGTCGTGTCTTTAGATGAAACGCATTGTAGGAAAAGAAGCAGAAAGGAAAAGGAAAAAAGTTCTGCCGGACCTAGTGAAGCTGCAGCAGGTGCAAATAAGCTTCAGACAGTCTTACAAGCACTGCTCAGAACTCTCAACTGAGGCACTCAACATCCAGGACTTGCCATTCGGATCTTAGCGCCTTGTATTTTTGTTTTGTTCTTGATGGAGGGGAAACAACAAAAAACAGGCATTGAAAACGGCTCAACTGGAGCAAAAAAAAAATTACTTCTTGGGTGCATTAGGGCATTTATGATTTTCGAATGCCGTATTCATCATGTTGATGCTCATGTTGCCATAGGACAGCATAGCACCACAGTGTATACAAGTTAACTTCATATGTTCAGATGAGGCAGGTGGCATATTTAGCATTCACCTTCTTTGATCCAGGAGGGATGGAGAAAAACTGCCAGATGAAACTTGAAACTTGGCCATCCAGATCTCGGCGCGTTCGACTCACTGTACCGCAACAGTGACCGCAACTCAGCTGGACACGCCGTCTTTCGGCGCAGCATTGTAGGATGGCCACACCAGTGCGGCAATTTGCTAGACACCACCTCGGTGCCATCCGGATCTCGGCGCGTTCGAGTCACTGTACCGCAACAGTGACCGCAATTCAGCTGGACACGCCGTCTTTCGGCGCAGCATTGTAGGATGGCCACACCAGTGCGGCAATTTGCTGGACACCACCTCGGTGCCATCCGGATCTCGGTGCGTTCGAGTCACTGTACCGCAACAGTGACCGCAACTCAGCTGGACACGCCGTCTTTCGGCGCAGCATTGTAGGATGGCCACACCAGTGCGGCAATTTGCTGGACACCACCTCGGTGCCATCCGGATCTCGACGCGTTGTGCTGCCTTCGGCCTATTCGCACATCGGTCCGCTACTGACAGTGACCGCAACTCAGCTGGACACGCCGTCTTTCGGCGCAGCATTGTAGGATGGCCACACCAGTGCGGCAATTTGCTGGACACCACATCGGTGCCATCCGCATCTCGACGCGTTGTGCTGCCTTCGGCCTATTCGCACATCGGTCCGCTACTGACAGTGACCGCAACTCAGCTGGACACGCCGTCTTTCGGCGCAGCATTGTAGGATGGCCACACCAGTGCGGCAATTTGCTGGACACCACCTCGGTGCCATCCGGATCTCGACGCGTTGTGCTGCCTTCGGCCTATTCGCACATCGGTCCGCTACTGACGCCGCCTCACGTGCCAACGGATTTTCTACGCTTTTTGTAGCCCTATGCCGCAGAACAGGTCATGTGACTTGTTTATAAAACTTTTCATTGGTTCATTTTACTTTTGGTTTCCTAAAGATGGAAGGCTTGGTCATATGACCTAAAAATAACACTTTTCATTGGTTTAGAACATTTTTTTTCCCAAACGATGAAAGCCCCACCTTGTTTCTGGATCATTCAGACTGAAGCTGGCGTCAGCATGAGAGCACCACCATCTCGTGGCTCCGTCGTGGTCATTCCGCGAGCAATCATGGCAGCCGCTCCCCACCGGAAGCCTGCGGGAGTCGGGGGCCCCCAAGACTTTTATACAATCTTCACGGCTGAGGGGACGCTTTTCGAGAATGGAGCCCAAGCCCTAGCAGGCAAGCGTCCGACTTCCAAGGTGTCCCAGGGCCATTTCAGTGGACCAGGCCCAAAACCGAAGAGCCGTCCGCCATTTTGACAGCCATGTGGCAGCCGCCTATCGCTGCACTGCAAGAGTGGGAGCAACTCCACAACATGGTGAGCGAGACGCTGTGGCCGCAAGAGCGAGCGCAACTCAGCTAGATGGCCGCCACCTGGGGAGGCCCGTTCACGCCGCCTCCCCCCCCCCCCCCCCGGGCCGCCGCACGCCAATTTTCGGAGCAGCATTGTAGGATACCAAAACCAGTGCGGCAGTTTACTGGACATCACCTGGGTGCCTGTCGTACATGTTGTGTCAGCCATGTGACACTGGACACAGACCGCTACTGACGAGGCCTCCCCCCGCACCACCCGGGACGCCCCACGCTGTTTTTCTGTGCTGCATTGTAGGATCCCTAAACCAGTGCGGCACCCAGGCGACATCACCTGGGTGCCGTCCAGAACTCTGCACGTTGTGCTGCCTTGGGACTATTCGCACAACAGACCGCTACTGACGAGGCCTCCCCCCGCCCCACCCGGGACACCCCACGCCAATTTTCGGAGCAGCATTGTAGGATCCCTAAACCAGTGCGGCACCCAGGCGACATCACCTGGGTGCCGTCCAGAACTCTGCACGTTGTGCTGCCTTGGGACTATTCGCACAAAAGACAGCTTCTAACCATTGTTGCTTTTTGAGTTAATAAATGTTTAAATGTTTTTAGTTTTTGTTCTGTTCATTATCGTTAAAAGTTAATAAAGTTTTATAACCTTACTTTGTTGGAGTGTTATCTATTTTTTGAAAAACGGGTGAATGGGGCCTTGAATCGGGTTATTGTCATGTGTGGGCTTTGGAAGTGTGCTGCTGCAGGATCGGACATTTCAAACTCAAATGCACGTTCTTTTTCTTACCTTTCCGAAGCATGGAGCGCAATAGCAAGCAGAGAAAGGGTGATGCACGTGTTGAACACTACCTGACCTGGCAAGTTGCTGGCAGTGCCCCCCCGCCCGCTCCTGAAAGAGGGCACACACACACCGCCGCCCCGAGTACTTCAGAAATCTTTAAAAGACCATGCGCTTGTTCATGAGGCTTAAATGGTTTATCACCTCTTCTAGAACCCCTACATCGACCCTCTGACGTTTCATGGAAAAATTACCATGTAACACAATACCAAGCCCTATCAGCTGAAACCCCCAAGGAATCGTGGGGCATATTAGCAAGGGGGTTTATCTCTGCTTTTTTGGCTTTAAAAACCATGAAAGCGGAGATAAAATTATTTCCCTATTATCAAGCTGTCGCTAACACCAGTTAGTGACACCTAAAAGGAGATAGCGACCATCTTGGGCCCGGCTTTGCATGTCAGTGATACTTATCACTAATGACATGCAAAGTGGCGTGCCAAGATGTTAGCGACTGGAAACAGTCCCTAACATCGCTACCTTCTATTACCAACTTTTGGAGATATTCGCACTAAGCGCGAATATCTCCAAAAGCTAACACCTGCCCTGAGCAGGTCTTAGCCATGTTATCCAATGGGAGGTGGATAACATGGCTAAGAGCATTAGGTCGATAATACATGAATATCGCTGACTTTTCTGCGATAATAGCAAGGTTTATCTGCGATAAAAATCGCCGATGTGCGGCGATAATTTTTGTCTCTAAACAAGTTATAGACAAAAATTATCGCTAGTTGTTAGTAATATGCCCCCGGGTTTTTGCTTGCAGAAATCGGGAGGCGGGAGACTAGCACTGAAATCAGTACTCACACGCCTGAATCAGGAGAATTGGCATGTCTGAATTCTCTACAGCTGGGGCCATAAACTACATCCGCAGGGGTAGGTGATAGCCTGGGACCAGCCTAGCATCTAAAATGGCTGCCGTGCACGACAAAATTGTGGCATTCGAAAAAAGGCAAGATGGCGCAGCCGCTGGAAGAGATATATCAACATATATCAGCCTCCTCAGCCACCCTCAGGAAACATAGGGGATTAGGATATGTCTCCCGCACCCCCTTATACCTAGTACTTTAATTAACGAAGCACAAAATGGCGAATTCCCGTTTCGCTACCAGTTTGCGGCCCAGTTCGCGGCCCGTGAAGCGCTTCTACCGTGAAAAATCATTTTTTTTTTATTTTCCCCACGGGACCCTTTAATAACCCCAACAACATTCCTAGGGGGTCAAGAGGGGGATACCTTGCCCCCTTTCATTAAATTCCCCCTTAGTTTTTCACCTTTTCTTCTCTCTCGATCCTACCGAGAGACAAGATGGCGGCCGCTCCGGACTGTCACGCAGCAAAAAAAAAAAAAAAGCTCACGCACAGCCGCTGGAAGAGATGTATCAACATATATCAGCCTCCTCACCCACCCTCAGGAAACATAGGGGATTAGGATACGTCTCCCGTACCCACTTATAACTAGTAATTTAATTTACGAAGCACAAAATGGCGAATTCCCGTTTCGCTACCAGTTCGCGGCCGCGCTTCTACCGTGAAAAATCATTTTTTTTTTATTTTCCCCACGGGACCCTTTAATAACCCCAACAACATTCCTAGGAGGTCAAGAGGGGGATACCTTGCCCCCTTTCATTAAATTCCCCCTTCGTTTTCCACCTCTTCTTCTCTCTCGATCCTACCGAGAGACAAGATGGCGTCCGCTCCGGACTGTTTAGAATGTTGACAGACACCGGAGAGCCAATCAGCTTTCTGCGCGCAAAGTTCCGATAAGCGAAAAGTAAGCGGACCGGATCGCTGCCCAGAGCGCTGTTACAGATATATATCTTGGTTTGAACGTTAATTTCTCAAAAACTACTGGAGCACATATATTGAGACCTAGCAAAGGCACATCGGGCTAACAGTCCCTACAATTTTGCCAAGTTTCGTGCAAATCCATTCAGCCGTTCGAGCTAAAAGTGAGTCCAACCGCCCTATGGAAAACTCAATGCAAAAAACGCGTTTTGGGACCCCCCTTTTTTCTCAGCCCCCCCTTGACGAAACCCCACCAAATTTTCAGGAGCTGCTCAGAAACAAAATGTGCCATTTTCCTGAAAATTTCAGCCGATTCCATCCACAAACGCCAAAGTTATTAGACATAGAATTTTCAAAAGTCCCATAGGGAATTTATCCTAACTATATATACCTACTGGCGAACGCCAGTAGGTAATATATATATATATATATATATATATATATATATATATATATATATACACCCACATATATACTGTGCATCCAACATGAAATTCAAGATTTACTAAAGTTTATAAAGCTGGAATTGCATGAAATGGATATGCCACCCACAAAGCGGTGGAACGAGGAGAAATATGTATAGTTTTCCTTGTGACTCCCTCTTTCTATGCCTGATGCATTCTGCATCCCACACAAAAAACATTCCTTTTTGGATTGTTTTTGTGCAGGAAATATGCATTCTTGCACAAAAACAATACTGCCTGTAATGCAGACCGCCTTGGCATAATTGTGCTGCATTGCATTACATTCATTACAAATTGTAGAGAAAAAATCATAAATAAAACAAGACCTAAAGACAAAAATCAAATCAGTAGAATCAGAGTTATGATTTTTTTAGAGAACAAACTGCAATATTGCACCTAAAAGCATAACAATCCAACCGCGGCTCTCTGGGCCCAGGTAAAAATCAAAATGTCATGCCTACTGTGATAGAGCGCACGTCAGATACAGTTTCAGATTAGTCTTGCTGAAGTTTTGCCTTCTCAAGTTGTGTGCCTAGAGTCCCATTTGTGTTGGAGATGTTCACGAGGATCAAATAGAATGTCACGAGTGGCGTGGTGTGAAGAGCAGGCAGGGCTTTGTGGACGGGCGGGCTGGAGCTTCGCATTGGCTTTCCTTCGGGGGCTGTCGATGTTGATGTGAGAAGAAATGGTTTGGTGGTGGCTAGCTCTGATTCTCAGTATGAGTGGCACAGTTCCGGTGCCAATGGGCTCGTTTGAGGTCAGGAAGGGCCCAAAAGCTTCTTCAAGAACTCGAGAGCCACACCATGGGTCCAGGACCTGAGAGGCACCACTTGGAGGTCAATAACTCACAGAAGAAGAGTCCAGGAGCTGTTGGGGAGACTTTTATATTCCTAAGGCTCAGATCAGGAGGCCAGCAGACTAGTTTTTTGAGCCGCTGTGTGGTCCTGGGTTTGAAATGGAGTTGCAGGTCCAATTTTTCTTCCCCAGGAAAGAGGACAGTAGTTCCTTCAGAGCAGCAATATAACAGGAGCAGCACATCAGTTCATCTTCCTGGCAGTGTATCCACCGGTCCAGTACGTCAAACGAAGAGCTGGTGTTTGAGGTCTTTTATAGACAGTTGTGAGGAGAAGCTTTAAGAGGCCTGCTTGTGAAGTGCACAGAAGTCCTGCCATCCCTGCCCTGGCTCCAGATAAACTACAGGGTTATGCAGGCCTTTGTGTTGAAACAAGACACAGCCTATTCAGGTGTAAGTGAGGCTGAGCCTGAGCTCCTCACTCCCATCCTGCCAGTGATAGCCCATACAGTCAAACCTAAGCTCCCGTTGTGTGTGGCTGTCTAGAATGAATACACAAAGCCCAACTGTCAGCTACACCCAGTCATCTGACCAGAGATAGGCTTCAGTCAACAAATGGCTAAAGCATGAAAATGCTAATGTTCTAAAAGTCTTAAATGTGAAGGGGTTGGCCCAGTAAAAGACAACTAGATGGGGCTGTCAATATTTATTACAAAAATGTGTATAGTCATCACATTAAATACAGTCTATTACTCAGACAGCAGACCATGAAATGAAATTAAAATGTGTTTTGTAAAGCGCAGATAGCTGCCCAGAGGCGTCCAAGCGCTGTGACTGATCGTGTACAAACATCTGGGCAGGTGACAGAAACAAGGAAAACTGGTCTATTTATTGAACAAAAAAGTTTTCAGATGCTTCCTAAAGGAAGTGAGATCTGAGTTGGACCTTAAATACAGGGGAATGCTTTTCCATAGCCTAGCAGCATTCAGGGAAAAGGAACGGCCTCCAGATATGGACCGTTTAACCTTTGGCACGAGAGCACGAAAAGCATTGGTAGACCATAGCTGTCTGCTAGGGAGGTAAGGAATGATTAACGAGCGACTAATCGCTGGTCCAGTTTCCCAGAATGACTGATGGGCAACACAGAGGGATTTAAAGCTAATCCTGTCCCTAACAGGGAGCCAGTGCAGTCTTTTTAAACCGGGTTTTGACAGAAGTCCCACTGGGGATTTGAAGCAGGGTCCGGGCTGCACAGTTTTGGATCACCTGTAATTTCCTCAATGTGAAGTCTGGGGCTCCAAGATAAAGGGCATTTCCAAAGTCTAATCTGGAGAGAATCAATCCCTGTATAACAGTTTGTTTAGCCTCAAATGTTAGTAGGGGGAGGATCTTCCCCAACATTCTAATGAGGCTGAAACAGGTGGCGGATAGCACGACAGCTTGATGATCAAATGTTAGGGACTTATCCAGCCAAATGCCTAAGCTCTTAATGGCATCCTTGGGGACTGGAGGAGGGCCCATGCAGGCTGGCCAGATCTGGCCAACCGCAGATGGAGCCGAGCGTCCCAACAGCATGACCTCTGTCTTGTCCCCGTTAAGTTTGAGACAAGACAGGGTCATCCAGCTGTTGACTTCACTTAGACAGCCCACTAGGTCCACCGTGCCCGCAGGGTCCTTGGCCCGCGTCAGAGAGACCACCAGCTGGGTATCGTCCGCATAGGTCACGATCTTGATGCCATATGGGTGGACGATCCAAGCCAGTGGCCTCATATATACGTTAAACAACGTCAGGCTAAGCGAGGAACCCTGCGGAACTCCGCAGTCCAGGGGTCTGCTAGTGGAGGTGGTGCTTCCCTTAAAAACCTGAAAATTTCTATTGGTTAAGAATGACCTGAGCCACACCAACGCTCCTCCTTGAATCTCAATATCCTGGAGACGCTGCAATAGAATTTCATGGTTCACAGTGTCAAAAGCGGCACTCAGATCGAGGAGGATGACTGCCACAGATCCTCCCCGATCCAAGATGCCTCTTGTTTCCTCCAGGACCGCCAATAAGGCGGATTCTGTCCCATGCTTGCGGTGGAAACCAGTTTGTGAGGGATCAAGCAGATGGTTCTTCTCTAAAAAATCGGTCAAGAGGCTGTTGATATATTTTTCCAATAACTTACTGATCCAAGGAAGCAAGGAAATTGGGCGATAGTTACTGAAGTTGTTAATATCCATATTAGGCTTCTTAACGAGTGCTCTCACCCTAGCCTCTTTCCATACAGATGGAACTATGTTGGTAGAAATTGAGGCATTAAGTACCTTCAGTATGACAGGAAGGATGGTATGGCTAACAGCCTTTAAAAAGCTCGGGGTGCGGGATCACTGGGAGAGCCCGATTTAACCTGGGCCATTAAAGTGGCTAGTAAATCCAAGTGCAACAGAGGGAAGTTCTCCAGCACAGGTGACACACTGTCTATCGTGTCATGTTTGGAGTGCACCAGAGTGGCTACTGGGATATCTGAGTGGATAATAGGAAAAGAAGAGTAGATAAGATCTACTTTATTATAGAAAAAATAAGCCATCTTATTACAACGAATTTGTAAGTTATCACTATTTATAGGGGTCTGGGGGAGGACAGTGAGACTTTTTACAATTCAGTAAATCTCCTTGGAGTTAGATCTAGCTTCAGAGATCTTTTGCGTGTAATACCGAGATTGAGCTTTCCTAATCTCCAATTTATAGTCCCTGATGGAATTTCTGTATGACGTTTTATCTGAGTCAACATAGCCCAGATGGTGTACAGACAAAATATCGACTCCAAAATATCGACTGGACATAATATCGAGTTTTAAATATAGACTGGACAAAATATCGACTGGACATAATATCGACTACAAAAATATCGTTTTTCAGGTAAGTGAAGTAATATCGACTGTATAAAATATAGATAGCAAAAATATCGAATTTTTAATAATATATAATATGTTATAGTGTATTTTTATGTAATAATATGTGTGAATAGTGTGTATTAATGTTATAAAATATTTTATTAAATGAATTTTGTTTTTATAATAATTGCGTAATTTAATTCTGTAGCGGGTTGTGGGTTTATAGGGGAATAGGGTGGGAAGTAATTTAATAATAATTAATTAATTAATATATGTTTGTTAATATTTTTAATTAATAATTAATTGATAATTAATTAATATTAATTAGTTAATTAATTAATATAATTTTGAACATATTTTGTATTAGTAATTAATTGTTAATTAATTAATTGTAATTAGTTAATTACATTAATTAGAGTAAATTTTTAATATATATAATTTTGTGTTATTTTTAAGTAATTAATTTGGAAAAAATAATATTAATTATTAAAATAATTACAGCTAATGTTCTAATATATTTACTTCATTGTTATTGTTAATTAATAATTAATTGGTAATTAAATAATATTGATAAATTTTGGGTAAAGGAGCATTTTTAGGGTTCAGGGTCAGTTTTCAGTTTTAGGGTAAAGGGGTATTTTTGGGGTTCAGGGTCAGTTTTCAGTTTTTGGGTAAAGGGGCATTTTTTGGGTTCAGGGTCAGTTTTCAGTTTTAGGGTAAAGGGGTATTTTTAGGGTTCAGGGTCAGTTTTCAGTTCATGGGTAAAGGGGTATTTTTAGGGTTCAGGGTCAATTTCAGTTCATGGGTAAAGGGCTATTTTTAGGGTTCAGGGTCAGTTTTCAGTTTTTGGGTAAAGGGGCATTTTTAGGGTTCAGGGTCAGTTTTCAGTTTTTGGGTAAAGGGGTATTTTTAGGGTTCAGGGTCAGTTTTGGGTTTTTGGGTAAAGGGGTATTTTTAGGGTTCAGGGTCAGTTTTGGGTTTTTGGGTAAAGGGGTATTTTTAGGGTTCAGGGTCAGTTTTGGGTTTTTTGGTAAAGGGGTATTTTTAGGGTTCAGGGTCAACAAATAAGATTGTAAAAAATTATTTTTAATATTTTCATTTATTATTTAATTATTATAATTTAATTTAAGTAGTTTTAAGTATATTTCAGTAATTAAAATTTAATATTAATTTAATTTAACACTGTTTTTAATAAAGTCGATATTTTTTACATCTATATTATTGTTAACGATATTTTGTACTCGATATTTTTGTACTTACCTGTTTGTAGATACAATCTCGATATTTTGACTGTCGATATTTTGTCCACGATATTTTGGCAAGTCGATATTTTGTCCCTCGATATTATTTCAGTTATCCAGCCCAGATGCCATTTCCTCTCTAATCTTTTGCACTTGCGTTTAATCTCCCTGAGCTCCTCAGAATACCACGGGGCCGAGATCCTGGATTTTTAGCCGAGTTGTCTTAACTGGGAGTATGGTGTTCAGCGATCTAGTGAACCAGTTCCTTTGGTCTGTAGACTTTATTTACAAATTTTTCATTTTATAACAAAGTAATTTGTTTTTTAGTGTTCAGAACAAGGGAAACAAAACATAATTCAGACAATTAGACATACAATGAACTCATGTTGTGAAGAACACATTTACATAAAGCACAGTACATATAACAAAAATACCCAATTTTTGTCCCATCCCAGCTCGTCCATTGCTCATTTGTCTTCTTTGGTTGTTTTTTGAACATTTTTCTTCCCCAGCTTCAAGTGCCTTTGATGCTCTTCTGTCTCCGCCTACAATCCCTTGCTTCTCTCCCTTCATGCTCCCACACCTGCTCCTTCCATTTTTCCCACACCACTTACAGTCCTTTAGTTTTGTTTAATTTTAAATTTGGGGAGGTCTGGCAGCTGCCAATTGCTGTTGGGCTGCTCCACAGCTCAATATAAACTTTAGTTATATAAAATATTTTCTAAAACTCTCCCTCATATGCTACTTCCTATCTTCAAATACCTGTCCCCCCCTGTGTGCTCTCCGTGTTTCTTCATCTTGTCCCTCCCATCTCGTCCATTCCTCACCCCACACACATCCAAAGCTTTTTTGTTTACTTTTTTCTTCCTCAGCCTCAAGCACCTTTGTTGCTCCTTTTCCATTGTTCCTCCACACTTGAAGTCCTTTAATTTTTTAAATTATTTTAAGTGTGTGTGTGGAATCCAGCAGTCACCTCTTGCTACAGGGCTACTTCACATGTCAATATTTTCTTTTGCCATGTAATATTTTTTTGTTACTGTTCCAAATGAAGTCTACCATTTTTGATCAGAAAAATCTTTCAAAAACTAATACAAAACATAATTCCATATGCACGCGCATGCAAGGTGATGGAAGCACGCTATGTGTTATCAGGATTATGTGTGCCTATGGAATGATGTTAGTACACCTTTTTTCATTTGTTTTTCCTGATACTGCACAGCAGCAACATTTTTAGGTCCCGCCTGTGTTGCAGCGCAGGGGCTGCTTTGCCTTGGCGAGATCTATTGTCGCTGGTTTTGTGTCAGGCTTCTTTGGAAGCAGGGTTGGTGTCCGCCCTGTCTTCCTTAGGCCCGCCCATTCGCCTAGCATTGCAGCGCATTCGCGCTGTGTCTCTTCACGTTGTGTCCATTTATCCGTGCATGTTCAAGACAGAAAGTGCTGTACTGCTCATGCCTGCCGATAGGAAGTGAAGGGTTGGGTTGTTAAAACATAATTATTGTATACTGCATGCTACTAGTTCAGATGTGCCGTTCAATAGCGCTTCGTGGAGCTAGTATTGGTATTTCCAGAGTGAAGCCCCAAATGACCGTATCGTGCTGCCAGGAGGAAACCCCATACGGAGAAATTGGTATTCGCAGTGACAGCCCTCCCGAAATCAGACAAGAAGTTCACGAGCAAGCGTCTAACAGCCAAGGCAGAGGTGGTGGCCTTTAAATCCGATTGCCTCAGTTCTGGGTACGACTCTAGCCCTCTTCAGCCACGAAAAGGACTCTAACCCGATTCCCCTGATTGAAGGCAGCGAGAGGCAATGGGAAATCTACTTTCTAGTGATTGACAGGTGAAGAGGCCGTACTAGATGGGTCTTACTGGTTGTACAGTCCCTTAAACCCTGTAGGTGGTTAGAAAATAAATAGATGGACTACCCGCTTCTACAGGTCCCACCCCCAGGTGCACCAGAATATAAAAACCCATCGCCCACGAAGAAATCGCCAGCCGCACAGGGACCGTATAGCGGTCTATGCCACAACATCTTCTCGCTGCGCTGGCCTCTAAGATAACTGGGCGCTTATCACAGCTTGGAGCTCCGCCGTTCAGCAAGGGTCATCCAGTGATGACCATGGTCAGCTGGGAGCTATAACTGGCACGGTAGCTCAAAGCCGCTCTGTTGTTTTTAAAAGTAAAATTAAAAGCCCGTCATTTCTCCGGCGAGAGCAACAACTCACCCATGTACACGAGCCAGGCAGGAAACTTTTCAGTGTGAATAAATGCAGCATCCTGTTTTCCACACACAATAAATCCAGGTGCATACATCTGTTTTTGATTTTAGACCTTTTATTACAAATAAAACAAAGACCAGAGATGACAAGTTTTTCTTTTCATTCCTCCTACATCACTGGTATGGGTGGCATTTTTATGCTGATAAGACCCGATTATTCTCCTATTTTGGTCGAAACTTTTATTTACGAAACTGAGTACAAAGTTATATTTAGATAGGCTACACATTGACCAAGTGCAATAGGTCTCGCATTTACGTGAGTTTGAGCTATTGACATTGTAAATGACAATGCCTTTTATTCTTGTTTCCGTTTTTAAAACATAAAACAAGGCATGGTTATTTACAATGCTGATAGCTTAAACTCAGGTAAATGCGAGACCTATTGCATTGCAAATGCTTGTTTTGCTTTCTGACGATGCTGCACGGAATCCGCACAAAGCATTGGGAAAGGCAGTAGCTCAAAAGGTAAGACATTTTTGCTTTCTCAGTGCTTATTTAAGGGAACTAACAAGTTGCCTTCCACGGTAGCCCAAGCAAGTGTTCTCCAGAGCTGTGTGCCTAATTCTGAAAATCTACACCCAACTCTGTTACTGCTTCTGAATGCCCTTTAATTCCGAAGATAGAGCCATTAAACGACATTTTAAGGGCTTCTACTGCGAAATTTCTTATAAGTCGAAAAATCTGCCTGAAAGCTTGTAAAGGGTGAATGCCTCGAGGGTTACCACTAAAGGAATTTCTTGCTTTTTCTCACACTTGGCTTTGCCTAAAAACTGATTCATATAAAATAAAAGTAAAATCTGCTGGGTTTACATAAAATCACTGCATTCAGGGCAATCTGCTGTCATGTGCTTTACATTGCTTTGCATGTCAGTGTAGCCAACCATATTATAAAAGGGGGGTGCTGATTTACTTTCTGTAAGTTGATGCATGGTTCACTTGAATGAATAGCTAAACATATCAGGGCTAAAAGCAGTTTATAGTAAGTGTTATGCGAAATTTGAAATCATGTGAGAAACCACCAGGATACTGGTTCAAGGATAAAAAGTGGAAAATATTTTTTTAAATCACATATTTCATGCAAGGCAAAATTTGGGAATTACGTGACATTATGCCTGAGTATAAACAAAAAAATCACAGCCCTCACTTTGTTTAATCTTTGCAGACAACTCCTAGATTTGACCACATGTGCCCACAACAGCCTCAAACCACCATTTCGCCTCACTGTTACACACCAACATGACAAACACTATGTTCTCAACTGTTTTGGTTGCTTTCAACGACCTGTACCTGATCCCTTGTGTCTCTCAATTTAATAGCTCTGCCTCGGTTTACATGCAACACTGTTGTGATGATCCACCTCCTTGGATTCTGAACAACTTTTCTTCTCATCAAAGTGTATGCCCCCCCCACACACACACCGTAGCTGAAAATCTTTATGTCACTTACCACCCTTTTTGCTACTACCCACTTGAGTAACTATTGCCTCTTCCATGCAGGTCGTGCTGGTCACCTTCTCAGCCTACTTGTTCAGTGCAGAGATGTTACCGTCTGCGAGAACTTTTCAGGGTATGATCCTCCCTGGCTCCTTCTCCTCACTGCTGCATACTTCACTGTCCAATTTAAGATGGTAGCTTTCTCCCCCTTGTCGTTCCAACCACTAGTGTCCCTGTAGATTTGACATTTCATTCCACAGCTCATTCTACCCGGTCACCTTACCTACTCTACTTCTGCCCATCTCTTCCCAACAGGCAAAACACTTGAATAGACAAATTTGTTTTATGCTCTAAACTTCTTTGGTCCTTGTTGAGTTACAGCACAAGCTGCACCTCACACTTGTGACGGCACACTTTGCTGCTGCTCCTGTCAATCATAATTCTTATCTTTCCCTGCTGGGCGCCATGCTGTGAAATGCAGATCTTAGTCTTTAGTGGGGCCATGATCCAGCTCCCAGAGGCCAAGTGTAAAAACCTCTCCATCCAGTCTATCCAGCATGGCCCTAAAATGGCGGAGGTCTGTCATTCCAGTTGCATGCCCAATGTTATTAGCTGTCACTGGGGAATGGACAGATGTGCTCCTCCAGTCTCCAGTGTGGAAAAGAGTCAAACTAAAAGGCACATGCAGAGTTTTAGAGCAGAAAAAATGCCCACTTCCTAGAAGTTGAATTTCGAAGTTATTAATGGCAAATTCGCCTTTATCACAGGCCATGGTTTTTTATTGTGAATCCAGTGATATGAAACATGATGAGGTTGCTCCACAGTAAGCCACTGTTGCAGCTGGAAATAACTTCAACCCCCCCATGTTAACGTATGGGAGAACCAAACCTTGTAGGTAGTAAAAACATGCATGAATGTTCTTCACTACATGGGCAGAGAACACATCTGTGTACCTGCCCTACCTTTCACCTACCACTTGCTTCACCCTCAGGACATATCCTAGGGATACCCTAGTGCTAGTGAAAGGTCCCCTCAGGGTTGGTCAGTGGATTGGAAAGGCCAACCTAGCATTAGTGCAATTCAGCACGCACGGGCCTGCAATGGCAGGCTTGACAAATGTTCATGCTTAAGCATGTTTTAAAAACCTCATGTGCATGTGTGCACACAGAGCCCTGCAATGGCAGGCTTAATACATGTTTTAAAAGCATTAGGTAGGCATCACTTCCTAACATGTGTAGGGAGGGTGCACACACTTTCACTCTGCATTTACAGTTGGAAAGTGCCTAGAGCCCTAATGTCACTTAAAGAGAATCTGCAAATCCGTGGTGTTGTCCCATGGAAAAAGTCAACCCCTAGGTATGGAAAACCCACATGGAGGTTCTTTAGTACCTGCTGAGACCCACTCTAGGATGTGAGCCCTTCTGTCCCAGTGGTCGTACTTTTGTCCCTACCCCTGGGCCACCTTAGTTCACTGGAACCGCACCAGGCAAAGGGTGCCAATAGCCGTCAGTATTGTTAACCAAGCACCTAGCCACCCAAGGACCTCTGCCCTTGGTGGCCCTAGAAAGGGGGTTGTCATGCACCTCTCTACAACTATCCTTCTGACCAGTCAGGGATGGCTTCCTGCTCATGCTACCACAGACCAGAGTCTTTACACTTGGACTGGACATGGGCCAGTGGAGAGTGCGTGTTAGACCTGGCACCATGGCGTGAGTCTCCCTTCCACTTTTTGCTGATGTGCCTCAGATGTTTTGCTGGTGTTCGCTGCTCAGGGCACTGCGCCACGGCCAATCCGTGCCACAGTGCAAGTGCTCCCAATGTAAAGTGTACCTGTAATTGATTTCCATGATTGGCTCATTGGATTTACTGTCAGTCCCTAGTAAAGTGCACCAGGGGTGCCAGGGCTTGTAAATACCAATACTGCTAGTGGGCCTGCAGCGCTGGTTGTGCCACCCACAGAAGCAGCCTTTTAAAATATGTCTAGGGTCTGCCACTGCAGAACCTGCTTGCAGTCTGGTACTGTCATGCTGGCTGGGCAAGTGCACACACTTGCCAGCCCCTAAACCTTCCCTTTACTTCTAGTGAGTCACCCCTAAGGTAGGCCCAAGGGCAGGGTGCATTGTAAGCATAAGGTAGGACAAGCCCTGATGAGTGTGGCAAGTCGTAATAGTGAATTACAGCCACTTTCGTTTTTCACTATTGTAAGGCTACCTGTTCTCATAGGCCAGAATGGGCTGCTGGAATTATTACACTCTATAATCCCAGCAGGCTCAGGGAACATGGTAGAAAGTCAAGTTTAGTATGCCTGAACTAATAAAATACTTGATTTTAGTAAAGTTTATTTTAATATCCAGTGTTTGCAAATACTACTTTTAGAAAGTTAGCATTTGCTTGCCTGACTATTTCGGCCCGCCTCTTCCAGGATGTGTATCTGCTGTCTGGTTTGTAGGAGTGACAGGGCTGGGGAATTCCAGGGGACAGTCTGGGCTGCCAAGCGGTGAATAGAGGGATAACCCCCAGGATAGGTGGGAGGAGTGCCCCTTGACTCTGGATAGGGCTGTGCTCTGCTACCACAATGCTGGCTCTACCTCCCGCGGAGCGTCTGATGTCCCTGCCCTGCACCCTGAAAGAAGAAGGCAGCTTCCTGTCAACAGAGTGCTCCAAAACTGGGTTGAACCAGGCTCAGGCCCCCTGGCCTGTAAAGACAAAAGAATTGGTGTATAAAAGAAGGAGCCCTGCTCCTAAGAAACTAGATCCTGTTTACGCCAAGAAGAAAATCTGCCTGAAGAGAAGGACCTGGGAAAGCTTCATGGAGGACTACTGTCTTTAATCCTGAGAGACTGGCCTGTGGTGGGTGCCTTGCTGCAAGAAGGAGAGAGGAAGAAAAGACTGAGACTTTTAATTGAACTTGTGCATTTGAAACAATCTCCAAGGGCTTGCTGGTGAACTTGCCCCCTGAACTGCGCCCCAGGACCAGTGGCCAGTGGGCGCTACTGTCCCTGAAGGAAGAACTGCTAGCTGTACTGCTTATCCCTGCAGCCCTGATCAACAAGGAGCAAAGTGCGTGGTGAATTGGCACCTCGCACCCTGAGAACCTGTGCCACTCCATCCTCGCTGAAAGCTTGACTTCAGACCAGCCCCGCCGCACTCGCACCAGAAGGACCAGCCCCCCGCCGGCCTGAGTACTGTGTCTGTGGCAGGACCTGAGCCGTAGCTCGCAACGTCAGCAGAGACCTGTCCTCCCAAGCACCGTGATCTAAAGGCCTGCGCTGTAGCGCACACAGCGACGTTGGACTCTGCCTGGGTCCTCTAAAGCCTCCTGATTAGTGCCCCCCTTGTATCGCTGTAACACAGCTGGCCGCTCCCCCTCCAGGGTAGAAGCGTACGCCGTATGCTCATCGACCCCCCCAACAATGCATCGCCAACCCAGGAGCCTGAGCCGCCGCTCGCATCGCCCATGGGACGGCACCGTGACGTCAGAGGATCGACCCCTGCAGCCGTTTGCCTCACACTCCCCCCAAGGACAAAGGTACTGTGTGTGTGTGAGGTGCGCCTCGCTCTGGACATGGAGTCCGTGAGGCGCGCACCCCTTGTGTCCGCTGTTTGCCCCAACGCTGTGCACGCCGTACTGTGAGACTCCTCAAACCTGTCTCACAGTGCCGTATGAGCCGCACAGCCACCGGTACGCCTCGTTCCCTCACCCGCACCGTATGCGTGATAAGCGAGACGCATGAGGGTTAGCGAGGCCCTTCTGCCAGTTTACACTACGGGATGTACTACAGCACTACGAGGCGTACCAGCTCCAACGAACGGAGCTGGCATGCCGCAAGCATTGTCCGGATTACTGTGGGGTTTAAGTACTGCCAAGTCGGTTTTAGGACCAGGGACACTGTTTCTGAGGCAAGAACTAACTGTTAACCAGTGTGGCATCGTTTAAAAATAACTTGAACCATTTTGAAGTACGAGGAAGCCATTTTTGAGAGTAATTGAAAGCATTCTAAGTGCCCATTATATTCTAGAACTGTGGCATTTTAAGAGTAACTGGAATCCTCCTGAAACCGTTAGACACTGTATTTACAAGCCTGCTTAAGAGTTTTTTATATAAAGAAAATATATTTTTACAAAACTACAGTCTTGTGTCCCTGTGTGGTGGGTTGATGATTTATTGTGTGTGTTGCACTAAATGCTTAACCGTGTGTACTCTGGAGTTTAGCCTTGTCTGCTCGCGCCACACCGCCTAGAGAGTGAGCAGGGTTTTTTTCTGATAGTAGTCCTTTGCCCTGATTTAGAGGAGAGGGTCCCTGCTTGTCACAAGTGAATACTTGAGCCAACCAGAGACCCCCAATTCTTACAGTGCTTATTTCTCCTGCCCCTCTTTTGGGAGCCCCATGCCTCCCTTTTGGCAGGGGTGCCCCCTGAATCCCAAACTGGGGGCATGCTGGTTCCGGTTTCCTCACTAGGTCCCCTTTACACTAGGGTCCCTGTGGGAGTATACCAGGCCCAGGAGCTGGGTATAGGGCATTCTGTCCTGTTGCTTGGCCCGACTTCCCCCTCGCTTTGAGGAACATGGGACCCATTCCTCACCAAGCTCCATGGGGAACTGCCTACAATAACACAAATCTCCCCCACCAGTGTTAGGGAAACAGCCGGCCCATCCATCTGATGGCCCTTACCCAATGTCCTCCCAGCGTAGAGTAAGAAATCCACTCCCACTGGAACAGGGGGTTTGGGACCTCTCCAAAATGTATTGATCAGAATGGCTTTCTTAAATGGGTAGTGCATGTTGTCCTTCCCCTCCTGCTTAAGGAGGGCATCTCTCCCCATCCTAGGCAAAAACTGACATAAGCTACCTCCCCATATTTAATCTGAGACCATGTGCACTTTAGAGTCATCTCAAAGGCTGCCAGCCATTTCTTACTGCCCCCACATTAGAAATGTTGGTACCATATCCTTCAGAATTTGACATTGACTCTCACTATTAGATGTGGCAGGTGCGCTGCCACTGTTAGAATATAAAAAATATGCTGTTGCATTGTCTTACATAAGTTAGCATTTGCAGCCCCATTTTGTGTATGGGTGCCATTTTGAATCATGATCTAAACAAATTCTTCTCCATTTCCGAGAAACAACTTCTTCTGAGTTAGGTTGCTGCAAAGCGGAGTTCTGCTACACTAATGAATACACTGTTCTTTTTAACGCATACCTTTCCCTTTAGATAGAGGCCTACTCCCAAAGGTTTAGTGGCAGGCACAGGCAGAATGACAAGTAGATAATGTGTGCCCGGCTTCAGAATTGAATCTTACTCCCTTGTAATTTACTGTCCAGCTGCATTTGTTAGGAAAATTCCATGGTGGGCCTGCTTTCATTGGTTTCAAATTGTACATAATGTATCATTATGAGTACTGATGTCAGTCCTTCTGCAGCACTCCTAAGCGACTGGGCAGACTTGGCTCCACTCTGAGTGTATCTGAATTAACAAGTATTAGTTTGTATTCTCTACAATCTGACCGACTGAAGAACCGAGCCTTATGTGTGAGTATACGTTGGGGGAAGAAGAAAAGCCACATAACATGTGCCTGAGAAATAAGTAGGAAGCCATGTGTAGGCTCTATCATGACAGATGAAATATGTGCCTTGTGATGGCACTAGCGGTGAGGGAATCTGAGGTGTATAGACATAGGTATGAGAATAGATACTCCTCTCTGGCTGATTCTTGACATTCTGACCATTGATTTGTAAACAAAAATTACCTCGATGAGGTACAGTCTAGATTGGCGGAGAGCTCCTTAGTTTAGCCTTTTCTGTAAGGCTAGTAGCATATCATGGTATATTCCATCCATCATATGCTCTCTTCTCATCTATAGGGATTTTACTAATCTGAGCAATCTTAGCCATAGTCACGATTCCCTTAATCAAAGTACTATGACTAAAGTCTCCTCCACCAGCATATGGACTACCAGGAGGATATCACAGCTGATTTTGATAAAGATTAGAGAACATAACCAAATAAGCCCAGGCGGAGCCATCATAGGAGAATGGAAAAACCAAATATGGCATGCCTCTCTCTGTATTGTGAGGCATGAGCCCACAAACCCAACAGTCAGTAGTATTCATTACTAACTGGTGTTGGTGTACTAGCTGAATGAATGAATTGTTGAAGTATTCGGTCCTCCTAATCTGTTCGTGTGCTGAAAGTGTATGAAACCGGTGTGGGGAGGCAGTAGCAGGAAAAGATACGGGGAGAAAGGTAGGGACAGGTAATGGCTGTAGGACATAAACAATCCAACTTCCACACGCTAATAAAGTTCATAAGCATATCAAAATACATAAGGTTATCCCACATGGACTAACCATCGCTTTCTTAAATCGCTGTTTCATATTTACAGTCTGATCATTAATTTCCACTTTTTCATCCATTACTCTAAAGGTGTTGCTCACGGTAATCTTCCTAGATCACTTAGCTGTGATTGTTAGCCATCCTATGACACTGCAAGTCCAGCGGATCCTAGGTCACTACTCAGGTCACAGCTTAAGACTCCTACCGTGACCCTGCACCTTGATGGATAGTGGAAGAAAACACATAAAAATGTCTTTTCAAAACAAAAAAGGTATAATCAGAAAAATTGTAAAAAGAATTTAATTTTTCTTGACCACTCTCGGTCGCAAGTTATATCGAGTCTTATTGGGGATCGTCTGGTCCTTAAACAAGGCTTCTGGATTAACAGTGTTCAAACGCAGATGTGTTGGAACGGCCTCCTGTAACACGTTGTCGTCTTCTTTCTCAGAGGTCGTGTGGTCTACTAAATGGTACAAATCTAGGCACTGTTTCACTTTCGTTGTCCGCTATACCCTCACAAACCCATTGATCAAAAGGCAAGGGCAAGGGTATCTTTTTAAAGTGCACGCTGTGGATCCAGTTCTTTTTCCCAACGACCTTTACTGCCGTCCGTGTCGTCCGTAGCACTTGACGTGGTGGGCCCCAACGAGGTTCCAAATTCCGCTTCCGTTGAAAATGTTTGATGCAGACCAAGTCGCCAGGTTGGATGGAATGACCTGGGTGTGCGGAAACCTCTGGCAAAGCGTTTTGAACCTGTTGATGAAGAACACGTAATTTAGTGGTGAGGTCATGCAAATAGTCAATCAGCATTGGGTATGGAATATCAGAATACTTTTTAGGTCGAGGCACTTCCCAGACATTCGCTGGTCGCCCAAAGACGACCTCATATGGACTGAAACCTAAACGAGAATGGGCCGTAGTTCTTGTAGACAGGAGTGCTAATGGTAGGGCATCAGGCCAGGCGAGACCTGTGCTCACCTGAATCTTTGCCAACTTGAGCTTGAGAGTACTATTATAACACTCTACCAATCCCGCTGACTGAGGATGGTTTGCCGCATGGATTTCTGTTTGATACCAAGACCTGCACATACTTTCTGCATGATCTGGCTTACAAATTCACTCCCATTGTCAGACCAGACAATGCGCGGCAAACCCAACCTCGGGAAAAACTCCTTCAAAAGAACTTTAGCAGTAGATAAGGCAGTATTGTCCTTTAGGGGGAAGGCCTCTATCCATCTGGAGAAGGCCCAAACAAACACCAGAACATACTTAAGGTTATTGCAAAGATCCATGTGAATGTAATCGATTTGCAATACCTCAAAAGGATATGTAGGAGGAGCAAAATGACCTGCTGGAGTTGGGGTTCCCTTTCCTGGATTATGCATTAGACAAACAATGCAATACTTCACTACGTTTTCTGCACATTTAGGAATTCCCTCATTCTGCCATACTGGAGCCAGGATATTACAAATACCCTTTGCACTAATATGGGCTGGACCATGCGCCATAGTAACTACAGGTAGTACATAGGCGTCTGGTAATTCCGTCCAACATCCAGTCGCATCCAACATTCCCGTACTCTCTCTCCACTTACTCAACTATTTCTCAGTAGCCTCTTCTTGAATCATTCTCACACTTTCCATTGAGTCCTCACACAATCCTCCTTCTCTGATCCATCTTGCAGGGCTCGCTGTGAGAAGTTGGCCCGATATGCAGCGTTCGCTATTCTAGCGACCACTATGCATCGGTCCAAACGACCCTTATGGTGATTGGTTGTAAGTCAACCTTAGACCAGCTATCCTAGTAGCGTGGATACGAGCAGTCTTCGGGCTAAACTCTAGAGGGCGTGTTCAGCCCGCTGTTATACCATCACATACCCCTTGAACACCAAGTGAAAGGACACCACACAAGTGTTATGAAAATAAACAATGTATTTATTAGAATCACAACAACCCTGGACTCTTTATGAGGACAGGGTACAAAGCACAGAACAAAACTCTTAGGAAAATACTTCAAGTGCACAATTAAAACAAGTGCCCGAGGGCACGGAAAGTTCTAGTGGTCTCGGGCGGACCCGATAAGGCAAGTCGGAAGCGAGGGACTCAGGACCCTTAAGTAAGGAGGCTATGCAGACACCGTAGTGTCGGAGTTACCTAGCCACGGGGGCTGCGGCTGCACAAGCCTTACAGGCGTCGGGGGTCTTCACTGACGAGCCAGGAGCCGGAAGGAAAGAGTTGCTGGCCGGCGACCAGTGATGAATAGTTCGTAGAGATCCAAGCCTGGATCAGTGATCGATGATACCTGAAAGCAGAGGGGACCAAGTTCGTACTACTAGCCAGTAGTCAGAGGGTACCAGGAAGGCACCGGATGGCCGTCACCTCGACTAGGTGAGTGGGCGACACTAGGCTCTGCAGTCTCACGGACCAGGAGGCGTTGTCGGTGACCAGGATGGAGGTGCGAGCTGTCTCACGAAGATTGATGCTGTCGGCGTCGCTGGGCCCAGGATTGGGGCAACAAGCCTTGGCAGATTTCAGGGCCGCGTGGTGGGCCTAAAATGGCGTCTTGAGTGGACCAGGAGGGTCCGTGGTGCTCCTCTCGTAAAAAAGAGCAGAAGGCTAGTCTGGAGCAACCAGACCAGCAGCGTTGGTTGTCGTTCGTCGTCAAAGGGTCACAAGCCAGCGGCTAGTGATCGGACAACGTGCTGAGCAGCGGCAGAAGGGCCCCACGCAGATCGTGGAGATGCTGGGAGACTGCACTTCGGTGCTGGAGCTGCTCAGGGTCGGGGCTTCTCGGACCCCAGAGCACTCACCAGAGAATTCCTTCGGTGGTCGTGCTGGTTAAGAAAGCGTGAAAGTTTTGATGATGGCCGGTCCCTCGAGGTCTCGTCGCACCCACAGATCTCAGCTGAGCTGACGATGTGGGTAGAGGTCAGAGGTGCCAGGGAAGCCGGTTCTCGTCGAGCTGGGTCGTCGGATTCCTGAGGAAGGACTTGCAGCAAACCGCAGAGTTCTTAGATGGTGCCTGCTGATGCAGGGTGACTACTCCTTAGCCACAAGGGAGAAATCTTGAGAAGAGTCTCGAAGGTCCTTTCGTAGAAAGTAGTTCTTGATTCAAAGATGATCTAATTTGGAAGGGTCCCCGCTCCGACCTTTATCCTAAAGAAAGGGGTGGGTACATGACTAGGTCC
This sequence comes from Lissotriton vulgaris, assembly GCF_964263255.1. Lineage (NCBI taxonomy): Eukaryota > Metazoa > Chordata > Amphibia > Caudata > Salamandridae > Lissotriton > Lissotriton vulgaris. Next base: position 1,114,813,018 of record NC_141687.1, read on the forward strand.
TGCCCTAGGGGTGGGACCAGGAAGGGGGGTAGTTACACCCCTCTCCCCTGCCGGACTTTCCCCAGGTCAGGGGCTGCGCGCCCCTGGAACTGGTTCTAACCGGCAGGTGCGTAGTGAGCACCGGGGTGCCACTCCGCAGTCACCTTCCAGCAAAGCCCTACCTACCCAGAATACACAAACCCTGTCTGGGACGGTGCGAACACCGCCCTTGACAGGAAACCCTTTGTCCAAGCTCTCCTCGCTGGAAGGACTCCCAGCAGCAGGAGGTCAGACTCGTGTCTGTGGTGGCAGCATCCATTTTGTGGAGCTGAGGCTTCGGCTAACTTTAACCGGGGTTCACAGTTACGTACATGTCGTGTCCCTCTAGAAGGGCGGAATGCTAACCTCGTCGCCAGAATTGGTGAGGGGGCAGCATCCCGATTCGTATGACACCTTACTCGACATGTCTTGATAACGCTATACCGAAGTTACCGATATGATACGCGTTATCATGGAACAGCCATTGGGTCTTGGTTCCGCAAGCTGCAACCGGGCTCGGCTCGTGCCAGAGCCTAGTTCACACGATTCTACGCACTCTGCCTTCAGGTTTGTTAAGGCCTGCCATAGGAGTGACTGATAGGAACTCGGGTGTCCATTTTGGGTTTAGATATAGGGATACTATACCTACAGCAATGGGCGAGTATGCCACGTTGCCCCAGCTGTCGTGCAGCCAGTTGTGTCAGATTTAGATGGCCAGCCAGGGGTGGCATAATACATGCTTCAGCCCCTGGTAGGCACTGGGTTCACCGATGCCCTGAGTTACAGGGTCTGACAGGGTGGCCCAGTTCCAATTGGGTAATGCACCTAAGGTACACGCATCAATTTAGTGAGAGAACAGCTAGGCTGTGGGTCTGATTGGCAGGCCCACAGCCCGAGAAAGTCGTAAACCAGTGAAACAAAAGCAAAAAGTCCGGGTGATCATAGGATTGCAGACCCTACTCTCCTACATGACCCCCCCCCCCAAATGTTGGGACAATAAGCTAACCTTGACCAGGTGAGTCTTCTTGTTCTAAGTGGAAATACCTGGAGAGCCCATCTGCATTGCCATGATCAGTGCCAGGTCTATGCTCCACTGTGAAGTCCATCCCCTGTAGGGAAATGGACCACCTAAGCAGTTTGGGGTTTTCACCCTTCATCTGATTTAGCCATAGGAGGGGCTTATGGTCGGTCTGAATCTTGAAATGAGTGCCAAACAAGTATGGCCTCAGTTTCTTCAGGGCCCACACCACAGCGAAGGCCTCCCTCTCTATAGCTGACCAATTTTTCTCTCTGGGGGTCAGCCGTCTGCTAATAAAAGCAATGGGCTGGTCGTTACCATCGAAATTCAGTTGAGATAGAACAGCTCCCACACCCAACTCAGACGCATCTGTTTGGACAATGAATGGTTTGGAGTAGTCTGGACTCTTGAGGATAGGTGCCGTGCACATGGCCTGTTTTAGGTCATCAAATGCTTTTTGACAGCTCACTGTCCACTGAACCTTTTTTGGCATTTTCTTGCTCGTCAGTTCATTAAGCGGAGTCACAATCGACCCGTAATTTCTGACGAACTTCCGGTAGTAACCAGTCAGGCCCAAGAAAGCTCGAACCTGAGTCTGGGAGGATGGAGGAGCCCAGTCCCTGATTGACTGTATCTTGCTCTCCAGTGGTTGAACTTGGCCTCCACCGACAAGGTGGCCCAAGTACACAACCTGTGTCTGCCCTATCTGGCACTTGGTAGCCTTGATAGTGAGACCTGCTGCTTGCAGAGCCTCTAACACTTTCCGCAGGTGGACCAGGTGATCCTCCCAGGTGGAGCTAAAGACAGCAATATCGTCAAGATACGCCGCACAGAAGTCATCCAGCCCAGTGAGAACGTGATTCACCAACCGTTGGAAGGTGGCAGGTGCATTTTTCAAACCAAAAGGCATCACCACGAACTAATAATGCCCACCAGGGGTAGAAAATGCTGTCTTAGGCTTGGCGTCCTCAGCTAACCTGATTTGCCAATACCCAGCTGTCAGGTCAAACGTACTTAAGTAGTTGGCCGAAGCCAATCTATCGATAAGCTCGTCTGCCCTTGGTATTGGGTGAGCATCAGTCTTAGTGACTGCATTGAGACCCCTGTAGTCTACGCAGAACCTCATCTCTTTCTTATCGCCCGGGGTGTGAGGTTTCGGCACTAGAACTACGGGACTAGCCCAAGGGCTATCCGAAGGTTTAATGACTCCCAGCTCCAACATTTTCTGCACTTCAGTTTTGATGCAGTCTCTAACGTGATCGGGCTGCCTGTAGATTTTACTCTTGACGGGCAAGCTGTCCCCAGTGTCGACCTCATGGGTACACCAATTAGTCTGACTGGGTGTTAGAGAGAACATATGCCGGAAGGATTGAAGAACCTGTTTACAATCCTCCTGTTGATGCTCGGAGAGGCTGCCGCAAAAGACAACACCATCTACCGATCCATCGTCAGGATTCTGAGTGAGCAGGTCGGGGAGAGGGTCACTCTCCTCCTCCTGTCCCTCATCTATGGCCATGAGCAAACTCCTGTCGACATATGCTTTGAGCCTGTTGACATGGAGCACCCTGTGGGGGCTCCCAGGAGTTTCAAGGTCTACCAGGTAGGTGACCTCTCCCTTTTTCTCCAGGATGGTGTAGGGCCCGCACCATTTGTCCTTGAGTGCTGCTGGGGCCACTGGCTCCAACACCCACACCTTCTGTCAGGGCTGGTAAACAGTCAAGACAGCCTTTTGGTCATGCCAAGCTTTCTGGAGTTCTTGGCTGGCCTTAAGGTTTTCGGATGTCTTCTTCATGTATTCAGCCATCCGCGAGCGGAGACCAAGCACATAGTCCACTATGCTGGTTGCAGGCTTTTTGAGAGGTCTCTCCCATCCTTCCTTCACCAAGCATAGGGGTCCTCTTACAGGATGCCCGTACAAAAGTTCAAAAGGGCTGTAGCCAACCCCCTTCCGTGGGACTTCTCTGTAAGCGAATAAAAGGCAGGGAATCAGGACGTCCCATCTACGCCGAAGCTTTTCAGGTAGTCCATGAATCATCCCTTTCAGGGTCCTGTTGAATCTCTCAACAACCCATTGCATTGTGGGTGATAGGGTGTGGTGAACTTGTAGTTGACACCACATTCCTTCCACATAGCAGTTAAGTAGCTCGACATGAAGTTTGCACCTCTGTCAGACACAACCTCCTTAGGGAAGCCCACTCTGGAGAATACTCCAACTAGGGCTCTTGCCACCACAGGCGCTGTAGTGGTCCTAAGGGGAATAGCCTCAGGATACCTGGTGGCATGATCCACTACCACCAGTATAAACTTGTGCCCTGATGCTGTTGGTGGTTCCATGGGACCGACGATGTCAATCCCCACCCGTTCAAAGGGCACCCCCACCACAGGCATTGGTATAAGGGGGGCCTTTGTAGCGCCACCTGACTTACCACTGGCTTGGCAGGTGACACAGGAGCGACAAAACTCCTTGGTATCTTCGTTCATATGAGGCCAGTGAAAGTGCGAGACAAGCCTGTCCCACGTCTTCGTCTGGCCTAAGTGTCCTGCTAAGGGAATCTCGTGGGCCAAGGTAAGGAGGAAACCACGCTGAGACAAGGGGATAACCAGCCTCCTGGTCATGCCAGGCTTGGGGTCTCTTGCCTCAGTGTACAGGAGTCCATCTTCCCAGTATACCTTGTGGGTACCTGTGGCGTTCCCAGCAGCCTCAGCAGCAGCCTGCTGTCTGAGGGGTTCAAGGGAAGGGCAGTCTAACTGGTCCTTTCCCAGGTCCTCTCATGTGGGTCTCCCTGAGCCCAGAAACTCAACTTGACCAAGTTCGAGTTCTTTAGGTTCAGTTTCCCGCAATTCCTGGAGGTCAGCCTCCTCTGAGACCTGATCCTCGACCTGGGGCAAGGGGGAAGGCGAGGCCTTAACCCGACTGCTCTTCTTCTTGGGAGGTGTCTGGTCCGCTGTTCCAGGATCCAGCACCTGTTCAGTGGGGCATCGTCTGACCTGTGACCTAGTCACAGCAAGCACATGTGCTGGCAAGCCTAACATTTCTATGTGAGTCCGGTGCTCCACCTCTGACCATTGCGATGACTCCAAATCATTGCCCAACAAGCAATCCACTGGGAGGTCTGCACTAACAACAACCTTTTTCTGGCCATTTACCCCTCCCCAGGAGAAAGCAACAATCGCCATACTATGACTGGTAGTGACGTTGCTGGCATTGGTCATCAGGAAATCTGTACCTGGCATGATCTGTCCAGGGTCCACAAAGTTAGGTGTCACCATGGTGACACTGGCACACGTGTCCCTATAGGCTTGAGCCATTCTTCCATTGATTAAAGGCGTCTGTCGGTATTTGCCCAAAGTATTGGGACTGACATCGGGGGATATATCCACATCCCCCGTACAGACAAGGACAGCCTGAGTGAGCGTACCAACTAAGTTGTCACACCCCTCAGAACCCAAGGTTAACCCAACTAGTCCCTTGGGAGGCGCACTACTACTGCTGGCTGTACTAGGGGGCACAGGTGCCTTAGGGGCTGCAGTAGCAGGAGTCTGCCCTCCTTTCTTGGTGCACTCACTAAACCAGTGAGTTTTACTTTTACAGTATTGGCACCACCTTTTCGATTGGCCTTCTTGATTCTTCTTTTTCTGGGAAGCCTGACCCCCCCCCCTCTTTGGGTTGTTGGGGACCTGTCGAAGACTTCTGGTCATTTTGTTCCCCTTTCGAATCTTTACCCTTCTGGTCTGCTTTCTTCCGACCACCCTGGTTATGGCACTGGTTTTGCTCAACCCTTGTTCTGACCCATCTGTCTGCCTTCTTTCCCAATTCTTGGGGAGAGGTCAGATCCGAGTCGACAAGGTGCTGATGCAACAACTGGTTCTGACAACTGTTTAAAATTTGTTCTTGCATGATCAAATTATACAATCCTGTGTAATCAGTAACCTTACTGCCCAGCAACCAGCCCTCCAAAGCCTTAGTGGCACAATCAACGAAATCAGACCAGTCCTGAGACTGAGTTTTCTGGGTATCCCTGAACAGCACCCGGTACTGCTCAGTGGTTAGGCCGAACCCATCAATCAGTGTGTTTTTCAGGACCTGGTAATTGTTAGCATCCTCGACTCTAGTAGTGAGGAGCTTATCTCTACCTTTACCTTCAAAGGAGAGCCACAAGATAGCTGCCACTGACTCAGGGGACGCACTGTACAGTGCAGGCCCGCTCCAACGCAGTAATCCATTTGTGGATGTCGTCCCCTTGCTTAAAGGGGGGCACTATCTTATTCAGGTGCTTAGTGTCTAAACTCCTGGGTTCCCGTGGGGGAATGCTGCCACCAGTGGGAATGGTCCCACTCAATTCTTGCTCTCTAGCAAAGGCGAGTCTTTCTTTGGCTAGGGCAAGTTCTCCCCTTTCGATCCGCAGATTGACTTCCCGCTCCTTCGCTTCGTACACTCTTCTCTGAGGGGATGTCATCCCTCTCCGAGCAGAGCCTCGAGAGCCATTGGTTCGAATGGATCTGTTAGAGCCTCTCGACAGAGACCTAACTCGTCCGTTCCCAATGTTAAGCTGGCCCGAGAGAGGTCCCAGGGGTCTCCTAGTACCATTCTCGTGCCGGCTTAAGTTGTCCCTAGTTAGCTGGCTAACCACTACTGGACCTTTGTCTGCCTCGTCCCCAGATGTCTCTGGCTCCTCTTCCTCCTCTTCGCCCTCTGCGGAGAGATGGATAAGGTCAGGGTCACCTCGGGTTCCCTCGAGTGGGCATATCCATTTCTGGATGAGAAGGGTCGGTGTTACCCGCCCTCTTGGCATCATAAGTCTCCAAGAGACCAATCAGAAACGGAATGGTAGGGTTTGCACCCTGTTTTAACTTCCGAGATGTACAGATCTGTCGCATCTCGTGGAAGCTAAGTGCAGCATATCTGGAGGTGACCTGTGGAAGGTCGACTGACACAAGGGGAGACTCAGAGTTTCCTCCTTTGTCTGACATGCTGCTTCTAGTGTGGTGTAAGTGATGCACCTACCTACACTATGGGTTTACCTACTGATCCCTTGCTAAGAGTTGTAGCCAAGGTGTGCTAAGCCTTGAGGAGCTACAGCAGCTGGTTCAGTAGAACTCAGAGTATTCTAAGCTAAGTTATATGTACCTGGAGTACTTATGCGATCTTTCACAAGATATTCTTAGGATACGCGTGGTAAAACAACAGCAAGCTCAAATCCCAACCGCTGCTCACCAATGTGAGAAGTTGGCCCGATATGCAGCGTTCGCTATTCTAGCGACCACTATGCATCGGTCCAAACGACCCTTATGGTGATTGGTTGTAAGTCAACCTTAGACCAGCTATCCTAGTAGCGTGGATACGAGCAGTCTTCGGGCTAAACTCTAGAGGGCGTGTTAAGCCAGCTGTTATACCATCACATACCCCTTGAACACCAAGTGAAAGGACACCACACAAGTGTTATGAAAATAATCAATGTATTTATTAGAATCACAACAACCCTGGACTTTTTATGAGGACAGGGTACTAAGCACAGAACAAAACTCTTAGGAAAATACTTCAAGTGCACAATTAAAACAAGTGCCCGAGGGCACGGAAAGTTCTAGTGGTCTCGGGCGGACCCGATAAGGCAAGTCGGAAGCGAGGGACTCAGGACCCTTAAGTAAGGAGGCTATGCAGACACCGTAGTGTCGGAGTTACCTAGCCACGGGGCTGCGGCTGCACAAGTCTTACAGGCGTCGGGGGTCTTCGCTGACGAGCCAGGAGCCAGAAGGAAAGAGTTGCTGGCCGGCGACCAGTGATGAAGAGTTCGTAGAGATCCAAGCCTGGATCAGTGATCGATGATACCTGAAAGCAGAGGGGACCAAGTTCGTACTACTAGCCAGTAGTCAGAGGGTACCAGGAAGGCACCGGATGGCCGTCACCTCGACTAGTTGAGTGGGCGACGCTAGGCTCTGCAGTCTCACGGACCAGGAGGCGTTGTCGGCGACCAGGATGGAGGTGCGAGCTGTCCCACGAAGATTGATGCTGTCGGCGTCGCTGGGCCCAGGATTGGGGCAACAAGCCTTGGCAGAATTCAGGGCCACGTGGTGGGCCTAAAATGGCGTCTTGAGTGGACCAGGAGGGTCCGTGGTGCTCCTCTCGTAAAAAGGAGCAGAAGGCTAGTCTGGAGCAACCAGACCAGCAGCGTTGGTTGTCGTTCGTCGTCAAGGGGTCACAAGCCAGCGGCTAGTGATCGGACAACGTGCTGAGCAGCGGCAGAAGGGTCCCACGCAGATCGTGGAGATGCTGGGAGACTGCACTTCGGTGCTGGAGCTGCTCAGGGTCGGGGCTTCTCGGACCCCAGAGCACTCACCAGAGAATTCCTTCGGTGGTCGTGCTGGTTAAGAAAACGTGCAAGTTTTGATGATGGCCGGTCCCTCGAGGTCTCGTCGCACCCACAGATCTCAGCTGAGCTGATGACGTGGGTAGAGGTCAGAGGTGCCAGGGAAGCCGGTTCTCGTCGAGCTGGATCGTCGGATTCCTGAGGAAGGACTTGCAGCAAACCGCAGAGTTCTTAGATGGTGCCTGCTGATGCAGGGTGACTACTCCTTAGCCACAAGGGAGAAATCTTGAGAAGAGTCTCGAAGGTCCTTTCGTAGAAAGTAGTTCTTGATTCAAAGATGATCTAATTTGGAAGGGTCCCCGCTCCGGCCTTTATCCTAAAGAAAGGGGTGGGTACATGACTAGGTCCTGCCCTAGGGGTGGGACCAGGAAGGGGGGTAGTTACACCCCTCTCCCCTGCCGGACTTTCCCCAGGTCAGGGGCTGCGCGCCCCTGGAACTGGTTCAAACCGGCAGATGCGTAGTGAGCACCGGGGTGCCACTCCGCAGTCACCTTCCTGCAAAGCCCTACCTACCCAGAATACACAAACCCTGTCTGGGACGGTGAGAACACCGCCCTTGACAGGAAACCCTTTGTCCAAGCTCTCCTCGCTGGAAGGACTCCCAGCAGCAGGAGGTCAGACTCGTGTCTGTGGTGGCAGCATCCATTTTGTGGAGCTGAGGCTTCGGCTAACTTTAACCGGGGTTCACAGTTACGTACATGTCGTGTCCCTCTAGAAGGGCGGAATGCTAACCTCGTCGCCAGAATTGGTGAGGGGGCAGCATCCCGATTCGTATGACACCTTACTCGACATGTCTTGATAACGCTATACCGAAGTTACCGATATGATACACGTTATCATGGAACAGCCATTGGGTCTTGGTTCCGCAAGCTGCAACCGGGCTCGGCTCGTGCCAGAGCCTAGTTCACACGATTCCACGCACTCTGCCTTCAGGATTGTTAAGGCCTGCCATAGGAGTGACTGATAGGAACTCGGGTTTCCATTTTGGGTTTAGATATAGGGATACTATACCTACAGCAACGGGCGAGTACGCCACGTTGCCCCAGCTGTCGTGCAGCCAGTTGTGTCAGATTTAGATGGCCAGCCAGGGGTGGCATAATACATGCTTCAGCCCCTGGTAGGCCCTGGGTTCACCGATGCCCTGAGTTACAGGGTCTGACAGGGTGGCCCAGTTCCAATTGGGTAATGCACCTAAGGTACACGCATCAATTTAGTGAGAGAACAGCTAGGCTGTGGGTCTGATTGGCAGGCCCACAGCCCGAGAAAGTCGTAAACCAGTGAAACAAAAGCAAAAAGTCCGGGTGATCATAGGATTGCAGACCCTACTCTCCTACACTCGCAACATACATACGACTCGTAACATCTCTCGCTGTCTCTTTTGCTACCTCGTCTGCAAAATCATTCCCACGACCCACATCATCAGTAATCTTTTTGTGAGCGCTGCACTTGAATATTGCTATTTGTGTAGGCAAATCAAGTGAGTCGAGAAGATCAGTCACCAACTGGCCATGCTGTATTTTAGTCCCATGGGAAGTAAAGAATCCTCTTTCCTTGTAAATGTAAATCTAAATGTTTTTGTACTTGTATAGCGCACAGCTACCCACAGTGGGTTTCCCGGCGCTTGTGCGAATACCGCAAGGGAACCCTTCCTGGCTTTCCCTGTGAAGTGTGCACTCCTGGGCACCCCCATGGTGCAGACCAGGCATCCCTCGCGTTGTGGGGGCCATTGTGGAGACTAAGCAAGCTATTGCCCAGAGTTTCAGCGTGGGACCCATGATCAGAATAGGCACTGAGGCGAGAATATCCGGTCAAGGGATTTAATGAGCCCGAGACCCGTCGGGGCAGGAATCGAACCCTGGTCCCTGGCCGGAGCACTGCATCGAGGTCTTCGTGCTCTAACCATTGAGCCACACTTCTCCACAAGCGACCAAAACTATGAGCCACACCGAAAGCATATTGGCTATCAGTGTAGACGTTTACTCTTCTTCCTTTCGCCAAAACACATGCTCTTGTTAAAGCAACTAACTCAGCTGCTTGGGCTGAATTCTATGCAATACGTGCTGTCTCCACTACGGTATGCAAAGTAGTAACAGCATAAGCTGCAGTTGTCTCACCATTTGGAAGCTTGAAACAAGATCCATCTACCCAAAGGATCCCGTCCGGATCCACAAGTGGTGTACCTTTTAGATCTATTCTGCCTTTCATTTCCTCCTCTGTTCGAAGAAAGCAATCATGCTGTTCTTGAATGCCTTTCTCATCCGGTATAGGCAACAATGTTGTTGGGTTCAGAGTATTACACCGCTTGATATGTATATGACTAGCCAAAAGCGTGAGCTCATATCCAGACAAACGAGCACTCGTGAGGTGCTGTGTCTTAGTCCTACTCAAAAGAGTATCTACTATATGTGGTACCATAACAACAAGGCTGTTGTCCAATACCAATTCAGCAGACGGACAAATAGAAATTGCTGCCGCTGCTGTATCTCTGAGACAACTAGGCAATGCCTTGGCTACTGGATCCGGCGTAGCCAAAAAATAGGCACATGGCCGTTGTTTGTCTCCAAACTGTTGTGTTAAAACTGACAATGCACAACCTTCTCTTTCATGCACATAGAGTGTAAAAGGCTTACTGTAATCTGGAGTACCTAACACAGGTGCAGAACACAAAGCATTACGTAAATCAGAAAAACTCTTCTGACATTCCTCAGTCCACGGGAGAGGTTGTGGTGTATCTTTCAACGTAAGCGCTAGCAAAGGCTTAGCTAACAAAGAAAAATTCGGAATCCATTGTCTACAATAAGAGGTAATGCCCAGAAAGGCACATACCTCTCTCTGTGTGGTTGGTCAATCGTCTTCCCTCCTTCGACAAGAGATGACCTAAGTAGGTAACCTCTTGGCGACAATATTGCAACTTAGAAAGGGACACTTTATGATGTAAATCAGACACATGATGCAACAAAGAAACTGTCACATCCTTACAAACATCCTCTGAATCAGCAGCAATCAGCAAATCATCAACATATTGGATCAAAGTAGCACCTGGAGGCAAAGTGAACGCATCAAGCTGAAATTTCAAAGCTTGACTGTAGATAGAAGGGCTTTCACAATAACCTTGAGGAGCACGCTTGAACCGGAAACTTCGGCCTCCAGGAGAGAAGCCAAAAAGATCCCTACTTTCCTCAGCAAGGGGAATACTAAAGAAAGCATTCTTCAGATCGATAACAGAAAACCATGCCGCTGAGGCGGGTATCATAGTAAGCAAAGCAGTGATATCTGGAACGACAGGAAACTGGTGGACAACAATCTTGTTGACCTCTCGAAGATCAATCACAAAGCGATACACAGGTGGTTGAGAAGGATCACTGCGTTTAAGAACAGGGAGAACAGGACTGTTACAAACATTGCCTCTCGTTTCTTCAACCACACCCTTCTGGACCAGATCATAGATAAAAGCCATCAAGGCTCGCTCACCATCATTAGAAATCTTATTGCGGAATACGTGGCATTTTAACATTAGGCTTAATAGTAACTACATAAGGAGGAATCTGTAACAAACCAACATCGTTCGGACCTGTAGCCCAAAGTGTAGCAGGAAGAGACTGCAACTCAAGTGGAAAACTATCTTTCGATAGATATGTAAGAGAAACCAATTTCTTACCTAAAGTAAAACGTACACCAGAGGGGGAACAATACAATGTCGCATGAAGACGCTTCAACAAATCCAAACCCAACAAATTCTCTCCGCAACCAGTCGTTAAAATAAGTGCCGCTTCCAGATCATAGAGACCAATCGAAAGAGGCAAAGGACAAGAAACTGGTTTAGCAACTGGGGTGCCAGAAAATCCCCCAGAAACATTTGTTAAGCCAGAAAAGGTGCCCCAGCGAGTTTCGAATGGATCATAGAACTTCTCATTGCACCAGTATCCAAAAGAAATGGCTCTGCAACACCCGAAGCAACTACCTCAACATAAGGCCCATTCTGATCCACTGGAACTGATACGACTCCCTTACTTTGTCCATGGCTGTCCTAACTAGAATGAAAATCCTAAACCTCACCTTCAACGCAATAATCGTCATTGTAATATTGCGCAGACTGAGTATTCTGCTGATCAAAATAATTCGAAGAATTCTGAGGGGGAAAGGAACGCTGCCCCTGAGGCAACACACTTCGCCCTCTATCCCTAGGTGCTGATTGAAAACCACCACGGCCACGCAGCCCTTGAAATCCACCATTACACTGCAATAAAACCGGACAACTATTCTTAAACTGGCCTTCCTCTTTACAATAGGCGCACTGATTGGGACCCAGGAAAGGTCGTGGAACAAAAGGCTAATTTTTCTGAAGCAACCTTTGAGACTGAATAGGTTACTGGAACTGACGCTGACCGGAACGAGGAGGATAAGCCTGCTAAGGAAGAACTTTCATTTTTAAATCCTTAGTCTTCTTCTCAGCCTTATCTTTTTCCTTCTTGTCCCTATTCTCATAATATTAAGCAGTGGCTAATATTCAGGCAGACAAAGAAACAGCCCAAGAACTTGCCGAATCTTTTAACTTATGAGACAATTCAGGAAGCAGATTGAAGACAAATGTATCCACAAATAATACCTGTCCACCTTCAGTACTCAAATCCTGACCACTATGGTCAATAAATGTCTCCTCAAACCGAGTAAAGACATCAGAAACACTCTCATCTTTCTTCTGCTTACACGCAGCTAACTTATCCCAGTTAATGCGTAAAGCAGGCATCATCGTCTTCATTAAAGTTATTATTCTACCAGGGAACTGTGTAATCAGATCATCCGGTTTAGCACCACCCACTTGTGCTGTATCTGCGGCAACTATATCAGCCCAGGTACCACCTAAAGCTTGGTCGTGGTCCTCTCTACGAATCCTAGCCCACAATGCTTGTTGAACTACATTCCCCATCAGCATATCAATATCAGCCAAATTCATAATACATGCCTCAACAGTCTGGGACAACTCTTTATAATGGCCAGCAGGATTTTTACGAGGGTCCGGCAAAGACTGCTTAAGTGCTAAAACTTTAGCTTGTTTCCAGGGAACGTGTAGCCATACACGCTGAAAATGAGCAGGGACACCTGCAACATTACCTGCTTGCGCAACCGCTTCCCTCCATACTGGAGGAACTTCTCTCATAGGGTAATTCTTTGTTTTCTGTCTAACTGCAGGATCAGGTTCAGGAATAGTCTGAGAATACAAGGACCTAAAAGTAACAAGCATCTTTATAGCACCCTCAATGTCAGGACCCACAATAAGTCCTTCATCAAACCTATCCTGTATCTCCAATAGACCCTGAGGAGTTAGATCCAAATCCATATCCTCCCATCCCTTAGTAAGTGCGTCACACATAACATTAAAAACGTATCTCTGCGTAGGCGCATTCCACTGAAGAAAAGTACTCAATATATCAGGTACACTGTACAATGGACCATCCATCATCAATTTATGAGCAAGGGAGTCGGATATGACTCGTTCCTCGGAATCCGGGAGTTGGCTACGGGATTGCCTTCGAGAAAAAGCAGGAGACCTATTGAATGAACCAAAGAGAGGGGAGAAAAGACCAGTGACAGTATCAACTAATCATTGTGGCAAAGGAGGCAAAGGAGGCGCAGGCGGTGTTACAGGAAGAGGCAATTGTGCGGGAGCCAGAGCTCCTTGTTGAACAACAGGGTGTTGCGCAGGTGTCAATAATACAGGTGCATTAGCACCTGGCGCATAAGGCGGAGGTAATTTCAGCGTTGCGTAGGTAACACAGGATAGCACCTATCAATTGCCATCCAATGCTGGCTGTCTGAGACCTCAATCGCACGATCAGTCTCACCATCTTTAAATTGCGGGGCAGCCTGTATAACCGTCATATCTTTCACTTTCCTATCTCTTTTTGCTTGTTTAATTTCTCTCTGTTTGGCTTACTTACGCCAAAGGCGAAAGAGTCAAACATTGCCGGCCGGCTTTTCTTTAAAACAGAATTGTTTCCAAATTATCTAATATGTCAGGCTCAAAACTACCATGTTGTGGCCACCGTAAAACACCATCTTTCTTTGTGTATCAGATCCATGCATCGTTAAAGGCAATAGGACCAACACCATGCTTGGAATAGAGCTCATAAGTGGGAGTTCTAACCGGGGGAATCGGACATGACTCCTCAAGCCGGGAATCCCTAGTACAGCAAAAACAACAAAGTTTTCTAAATCCGCTCCGACCAGGCATTTTAAGCACACTGATCCGCTTACTAACTTCGAGGAGTGAAAGCAAAGAACACAGTACAAAAGTATTCACCCCTCGGCTTCGTCTATTGCAATATACGAATGACAAAAAAGTCAAAAACAAAACAAAGAAGTGGGCGCTACCCACGAATACTTAACTAAATGGTTTTCTCACGCCAACAGAAGTCCGTCTAACGTCTGGCGATACCAATCATCACCAGAGGGTCCAAGGCAGGGCGGTAGTCAGGGCAGAAGTCATCAGCAGCCGTTGGAAAGGAGTAGCCACGCTGTAAAAGACCTTCGGTCCACTTTGACATACAGGGGTCGCTTGGCGTGGCTCGCGAATCCTCCGGAATTTTCTTGCGGGGCTTCTCACGACCCTCGGGCTGAACCGCTACGACTGAAAACGCCCTATGTTGGGCGCCAGTTGGAGAACCGGGCCTTATGGGCCGGGCGGCGCAGGGCACGCCTAAATCCCCCGATTCACCTGCCTTGTAACTAACAGAGCTAACAGAGACACAAGACACTCCGTTGAGCATGGAAGCCAGGTTTATTAGCTGCAGCTAAGCACAGTTGTCCTAGAAGTTGCACGCAGGGTGAGTTCTAAGGAGACTGCCACTTCAATCCGTGGCGTACAATCTCTTATACTAAACACATTTACAATATCCCTCTCCCCACACACACAAAACGAACCAATGAGAAAAGTTGGAAAACAAGCTATCAGGTGTCTCAAGATACGCCTCTTTCTCTGACCCCGTGCATCACCCCTCCCGACAAATTAATTAATGATGGTGTTCACAATCCCCTCTCGCAGGTGGCAGGACATGCTTGTGTATTTCAAAGGATAGTTGTCTAATAGGAGCATACAAGGAGAGAATAGCGAAGGCCAGTAGGATAAGATAGTGTAAGGGAAGAATGGGAGAGGCAAATAGTCAGCCGAGACAGGGATCAATCGAACCAGACATGGATTAACAAACTCGGCCAGACCCTGACATCGGGTTTCATGAACAAGGACAATGGAGTCACTTTTTAACTGAAAAGACACATGCAGTTGCAAAAGCAAAAGCACATCGTTCGCCGTGCTGCCTGAGTGAGGGCAACACAAAATGGCGCAGGACGCAAAATGGCGGCTAGATACGGAACGAAATCTGAAATCGCAGAACCTCACGACTCTTCATTTAGTATGGAAGGCTGAGAGGTGGCCGTGAGTGACCCTATTAGGGTCATTTCCTTCGGATGGTGCCTAAACAGGGACTCCTTTGGGTGAGTGACCCATCCCTTTCCGCGGACGGGGGAAGGTCGAGGCCATTGTTGGGTCGGACAGAAGGATCGGAGAAGCTGGGTGAAGCTTCTACTCAGTTGGCACCCACCAAATCAATTTCTAAAAACAGAAATACGCCCAAAGCCCAGTGGTACACGAAAGAACTAAAAGACCAAAAACAACTCTCTAGGAACAAGGAACGACAATGGCGAAGAACCTATGATACTGAAAGCAAGGACAATTATAATAAAGCCCTTGCTACTTACAAATTAATGATTATAACAGCAAAAAAGGATTACTACACTCGCCACATAGAAGCTGCTAAAAACTCTAGCAAAAAGCTTTATGATGTTGCAAAAACCCTTGCGGGAAATGCCCCAGACCTCAACCCACCCCCATCACAAACATTATGTGATGCCTTGTCAGACTTTTTCTTTACTAAAGTCAACAATATTTATCAAGCATTTAATCTTGACCAGGTCCATAGTAGTGCTTCCACCCCTCTGATCACTTCTTTGACTAATCCAACTAGTACTACTATGACCTCTTTCAATGCCCTCACCACTGATCAAGTTACGAGCATTTTCAACACGATTAAAGCTGGATCAGCTTTGGATCCTTGCCCCTCTTCTGTACTAGCCACAGTACCAGATTCAGTCGTCCCCATCATAACCACCCTCTGTAACATTATTCTAGCATCCGGTTCCTACCCTGACTCCCTGAAAAATACACTGATTAAACCTCTGCTTAAAAAACCTGGGCTAGATAAAAGCGAACTGAAGAACTACCGTCCCATTGCAAGTCTCCCTTTCCTAGCAAAGGTCATAGAAAAGGCTATGAACCAGCAGTTATCAGCCTATATAGAGTACAATCATTTGCTGGATGATACCCAGTTCGGCTTCCGCAAATACCACGGCACGGAAACCGCTCTCATCAAAGCAGCCGACGACATAAGAGTCATTCGTGACCAAGGAGGTACTGCTGTATTAGTCCTCCTTGACTTGTCGGCTGCTTTCGACACGGTCGACCACAAGATTTTGGTCGACCGTGTCGAGAGGATGGGCATTCAGTTCACTGCCAGAGATCTTCTGGCCTCTTTCCTGACCAACAGAACTCAGGCGGTTACACTGGGTCCCTTCCAGTCGGCCGACCTGTCGTTACCGTGTGGGGTCCCACAAGGCTCATCCCTGAGTCCGACACTATTTAATATATATGTGTCGGACCTCGCTAGTGTCATCAAAGCCTACGGGATGGGCCTGACCTCATACGCCGACGACACCCAGTTGGTTCTGGCCATAAAGGGAGATGGACAGAAAATGGCGGAGAGATTTCAAGATGGGATGATTGCCATTGGTGAGTGGATGGCAAGAAATTGCCTGAAACTTAATTCTGATAAAACGGAGGTGGTTATCTTCGGTAATCTCTCCCCAGCCTGGTCGGCAACCTGGTGGCCAGCGGCCATGGGCACTCCTCCCTGCCCCACGGCCAAAGTTAGAAACTTGGGTGTCACTTTTGATAACCAGCTCAACTTCATGGCCCATGCGAATAAGGTGGCTGCCAATGCTCACTTTAAGCTGCGAATAGTAAGGAAAATCATTCCTTACTTACCAGAATCAGCAGTAAAAACACTGGTTTCCTCACTAGTGTTGTCTTCATTGGACTACTGCAACAGTCTGCTGCTCAATGCCCAGAATAGAGTCATTAAAAAATTTACAGACAGTGCAGAATGCCGCCGCCCGAGTGCTTTCTAAAAAACCCAGATTTGCACCCATCTCGGACACGCTCAAACAATACCACTGGTTGTCCATTCACAACCGGGTCAAATTTAAAGCTCTGTGTATTGTCTTTAAATCACTTCAGGACCTAGGACCCAGATTCCTTAGAAAGCAACTGATCCCCTACAACCCTCTGAGAAAGCTCAGATCCACCTCTCTTAATCAACTGGTGATTCAACGCAGTCGAACAGCCTCCTGGGGCGATCGCCGCTTTTCAATTGCGGCCCCTAGACTCTGGAACACCCTGCCTATCCACATAAGAACCAGTTCCACTCTTCTTCAGTTCAGAAAAAATCTGAAGACTTGGCTTTTCAATCAGTAATTCTCATCTCCGCATTTCCTGCCTAGGGTGAAACTCTAATGCAATTTCAGCGCCGAGACGCCTAAGGGTAATTGTACGCGCTCTATAAATGGCATTAAATAAATAAATAAATAAATAAATAAATAAATAAATAAAGCCTGCACGAAGAATTCCTTGTACTCAGAGCTGCCCCTTCTGTCCTGTCTGACAACGTCTCATTCAGTGGTCATCCAGACCGGAGTCCTGAATGGCAAAACCATTGGATCTGACTGTTTGGTCTGAAGAGTCGGCAGTGGAGAATTAATTTGTTTAGATTGTGTATACAGGTGAATTTGTTTTGGTTCTTTGTGGATATGATACCATTTTCGGTATTTGGTACCGTCTAAGGACTGTCTTTTTGGATAAAAGCAATTGCAATTGTTTTGCCAGGCATAGAAAAGTGAACTTGTTTACTTTTGAGAATGCCTAGTGTTAGTAAATTGTTTTCCTTGTGCTGTTGTTGTTGTTCTACTGATGCTCGATTGAAAGAAAGTCAGCCGGCGCCTCCAAAAGGCACTTAGAATTTTGATATGTTTGTGAAGCATGGTTTGTCCCTATTATGTTCAATACATTATGGCACAAATATATGAGGGACAATGGTGAGTTGCAGTGGCCATTGACAGGCACTTTTGATGAACAAAAGATTGAGTATTTACAAGAACAGTTGTTCAAGAGACGAAGTCAGCAGTCTATCTTTGATTCCCTCAGAATATGGCAGAAAGTAGCTAGACAGGGGCGGTTGAAGGCAGAAAAAGAGGCCGGAAAGGGAGAATGCAGACATTGACTCAGAAAGCTGTGATGTATGACATGGAAAAGCAGGAAAAGGGTGTTGAATGTTAAGATAGAAGGTTTTGATTACAAATTGATAAATCGTGTGTGGTTCAGAAAGAAGATGACACTTTTGTGGAAGAATTATTGGATACCGAACCCCCACCTCCATATGCCCCTCAATGAATATATCCCACTGTTCCGGTGCCTTCACAACCACCCATTACAGTTGCTTCCACTGTCTTTTTACCTGTATCTACTTCTGTTTTTTCAATGGCGGTGGCTTTGGCTCCTCCTCCTCCTCTTTATACTGTTTATTTGCCATTTATGGCCACTCTGACTGTTAGTACCCCTGCTAAACCTATTGTCTCAGCATCCCTTTCGCCAGCTCTTTCTCCTGCGACACAAATGCATAAATGCCAGCATTTGTAAAGCACACAGCTACCTCCAACTGAGGTGTACCGGCGCTGGGGGCCATCGGGAAGATTAAGCAAGCTATTGCCCAGAGTCACAAGGTGTTGGGCTAACCTGCCGCGGATCCGGGGATTGAACCGTGAACCCTCTGGCCTGGAGTCAGGTACCCTGGCCGCTGCCCCACACCTTAACCATCAGCGACAATACTGCCTATTACTTCTGTTGCTTCTCCTACTATGGTTTTTCATCCCCCAACATTGGTAAGCAGTGGGACCCCGATACGTGAATTTGAGGATAGGTATTGGACAACATTTAAGGAATGTATGGGGCCATTGGTGCAATATGATTTGGGAGATGATGAGAAACACGTAATAGCTAATCAGGCTGCACAGTGGGCTCGTAATCCTATTTATAGTGTAGAGGATGTCTGGGCGACTATGAGAGATTTTGAGCCTTTTGTACAGCAGCATGCCCTTAAACACATGTGTGCAACATTATTTGGTCTCTGGCAACAGTACTTCGAAGCAGAGACACATAAAATGTTATATGATATTAGAGATCATGTGTATATTAGTGAATTGAGGCAAGAACAGGTTTTTGCTAATGTTACAACAATAATAGCATAAAGGTAAAGACTACATGAGAAAAAGTCCCAGGTCAGTGTTTCAGTTTCCGATGTGGGAGGTTCATCCCATATATATCATCCAGAAATCCTGGAATTAATGGATGGCCATGGCAAAGTTATTAGGCAGGGGGAGGTGGCCCATTTTCAGGAACAATGGGTTTATACTCCATGGAAAAGAAGCAAAGTTTTATCTCTTAAGACTGATATGCCTGACCCTAGGAAAAATCCTACTGATTATTATAAAGAATTGACTCAAGCTGCCTCTTCCATGTTGCAGAATTAGGAAGTACATCGGATGGGATCAAAGGATGGGATCAGGAAAGGAAGCTAGGTGATAAACCCAGAGCTGAGATACTTGCTTTCCCTGGTCGTATTACTACATATATGAATTTTCTTATCCCACGAGAAAAGTAGATTGGGACACATTTTCGGCTTGTGGACAAAAGAAAGATGAGACTGTGTATGATTTTTTCACCTGGTTTGAAGACACATTTTTGGATTATAGCGAGAAGGATTTGTCTATTGAGGGAGGTGTTTGGTTGTTTTTTAATAGGTTTGTTTCCACTTTGCTTCCTGAGATTGCGACTTGATTACAGGTTTCTGAAACCACTTGGTCCACCTCTTCCCCTTCTGTTAATTTGAATATGGCACAGTATTATGAGTATAGGGATAACAAGGAAGAGGAGAGCACAGAGAAAAAACATAAGGATTTGAAGACGAAGGTGCTGTTACAACAGGCTTTTAGAGGGAATGGCAGAGGTCGTGGTGGTCCTGCCAACAGCGTGCACATACTAGTAGGCAGTCAAATACGACGCCTCTGGAGCTGAATCAGTGCACATACTGTAAGGAGGAGGGTCATTGGCGTAGCCAGTGTCCCGTGCTCTTGCAGAAGGTAGTGGTCCCTAAAGGTCGAGGTTCTCGTGAACGGGGGTCATAGAGCTGGTGGGCTGAAATAGCTCAGAACACTCTAACCTCACAGGGTCATTCTGATAACAATTACTTTGATGACCCTCATGAGGGACAGTTTTATCATGATGATTGCGATATGGAGGAAGTGACAGAAATGTCTTATAGCTGGGCCAGCCAGGAACAGGGTGGGGGACCAGTTCTGATACCTGTAGATCAGCGTGGTCGTTGTGGGACAGCGGAACTGCAAGGTTCCGCTAAGGAATTTTTGATGGACACAGGTGTGACAAAAAGTTCTGTTTCTCGAAACATGGTCCCTGTCTTGCCAAAATAATGTTTCAGTAGGTTTTTCTGGTGTACAGGTTGTAAGACCCATTCCAAGGCCTCTTGCATTAACTATTGGCCCTTTTACTGTGGATTCACCATTTTTGCTGACATCTGTTTTGATGGGTTTGGATTTATTGAAGAAACTGCATGCTAAGATTTATTGTTCCCCGGCAGGTGTCTATATGGAAATGGGTCCAGATGTAGTACGCGCTAAGCAGTGTTTGTCCAAAGATGCATCTTCGTGCTGAATTTGCTGATGTGCCACCCACTTTGTGGGCAACAGGTGACACAGATGTGGGACTGCTGCAGATACCACCAGTTTCGATAAAAGTATGGTGTTATTTTGCCTCGTATCCCTCAGTATAAAATACCACAGGCAGGAGAGTCTTTTTGCTAATTATTCAGGAGTTGATTGAGAAGGGAGTGGTTGAGGAGATGACTGCCAATATCACATTCTGAAATGGACACCTTCGGGTTCCTCTGATGATTGCGAAGATGTTCATCATTTTGGGATTGGTTTGCGCAAAGTTAATAAAATTGTGGTTCCCTAGTTTCCAGTGGTCCCTGACATTACTACTCTTTTGACAATGATTCTTTCCACTGCTAAATTCTTCTCTGTCATTAATTTGAAAAATACATTCTTTAGTATTTCTATTCATCCAGACAGCAGGAACTTTTTATGTCGAGCTCCTCAGGGCTATACTGAGAGTCCCAGTATTTACAGTCAGGCTTTGAAGTCTCAATTGGATTCTGTTACGCTTCCCGCAGGTTATCTTTTGGTGCAGTATATTGACAACCTCTGTATCGCTACTGATACTGAGCAGGGTTGTAGAGATATTACAGTTAAATTGTTGTTTCATTTGACCTAACATTGACATAAAGTTTCTGTTTCTAAATTTCAGTATTGTCAACAGGAGGTCACCTATTTAGGTCACTTACTGTCGAAGGAGAGTAGGAGATTGACCCCTGAGCGCATCAGTACCATTGTTAAGATGCCTATCCCTCAGACTCAGAAAGATGTGCATGCTTTTATAGGTATCACCTCCTACTGTAGGCAGTGCATACCCAACTACTCCTTACTAATGAAACTCTTGCTTGCACTAACCACTAAAGATGTGCAAGAGCCCTTGACTTGGACGCCTGAATGTCAGCAGTCTTTCGAGCAACTGAAAACTGAGCTTTGATCAGGCCCAGTACTTGGCACCCCGGACTATAACAAATCGTTTGTGTTTTTTGTCCATGAGATGGCTGGTTGCGTGCTTTCTGTTTTAATACAAAAATTTGGAGATAAGCAATGGCTGTTTGCTTATTTCTCTGCTGTTCTTGACCCTGTCACAAGGGGCCTACCAAGTTGTCTAAGAGCAATCACAGCTGTGGCCATCTCAATAAGACAATAGGCTGGACTCGTACTACCACCAACTCCAACCTACAATCAAACAATATCTTCTTAGGAGACTTCAATATCCATTGGGAAGATCAGGCAGATACTCAAACTAACATCCTTAAAACATTCTTGGTAGAATAATCACTAGTCCAAGGATGTAATCTCCCCACCCACTCTAAAGTATCCACCTTTGATTGGATTCTAGCTAGAGAGAAAGCGATAGAGAACATTGTAATCACACCATGCGACTGGTCCGATCAGCATATAATCACATTCGAAATTCCACTCAAGAAAACCAAATTGTCCTCGCAAGCTACTAAAACAAAAAAAATGGATGAGGGACACTCGAGGAACCAATATGGAAATGATAGCTGCACTCTGTTCATTAGATTTACAAGTACCCAAAAACATGGTTGACGTCAATGACCTCACTTTGCACTATAAAAAGACAATGTCAAGTATTCTCGAGGACATAGCCCCTCTAAAACTGAAAAAGGTCACTGACAAAATCAAAAACCCATGGTTCAACGATGCCCTTAATGAAGAAAGAAGATCAATGAGACTAAAAAAATGCAAATGGCGACAAGATCCTTCCTCACCCAACTTAACCCTATTAAGAAAATCGAGGAAGGCTTACAATAAAAGCATTATTAAATCTAAAAAAGACTTTTTCAAGAAAGAACTGGACAATGCAGTAAATAGACCCAAGAAACTTTTTGATCTCTTCAAAGAACAATCCAATAAATCTGCTAAAGTAGCACCAGCCATCAACATTAATAGCCTAAATAGTGAGGATTTCTCAGCCTTCTTTACAGATAAAGCTGACTCGTTGGAAAGGGAGTTAAAAAAAGCAGCAGAAGACATTGAAAGCACGACGGATTCGAAGGACGAAGAACTAACTCAACATGAAGTAAAGAAACCTAAAAACAATGCCAGATGGTCAGATTTTAAAGTGGTCAATGAACTAGACATCTCAAAGATCATGTCGTCCACTAAACCCAACAACCACTATATTGATCCCTTACCAGCAAAATGCTGGCCCTCCTTAAACCATCTGCTAATCCCTTCGTGGACAAAGATCATTAATGCCTCACTATCGCAAGGTCTAATCCCAGCATGCCTTAAAACAGGACAAGTCCTCCCTTTACTAAAAAAATCCACAGAGAACCCCTCTGTGCCAAACATTTTCAGACCTGTAACTAACATCCACATGTTAGCCAAAGTCCTGGAAAATGTGTCCAACAACAATTGAGTCGACACATTTCTGAGTTCAACCTGCTAAATGTTTGCCAATCGGGTTTCCGTCCAAACCACAGCACAAAAACTTCAATCTTACACATCGTAGATGACGCACTGCTGGCTCTTGACCACATTGAAACCTGCCTACTAATCTTGCTGGACCTGTAATCCACGTTCGACACAGTGAACCACGAAAAATTATAGACCTGATGAAGAACAGAATGGGCCTCGAAGGTACAGTCCTTAACTGGTTCAGCTCCTTTCTTAAGAACAGATCACAAAAATTCATTGTCAACCAAACCCTTTCTGGCCCAACAAATAATACAATAGGAGTTCCACAGGGATCAACGCTCTCACCAGCGCTATTCAACCTTTACGTGGAACCACTAACAGAAATACTACAAAAAGCAAACATAGCCTTCCACATGTATGCGGATGACACCCAGTTGTACATCAAGGTGGCATCAACTGAAGAAATTAAGACCATGAACCATGCACTATCAAGAACCCTCCAATGGCTAACCAAAAATCATCTGAAACTAAACCCACAGAAAACCGAATTCCTACTGATTACACCACATAAAAGCAATCTAAACGCAACAGAATGGACCAAACTTATCACTGCTCTAAACTGTACTCCAAAGATTGTAGATATCACAAAGTCACTGGGAATTACCATAGATAAACACCTGAATATGTTAGCACATATTAATACAATGGCAAAAAACGCCAGGTTCCACTTGAGCTATTTCCGAAAACTTAAACCTTTCCTGAGCAAAACAGATCTTAAAACCGCAGTACAAGCGCTGGTCATATCAAGGATCAAATATGGGTGCACTACCCTGGCTGGTCTCCCTAAGATCTCAACTGCCCCTTTGAAAGCTTGTCTTAATGCAGCCACAAGACTGATAGCGGGATCAAAAAAAATCGACCACATCTCACCTCACATAAAAATGCTAAACTGGCTGCCGTTAGAAGGAAGAATTCAATTCAAATTGGCATGTATCACTCATAATGCAATTCACCACAAAACTCCAGGTTACCTGGCCCAGAAACATGCGCCATCAGGAGGTAACCGACCTTCCAGGAGCAAATCAGACTTCCTTTTGAAACCAGCTCGCTTCTGCAAGAAAAAGACGTATGACCGAGCATTCTCAGGAGCAGCACCGAGAATTTGGAATGCACTCCCACCAAACATCAGAAGAATTACATCCATTGCAATCTTTAAAAAGGAAGCAAAATCGTACTATATGAGGACATTTCTTCCATAAGGACCATAGGGGAGGCCTGCTATCCATAAACTGCCCAAATTTATTACTGAATGTATATATGTCTATATGCTATACCGAAGTGTAAAACATTATGACGGATGAAACACTATTTTTAAAAAAGCTTTGTCACACCACACTCGGGCATGATCATAGATGATCATGGATTTTAACTGCGCCATGACACCTGTATTATTGAATGTATATATGTCTGTATGCTAAACTGAAGTATGAAACATTAACGACTGATGAAACGCTACTGTAAAGCGCTCTGATACCCTACACTGGGTCATGTTCGCGCTATAGAAAACACTAAATAAATAAAATAAAATAAATAAGATACTGGTCTCACAGTCATGGTACCCCATGCTGTGGTTACACTCTTGAAAAAGACAAAGCACCTCACCAGTGCACGTTATGTTATGTTATGTTATCGGATTCTTCTATAGCGCAACGGCTACTCCAGTAGGAGTGTCCCGGCGCTTTGGCGAAGAAGTCCTTTAGGGCGAGGAGACATAACTACAGAACATAAGGAACAGTGAAGTTATTTGGTAAAGAGCCAGGTTTTTACAGCCTTTCTAAAAGACATCAGACTAGGGGCCTGTCTGAGAGAAATGGGAAGCTCATTCCAAGCGCGCGGGGCCAGGTAATGAAAAGAGCGCCCCCCTTGTCTAGTCCGCTTAATGGACGGAACGACCATTTTGGACAAGGAGGCAGATCGCAAGGCTCTGTTTGGTTTGTACAGAACAAGACGTTTCCTAATGTACCTAGGGCCTGAGTCATGAAGGGCCTTGTAGGTCAGCGTCAGGCTTTTGAAAAGAACCCTCTTAGCTATGGGAAGCCAGTGCAGTTCTTTTAACAAGTCAGAAGCACTAGCTTGTCTAGGGAGTCCATAGATAGCCCTGGCAGCTGAATTTTGGACTACTTGAAGTCTCCTCACAAGATATTTAGGGAGTCCTAGATAGAGGGCATTAGCGTAGTCTAAACGCGACCCAACCAGTGCTTGGACAATGACCCTTCGATGGTTAAACGAAATCAAGGGGAGAAATTTCCTAAGCATCCGGAGGATCCCGAAGCATTTCCCCAAAAGACAGGCTATTTGAGGCCCAAAGGTTAACTCATTGTCAACAATGATACCTAGATTTTTAGCGTCTGACTGGCTATGAAATAACATTGTTCACTAAACAGATTACAATTAAAAGAAGTGCCACTCTAAATCCGGTCATGTTACTGCCCCTCCCTTCTGAGAGGGATGAGATTGATAAACATGATTGTATATTCCAGATGAAAGAAAATACGAAACAACAGTTAGACTTGACTGATGTTCCCTTATCTGACCCACATGGGGAACTATATGTTGATGGCTCTTGTTTTAAATAACCAGATGGTATTACAACTGCTGCATATGCTATAACCACACTGGGTACAATAGTTGAGTCATCACAAGCTCCTTAACAGTTGGCCCAAGCTGCTGAGCTTGTTGCCTTGATATGAGCTTGCGAATTAAGTGAGGGACTAGTTGTCAATATTTATACTGACAGCTAGTTTGCCTTCGGAGTTGCGCACAACTTCGGGCAACTCTGGGCTGAGAGGCGGTTTCTTACCTCGCATGGTACTAAGATTCAGCATAGGCCCCTTATATTGAGGCTTTTGTCTGCTTTGACATTCCCAAAGAAATTGGCCATAGTAAAGTGTAGTGCCCATCGGAAAGTTACTGATGATGTGAGTAGGGGTAATGTATTTGCAGATCAGACAGCTAAGGAAACAGCCAGGACTAAAAATAAAAATAATGTTTGTGGCATGACATGCTAGGTGGTGCCTGAAGTTACCATGTTTGAGGATACACTGGAGAATTTGAAAGAGATACAAAGTGAGGCTACAACAGAGGAATTTGCAGTGTGGCAAGAAAGTACAGCACAATTGAACGATAAGGTATGTTGGATTGACAAGTCAGAGAAGCAGAGCTGGATGTTGCCAGATGCATATGTTCTTCCTGTAGTCACAATGGCCCATGGCCCAGCCCATATTAGTGCCAAGGGTATTTGCAAGTTGTTAGCCCCTGTATGGCAGAATGACAATATTCCAAAGACAGCTGCACATTTAGTGAAATACTGCATGGTATGCATGAGGCACAACCCTGGGAAAGTTCCTACACCACCCACCTTTCCTTTTAAGGTCCTTCAAATGGATTACATAGAACAGGATGGATGCAATAATTTGAAGTATGTTTTGGTGGCTGTTTCTGCATTTAGTAAATGGGCTGAGGCTTATCCTACCAAAGACAATACAGCCATTACAACTACAAAGGTATTTATGAAGGTGTTCTTTCCTTATTTCGGCTTGCCCTGTTTGATCTGGAGTGATAATGGAAGTCATTCAATGCCAAAGTGATTCAATTGATTTGTGATATTTTGAGTATCAAGCATAAGTTCCATGCTGTCTATCATCCACAGTCAGCGTGTTTGGTTGAGAAGTACAATAGTACTCACAAACTTAAATTAATACAAATTCAGGAGATAACAGGGTTACAGTGGCCAGATGCTTTATCAATAGCTCTTTTTTCAACAAGAACAACAGCACATTCTAGGTCAGGATTGTCAACAGATGAGGTTATGTTTGGACGCCCAGCAAATGTCTGTGGTGTCCCACGCCTTTGATAGTTTTCTGATATTGAGTATCCATTGTTGATTGACTATCTCTGCCAGTTAACTAAACGTTTACGTTCTATTCACCAACAGGTACGGGAAGCCCTGCCAGCTACACCAGAGAGGCCCGTACATGATATTCAGCCTGGTGATTTCGTGTTGGTGCAGAATTTCCAGGGGAAGAAGAGTTTGGAGCCACTGTGGCAGGGACCAGAACAGGGCTTCCTATCTACAGACACAGCTGGTAAAATCGCCGGCTGAAAGAACTGGGTGCATTTGACTCACTGCAGCAGAATACCTCTACCTCTGCCTTATGACCAATGGGTAAAGAATGGCAAAGGGGACTCCGAGTGTGAGATGGTACCTCGGTTTGTCCCCTCAGCGACACCAGGCTGACCTGGTCAAAAACGGATGAGGAAAATGATGAAGTGCTGAATGTAGCAGCTCCCCAGGAAATATGGACTATCTAGGAGCCCCTATTTGTTGACCCCTCTGTGCCTGAAGTCACTAGGTACAATTTGCACTCTTGGCTGACGGATGGTACACCAAAGGAGAAGTCAGATTAGTTAGGGATGGACTGTGTAAGTTAAGGTGTACTTTGCTATAGTACCAACTGTGTTAGTTTAGGCTGATGTGAGATTTGTGCACTGATCGAACATTGGACAGGATGGCTTAAACGTATCCCCTTGGGGGTACTTTATCCTGGTTGACGTGAGAACCCAATCTTAGGACAGAGCAAGCTCCACTGCTGGTGCTCAAGAGCACCAAAGTTTTTGATGGGCAAGAGGAGCCTGCACCAGCGAGGCTCTGACGGACACTGGGAACTTGTATAATCCTCTTGCTGGCATTTTTCCCCCTTGTTTTATAATATGCTAGGCATCCATTTGGCAGACTGGTTGCTGATGAAGAGCAGCCAGTGATTCCCCCTGTTTACACAAGTATTTATTGGTCTACAAAGAAAAAGATATTATGTGTTATTTTTTAGATGTTGCTGATATTGATCCTGGGTGGTTTGTTCTGGGTTTTGGAATGTGATCAAGATGCACCATCAATTATTATTAAGAAGGTTGTTTCTCAAATCATTTAAAAAAGGAGAGCACTGAGTAATTTTTTTTAACACTCACAAAAGGTTCTTTCGAGAAGGTAGTGCTTGCTACCTTACTGACTCTATTGTAAGTTTATAGACTGCTCATCCATTGTCACTTGTCAATTATACGTACACCCGCCCAGCCAAATTTGTAGAGGTAAGGGGTGAGTTTGATATGGGGTATCCTGGCCCTTGTTTGTATTACAGGAAGACATGAGAAAAAGGATATCTGGGGTGTGACAATAATATGTATTGTGATAATTTGTATATGAAAGAGCAGAACGTTTCTTTACTGGGCTGGCACTACCAAGATTTAACAGTCAGCCAGAAATCTGGCTATTATCCTGCCTGGTGTACGATATTAAATAGTACTGACTCATTTCTGTATATTAATTGTTCTGGAGAGTACTGTTCAAAAATACGATGCCTTTAGTGAAAATTAAGAACCCAAGCACTTTTAGAATGAATATCAGATTTGCTCCAGAAGATTATGAAGGACCACTTTATACACACCCGGGTTTTTTTTGCTGGTCTAATGGTGCTTACTCAAATGTTTATAATGACACAGATGATGTTGCTCTAGGGATGGCGCTCCCTCTAGGCAGGTGATGTAAGTATAGTAAGCCAGGTGTTAGATGAGTAAAAAGAACATTGACGCAGAGTTCTGTGATGGAGTGACAGATTTGGAAGTCAATAATTATAGTAATGGTATTACCTTTGGATATATTCTCTCCTCCATTATTACCTTTGGTGGTACTGCTATGGCCAGGGGTGAAAGGGCTAGAGAATATTTTGGATGTAAGCTGCAGATACTGTCTACCTCTACAGTAGCAGCTTTGCATGACATCACCACTCAACCGGAAAATATGTATATCTATTCTATGCAGACTAGATATGCAGTCGCTTTTATCTTGGCTAAGAGTGGTGGTGTGTGCGCAGTAGTAGGAGACCAGTGTGTAGTCGGGATCACCAATATGAAAAAGAATATTACCCAACACATTTTATACACCCTAGAAAACATTACGGAAACGGAGTGTAGAAATTGGAGTTGGTCACTTTTTGGTAGTTGGGGTTGGATCCTTTAAAAGGTGATTTATTTCATAGTGATTTTGATCTTTTGCTGTGTCTTGGTTAAGTGTCTCCTCCTTTGTTGCTCTTATTGTACCACCCTTCTCACTCCCAAGAAAGTATCAATCAAGATTCAGAAGGAAGTTGAAGACCTCATGCAAATAGATGAGAGTTTTTTTGAGACTTCCTCCCTCCTTACTGTTTCCCTTCCTGATGCTGAAGGCATGGAATGCTCTTAAAGCAGTTCATTTATGACTTTTTGAATTACACGTATTTTGCTATTATACAAAATGTTTAGCTCATGCTAAAAGGAGGGTCTGTTAGAATATAAAAAAGATGCTTTCTCATTGTCTTATGTAAGTTAGTATTTGCGGCGCCATTTTGTGTATGGGTTCCGTTTTGAATCATGATTGAAACTAATTCTTCTATGTTTCAGAGAAACGGCTTATTCTAAGTTGTGTTTCTCCAAAGCTGAGTTCTCCTACACTAATGAACACACTGTTCTTATTAGCACACACCTTTCTCTTTAGATAGAAGCCTTCCCCCACTTGTCTAGTGGCGGGCATGGGCAGAATGGCCTTGACTAGTAGATAATGTGTGCTAGGCTTCAGAATCAAATCGTACTCCTTTGGAATTTACTGTCCAGCTGCATTTGCTTGGAAAATTCCATGGTGGGCGTGCTTTCATTGGTTTTGAAGTAAACATAATGTATCTTTATGATTGCTGATGTCAGTCCCTCTGCAGCACTCCTAAGCAACTGGGTAGACTGGGCTCCACTCTGAGTGAATATGAATTAACAAGTATTGGTTTGTATTCTCTACTGTCTGACTCTTCATTTGGTATGGAAGGCTGAGAGATGGTCGTGAGTGACCCAGGTGACCCTATTTGGGTCATTTCCTTCACTACCATTACCTCTCTGGATGGGCCTTCCAATACTACCAGAGCACCCCTGAATCCTACTGGGATCATGGTGCCTTGAGCTGTGAGGGGGTACCACTGCAGAGGTGGGTCAATGTCCAGGCTTTATCGCCATGAGCAGTGAAGTTTATCAAGGGAATGATTAATCTACCCTGGCTTTAGGCTGTAAGGGCATCATGCTGGACATGGTCCTTCTTAGGTGGTTTTCCTAAAACATTTTGCTTTTCTTCCTCCTGGTTTCTGCTGATTCTCTTTGTGTGGCTTTAGGACTCTGGTTACTTTCCCACTGTAATGCAATATGAAAGTGCACACACTCTTCCTACACATGCTAGGAAGTGATGCTTACTTGATTGGTTTAGTTGTTGTAACTGTGAGTACCCTGTAAAAAGATACACCAGATTCCCAGGGTAGGTATTGCACTGGCTCATAGTAGGATGCAGCTCTGATTGTGCCACCCACCAGAATAGCCTGTCAAACATGTATCGGGACTGACATTGCATGCCTTTGGGGGCACAGATGTGCATATGCTCAGGTTGGCATTTCTTATTATTAGCCAATCCTGAGTGGGCCTTCCACTATCATCAGAGCATGCCCGGAGTAACCTTTGAGGGGCAGTATAAGTGGTAGGTAAAAGACAGGGCAGGTACACATGGGTGTGCCATCCCCAGGTAGTGAAAAACCCAGTGTGGGTTTCCCTACTTAGGTGTTGGCTCTTCCAATGGGACAATACAGAGTTTTGCTGATTCTGTTTTAGTGGCTTCTGGGCTCTGGCCAATTTCCAACTGTAAATGCAGTGTGAAAGTATGTACACTCTTCCAACACATGTTAATAAGTGGTGCTTACCTGATGGTTTCAAAACATCTCAAGCCTGCTATTGCAGCCCTGTGTGTGCACACTTACCTGTATCATACTCTTAAAACCTGTCTCAAGCCTACCTTTGTAGGGCTGTGTGTGCACACTTGCAGATGAGGTTTTTAAAACATGTCTTAAGCATGCCATTGCAGGCCTTTGTATGCATACTTGCACCTTTGTTCTCTTAAAACATGTTTCAGGCCTGTGTCTGCGCAATTGCACTTATACTCAGGTTGAACTTTCTAAGGCCAACCCTGGGGGGACCTTTCACTACCACTAGGGCATCCCTAGGGTAAGTCCTGGTAGGTGGAGAAAGAAGTAGGTTAAAGGTAGAACGGGCACACAGGCGTGTTCTCTGACCAAGCAGTTAAAAATACTACTGTGTGTTGTCACAACTTATGAGGTTTGCTCTTCCCTTATGCTAACATGGGCGAATGGTTGAAAATGTCTTCCAGCTGCAACAGTGTTTTACAGTGGCACAGTCTCATCATGTTTTCAATCACTGGATTCAGAAATACAAACCCTCTCCTGTGGTAAAGTTGAATTTGTTAATAATAGCGTAGAAATGCCATTTCTAGAAAGTAGGCATTTCTCTGCTCTACAACCCATTGTGTGCCTTTTAGTTTGACTGCTGTCCACATTGGAGTATGGGTGAGCAAATTTGTGCATTCCCCAATGACATTTATAATCATTGGGCATGCAACTGGAACGACATACCTCTGCCAATTGAGGGCCTAGCTGGATAGATTAGAGGGAGAGGTTTGACACTTGGACTCTGGGAGCCAGATCATTGCCCCAATAAAAATGAAGATCTTTATTCCACAGCCTCATTGGAGACAAGACTGAATTTAAGGGAGACACTCTCAACTTCAAAGG
Source organism: Lissotriton vulgaris (assembly GCF_964263255.1). Taxonomy (NCBI): domain Eukaryota; kingdom Metazoa; phylum Chordata; class Amphibia; order Caudata; family Salamandridae; genus Lissotriton; species Lissotriton vulgaris. The sequence goes on from NC_141687.1 coordinate 1,114,844,400, forward strand.
CACACTGGCTGTCCCATACTTGAGCAAGGGACAGATACACTTAAGGGACGTGGGGCTGGACATCCTGGAAATGTGTGGTGCACACTGCCAGATTAATCTGTTGTGCACAATGAAGATTACTGCCATTGGAAGCGACTGTGCACTGTTCTTGAATAGTGGCTGGCCTGGGCTGACTGCCTGCAGCTCTGTGGCACCTTGAAATGCTCTCTCCAAGGGCTTGTTGGCCAGCCCCTTATCTTTTGTGGAGGTCTCAGGGACATCAAAGACCTTCCGCTAGCGACCCATCTTGTCTACTTGTTACATCTGGAGAGCAGTGCTTTTTAAGTGCCCACATTGTCTGCTGGATCCCAACTGGAGAATGGATTACCTGGTGCGGAGCCCCAAAAGTATTGCCTGCATCTATGGAATGTGGCCACTGCATTGTGGGGCCACAACACACATAAGTGTCTTGTTTCACTGTTGCAGTTTGCTGCATTTTCCCACTTCATCAATTGTGCCACACCTCTCTCGTGCGAAATGCCAACTATATGCTCATTGCTTGTGGTGTCTAGTTTACAGGTTGCAACCGTCAGAGGTGAGGCCATACCCGTACAAGTACCACATTCTACCTTGTGTGGCATAGCAGACCTTGAGCCTGTGTGTGTGGCCGGAATTGTCTGGTGCGACCCATATCAACATGTAGCAGGCATTGTATGTAATTTCCAGGGAGATATGGAATTTGCACCTCTTCGTTGTGTGTGGCTGGAATTGTCTTTTGGACCCATATCAATGTGCCACATTTTCAGGGAGGTAGAGAATGTGCAACTCTTCATCGTGTGTGACCAGAATTGTCTAGTGTGACTAGTATCAATATGCAAAGTATGCTGTGCCTCATTTTCTGGGAGGTACTGAATTTGTGGCCTGTGGCTCTTCATTGCGTGTTTGACTGGAACTCTCTGGTGCAACTGGAAGCAATGTGCACCAGACGTTGTGCCTCATTTCCAGGGAGGTGCGTAGAAGCAGATGTGTGTTCTGTTGTGCCGTATTGCCTTGGTGCTTTTTTGATTGATGTGGTTTGTCGGGTGCCTCCTTCTTCCAAGAGGATCCCCTGGTTCATTCCCATTCATGGATTGTTCCTTTTGTGCCCTGGGTGCGGCGGATCAACTGCCCTCTCCTCACCTGGCCAGATGACTTTGTGTTGCTAGGTAGTATTGCCCAGCTCGGGCCTGGGTAGTGAGAGTTATTGACTGGGCTGAGGAACACTTCGAGAGCGATTGGAAATGGGTCAAAAGACTGTGTGACCCCCACTGTGCTTCCCAGAACTGGGCTGATTCTGGAAGGCACATTGTGGAATCTTTCAATTGAACAACTATCTCCCTAAGCTGATTCTGTTTTGGGTCCTGTGAGTGAACTTCCAGAGTGATGGTCCACCCCACATTTATCGACTGACTCAAAATTAGCCCTGCTACCTTCCCCTACCTGTTTCCCTGAGACCCTGACTGAGTGTGACTCCAGCTGCAATAGGCCTAGTACCAAGGGGAGGTTGGTTTATCTCTAATCTGTCTTGTCTTTAAGCCAAAATTCAGCCAGGCTGCTTTTATGAAGTGCTGTCAAATGAAGGTTCCTTTGTCCTAGAAAATACAAAGCAATCACTCTTTGTGCTTATTCAGAACAGGCGCATTGGCTGTACAAGCCTTCATCACACCAAAGAAGAACAAGAAAGACACATGGCATCACAATCTTCTGCATTACATGCACCAACATGAACAGACATTCAATCACTCCTAACACCTAGCACAGATGCATCATGTGAAGCAGCAGTTCAAACATTCCTCAACTGAGCAGGTAGAGAATGGAAAATGTGAGCCTCTCTAACATCTAGAACAGGTAAGCAGAGAGAATAGCTACTTTCCACTCCACTGGAGAGGTGTGACACATGCCGTGCATTCATTCCTCATGCACAGAAAAGGTACTGCACAGGCAGCAGTCTTGCAAACTTCGCTCAAAAAGTCATCACAGTGAGTGCATGCTTCCTTCATGCATGACCCCTGCTCCATAGTCAGTGGGAGATAAGGCTCAGCCTTACCTTACCACCTAATAGGTCCAACTCAGAAGGCATCTGTGCAAGATTAATTTAGATTGAAAATGTGAATCATGAAAATCTGAATCGTGGGAATTTTCCCCTCACTAATGCCCAAGGCAGGTACATCATAGGCACAGTGCAAGCTTCTCTTGCACTAAACCGATGTGGCTCATGAAGCAGCCATGGATGCTTCTTTCATCCAAGGAACAGATACTGCACAGGCAGCAAGAGCAAACGCTTCCCTCTGCACAGCCTGGACAGCTTCAGTCTAGGGTGTGCACACTTCCATTATGCACAACCGAGCTGTCAGCACACAGAAAACATGTACAACACATACTGAGGCCATTCACGTTCCTCTGATGCCTATTACTTGTTGACAAAGTGAAAGTTTACTTCAGAATGAACAGGTGAAGTACAAACGAATCAAACTTCCCTTGCAGATAGGACAAATTTAGCACATTCAGCATCAGCAGAGCAAGTATTGACAAGAAGCAAAAAGTGCAGTGCGGATTGCTGCTCTGCAATCTTTGTTCACGGAATGCTAAGCAAATGGTGTGTAATTTTGTGGTTGCCCTATCCTCCATTATCCAGTAATTACAGTGGTAGGTAATGTAAATTTAAGGTGCATATAGTGTTCCATAATGGCCGAAGTAAGAACACATAATGTAAAGTATATAAATAAAGTGCTGCTCATACATACCCACACTGGGCTTGTAGATTCTCCCATCACGACTGACACCCCTATCATAATTGATTACAAATGAGTTGGGGAAAACCAGACCTTTCGATGAATGGGTGTCTTACAAGCAGTGGCCTGACATGCTCTTAAAGCTTCAATTAAAACTGAAGTCTTGAAAAAACAACATTTTTGGATGAACCTCGATGGATGATAAGTCGAGGCAATGGTAGTAAAAAAATTGAATGGTAATTGACTCAAAAATATTTATTTGAGAGTTTTCAGTTTTGATTATTAGTTCAAGTTGATTGGGTTGCTTTTATAGGCAAAACTGTATACAGGATAGAAAACAGAGATTACTGTAAAAAGTACAAGTTAAACATGTTTTCTAATATATATATTACCTACTGGCGGTCGCCAGTAGGTAGTTATAGTTAGGACCTAGTTTCCATAGGAAATCCGCAACATTCTATTGGGAATAACTTTGGCGCCGAGTGATGAATCTCTGTGAATTTCTCAAAGAAGATGGCTCGCTCCGCTCCGCTCCTTCCCTGAAAGTCTTGAAAAGATTCGTCAAGCAGGGGCCGAGAAAAAAGGGGGGTCCCAAAACGTGTTTTCCCCATGTTAATTTCCACAGGCGATTACACACGGCTACAGCACGAACCGATGAACGGAATAACACCAAATTTGGAAAAATGGTAAGGTCTGGTACGCAGATCACGCTTTTGTTTAAATGGTGTAAATTCCTCCAGTAGTTGCTGAGAAAATTAAAGTTGAAATCAATTATATATCTATAAGCGCGCACCGTGCTTGCACCGTGCGCACACCGTGCGTGCACCTTGCCGTGCACGAGCTTCATGCTGATTGGCTGCCACTGTCTGTCAACATTCCAAAACAGAAATTGATGGCAGCCATCTTGTGCCTCAGTAGACTGAGGCACAAGAAAGCAGAAAAACAAACGTGTAGAACTCAAAAAGGGGGCAGGGTAGAAGCACCCTGACCCCCTAGGCCCACTCAGGGGGTCCCAAAGAGACCCCCAAGACAAAAAAAATCGTAAAATCACGGGGTACGCGCACCGTCCGCGCGCACCCCACGATTTCCACGGGTGCCATAGGTTACAGCCACGTTATAGTTAGGAATTAGCATTTAAAAAACCTTGCAAATTCACTGAATACACCATAGGTTTCACACACATTATAGTTAGGAATTAGCATTTTAAAAACCTTTGAAATTCACTGAAAAAACCATTGGTTTCACACCAGTTATAGTTAGCTGGCCATTTTATTCATACAAAACCTATGAAATTCCCTTGTTATATAGTTAGTTCAGCTAACTATAACTCGCACGCCAGCAATTCACAGCTGATGATGTCACATATTACATCACTCATGACATGGTCAGTGACATCACTCATGACATCACTCATGACATCTCAAATGACATCCCTGATGACATCAGTGATGACATCATCCAGTGAATGTGTCTCATTCTGAAAAATACATAAATATTTTTTATATATGTATATCTAAAGGTCGATGGAAGATTGAATGTGTAAATAAGACTCCTCCCCTTATAAATAGGCTCACCTGTTGGAGGTCACGTGAGCATAGGAGAACTCCAACTCCCAGCATGCACCATCATCATGCTGCTGGGCCGGTGGTGTGGGAGGCAGGAAGAAAATGTAAAAATCTGCTCCAATGTCTTTTGCAGTGATGAAGGTAAGACTCCCAAAGTGCATCTGCGTTATAAAGTTCTTCCTCCGGTCCCCTCAGGGCTGCTGGGCCAAGTAAACAGTTTTGAACCTGTGCGGGATCGCCATGTGACAACACAACAATCTTAGGGGTGCCAATCCCTCCCACCGCACTGTTCCTCCTGTCCCTCCGGCGTACTCCAGACATCTCGATCCCTCGAGTCCACAAGAACACTGCACGCAGTGAAATGCCAGTCTAGTCTGGGTATCTTGTCAGCAGGACCTACCGTGACGCGCTCCTGGCTTGGCGCGAATATATGTAGAACCACTTCCCTCGAAGAAGAAAAGCGCAGAGGTCAGAGGGGAATCTTTTGGAAGCCCTTTATTAAACGAAAACACCAGCTGGTAGCGGCAAATGCATTTCGGCATAACGATGCCTTCCTCAGTGCCCGTGCTCCAAACCAGAGTCTCTGAATAGCTTCACCATAACTGCTTCGCTGTGTGCTGCGGTTGACACTGGACACCTCCCCTTGTAAATAGGCTCACCTGTTGGAGGTCACGTGAGCACAGGAGAACTCCAACTCCCAGCATGCACCATCATAATGCTGCTGGGCCGGTGGTGTGGGAGGCAGGAAGAAAGTGTAAAAATCTGCTCCAATGTCTTTTGCAGTGATGAAGGTAAGACTCCCAAAGTGCATCCGCGTTACAAAGTTCTTCCTCCGGTCCCTTCAGGGCTGCTGGGCCAAGTAAACAGTTTTGAACCTGTGCGGGATCGCCATGTGGCAACACAACAATCTTAGGGGTGCCAATCCCTCCCACCGCACTGTTCCTCCTGTCCCTCCGGCGTACTCCAGACATCTCGATCCCTCGAGTCCACAAGAACACTGCACGCAGTGAAATGCCAGTCTAGTCTGGGTAACTTGTCAGCAGGACCTTCTGTGACGCGCTCCTGGCTTGGTGCGAATATATGTAGAACCACTTCCCTATATATATATATACGCGCAAATCCACTTTTGGCCACATTAGCAAATTGAAATAAGAGCATTATGCTCTCATTGCTGCTTTGCGTTTTTCATGTTTGCATTATGTACAATCTGTTATAATCGTTTTAATATTTGCCACTATGCTATTTTGTCTATCTCTGGCTTTCATCCCTTTTTTATGGGTGATTGAGCTTTTTAATACACTTTGAACACTTTAAATTGCAACACCTACTTCTGGCGCGTCATGTGACCAAGCTCCGTTTGCGGAGCGAAACGCGTCGAGGAGAGCATTCGCTCAGTGATTGCTGATAATAAAGATCACCACTGCTAACACGATTGACGGTGTGATGGCGCTTTATTAAAAAAGCTTGATTCGATCATAAGGAGAAGAGGTCTGCGCCTGTTGTGCTCGCGCCTGACAGCGACCAGGATCGCTTTGATTTTCGTTACCGGTCTTTGGCTGTTTCTGGTTTCGCAAGAACTTCCCAACTCAAGAGGCACAGCATTCTTTCAGCCAGCTACGCTTTGGTGTATTTAACTCGGATGAGTTTCTTTTCTGCTGTGCTAACCAGTGACTTTCCGTTTGAAATTGCATCGAGTTGCTACACGGCGTGGTGTTCGTGGAATCAGTGAGGTCAGCCGATCTACGTGAGCCCTGAACGCCGAGTCCGGTAAGACACCCGTTGCTAACAAACTGTGACCTGTGGACATTTTAAGCGGGTTTTGGGATAACTCTCCTAAATTTGTATACAATACACTTTTGCCATTCAGCAGTGAAGCAGCATAATTTCAGTGAAAGCCGAGTAATTAAACATCAGTGTAAATATGATTTCCAGCGACGCGCTCGGAAGTAGAGAGACGGCGGCTGAGGCTCTTTACGAAAACCTACCAGCAGTCAATGTTGCACCGCCCACTGCTAATCATGCAACATCTACCAGCAGCCATGTTAGGGATTTATTAAAGAATTTGGAGAAATGACTTCGTAACGAGTTATCCAAATGGTGGGAAAAGAAGTCACTCGAGAAGTATCGTGATGCCAATCGTGTTCCAAGGGGCCTCAGGATATTAATTGTTCCCACATATGAGAACCCGGATCCAAAGATGTTCCAAGAGTGGGCCGACAACAATTTACAGGCCTCCAAAAACATGTTGCACATCTTAATCAAGTATGCCCAAACTGATAGAGATGCTTTACTTGTGGAAATAGAACGTATAAATGGACTGCTAGAAGCTACCGGTGAAACTGACCTCATTATGAAAACCAGAAAGGAGATCTAGGCCCGTTTGATTAAATATGAGGAGTCAACCAGTGACTTTCCGTTTGAAATTGCATCGAGTTGCTACACGGCGTGGTGTTCGTGGAATCAGTGAGGTCAGCCGATCTACGTGAGCCCTGAACGCCGAGTCCGGTAAGACACCCGTTGCTAACAAACTGTGACCTGTGGACATTTTAAGCGGGTTTTGGGATAACTCTCCTAAATTTGTATACAATACACTTTTGCCATTCAGCAGTGAAGCAGCATAATTTCAGTGAAAGCCGAGTAATTAAACATCAGTGTAAATATGATTTCCAGCGACGCGCTCGGAAGTAGAGAGACGGCGGCTGAGGCTCTTTACGAAAACCTACCAGCAGTCAATGTTGCACCGCCCACTGCTAATCATGCAACATCTACCAGCAGCCATGTTAGGGATTTATTAAAGAATTTGGAGAAATGACTTCGTAACGAGTTATCCAAATGGTGGGAAAAGAAGTCACTCGAGAAGTATCGTGATGCCAATCGTGTTCCAAGGGGCCTCAGGATATTAATTGTTCCCACATATGAGAACCCGGATCCAAAGATGTTCCAAGAGTGGGCCGACAACAATTTACAGGCCTCCAAAAACATGTTGCACATCTTAATCAAGTATGCCCAAACTGATAGAGATGCTTTACTTGTGGAAATAGAACGTATAAATGGACTGCTAGAAGCTACCGGTGAAACTGACCTCATTATGAAAACCAGAAAGGAGATCTAGGCCCGTTTGATTAAATATGAGGAGTCAATTCAAGAGCACAAAATACAAAAATTTGCACGGGACCAGCGTGACTATGCTACAGGACGCATATTCACTTTCCTGAGAAAGTACGACTCCTACAAGCGGAAGGCCATGTCTGGACAGCAAAAATCTGGGCCAGTAGCTGGACAATCGATAAACACAAATGCTGATCCCACTGACTCAGATAATGTGTCCTTGACCTCCAATAGTGGGTCAGATGATAGCCGGTCAGCCATATCCTTAGATTCAAATGAACCAACAGATTTCTCTGTCATAGATGAGCTGAATTTTGTCAGAGAGGACCGGAGGTACTCCCTATTCCTCCACAACCCTAGGCAACAACAAGGCAGAGCAGCAGCCAAAAGCGCCGCATCAGGAGGCGCAATTCCAAAGCGAGGCGCAGTAAGGGGCAACACGCACAGAAATTGGAACAAGTAACTACTGAACAACAAAACACTATGATCAATTTGACAGACCTTGTTTTAACAAAGGTGGAGGAGCAGCTCTTGTCATTGGGCTTGTCATATTGCCGGTCCAACAACTTTTCTTACACTCAGGCAGCATAGACATTTTTAAATTCATTAGAAAAATTAAACTGATGAAATATTTTCAACTGCATCCTATGCAAAAAAACAAAGCAAGTGCCATTGAAGAAGTAGTTTCAGAGGCAGCTCCTATGCAAGTAAGGAACCTAGGAAGCCTGCAATCTCTTCTATCACTAGCTCATGAAGATAGCTCGCAAGGTTCCCCTTCTGTCAGTCAAGTAGTCACAGTCAACAAGCCCGCGTCTAGTCCTTTTCGGAGTAAATCAACTTTTTTGCCCCTAATGCCAAAGGACGCTGTGGACGTTTTTAATGACAGAGTTGTCACTGAACTAAGGAATCTGAATAGGGTGACATTGGAAAGAAGGAAACAACAGGATTACAATAATGAACAATATTTGTCATTAATAAAGAAAATACAGGATAATCCATCTGTGATTGTGAAAAACACGGACAATGGTGGTAACACAGTCTTATGGGCTAAACCACACTATCTTAAAGAAGCCGCAAGACAATTGGGGGATCCCACTTGTTACACCAAAACACCAAATTTGCCATGCTGAAAAGCAACGAGTCCACCAGGAAAACCATCTACCAATGGCAAAGAAAGGGACTACTCACTAAAGATGAGGCAAAGTTTCTAAGCGTCACCCATCCTATCACCCCATTTTTTTACCTCCTCCCCAAAATCCACAAACTGGTCACCCCTGTCCCTGGTCGTCCTATTATTTTGGCACGGGGGAGCATCAATGAAAATTTAGCTAAATATGTTGATTTTTTTCTCCAACCTCACATGACCTCACTTCCTTCCTATCTTAAGGACACTACAGACTTTTTGGTTAAAATCAAAGATGTAAATTGGTGTTCTGATTTCTGTTTTTTGGTGATGGACATTGAATCGTTATATACGAGTATTCACCACCCCCAGGGTCTTGAGGCAACTAAATATTATTTAGACACACTCAATGCAGTCCTGCGGGACCACAACACCATGCTGTTGGAGATGACTAAAATTTGTTTAACCAACAATTATTTCCAATTTGAAAATGACATATATCATCAGGAACGAGGGGTTGCCATGGGCTCGTGCTTCTCCCCCAGCTATTCATGTTTACATGTTGGCTGGTGGGAGGAGCACGTGCTACATGGAGCTCATCGCCAGTGGCTTCCCCATCTAGCCCCCTATTGGCGTTTCATAGATGATATATGTGTCATATGGAAAGGTTCGCAGGAACAGGCCCACACCTTTGTGAATGAGATCAACATCAACACTCGTAATTTGAGATTCACTGCCACGATCACATCAAGCTCGGCTGAGTTTTTGGATGTGCACATTTACATCCGACAGGGCAAGCTTTGTACCAAGCTCCATAGAAAGGCAACGGTGGGGAATTCCATTCTCCACGCCCGGAGTAACCATCCATCCCACACCATAAACAGCATACCTTTTGGCGAATTCATTCGTATTAAGAGAATCTGCAGTGATCCTAAAACATCCATCCAGTGCTTAGCAGAGTCAGTCCAAAGGTTCCTTCAGCGCGGGTACAAGTTAGATCTTTTGAACCGTGCACTCTTGAGAGCTTCATCGCACTCAAGAGATGAATTATTGACTCCTAAAAATGTAGCCACGTCTGATTCAACCTCTGTTGGTCCTGTCCGTTTCATTACCACTTATTGTTCACAGGAACGTAAACTAAGACGGATTATCAACTCAGAATGGGCAATTATTTTAACTGACGTTATTTTAGGTCCCATCTTACCTAAACTACCATCTGCTGCCTTCAAGAGGGCTCCTTCCATGAAGGATGCACTGGACAAGACTCAGCCTGAATTAACACCCAAACGTACTTGGTTGTCCAAAACAGGTTTTTTGAAGTGCATGTCATGCCGCGCATGTACTTTTGCGAAAAATGGCACGCACTACAAATCAGCATTTAGTGACAAGCCTATCGCCATTAATGAATACCTTACATGTCGCAGCGAGTTTGTCATCTACCAATTAACTTGTACTTGCAACCTGTCATACATTGGCAGCACAAAGTTGTCGGCTAATCAACGCATCTTGCAACACGTGCGAGCAATAGTTAATTCGGACAGTAACTATCCAGTGGCTTGCCACTTTAAAGCTATCCATGACAACAAACTTAAAGACCTGCATTATACTCTTTTGGCTTTGGTCCCAAACCCAGGATGGGGAGGTGACCGAGAAAAACTTCTCAGGCAAAAAGAGACATATTTCATTTTGACTCCAAGGCACCAAATGGGTTGAACATAATAGATGAATTACACAATTTCCTGTAAATAATGCATCTCAGTTTTCATCATTTTGTTTCTGTAATGTAATTTCCTTTTTTTGATCATCTTTTGAAAATGAAATTTTATTGAACTCGCTGCTCTCTAAGCTTGCACGAACTGCCATGAAATACCAGGTGAATAAGTTTGTGTCTCAGCGGCCATTGTCACTTTTTATACAGTTAGTATATTCATTCTTTTCACCCATTAGGCACTAGCACTTTAGTCAAATCGGCACACTTTAGATTGTGATAGACATTCTTTGTGCATCGCTTTCTACTGGCAATATATATATGATGTTTTGTGGCCATAGTGAACACTTATGCACTTTACCTTTGGAAGAATTTCGCTGTCAATGTACCTTGTTTACAATTTATTGAATACTGCATTAGCACTTTATTCCTGTTATAATGTGCAAGCACTGCTGATAACTTGGTTTTGGCTTTGGTAATGTTGCATATGTTAATCTGGGTGATTAGGCACTTGCCGTCACGCGCATATCCGCTTTTGGCCACATTAGCAAATTGAAATAGGAGCCTTATGCTCTCATTGCTGCTTTGCATTTTTCATGTTTGCATTATGTACATCATCGTTTTAATATTTGCCACTATGCTATTTTGTCTATCCTTGGCTTTCATCCCTTTTTTTACGGGTGATTGGGCTTTTTAATACACTTTGAACACTTTAAATTGCAACACCTACTTCTGGCGCGTCATGTGACCAAGCTCCGCCTGCGGAGCGAAACGCGTCGAGGAGAGCATTTGCTCTTTGTTTGCTGATAATAAAGATCACCACTGCTAACACGATTGACGGTGTATTAAAAAAGATTGATTCGATCATAAGGAGAAGAGGTCTGCGTCAGTTGTGCTCGCACATGACAGCGACCAGGATTGCTTTGATATATATATATATATGTATATATATATATATATATACACATATACAGATAAAGAACACACGCGCTCTTTCAGCAGCGTAATACAGGCCACACCAACTGCTTCCAACAGATTCTTTACTTTATTAAAAGCCAAGGAAGGCCTTACCCGTTTCGAGTCTACTGACTATTAATCATATACCAAATGCCGCTGTCATGTTGTCTCTGTTAGCTTTTTAATATTGTGGCTGATAGACATTGAAAAAAGACATTTTTCCAATTTTAAAGGAACATACTATTCTTGATTTCCAGATCTCATTTTCGATTTTAACACACATCTTGGATGCAAAGAGGGTAAGTACAGTCATTTATAAAGGTTAATCCTCTTGACCTCTTAGTGGTAAATATTCCATTTGTTCCCTCGCTGTACATATTTCAAAGACTCTTTATAACAGTTACTGGGACTGCAACTCGCATAATGATGCAAAACTGTTACTTTGCCTTTCTGGTTTTCAATGACGGTTATGGTAAAACTTTCATTCATTATACTGTGTGCTGAGTGCAAAACTTTGCTTCAAATGAATAGTTCCATACCTCCGTCACAGCAAACAACAGGGAAGTTCCACAGCCATTGTGTTTTTTGCAGATCTCAGTCAGCTTAAAAATGGTCACAAGCACGAAGTGCATGGGCAGAAATTTTCCTGCAGTTCCTGGCTGTAAGAAAGTTCATTTGCCAAGTTCAGTCGGGCCTCTTGTGGGGCCCTTCCATCAAACTTAGTTCATGTTCCATATCGCAGCCAGCGGGCTTCCCTTTAATTTAAGCTCCAAGCTTCAAACAATCTCCTGACATCAGGAATGCCTCTGCCTCATGGATCGTGGACCCATTTCAGGTGTGTCAGACACCTCTTAAACACAAACTGAACACGCGCGCTCTTTCAGCAGCGTTAAACAGGCCACACCAACTGCTTCCAACAGATTCTTTACTTTATTAAAAGCCAAGGAAGGCATTACGCGTTTCGGGTCTACTGACTCTTCATCATATGCCAAATGCTGCTGTCACGGTGTGTTCGTTAGCTTTTAAATAACGTGACTGATAGACATCGAAAAAGATATTCTTCCAGTTTTAAAGGAACAGTCTATTCTTGATTTTCAGATCTCATTTTCGATTTTAACACACATCTTGGATGCAAGAGAGAGTGAGGAACATGGCGGCAGGCTGACGTCTGCTGTGAGAGCTCTGGACCGGACCGGGAGGTGGTTTCCCCGAATCAACGCTGGATTTGTGACGCTAGAGCGGTGAGGTACTACATGAGACCGTACCCCTCCTAGCAACTTTATTCTAATTCCATTTTTTTGTTTTTAAACCCCTGTTTCCCCCGAAAGGTGAACCCACTGCAGACATACCGCTTTAGAGCGTCCCGGCATCGGGCTAGCAATAGGACCCTGCGACAGCCGTGGTAGAAAGTACCCAGACTATGGGTTGGAGCCGACGCACCTTGTTGTTTGAATTAGCGTCTCCCAGGGCTCGAGCGGACCGGGTGGCGGACCAGGAGGCAGGAAAAACGGCGAAAGGTTTTGCTGACATCGCCAGTGCAGAGGTGTGGTGTACTGAAGAGCACCGAAGACGCGCAGAACACCGGGCGAGTATCTGTCGGAGGTCGAGGCAGCTGTTGGCAAGAGTCAGCCTCGGCTCGCCTCTCTACCGTAACTTTTTCTACCCCAAATCGTCAGTGGATGTGACAGTGGATGAGACACGGGGGTGGGTTGTTATGCTGCAGAGGTTGTTTCTGGGGTAAAGCTGAATTTGGGTAAGGTAGGGATATTCAGGGGAGGTGCAGTGGTTAGTGTCAGTGTGAGTCCCCCATTCTCTGCCCCACCCAAGTTGAATTTTACGCAGTGTGAGGGGCTGGACTTAGGTACAACTCTTGACTCAGCGCTATTGCACCCTCTAGAACCAATACTTGCAATTTAATGTACTTATTTCGAAAAAGACAAATTATTCAATGCAAAAAGATTTATTTCAAAATTGCATTATTACCTTTCATTGGTTATATTTCATCAACAAATCAACAAACTTATCATATATGTGCCCACATACACAACAGGGGAGGGAGGTGAAGTGAAGGAAAGTGTCAAAGGTAAAGTGGGATTAAGGGGAATAGTCAGAGTCATTCGTGACAGATATTAATCATAACTCCAACATATAATATTCATGTGGTGCCTTGAACCAAGGGCCACAATATCATGCTCGTATAGAGTCCAGAAATCCAATGATGTAGACCACCTAACTCTCCTTCAGCTGCTTTGGTCTAGCTTGGGGGTAGGAGTTGATGAAGTTTGTACAGTCTACGTTTCGACCCAAAAAGTTGCGTAGGATAGTAGTCCTTACAAAAAGGGTCTTCTTCAGGACAGAATGGTTGTGGGTGGGCAACCTCCTGAAACGTAATTAAAAAATCAATTAATTGATTGGTACACACCAACCTTGTTAGTGCATACAAGGGAGGCGGTTAGTTAAAAGACGTGTTGTCGTATATCCACAGAACATGGTCCGTGGTACAAACATGTGTTGAGGATAGCCTCCAAAGTCATCGGGGTACAGTGTAAACTCACCTATTCGTGTGAATCCCTATCACAGTTATTAAAAACACACATGCACGATCAGACAAAAAGAGATCAGGTTCGGGGGTGGAATTTTTCATCCGCCCTGATTATTGTCATGCTACAGTTGAGAACCGGTGGCGACTTCACCAATTAATTCCTGCATTTCAAGCAAAAGAGGTGCAAGTGTACCTTTTGCAACCTGCTACTTTGAAAACGATTTATAAAGGGCAAAATAGATTCTTTACGACAGAAGTTTCAGCCAAAGAATATCTGAACTCATTACCCTGAGATGACATAGATTTGATTACTATGTGATTATTTTTTTCTATATTTTGGAATCTCAAGGTTCTCTGTTTCTATTTTCAAAAATGATCTCCACAGCCACTGGAGGTACTCTCACACACATCAAGGGGCAATAGGCCCTACTGCCTCATTGTTGGGGGAGGGTCACTGGGGTGGGGGAGGGGGTGCTTTGGGGACTGGTGGGTGGGGGGAGGGTGCACGGCGGTGGGGGGTAAAAAAGGGGAAAAACTCAGTTCAAGACCGACAAGATGTGAGAGATATTGAGGTGAAATGCTCTGGTTTTAAGGGATGGCTATTATTTACTGCTTTAAGTAAAAAAAATGGCTGGTACAAATTTTCGAATATGTTCCTTTAACGTCTGTGGGTTGAATAATGTGGTAAAACGTAGGAAAGTGATGCACGAAATACGTTTGATACAACCAGACATTATTTGTCTCCAGGAGACACACATAGGAAATCGTAAAGTGTTGAACGAATTGGGGTATACTGTTCTAGTTGTATCACAACAGTCTACTATGAACCGGGGTGTTGCTATTTTGGGGCGCCAATCTGTTATTGCAACTACAAGAGTTAAAGCTGATAATATGGGCCGCTGGGCAATTTGTGAATGTGTGATAGGGAATACTCCTGTGACAATATGTACTGTATATGGCTCAAATAGTGACGGCTCTGCTATACTCGAATTTCTGAATGTTGAATTAGCACTCTGGCGTACCCCCGTGTTGGTAATGGGAGATTTCAACATCCATGAGGATATAAATACTTGGGACCCAACCTTTAAAGACTATAGGGGTCGAAAACCTAAGGTATTTAGGGGGCTAAGACAACTATTGCTCCAACATGGCTTGGTAGACTGCTGGCCACTTTCAAATCCACTAGGCCCTGGTTATACTTTTTTTTCTTCCCCACATAAAAAATTTGTTCGGCTCGATTATATTTTTTCAACACGAGACTTGATAGTAGGTGCTCGGATGTCCTTAATGCCACATATCACATCAGACCACGCACCCGTAGTGTTGGATATGTTAATATCTAGCTTACCTCGCATGCAAAGACCTTTCACATTTAATAAGAAACTTTTGGTAGATACGCTGTATGTCTCTCAAATGTTAGAATGGTCCCAACAGTTTTTCGATATTAATAGAGGATCCTCAACTGGTGCAATGGTATGGGACTGCTTTAAAGCGGGGCTGCGTGGTGAGACATGCAGCTATGGTTGGGCAATGCAACGTAAGGAAAAGGAAGTAATGAAACAGCTACTGCAAGACCTGGCCAACGCAGAATGTGATTTGATAGGTGATATAAGGAGAGGACAGGACTGCTGTAATACTCAAGATAAAGTGGTGAAATGCAAGGCGAAAATTACGGGGGTCTGGAGCCAGAAAATTGCTTCTCAATATAAATTGTATAAGGCCGAAAGGTATGAGTATGGTGAGATGGTGGAGAGGTGTCTTGCTCAAAGAATGCGACAAAGACAGACGATGCAATATATATCCTCTATTGAAAATAGACATGGTTTGAGGATAGAGACACCTGAAGGCATCATGAGAGTTTTCCAAGAATTCTATACCGAGCTTTACACTCAAGACAATGCCTCCCCAGAGTTAATAGAGCAGTTTGTCAACAGTTGCCATACGGGAAATGCTGTGGAGGATACTCAAAGAGAGGAATTGGAAGCTCCAATCACGATGCTAGAACTTGAGACAGCCATTAAAAGTCTAGCTTTGGGCAAAGCTTCGGGCCCTGATAAACTGCCATTAGAGTTATATCTTAAACTGTTTCCAATCATTAAAAATGACATGCTAGAGACATTTATAGCTGCCCAGTCAGGACATCCACCGCCATCATGGGACGACGCTACTATAGCGGTTTTTAAGAAAAAAGATAAGCCCTCATATCTGCCTGGTTCATATCGGCCTATATCGCTTATTAATGTTGATGTCAAAGTCTATTCTAAAATTCTTGCGAACCGGCTGATCTGTGTGGTCCCTGGAGTGGTTTCTAATCAACAGCATGGATTCCTACCTGGGCGGGATACAACTAATCACGTTTGTCGAGTCATTACAGCTCTGGACTACGCAGAGACGACGCATAAGAATATAGGTTTAGTATTTTTAGACGCAGAAAAGGCGTTTGATCGCTTCTCATGGCCGTATTTATGGGCTGTCATGACTAAAGTGGGGTTTGGACCTCGTTATCTGCAGGCCATCCAGGTTATGTATAGGCATCCAAGGGCACAGATCTCTATGTCAGGGCAGCTTTCAGGGTATGTAAATATTAGTCGTGGTACATGTCAGGGCTGTCCCTGTTCACCACTCTTATTCGCTATATACATTGACCCACTGCTACAGGCGTTAACTATATCACCACATATACCATCTATGATGCTTCCGTGGGTCAGCATGCGTGTGCTAGCATATGCAGACGACATTGCAGTTGTAACATCAGACCCGGAAGCTGCAGTTCCCGAGATTGAAGCTATAACTAAAGAGTTTGGTCGGGTAGCAGGGTATAAACTCAATATCTTAAAAACACAAATTGTATGCACGTCAGGATTATGCCCTAATGATAGTCGAGTGACCCCAGAAGCCAAGTACCTTGGTATTAAAATCAGACTATCCCTTCATGATCTGGTTATGGTCAATTGGACCGATATTATACGATCAATAAAACAACAACTAGAGAAACTTGAATGTTTACATTTATCGATGGTGGGACGACGCAATGTGCTTAAAATGTCCATACTTCCTAAAGTACTGTATTTCTTTAGGTCAGTTCCACTTGAGGTACCACCCCTAGAAGTGCGGAAACTTCAAGCAACGTTTGAAAGATTCATATGGGGATGGAAATCCCCACGTCGGGCATCTAAATACATGACACTTCCTATGTTGAGGGGAGGCTGGGGTGTCCCAAACTTTGTATTATATTATTTGTCTTGTTTGCTACAGAATATTAAGTTTGCTGTAAATGGAAATTACCCACCTCAATTTCAGGACCCTGATATTTTTTATTTATTACTTGGCCCACAAGCATGACAGATGCTTCTTCGTTTTTACGAACCTCGCTACTACAAGAGAACCAAATTTAAGTTGGTGTTCACTGCTTTTAAGGGTTGGCGTATGATTAGCAAAATTATGCAGTTGCGTCGCATTAACTATCATACTCCTTGCGACTCCCCGGAACTGCTACCATTTATATTTTGGGACTATAGAATGCAAATTTGGGGTGAAAAAGGCTTAAAAGCAGTCGGTTCGTTGTTTAAAGACGGTGTAATGTCATCTTTTCAAGAGCTTAAAGACACCTATGCAATCCAACAGAACGATTTTTTTAAGTATTTACAGTTACGAGACTTTATTTTCAAACATTTAAATTCATTATCTATCCTGCCTAACGGTCTATTGACAATACTTAATAAACCGACACGGATCGGTATTATATATAACTATCTACTCGAATTACATCAGGATGACCTTGTGCTGCAGGAGTCTAAATGGTCGATGAGGCTAGCTACTAGCTCTGTACCCTTACAAGAGTCTATTAATACCGCAGCCGATATTATTCTATCGGCGAATTGTTCTCAGCACTACAAAACTGTATTTAATCTTTACCATACTCCTGCAAAAATGGCAAAGTGGGGCAACAGTTATAATGGGAAATGTTTTAGGTGCCAAACTAACATGGCTGACATTGTTCATATATTTGCTGATTGTAGTGCGCTAAATCCATTCTTCACATGCATTGTACAATTTCTCTCAAATGTGTTAAAAGCTGATGTCATAATCTCCAGGGAAATGATTATCTTTGGTTTATCTAGTGACTTGGATGTGTTCTTATCGTATCGCAAGTATAGATACTTGCTATTCATGGTGATGGCAGTGGCTCGCCTTTGCATTGCCTCAATGTGGTTGAAACCGGAAGCTCCAGCTTATGAGATGTGGAGAGCAAAATTTTACAATGTGTTCTACTTGGAGTACAACCTATATTGTACTAAGTCAATTAAGAAAAAGCAAAGGGGGATCAAGGTTTGGCAGGCGATGATTGATCATATGGGGGTTGAGGAATGATGTTTGCATAAATCTAGACCAATGAAGGTCTACACTGTAGCGTAATATCAATATTGTTTTATATTTGGTAATACTCACCTATTGTACTGTTTTTATTTATCTATATAGTTTCTATTGTTTCCCCCTGTCTTTTGGAAGTGTATAACTGCATAACTGTATTATGAATATGAAAAGATATCGGTTTTGAACTGAACCAATAAAAAAAAAAAAAAAAAAAAATAGAGAAAGAGAAAAAGGAATGTAAGTCACTATTTAATAGATGCAGGTGGGCTCAGGATGTAGTCTGCTCAGAGCAAAGTGGCAGTACAAGAGGGGTGGCCATAATAATCAGAGCTAACACAGGGATCAAGCTCATGAAATAGGAGACAGATCACACTGTGAGATGGTTGGTGGCATCTTTGACAACTGGACAAACTCCCCTTAAGTGTGCAGTATATTACGGCCCTAATCAGGATGCTCCAGGAGAACTGACGAAACTTAAAAATGCCTTAGTAGAGACAGATGGTCCCATAATCCTTGGGGGTGATTTTAACCTCATTTTCGATAAAGAGCTGGACCGAACCTCCAGAGTCAGATTTACTCCCCCTCAAAAGTCCAGATTAGAACTCAAGAATGTTATGTGGGATTTCAATCTAACAGACATCTGGAGACTTAAAAACCCAGGGAAAAGGGACTACTCCTTCTATAGCAGAAGGTATGGCTACCATTCAAGAATAGATTTCTTTTTGCTAGACAAAACTCTTTCTTCTGCAGTGGACTCTATAACATATATCCCGGCAATCCTGATCATTCAGTTGATGAGTTGGCGATCCATTTGAAGCAGAAAGTACAGCAAAGGAGGTGGACCTTAGACCGGAGTCTACTACTTGAAGAGGGGGTCAGACAGGACCTTATCACTGAGTCTGAGGAATTTTTCAGGGTCAAAAACGGGTCAGTAAGTAAACAAATAGTCTGGGACTCATACAAAGCTTGCACCAGAGGTGTGCTGACCACTCTGATGATTAGGAGGAGTAAATCGAGGAAGGAGAAGGGGGAAGCACGTCTCTTGAAAATCAAAGTAAAAGAGCAGGAGCTTCAGAGAGCCTCAACGGAACAGTCACATAGTAGGCTCACCGCCCACAGAGAACTGGACATTCTGCGAGCAGAATATCAAGCAGAGCTCGACAAAGACCTAAAGGACAAATTGGATCTGAGTAAGCTACAACACAGCGTATACGGAAAAATGTGGCCGCCTCTTAGCATGGAAGGCCCGTGCTGACAGAATTAGAATCAGATCGATAGCCTATCATTGACAAGCACAGGGGAAACGACGCAAGATGACGATCTCATCAGAGAAGGGGCCAAAATTTACATGCAGTCCCTGTACGGATCAAACACATCTTAGAGCAGGCAGCGGGTGGAAAACTGGCTGAACAACATACAGCTTCCCGAATTATCAGAGACAGAAAGATCCCTCCTCAGCTCCGAGATAAGGGAAGGAGAGGTAAGGACTCAAATTTTGAAGACGGTCAAAGGAAAAGCCGCAGGCCCAGACGGGCTTCCGGTGGAGCTGTATAAGATAGTAATAGATCAAGTACTTGGAGACATGACATCACTATTTAATGAAATCCTACTTCAAGGGGGGCAGGCTCTAAGATCATGGGCCGAGGCAACAGTTACATTGATATCAAAGCCAAACAAAGATCCCGGTAAGATAGACAATACAGACCCATCACCTTATTAAATGTTGACTATAAGGTCTTTGCGGGGGTATTAGCAATTAGATTGGCTAAAGTAGTAAAATCCATTGTGCACTGTGACCAAAGAGGATTTATTCCAGATAGGCAACTTAACGAATTAACTTTTCAAGTGGTTGCGGCAATAGATGTCACCATAGAGAAAAAGCTGCCACTGACCATCGTGGTAGTCGATGCCGCCAAGTCGAATGGGAATATCTCTGGTCTGCCTTGGCCAAATTTGGTCTTCCAAATAACTTTATAACAGCTATTAAGTCTTTATACTCTGCACCAACAGCTAAAATCTTAGTAAACGGCTCCCTCAGTGAACAAATATTTATAGCCCGAGGCACTAGGCAGGGCTGCCCCCTGTCACCCCTTTTGTTTAATTTTTATATTGAGCCTTTTGTCTGCCTGCTTAGATCTGATCCCCTAATCAAGCCATTCAAAATTGCGGATTTAGAGCTGAAATTTGCGTTATACGCAGATATTCTGTTGATGTATACCTCAAACCCGGAAGAAGCCTTGCCCAGATTAATACATCTTGCAGAAAGCTTCGGTGAGATCTCGGGATATACAATCAACAAAGACAAAACAGAAATTATGGAATGGAACCAGCTGGGAGACACAGTGGGGAGCAAAAACAAAATGAGGTATCTAGGAGTCCATTTAGCAAAAAAATTGATGACATTCCAAAAATTAACCTGGATAGAGTTATTAAAGATACATGTGCCCTACTCCATTGATGGTCCTCTCTCCCCTTAAACATCTATGGGAGGGTGAACCTACTAAAGATGATAATTCTTCCCAAGATTACTATTTTATTTAACTCCATCTCCTTATCGTTCCCGTTGCCATTAATTAAAAAGTTACAAGGGAAATTGGGATCCTTTATCTGGTACTCTAGAGCCCCTCAAATCATCTGGAAAAAACTCAGGAGAAGCTTAAAAACTGGAGGGCTGGTTTTTCCAGACCTACTTCTTTACTGCCAGGCTTTCCATTTCAAACACTTTAGACAAATGGCCGAACATTTGGACCAATCATCTATGGGTTTACTGTTTTCTGCCCCACTACAGGATGTCCCCCAGGGACCAGACTATTTTCTATTTAAGTTCGGGGATCCAACATTTTTTCAAAAGTAAGGTTGAAGATTTTGGTGACAGCCCTGAAAAATTGGGTATTTGTTTAGAATAAGCTGAACATCCCTTACTATGCAGCTCAGGCCCCGATTTGGGACTCACCAGGGTTACCAGCATGCTTGAATGACCATCTGTCATTACCATTAAAGCAGGCAGGGCTGAACTGTTGGGGGGATTTGCAGGAGGGTGGACAGCTTCTAAGCTGGGACACACTTTCTAATCTTACAAGGGGAACACTCACCATGTTTAAGTTCTACCTGTTATCGGGGTGGTGGTCAACTAGACCTGTAGACAGTAAAATCCCAAACCCTAAATTTGATTTAGTGCCGAGACGTGGAAGTTGGAAGAGCCAAATTGCTTTTTGGTATTCATCACTGCTTGAGGGCGAGGAAGTAACAGAAGCTGAGCTTAGTAAACTTTGGAGCAGCGCTCTAACATTAGACAACGGAACCTCAGTGATTTGTGGCTTGACTCTTTTAGGATCCTACAATCCGTAGTTAAGCCAGCGGCACTAAAAAGAAACCATCTGTTCACCATGTATAGGGTTTATATAACTCCAAAGAAACTGTCTAAATTTTCCAATCTAGTCTACTTTTGCCCAAGGTGCGGCCTGCTTAATGCGGACAATGTCCACATGTTTGCTGACTGCCCCCAACTTAACAACTACTGGGGCAAGATTGGTGATTTTCTGGAAAAGGTCCTCTCAGTGCCCATTGCAATTTCTACCACCACAATATTTTCAGGGCTAAACATGGGTTATGGAGTAAATGACCTCCCCACTAAATTTGTTTTCTATGTTATTCTTCTAGCAAGGCGCAAAATTTGCAGAGCTTGGAAGGATCCAATCCCCCCTACTTTCCCGAGCTGCTTACGGCAAATTATGATAACTAGTAAGTTTGACATAGCATGTGATCCTCTGAGTCTGGTTAAAGTTTGGGTGGCCCTGGAGGCATGGCAACTTCGATGATTGGTTCTCTAATGAGTTATCCGGAGCCCTGCTGGTTCCCTTGACTCCAAAGTAGCACGGGAGCCCACAAGATGGTGAAACGGAGTATTGATGGGAAGCTAGTGGCTACTTGAGGGTTCAGGCCTACCACCTTGCTATTGGCCAATTTCAACAAGGGCTGGACTAGGATGACCAAATTGCATCGAGGTGCCAGTATCTCATCAAGAGTTCCATTATGGTATATGAGGATAGACTCAATTTAAAAGAAAAAACATCTTGGATGCAATGAGGGTAAGTACAGTCATTTATAAAGGTTAATCCTCCTGACCCCTTAGTGGTAAATATTCCATGTGTTTCCTGGCTGTACATATTTCAAAGACTCTTTAAACAGTTACTGGGACTGCAACTCTCATAATGCTGCAAAACTGTTACTGTTACTTATGACTGTTGACTGATGACATGTTAAATTATATTATTGATGCCATCACTTATTTCATCTCAGTCCTAGGATCTGGCCAAAACCGCATCCAATTTGCATCAGAACTTGGAGTAGGTACCCAGGCTCCAGAAAGGTAATGCGCCCAAGCCCAATCAATCCACCACTGCACACAATCTTCTGCCATATGTAAAACAAGTTTGACGCAGGGCTTAGGCTGTTGCCAGAGTCTGCGCATCACAAGTGATAAACCCCACTAAACACAGACTTTAGATATACAGGGGCAGATTTTTCATTCTTTCATGCAGCACAATGCAGCAAGTCAACTTACTGTGCTATGCTGTGTGAAAGGGAAAGGATGGGAATGTACAGTATTTAACAGTATACAGCATATTCCTGTCCTTTCCTAGAGCTGTCACACTTTTGGCTGCATGGCGCCAACACCAGCACCATTGCGTCATGTTGCAAGGGTACCTGCCTTGTAGGCAGGATAGTTTTTGCCCAGGAAGGGCCATCTTCCAGCACAAAAACAATCCTCAGAAGTAATTTCCTCTTTCGGTGTGTGCTTCAGAATGAAACACATGTAGAAAGTGGATGATCGAGGAGAAATAAATATATTTTACTTGTGAAGCCTCGCCTGGGAGGTGTGATTTTTTATGAATTCCCATGTCCACCACTAATGGTAAATTTGGGAATGCACCAGAAGTAATTTGTGCTGCCTTGCATCGCTCTGGTTTTATCAAGTCATGCAGGGTCTCGCAAGGCGGCCTTGCGTGGCTTGATAAATCTTATTTAGGTTTTGTGTCGTCCTTTCTCCCCCTTACATGGTGCAAGGACAATGCACAACCTTGATATGTAGGGGCAACTTTGTGGCTGTTTATCACAGTCTAAGATTAGTAAAAAAGTGTTGTGCTAGCTGTTCCACTATCTAAGACACCAGTCTGCCCAAAACTGCGGCAGAGACCTGTATTAAATTATCCCTTGCAGAGCTCACTGTCTGTGATACACTTATCCCTTTCAGTGCTCACTGTATGTGATACACCCTTGAGTCTCTTGAGCAAAATCATGTTAATGTTTTTTAAACTTTTTTCTTCCCCAGCTTCAAGTGCCTTTGTGGCTCTTTTGCCTCCGCCCACCACCACTTGCTTCCCTCACTTCACACTCCCACACATGTTCCTCCATTGCTCCCACATCTTTTGTAGTCGTTCAAGTTTGTTTAATTTTAATTTTGAGGAGGGTTCAGCAGCTGCCACTTGCTTTTGGGCTACTCCACATGTCAACGTACACTTTCTTTATGTAAAATGTTAACTAGCTCTCTCACTCATAAGCTGCTGCCTATCTACAAACAGCTGTCCACCCTGTATGCGCTTCGTGTTTCTTCTTCTTCTCCCTCCCATCTTGTCCATTGCTCGCCCCACGCCTCCAAAGCTTTTTTGTTTACTTTTTTCTTCCCCAACTTCAAGCACCTTTGTTGGTCCCTTGCCTCTTCCCACTCCCCTTTGCTTCCATTGCTTCCAGGCCCCCTATCTCCTTTTCCATTGTTCCTACACGCTTGAAGTCCTTTCATTTTTTTTTTTTTAGTTTGTGGGGAATCCGGCAGCCCCTTCTTGCTACAGGGCTACTCCACGTGTCAATATGTTCAGTTGCCATGAAATGTTGTTTTTACTGATCCAAATGGAGTCTACCATTTTAGATCAGAAAATCTAAAAAAAAATAATACAAAACATCATTCTATAGGCACACTCATGAATGTTGATGGACGCAACGTGTAATCAGGCATCTGTGCGCCTATGGAATGACATCATTACACCTTTTTTCATTTGTTATTCCTGATTTATTTTTATTTTTTTGACGATGCTGCACGGAATCAGCTAAAAGCATTGGAGAAGCACGAAGGTCAAAAGGTAAGACATGTTGGCTTTGCCATTGCCTATTTAAGGGAATTACCAAGTTGCCTTCCACGGTAGCCCAAGCAAGTGTTCTCCAGAGCTGTGTGCCTGGTTCTGAAAATCTACACCCAACTCTGTTACTGCTTCTGAATGCCCTTTAATTCTGAAGATAGAGCCATTAAACTACATTTTAAGGGCTTCCACTGCAGAAATCATTATAAGTCGAAAAATTCTGCCTGTGCGCTTGAAAAGGGTGGATACCTCTAGGGTTCCCACTAAAGGCATTTGTTGCTTTTTCACACACTTGGCTTTGGCTTATAACTGTTAAATCTAAAACAAAAGAAAAATCTGCTGGATTTACATAATACCGCATTCAAGGCAATCTTCCTTCATGTGCTTTACATTGCTTTGCTTATCCGTGTAGCCAACCGTATTATAAACGGGGGGTGCTCATTTACTTTTTGTATGTATGTATGTGCGTTCTTTTTTAGAAACACCCAAAAAATTAGGCTGAAATACATTTTGCTGGTATCCTGAGCAAACATTTTCTGTGAAGATCTGCTTTGCACAGCAATGTCATGTGAGAAACCAGCAGGATACTTGTTCGAGGAGAAAATGTGCGAAATATGTTAGCATATTGTAAGGCAACATTTGGGAATTACGTGAGATTACGCCTGAGTATCAACAAAAGAGTTACAGCCCTCACTTTCATCTTTGCAGAGAACACCTAGCTTTGACCATATGTGCCCAAAACACCCTCAAAACACCACCCATGTTTCACCTCACAGTTACACACCAACATGACAACCACTATGCTCTCAACTATTTTTGTTGCTTTCAGCCATCTGCACCTCATCTCTTGTGTCCCTCTTGATTTAATTGCTCTGCCTCGGTTTGCATGCAACACTGTTGTGATGTCCCTCCTCCTTGGATTTTGAACAACTTTTCTCCTCATCATAGTGTATGACCCGCCACCCCCAGACACATATACTATAGCTGAAACTCTTCATAGATGCTACCGTGTGCCTGCACTTTTCAGGGTATGAACCTCCCCAGCTCTCTCCTCTCTGCCGCATACGCCACTGTCCAATTTCAGATGGTAGCTTCCTGCCCCCTTGTCTTTCCAACCGCTAGTGTCCCTGCAGATTTGACATTCTCATTCCACTGCTCATTCTATCCAGTCACCTACCTACACTACTTCTGCCCATCTCTCCCCATCATGCAAAACACTTCAATAGACCTTAAATAGAATCCATCCAGTTTACCACCAAATTAGAATTAACGTTTTGGTTGCATATCATACTTTTGTGTTTGTGTTTGCATAAGTTGAAGAAACAGTAAGGGGCAGATTTATGTTAACTGGTGCATCCCCAGGGATGCGCCAGTTAACGTGCACCACAGTGCGCCACAAATGCGGCGCACCATGGTGCAAAAACGGCACAGATGCGTGACGCATCTGTGCCGGAAATGTGGCGCATTGCTGGAGTTGCGTCGCAAGCGCGATGCAGCTCCAGCAAGTCTCGGGGGTACATCATCTGCACAATGCTGCGTCAAGACCTACGCCTGCTTCAAGCAGGCGCAGGGTTTTGACGCAGCATTGCCCTGAAAGTGACTGAGTGAAATCTTATAGATTTCACTCAGGAACCCCACCCCTGCGCAGGAATGCCTCCTTATGGCGCAGTGCTTTACAACGTGACGCATCTCCTAGAAGCCTCACGTTGTAAATAGGGCGCATTGTTTGCGCCGCAGTTGCGTCAAATAAAGGGACGCAATTGCGGCGCAAAGAGGCGCAACGGCCTCATAAATCTGCCCCTAAGTCTTTAATGGGTGAGATATTCAGTGAATTGAGCTCCGATGTTGAAAGGCACTTGTTTGGTTTTTAAGAAAGGCTACTAAAAATAAGCATCTAAAGAGCAAGACTAGTACACCGTAGTACTAACTCTTTTCTTTGATAAAAACATTAGTTAGTAGTTTATCTTTAGCATGCACACTCATCACTTTGTCACCCTTTTCTTTGAAATTGTCATAATTATTTCCATGGCTCCTAGATCGCTCCATTCTGTACCTTACAACATTGACATAAGATGACGACATCTGCATCTAGTTTTTACGTGAATCTAAGCCCCTCCTGTTATTATAAATCAGTTCTTATATATTTGTTTATGTTTTGTTTTCATTTTCAATGACAATCACACCAGCCCCTAAGGAAGGGAGGTCATCCCGAAATGTATTTGGCGGTTTTAATTTTAAACTGATTATAATGATAGCAATCTAAGATGTATAGTAATGAGTAACAAGTGTGATTTTGTAAATAGGTTTTCACTAATAGTAACGTTGTTGACTATAGGATTGGTCTATGTATTAGAAAAAAACATTACGTTTGTATAATGGTTTAAAATCCGAAGAGGATAAAAGTCATTAATGAAATGAAACAATTGTTTATGAGTGATTATTGTAATGATATATTCTTTAGCAAGCATCACTTCCTAACATGTATAGGAAGGGTACACACACTTTCATGTTGCATTTACAGTGGGAAAGTGCCTAGTGCCTACAGCCCTAAGTTCAGTAAAAGTAAATTTGCAAAACCCCAATGTTGTTGCGTGGAAAAAGCCAATACCCTATATGGAAACCCCACATGGAGTTCTTCACTACCTTCTGAGGCTCACCCTAGGGTGTGGCCCTTTCTGTCCCAGGGGTGATACTTTTGTCCCTACCCCTGGGCCACCTTCGTTCACTGGAACAGCACCAGGCAAAGGGTGCCAATAGTTAACAGCATCGTTACCCAAGCACCTACCCACCCAAGGACCTCTGCCATTGGTGGCTCTAAAAGGGGGGCCGTGGCCCAAGATGTCTTGCACCTCTCTCCCACTTTCCTTCTGACCAGATCAGGGATGGCTTCCTGCACATGCTACCCCAGCCCTGGGTCTTTGCCCTTGGACTGGAGCCGGGCCAGTGGTGAGTCCTTATTTCTCTTGCCCCCCTTTTTGGGGCTCCATGCTCCCCTTTTGAAAGGGGTGCTCTTGAATCCAAAACTGGTGGGATGCTGATTCTGGTTGCCTCGCTACGTCCCCCTGCCATTAGGGGGTCCCTGTGGGGGTACACCAGGCCCTGGGGCTGAGTATAGGGCATTCTGTCCTGTTGCTTGCCCCAACTTCCCCCTTACTTTGGGAAGGAACAATGGACCCATTCCTCACCTAGCTTCATTTATTTATTTATTTTTGATATTTGTAAAGCGCACTATTACCGTACGGTGTCCTGGCTAAGCATGGGCGAATCTTGTGTTCGCGAATTTGCGTATTTGCGAATTCGCAATCCACAAAATCCGCGAACTCTCTCGAATTTGCGGATTTTTTTTGTGTTTGCAAGGGTTTCTGCCAGTTCGCGAGGGTTTTGTACCAGTTCGCAATTGCGAACTTACTTGTCGGCTCGAAACGGTCGCAACTATGTTGTTTCTACGTCTGGTTCATCATCATAGGTTCACAGCACCATCTGTTTCACAACTGCCACCCTCTGGTTCACCCATACCACC
Source organism: Lissotriton vulgaris (assembly GCF_964263255.1). Taxonomy (NCBI): domain Eukaryota; kingdom Metazoa; phylum Chordata; class Amphibia; order Caudata; family Salamandridae; genus Lissotriton; species Lissotriton vulgaris. Next base: position 1,114,872,181 of record NC_141687.1, read on the forward strand.
CTCTGGTACATCACTGCCACCCTCTGGTTCATCACTGTAGATTATGGGGGGGAAAAGCAAGCACACCTGCCCTGCTTCAACTGACATGAATTAATTTGGGGTTGATTAATGTGTCACTGAATTTAAACTTCCAGTCTGGCACCTGCTTCCTTATCTGTAATTTTCTTTCTGTTGCAGTGCATTTTTTTTCCCAGGACCTTTGTGGCCTACTTGTAGCTATTCTATGAGCCTGCTGTGAGTGTCAGAGCAGGGTCTTAGAATAGTTGCAAGTAGGCAACTGAACTCTGGAGGGGCCCCTCAGGAAGCACTACAGGGAATGGTTACTAATGATGAGTTTGAACTTTTGCACCTGCTGAGTGCTTTCAATTTTGCAAAACTCGTTTTTCTGCAATTTTGCGGGATTCGCCGGGCGCGAATTTGCGCGAGATCGAATTCGGAAGCCGCAAATTCATGCGAATATGCGATTTGTTTTTTTGCGGCGTGTTAGTTCGCAAGGTTTTCTGCGTTTTAGCGAGCCGCTTGTAGCGCAACGGAGCGAAGTTACCCTCACGGTCATTCACGGGCACGGCCATCTTGTTTGCATGGCGTATTTCCGTTTCCGGGGGCGATGTGTAATCTCGCAAAGTGTGCGGCTCGCTAGTACAATTTTGCGTGTGATCGCGATGAAAATCTCGCGCATACTTACCTACGCGGTCGTGAACGGGCGCGGCCATCTTGTTTCTCATTCATTGCTATGGTTCTGGGCATGCTTTCTGTATCCTTTCTGAATCTCTGCCATCCTTTACTTGTTTGAAGTTTTTTTGGATCTATTTTACTTATTATCTATCCCTCTATTTTTCTAGCTCTATATTTTTGTGTTTTCTGCTACTTTTGGTTAATTTTAAACTACCTTTTTAAACTCTTTTCTTTTCTTCTTCCCTATTCTATTTCTTCTTTATTATTTAGCTTCCTTTCTGCCCAGACCATGGTAAAGGGCGCCGGGAGGCATCCTGAGAAGGGGAAGGGTTCCGCACCCCGTGCCCGGCTCCCGTGTGGGCGTTTGAGGGGGGCAGGTCACAGCCCGGGAGATCTTCAGCCCGGAGGAGGTGGCCGCACTAGTTTTTTATGTTCGGCGCCGCCTCCCCAGGACCATCATGGCAGGCGGCAGGATCGCTAGCGGGTACGGGATCCAGGAGCGCAGGAGGCAGTGGGAGAAGGTGTGCCGGGCCATGTACCAACACTCTCGGGTCCGGCGCACCTACAACCAGGCCACCCACTGTTGGACGGATGTCCTGGACCGGGAACGCGATCTGCTCGACCTGCTCGGCCTTGAGATCCCCGGGCTTGGTTAGTAGTAGTAGCTATTTCTTTGCTACTCTGTTTCCTCCTGCTCTGTGTGTTATTATATTGCAATTTTTTGTTTTTTACCAAGAGCAATAATGCTGTTGATTACATTGTAGGTAAATTATATTTCAAAATCTTCTGTGCATTTCAGGTGCACTGCTCTCCTCCTCAGTAGCGTTGCTACTATGCTTATTTGTTTTCGATTTTGTGTTAATTTCATTGGCCTGTGAAATTATGTATGAGTGTAGTTTAAAGAACTGCGTAATGCTAGACACTAAGGGTCAGATTTTTAATTACCGGTGCATCCCTGCAAAGTAGCAGGGTTGTGCCAGTAATTGTGCGCCATGCCACCACCACCCATGGTGCGCCGTATTTTCAATGCGGCGCACAATGGGCCCAAAACGTCACCGAAGCGTTACGCATCTGTGCCGAAAAGGCGGCGCATTGCTGGAGTTGCGTCGCAACAATGGCGCAGCTCCAGCAATGCTCTGGGGTGCCCTATCTCCCCAATGCTGCATCAAGCCGTACGTCTGCTTCAAGCAGGCGCAGGGTTTGAGTCACGCATCATTGTCCTAAAAGTGACTGAGTGAAATCTTGTAGATTTCCCTCAGCCACTTTTAGGATGCGTTCCTGCGCAGGAACGCCCTCCCTTGCACCGGAATGCCCCCTGATGGCGCAGGGCTTTACAACGTGATGCATCTCCCATATGCTATAAATATAAACACAACAATGGTCCCTGGCAAGAAAATAGATAAGTGCCAATAAATATAGACTCAATCAGTACTATATTGGTGAAAACGTACCCAGCCGGGCAGAGGTTTTCAAAGTTTATATTTCAATCAAAAAAATGTCAAACACATTAACACCTTCAACAAATCACGTCGGTGGGGCACAAGCCTGTACCCAACCACGAACATACATAGACAACAACATACACAAAGGGCTTGCAAGGCAAAACCAACAGTCTCTGTAAAATTCCAATTTTGAACAGAGAATTACTTGTGGGTACCATTACATAATTATACATTGAGAGTTCCAAACGTATATGGTACACAGTGGGTCGACGACGTTTCGGACCCCCTTGCTAAATAATGGGGTCCATCATCAGGACAAAGCAATGGTTGCCTTTTTTAGTTTTAAGCCTCTTTAGCCTAAAGGGAAAATAAGATGAAAAAACAGGTCCATTACATTTAAATCACATGCTTAATGAGGGTGACATTGTGCCGTGACTTATAGACCCAGAACGCTAATATCCTGGTGGAGATAGCGAGTGACTTAGTTCCAGTGTCAACAGGCATGTGACAGAGTGTGGTCATACTGTTTAGCTGTGAGTGATTCGCTATCTCCACCAGGATATTAGCGTTAAAAAGCAAGCATTCTTCAGTTGTGCCAAGAAGTGCAGCAAGACAACACCCTTCCCTGGAAAAAGGGACATTTTTACTTTAGAGTAGACAGTCACAAATTATTAGATTGGTTTCTGTCTTCACATTTCTTCATTCCTAGACAAAATACTAGTGAGTGGTGTATGTCTATGACATCTAACATTCTTAAATGTACTTTGTAAGTGGAACATCTGGGGCTGGGCCCAGCGCGGAGGTGGAGGGAAGCTCTGGGGAGGAGGCGGAGCAAGTGCCGGACCAAACTGCTGTGCAGATTGCCACTTTACTGGCAGGCAGTGGTAAGCTCTTGTATTCCTTACTTATTGGGATTGCAGACTGCATAGTGTGCTGCTCCCCGTGAGAAAAGGTAAGGTTTGTCCAGATGAGAGACATGAAGAAGAATGATTGACATTTAGGGGCCTATTATGATGGCGGACGGACTTGAGTCCGTCCGCCACCATAGAGTAGGAGGGACCGCCCGCAGGGGCAGCAGCGGTCCCTCCGTGGTAATTAGGATGTGACCGCCACCCTGGCGGTCACATCCTTTATTTTTATCATTGCGGCGGGTGCTGCTTGAAGCAGAACCCGCCGCAATGATAAAAATGTAAGTTGTGCATTTGCATGCACAAAGCGGCAGGCACCTGGATCATGGTACTATATGACTCTTAGATAGCACATGTGTATCTAGAGAGAGTAGACGGTCACTGGATGAACTAAGTGTTACTTTGAAGAGCATGTAACACCGCACCCGCACGTCCGTCCCAGTGTAGGAAAGGCAAGGAAAAGAAGTTGTAATTTTGTCCAAATACTACCATGAATAGTAGCAGTAGTTTGTATTGCAAGCACAGCATATATCCGGCTATTACGATGGCCACTCACTACCTCTGTTAATAAGTTTAGTAGGACTTGGTCATTCATGTGTGGATGTATCACTGTTCACTCAATAAAAAGCAAAGCACCTAAAGTCATCCCATATGTAAGCAAATACATACCATGTGCAGTGATAGATAATCAGATTATTTATTTTCTTCATTTTCCTTTTCTAGTATTCATTGGCACTGTAGGGCGAAAGTTAAATTAATTAAGCAGTAGCCCTTGTAACAGAGTATTCTCAGTGCCACCCGTAATAGAAAAGTAAGAGCATCACCACCTGCATGTACTGGACTGGTACAGTAACGCAAGTCTGTCTCACTCATCAGGGCAGGCGTCTGTTTTTCTCGGGTGCAATTTGACTGCGCTGGCATTATGCCGGCTTGCAGAAGTTAACGTACCAATTTTGCTAAACAAGAGAGAAGAATAATAAGACTGGTGTACTGTCATAGTCGACTCTAATGGAGTGAGTCCATAGTGCTCGTAGAATTGATTCCTTAAACTCCCACTAATTTTAGAGCAAGGGTGAAGAAGTGGGAGGTTAGATAGATACTGGCCACAATAGTTATGTACTGCACTTGCAAGTTGCTAGTTCTACTGTGACACAACGTTTTGCTGAATCTTTTTGTGTTAATCTTAAAGAGCATTGGTTACAGACTATGTCTTTCTTTCTTCATATAGACGCTCCTTCCAAACTAACCCGGAAGGAGCTGGCTAGACGGGCCCGGCAACAGAGGCTGGAGGCCACTGTCGCTGAATATCGGCGGCTGGTGGACCAGGAGGAGGGGGACACGCAGTTTACAACAACATCTACTGGCACAGCTGTATCCTCCTCCGCGCTCCCTGGGTCACCTAGTCAGCGCAGCAGGTCTCCAGCGGTACGGAGCCGGGGTACCACAGCCACCCGCCACCGCCGAGCAGCAAAGAAATCAGCTGCCCCCCACAGCAGTTGCAAAAAACGCATGCACCGCCTTTCCCTGTGGGTGTCCTACCTCGAGCAGGAGCTGCTCAACACGAAAACCCTGCTCGAGACCCTCCGCAAGGAGCATTCCGACCTGGCCCGGAAAGTCAACAGAAGCAGCCAGCAGTAGGAGGAAACTGTCCCTTGCCCCTTTTTTAAAGACTTCTGGGGGGTGGGAATTGGGAGTTGTTTTTTTTCACTTTTTTGGACTTTTCACGGACATTCGTTGGGGTTAGGGAGTGGGGGTGGGTTGGGTCTTGTGGGAGATTATTTTTGTCAGGGAAATAAATATACTTTAAACTTTATCTTAGCATACGTGTTTTTTTTACTGCTTTTGAGGCTGGTGGGTGGGGGTTTAACAGTAACTTTGTTTTTGTGCAACTTAAGTGGCATCTTGATTCAAGTTGTGTAATTAATTTCCCTAATGTTTTCAAAACTAAGTGCCTCTCACAGAGTAAGTGAAGTCAATAGTCCTAGGACTTTACCAGTACTAGCGTCAGTCTCTCGTCTCTCCTAATACTCCATTATACTTCCTCCCCCCAAACGCTTATCTTACCTGTAATTTGTGTTTGGAAATAGGGCTAGGCACAGGGCTGGCTGCACGGCAAATGGCGATTAATGTTGGCAATCCTGGGCGGATGAAATGTGATCATTGCGTTGGTACTATTGGTGTTACACAGTGGCAGTTGCAGCATCTGAAAAAAAAGAAAATGAAACCTTGTTTGTCCTTACCGTAGCATTAGAACGGTACGATAGAGAATATAGCAGGTGACAGTACACTAGAACAGTGCCACAATGTAGCCGAACAATTGGTAAAGTATTGAAAGTATAACTAGTACTTGCGTTGAATTTCTTTGACATTGGCTACTACTACAAGAAATAGTACCGAAGGTGAAGGACACAGCAGCGTAATAATTTGCCACGTCTAGGAGGAGGATGTTCTTGATGACCTATCAAGTTGATGGCGCACCTGAAAATCTGCTTTCATTTGCCAATAGTGACTGAGTGTCAAGCTGAGTAAGAATAGAATATATCCTCGGATTCCTTCAACAGCCTGTTGCTATGACCTTATCCTCCCCAGCAAGTGTGTGGAATTATTGCTGTCATTTAGTCACACATCAATCAAAACCACACAGCCCGGGGGAAGAGGGTTAGGGTTTGGAAAATGGATGGGAATGGGGGATTTTGGGAAAGTTTTGTTGAGAGAAGAAAAAAAAAGCACAGCATGGACAAACAATAATTGAAGGTAAAGAAATCTTTGGGTACAAAGCTAACCATAAATCTTTTAAGTGACATAAAGGAAGTGCATGCACTACTGCATGCATGGTTACTGAAAAGTAAGTATTACTTTCGACAACCGTGAATGACAGAATGCAACTGCACAGGGCTGCATCATTTTCACTTGCCTATCTCTGCACTCAGAGAAACACTTCTTACATTAAATTAGGTTTAAAAAATAGCAGAAGTAAAACCTATAGAATGGCTGTAGGGATGAATTTAGAAGCAGACAGAGATCCAAGAAATGCCAAGTCACACTCATAGAAGTTCACAGACAGCAATAACATTACTTAAAAGATAATTAGAAAAGAACGGATACTGTATCTGTATGTTGTTGTAGTTGTCCTGTTGAATTTGGTAAGTTGCATGCATCAAACCATTCCTCTTATTAGTGGGACTCCTCCATTCCAGCTGACGCTCCGTCCATCAATGTTGGTGACCAGAAGACACCCTGTCCACTGCCTGCCTGGTGGATGCTGAATTGCGGCTCGCTAATGTAAAGCCTGACTTCATCCTTTTTTTCCCATTGCACAAACTGATACCCGGCCTGTAATTATTGATAGTAAAACAGGAAGTGATATTAGAAAACCACTGACAAATAAATATAAGGTATGTACGCTGTGTAGTGCAAAAAGTCACACTTTGAGTTTCCTAATAAACAGTACAATATTTTTGAAAATGCGTACTCTGTCTGAGTCTCCTTTTGAAGGATAAATAAGTATGGGCAAATGAATTTAGCGGATCTTTCCCCTCAAGGTAGGTGTACTGTAAACTGTATTTTAGAACAAAATTAGACCTTCGCAGCAGTGCTCCCACCCAGACCCTTACTAAAGCCACTCGCAAAAATGTAGAAGACCCCCAATCAGATCTCAAAAAACGAGGCCTAGTAGAAAACTGGTGACAAAACGTACTTTGAAAGTAAAAGTAGGCCCAAATACCCCCTTACCCACTGTGGATTGTATTCAAACCACTTGCAAGCAAGCAAAAGTATCCATACCCAGCATCGCTCCAAGACTCGCAAACCCCTCCACAAACAGTCCCCCGCCCAAACACATGCAATACAAATACTGCTAACCCTAATGAGCCCTAAGTTAATAATAGTGGCAAATGCTTTCTTTAACTATGCCAAGTCCCCCCTTTCCCACCATGGATTTTCTTCAAATCACTTGCAACCAAAATTACACATTCCCATGAGTGCGCTAAGACCCCAGAACTCAGTTGTAAAAATCTAGAACACTCCAAAACACATGCAATCCTGCTGCTAGTGCTAACCCTGACGAACCCTAAGTTACAAAAAGTGCCAAAAGGCTTTTCCGCATGGATTTCCTCCAAACTAGTTTATCCGGTATTAGACCTTCCCAGCAATGCCCCAAGACCCGCCAACCCACCCGCAAAAAAGCACAACACCCTCAAACAGCCAAAAAGTCAAAATGGAAAATCATATACTTACAATATTTTTCGGCCTTCTGTCCAAACGCGCTGTGCAGCTAGGCCATGACTCCCGTTTTCCACCATGGATTTCCTGTAAAGCAAATGCAATCAAAATTAGACTGTGCCAGCAGTGCTCCCAGACCCCAAAACCCACCCACAAACACCCGGAACCCCCCCAAAGAGCACCTCAAAGACAGGCAAGTCAGCAAAAACGCAAAAAAAATTTGCATCCGATTTGGTCCAAACGAGTTTCATCCGGTATTAGACCTTTCCAGCAATGGCCACAGAGCTGTCAACCCAGGCAAAAACAAGTAGAAGACCCTCAAACAGCCAAAAAGCAAAAGTTCAAAAATGGGGACTTAGTCATTTTCTGGGCAATTTCCAAAATCACTCCGCGCGCGCTCTGCAGCTAGGCCTTAACTCCCCTCTGCCACCATGGATTTGCTTCAAACCTCTTGCAATCAAAAGTATTCATACCCAGCAGTGCTCCCAGACCACGAAACCCACCCGCAAACACCAGGAAGCCTCCCAAACAGGCCCCCGAAAACACTAAATTGAGCAAAATGTCAGAAAAAGCAAAATCTTTTTCCTCATAGATTTGGTCCAAACCAGTTTTATAAGGTATGAGACCTTCCCAGCAATGGCCACAGAGCCGGCAACCCAGGCGAAAACAAGTAGAAGACCCCCAAACAGCCAAAAAGCAAAAGTACAAAAAGGGGGACTTAGCCATTTTCAGTGCAATTTCCAAAATCACTCCGCGCGCGCTCTGCAGCTAGGCCCTAACTCCCCTCTGCCAAAATGGATTTGCTTCGAACCTCTTGCAATCAAAAGTATCCATACGCAGCAGTGCTCCCAGACCCTGAAACCCACCCACAAACACCAGGAAGCCCCCCAAACAGGCCCCTGAAAACATGATATTGAGCAAAAAGTCAAAAACGTTTTCAAGTCCGATTTGGTCCAAACCAATTTTATCCGGTATTAGACCATCCCAGCAATGCCGCAAGACCCACCAACCCACCCGCAAAAAAAGCACAACACCCCCAAACAGCCAAAAAGCCAAAATGGAAAATCTCATACATGCAATATTTTTCGGCCTTCTGTGACTGTCCAAATGCTCTGTGAAGCTACGTCATAACTCCCGTTTTCCACCATGGATTTCCTGAAAAGCAAATGCAATCAAAATTAGACTGTGCCAGCAGTGCTCCCAGACCCCAAAACCCACCCACAAGCACCCAGAACCCCCCCAAAGAGCATCTCAAAGACAGGCAAGTCAGCAAAAACGCAAAAAAAAATTTGCATCCGATTTGGTCCAAACCAGTTTTATCCGGTATTAGACCTTCCCAGCAATGGCCACATAGCTGTCAACCCAGGCGAAAACAAGTAGAAGACCCCCAAACAGCCAAAAAGCAAAAGTACAAAAATGGGGACTTAGTCATTTTCAGGGCAATTTCCAAAATCAATCCGCACGAGCTCTGCAGCTAGGCCCTAACTCCCCTCTGCCAACATGGATTTGCTTCAAACCTCTTGCAATCAAAAGTATACATACCCAGCAGTGCTCCCAGACCCCGAAACCCACCCACAAACACCAGGAAGCCCCCCAAACAGGCCCCCAAAAACATGATAGTGAGCAAAAAGGCAAAAATGTTTATAAGTCTGATTTTCTCCAAATCCAGTTTTATCCGATATTAGACCTTCCCAGCAATGCCCCAAGACCCGCCAACTCACCCGCAAAGAAGTAGATCACCCCCACAAGTGCAGAGTCTTTCTTCATTGGGCGTAATCCAGCCCTCTGCTTTGAGGGAAATAGGAGTCTGGAGGAGGAGGATAGAGGAGCATCTTCTTGTAAACCTGAGGAATGCAGACTACGGCACCTTCAAATCAATAAGCACATAAGTGAAGACAGTTCTGCTAATGGGCTTGTTTTTGTGATTAGGTGATTAAAGTTTTAATTATATTAACTGTGCAAAACAAAGAAAGACAGACACACAGGAATAAAAGTGAATAAGGACGAAAAAGAAAGTTATTGATTCATTGGCTCATTTTCAGGGCTCGGTGTCAGGGAATAAGAGTTCGTCCTCATACTCAGGCGGGAGTAGGTCACCTAACAGAGAAGAAATTCCCTCATCTAAGTTGCTGTCCTCCTTGTCTTCTTCAGGCTTGTGGTCTCGTACTTTGTAATCTGGTGGTATGAGGTGCTGATTCATCTTGATCATTGTTAACCTCTGCACATTTTTGGGTGAGAGGCGGGTCCTTTTGCAAGTTACAATGCCACCAGCAGCACTGAAAACACGTTCAGAAGACACACTTGCGAGTGGGCACGACAAGTAGTTTATAGCCAGGTTGGAGATCTCTGGCCACAATTCTTTTTTCTCATGCCAATACGCCAATGGGTCAGTGTCAGATACGTTAAAGGATACCTCTTTGTAGCTGCACAGGAACAGAGATGCTGGCTCCCGAATCCCCCTCGAGCAATGACCCAGAGCCAGTATATACTAGTCTCCAAAATCGTTACTTCAAAGGGAAGGGGGAATTGGATAAAATAATAAACAACAAGAGAAGAGACTTTCTTGGCTGGATTCCTCTCGTCAGTCCAACCTGCAGACCGTCTTTAACTAGGACCCTGGAAATGAGAAACACAATTAACTCTTGCTCTAGTTCTACTCTTCCTAAAACCTAGACTCCCCTCCTAACTCTCACCTACCATTTATTTCCAAGAGTCTTGCCTTCTCTTCTTAGCTTCTTAACTAGGCAGGGGTTGGCAGAACTCTTATTGTTTTTTCCTGCAATATAGAAACATGTTTTTCCTTATTAATGTGTGTTTAATCTAAGGCTCAAGACTCCTAATTCTTCTATTCTCTTACTCACTTATGTTCTGTCCTCCTCCTCCTTATTCTATTCTATTCTAATTCTAAGGTTTTGGTAAAGCGCAAACAGCTGCCCCAGCAAGGAGCCGTCCCGGCGCTAGGGAGAGCCACAATCCCCAACCTGAGCTAGAAAAAAGAAGGGAGGAAGGAAAGGTTAAAGACTGGGGAACAGGTGTGTCTTGATGGCCTTACGGAAAGTGGGGAGATTTTCTATCCAGCGAATGTTTAAAGGAAGGACATTCCAAAGCTTGGCTCCCATGGCCCTAAAGGAGCGGAAGCCAATGCGGCAGAACTTTGTACGGGGAATGCTCAGAAGCTGCTGGCTAGAGGAACGCAGATCATGTCGAGGAACATAAGGAGTGAGGAGAGGTCGTAGGAGTGTAGGGCTTCCGAGTTTGAGAATTTTGAAGTTCTTGATAAGGGTTTTGAAATGGATCCTAGAATTAACAGGCAGCCAGTGCAATTTGCGAATGGTGGCTCTAACCGAGCATCTGCGGGGGAGGCCGACCACTGCTCGTGCGGCCGCGTTTTGCATGCGCTGCAGCCGTGCTATTTCTCCTTTATTTGCACCAAGGAGGAGGACATTGGCGTAGTCCAATCGAGATAGAATGGTCGCTTGGATGATAAGTTGGCGAACTTTAGCGTCGAAAAAGCCTAGCATAGGGATGAGACTCCTCAGCAGACCAACACATGTGGCAGCTACTTTCTTAGTGTGTGTCTGGTAGCTGAGTGAGGCATCCATCCAGACTCCCAGATTTTTTACAAGGGACTTGGGAGGGGGAGTAGGGCCCAAGGATGACGGCCACCAGTGCTCATTCCAGTGGCAGGTGTTTTTACCAAGGAGCAGCACTTCTGTTTTCCCGGCGTTCTGCTGTAGGTAGTTATCCGTCATCCATTGGGCCACTGCCGCAAGGCCATCTCTGAATCTAGAGGCCAAGATGGAAGGGCCTTCCGTGAGAGTGATGGCCAGCTGTGTGTCATCAGCATAGGACACCAGCGTCAGGCCCCACTCTTTGGCCACTGCTGCAAGTGGCTGCACGTAAAGGTTAAAAAGGGAGGGGCTCAAAGCAGAGCCCTGTGGAACTCCCTGTGTGATCGGATGGGGTTTGGATAAGAATGGGGGGCTAACACCCGAAAGGATCTGTCTTTGAAGAAGGAGACGAACCATGCCAATGCAAGGCCAGAGACTCCGACCATCTCCAGGCAATTAAGAAGGATGTCATGGGACACCGTGTCAAGGGCCGCGCTGGGATCAAGGAGAATCAGCGCAGCACTTTGACCGGAATCTAAAATCGTCCGGAGATGTTCGGAGGTAGCCAGGAGGGCAGACTCCGTGCTATGGCCTGGTCTGAACCCATTTTGAGATGGGTCCAGGATGTTATGCTGGTCCATATGTTGGGACAGGATGCCATTAACATGGGCCTCTGCAAGCTTGGACAACCATGGTAGCAGAGATATGGGACGAAAATTCTCTGGTTTTGATGGATCCAAAGCGTGTTTTTTAATGATGGGTGAGATCCAAGCTTGTTTCCAGGCTGTCGGAACACTAGCAGAGGAAAAGGAAAGATTGAGTATGGCAGCTAAAGTTGGCAGGAAAAAATTCAGTGAGTCCATGAAGTGGGCAGGGCTCATAGGGTCTGCAGGGGAGCCTGACTTTACTTTCCTACATAGTTTGTTAAGGTTGTCATGAGAGATTTCTGGGATGTGAGTTAATAGGGTACATTTAGGGATGGGATTCGTAGGGTTGATGGGATTGGGGGAGTGCTGTGGGAAGGAGCTGTAGATTTTTTTAACTTTCTCTATGAAGTATGTAGCAAGATCCTCGCAATATTGTGCAGACGTAATACTGGGGGATGGAGATCTATTGCTCTGAAGTTCTTGGACCAGATTGAAGACAATTTTGGCGGGGTTAGGACTCGAGTTAATTTTGTCTGCATAGAAAGTCGTGCGTGCGGCGCGAATGGCTTTATGGTACATTTTTAGTGTCGATAGATATTTGCTTTTATCCCCGTTATTGTACTCTTTCCTCCACGTGCGCTCGGCTTTTTTACATTCCTTGCGCAAGTATTTAAGGGTATCATTGTACCATGGCTTGGAGGGTGAGGTGCGCCATTTAGCCCATTTGGGTGGAATAAGAGCATCTAGTCCTTTGGTGATCCAGTCGTTAAAAGCACCATAGGTTATATCAATGTCCTGGTCACCTTCTCAATGGAAATCTCCTAGAGTGACGTGAAGGTCACTAGTTGATCATTTGTGCCATGGTCTTTTAAGGCGGTGGGTTGGATTGGTTTTATATATTGGACCCTTGACCAGTGTAGTTAATTTAACAAGATAGTGGTTCGTCCATCCCATTGGAGCAGGCATCTCACTTTTGACATCATGGATGTTGGTAAACGCCGGGTCCAAGGTATGTCCGGCAGAGTGTGTGGGGGACTGGATTAGGGAGTTAAGTTGTAATGCCGATAGATCTGCAAGAATATTTTTAATAGTAGAATCGATGAGTACATCAAAGTGGAGGTTGAGGTCACCTAATATAGGGAAATTTGCGGACTTAGTCACCAGAGAGTTTGCTGCCTCAAGAAAGGCTTCGATAAATCTTGAGGCAGGTCCAGGTGGGCGGTAAATATAAAGTCCCGACAGGGCAAAGTGTGGGCTAGTTGTGATTTCAAAGCAGGCACATTCACAACCGGGGAGATATTCTTTGATGAAAGTGCAAGAAAATTGCTTTTTGAAAATTACAGCGATGCCTCCTCCTCTTGTATCTCGATTTAGAGTCAGCATATGGTAGTCATCTGGAAGCGTGAGGTTAGGTATGGCAGACGTGCCATCGCGTAAGCAAGTTTCACAGAAAAAAAGAATGTCCGGGTTCTCATCACGTATGAGAGAATTTACCTCCAGGTAATGTTTGGTAAGGAATCTGACATTAAGTTGAAGGATCGTGAGGGGAGAAGCTTTAGGCACATCTTGTGCTTGTCGTAAACGACAGGGGCTGTTTGTAGTAAAGAGGCAGGATTTACATTGGAGATGCGTGTGGCCAAGAGTACCTGTAAAATCGACACATCTCCGTCCAGGGTTCAAGGCAAAGAGGTGATCTTTGTCATAATGAAGGGGTTGCTGTAAAGTCTGGCCAGGGGGACTGGCGAGAGGCAATGACTTGGTGCTGACGGGCACAGACGGGCTTGCCTTAGGCGCGCCCGCTGCGCCCGTCCGCTGCGCGTCCGGTGAGTACACAGATCTTTTCTTGTTTTTTGCAACTGTCTAGTTTTATCTGAAAAATGTAATTATACTGTTGTTATTAATCTGCGCTCCCTCTTGCTAGGGCCTCTCTATTATCTCTTTAGTAACCTTAACTTACTGTATACTGTGTTTGCTCTCTCTTTGCTTTCACAATTATTTCCTCATTTAACTCTTTACTATTTCTTGTCTTTCTTTTATTTTCAGGTGTGCAGGTTCAAACTCCTCTCCTGCCTTAACTATGTGATTCTGATTTCATCTGCCATCTGTTTTAGGTAAGTATCAGTCAACAAAGTAATTGCGACTCCTCTCCTGCCTTAACTATGCGATTCTGATTTCATTTGCCATCTGTTTTAGGTAAGTATCATTCAACACAGTAATTGCTTATCCTCTAAATGACATAACAATAGAATTCTTTTCCACTTATTGTGTCCTTCATTCCGTAGGCTTCGACTTGACGATTTCCAACTGCCACGTCGACCTCTTCAGACTCCTTCTACCTTAATGTTGATGCTTCGCCTCTGACTACATGAAACTCTGGGTCAGGGTTGGTTCGCTATTAAACCCCTGGACGGGTATCTAGGAATGTGCTAGTTTCCTTCGGACACCAGCGGATAAATAAATGACTGAAAAGCGAGCCGCGTTTCATTAATTGCGGTCGCCTCGAAAAACTGACTGACTGAACGTGAGTGCTTTTAATCACTCGCAAACGTTTCTTCAATACTCTACGGACATAACTCAAACTTCGTTCACTCTCTGAACTGACTACGTGAACGCAGATACCAAACTAAGGTTTTCTTCAAAGATTTCTCTCAGGAGACTGGAATATTTGTTTCCTACACTGTACGCTCTCAGGTGAAGTGCGCAGGATTCTACCAGCGCGCGCTCCACCAGAACTCGGCTGATGATGTCAGCCTGAAACACTAGACAGCGAACCTCGACTCCAGCCTAACAGCTTTTTTGGAGCTCCTTGTTCGCACTCTCTCGGACCATGTACTCTTGTTTAGATTCTGCATTGGGCTGTTGTAACTCTTATGTGAGATTACAGCCACTTGTGAATTTAGCCTCCTGACAGTCAGCATTAACATAGACCTCTGTTGAGTCATTCAGATAGTCCTGCACCATCGACTGAAGGTTGTCCACGGTTCCTCCATCTTGCTTACTTTTTTCTGGGACCTTTTGAGAAGCAAACCCAAGCTTAGTTAGCCAATCTTCTTCTTCGCCCAATGTTACTGTTGTGTCTGGTGCAGATGATCCGGTTGCCGGTGTCTTTAACGGCTGAGAGGTCACTTCTGCCACAACCACAGGTGCAGAAGTGGATTCTTTTGACTGGGGATGGCCTGCTGATGTACTGGCTTTTCCTTCAATTTTTTGCCGTTCTCTTTCAAACCTCATGGCTGACACAGCTAGCCAATGTTTGTACTTTGTAACATCTGCGTCACCAAAAGCAAAGAATGCTCTGCCTGCCAGTGCCTTTTTGTAGCGTGGATCCAGAATAGTAGCACAAATGTAATGCTGTTCTGAGTGGATCATTTGAAGACGTTCATCGCCAAGTAGGCGCTGTAAAAATTTCTCTGCCAAAACAAAAGCTTCTTGCTTTTCTTCATCTTTTTGAAACATAGAAGACACCGCCTTCAGTTGGTGCTCCAGCATGCGCAACAATGGGATAGCTTTTCCCAAATTACAGTCCTCCCTGCTGACTGCACGCGTGAAGACCTCAAAAGGACGAAGCATGTCTGTCAGGCTTCTAACTAGCTCCCATTGCGCCGCATCTAGCCTCAGGTCCTTCTGAGCTGTACCGAGTATTAAGAAATACTGATCGAGTACCGTAAACTGCTCATACAGACGCTCAAGCATGTAGAAGGTTGAGTTCCAACGTGTAGGCACCTCCTGGATGAGTGCTTTCACTGGCATTCGACGTTCATGTAGCAGGCCCCTCAGATGCTTCCGGGCCTTAAAAGAATGGCTGAAATGGTTGCACATTCTTCGGCAGGTAGTCACTAACTCGCACACTGGACTTTCTTCACTCAAGAATTTTTTAACAACCAGGTTTATACAGTGTGCCAAACACGGCACTCTGAAATATTTACCCAGCTCCATGGCCTTAACTACATTGGCGCCATTATCCGTGGAAACATAACCAATGGTGTGTTTTTTTGGGGACAGCCATTGAAAGACCTTTGTGTTAAACTCCTTCAAAATATTTTCTCCTGTATGACTTTTCTCCATGCCAAACATGGCTAGTGTTGCATGTTTCCGAGCAGCTTTAAAAACGTTGTCCGGATCAACACCTGCGTTTAGCTTTGCTTTAACCCCTGAAAAAGAGACCCAGTGTGCAGTGATGCACATGTAATCAGTGCCTGCGCCACTGCTCCACATGTCTGTTGTCAGATGTATAGTGTGAACAGCACTCTTCTGCAAAGCTGCCCCAATCACCTCCGGCACATCTTCATGTAGTGCTGGAACCGCAACTCTGGCAAAATAGAACCGGCTAGGAACCTTCCATTTAGGGCTGAGCGTTGCCACTAATTCTAGAAAACAAACCCCTTCCACAAAAGAAAAAGGGAGAAGGTCCAGAGCTAGCATTTTAGCCAGCTTAGTGTTATACAGATGCGTCAGTGGGTGGTTGCGATCAAATGGCGCTTCTGAAAACAGCGTGGTTCTAATGGTGGGCTGGACCATTTTACGGGATGATGAGGACTTCTTCGACCCAGTTACGCTGGATGATGAACTTTTTCGCATTGGTGTCTCACTCTCTCCCACACTCTTAGTGTGGCTCACAGGGGCTATGCTGACAGGGGTACTGGGTGTAAGTGAAGTGTTTGACGCTTCTTCCTCCTCGTCATCATCAGATGAAATATCAACGTATACAGTTTGTTGACTTCCAATTCGGTCTTCCTTGATCTCCTTTAGGTGCGCAAACCCTTGGACAGTGCGCTGTCTCTCAAGATGACCTCTCTGGCCTCCGGTACCATAGTTGGTACCAAACTTACCACGACTAACTGTAAGCTTACAAATGCTACAAATGGCTATGTTTTCCTTTTTTGGGCAAACACTAAAGAAGTCCCAAACTGCGGACTTGAAATGTCTGTGGGGGCCGGAAGAGGCGATACTGGTGGTGGTCATGCTGCTAATGCCAGATGAAGTGGAGGATGTGTGTTGCCGAACTTTACTACGTTGTGCACTTGCACCACCACTAATTGAGGTCGAGGTGGATGGAGGTCCCTTCTGGCGAGAAAGAAATATGGAAGCGGTAGGTGGTGGTGTACTAGTTAACTCCAATGATGGTGGTATTCCCATTGCCTCCTCGTCGACAACATCATCAAGCTCAGCAGCTTTTCGGGCTAGGGTCAAAATGTCTGTTTTCTACATGCCCACTGAGGCTGGAGTGACGTCTATGATGACTGCGTCGTCGTCGTGAGAGTCTTCATCAGCAGGAGTATACGCCATTTCTTGTTGAGCGTCATCACACTCCATAACTATGAGACTTTCGGGGACCTTCCTTTTACGCTTAGCTAACTTTGTCAGATCATGGTGTGCCTCACTCTCAGACGGCAGTGGTGGTTCCCAAGTTTGATCCACATCATCAGAAGGAGGTGGGCTTGAAGAAGATGTAGACACCATCCTTGATCTTTTCCTTGCTAGGGATGTGGAAGACAATAATGATGAGGAGTGGCTTCCTCAAATGATACCTTGGCTTGAATGTCGATTTCCTGATTTGCCCCTACTTCGGGAGGAACAACTATTGTGGGCACTTGTGCCCCTCCATGCATCTCTGCTTGCGCATCTCCTTGCGCATCTCCTTGCGCTGCCTCTCCTTCCACATGTACTTGGGCTTGTACTTGCACATGTGGTTGTTGTTGCGGCTGTGGTTGTTCAGCACTTGTCAGATGAGTTACAACAACCTGTGTTGATTGAGGGACATTGATGCTACTTTCTTGCGATGAGCCAACATCACTGGTCGATGGTGATTGAAGAAGTAGACTGGCTGCCTCTGCAGCACTCAAGGGCTTGGACTCAAGTTGGCGTGGTGGTGGTGGCACTGAGCCCAATGGAGCGGGGGTGCTGTTCCCAGCTTGGTCCCCAGCAGATCCCGCTGCTGCTGCAGGCGTACGTTTTTTTTATTCCCAAAAAATGTGGCTGGCGGCACACCAGTCTCCTTGGTAACTTGCTTCTTCTGCTCCTTACTGGCAACTTCTTGCTAGAGGAGCTACTGAGAACTTTTTTTGGGGAAATCTTCTTCAGAGGTCAGAACAGCAGGCCGAGTTGCAGAGTTGTCTGTGGCCATACATGACGTCGCGTGACGTTATACTGCACACACACACACCACTGCAGGACTTCTTCCTGGCACTGGTGGTTCTCTTGAGTCTTGTGCACCTAAAAGCAATGGAAGACAGAGGAACATCAGTTCAGTTATACACCCCAAAAAGTCGAAAAACATATAAAAATCAGCACAATCCCATGCCATCCATGCCCTCAATGATGTTTAAATTCAAGACACCCCACAGAAAGACTAGGCCCAGGCACCACTAACTAGCCCTGGGCAAAAGGCCCCAACAGCAGCCAAAGAAATCGAAAAACACAGAAAAATCAGTACAATCCCATGCCATCCATGCCCTCCATGATGTTTACATTAAAGAGACCCCACAGAAAGACTCAGTCCATGCACCACTCACTAGCCCTGGGCAAAAGGCCCCAACAGCAGCCAAAAAAATCGAAAAACACAAAAAATTAAGCACAATCCCATGCCATCCATACCCTCAATGATGTTTAAATTCAAGACACCCCACAGAAAGACTAGGCTCATGCAACACTCACTACCCCTGGGCATAAAGGATGAAAGCTAGGCAAAATGGGTGCAGGCCTGAGAACACTGCCTGCATTCAAAATGGCCCCTTGCCCCCAGGCACATGGCCAGGGCCTGCCTGTACCAGCACTCAAAATGGCCCCCACCGACATGGCCAGTCCCCATCAACCACCCAAAAAATCGGAAAACACAGAAAAATCAGCACAATCCCATGCCATCCATGCCCTCCATGATGTTTACATTGAAGAGACCCCACAGAAAGATTTAGTCCATGCACCACTCACTACCCCTGGGCATAATGGATGAAAGCTAGGCAAAATGGGTGCAGGTCTGAGAACACTGCCTGCATTCAAAATGGCCCCTTGCCCCCAGGCACATGGCCAGGGCCTGCCTGTACCAGCACTCAAAATGGATCCCACCAACATGGCCGGTCCCCATCAACAGCCCAAAAAGTCGAAAAACACAAAAAATCAGGACAATCCAATGCCATCCATGCCCTCCATGATGTTTACATTAAAGAGACCCCACAGAAAGACTCAGTCCATGCACCACTCACTAGCCCTGGGCAAAAGGCCCCAACAGCAGCCAAAAAAATCGAAAAACACAGAAAAATAAGCACAATCCCATGCCATCCATGCCCTCAATGATGTTTAAATTCAAGACACCCCACAGAAAGACTACGCCCATGCACCACTCACTACCCCTGGGCATAAAGGATGAAAGCTAGGCAAAATGGGTGCAGGCCTGAGAACACTGCCTGCATTCAAAATGGCCCCATGCCCCCAGGCACATGGCCAGGGCCTGCCTTTACCAGCACTCAAAATGGCCCCCACCGACATGGCCAGTCCCCATCAACCACCCAAAAAATCGGAAAACACAGAATAATCAGCACAATCCCATGCCATCCATGCCCTCCATGATGTTTACATTGAAGAGACCCCACAGAAAGATTCAGTCCATGCACCACTCACTACCCCTGGGCATAATGGATGAAAGCTAGGCAAAATGGGTGCAGGTCTGAGAACACTGCCTGCATTCAAAATCGCCCCTTGCCCCCAGGCACATGGCCAGGGCCTGCCTGTACCAGCACTCAAAATGGATCCCACTAACATGGCCGGTCCCCATCAACAGCCCAAAAAGTCGAAAAACACAAAAAATCAGGACAATCCAATGCCATCCATGCCCTCCATGATGTTTACATTAAAGAGACCCCACAGAAAGACTCAGTCCATGCACCACTCACTAGCCCTGGGCAAAAGGCCCCAACAGCAGCCAAAAAAATCGAAAAACACAGAAAAATAAGCACAATCCCATGCCATCCATGCCCTCAATGATGTTTAAATTCAAGACACCCCACAGAAAGACTAGGCCCATGCACCACTCACTACCCCTGGGCATAATGGATGAAAGCTAGGCAAAATGGGTTCAGGCCTGAGAACACTGCCTGCATTCAAAATGGCCCCTTGCCCCCAGGCACATGGCCAGGGCCTGCCTGTACCAGCACTCAAAATGGCCCCCACCCACATGGCCAGTCCCCATCAACCACCCAATAAATCGGAAAACACAGAAAAATCAGCAAAATCCAATGCCATCCATGCCCTCCATGATGTTTACATTGGAGAGACCCCACAGAAAGACTCAGTCCATGCACCACTCACTACCCCTGGGCATAATGGATGAAAGCTAGGCAAAATGGATGCAGGTCTGAGAACACTCCCTGCATTCAAAATGGCCCGTTGCCCCCAGGCACATGGCCAGGGCCTGCCTGTACCAGCACTCAAAATGGATCCCACCAACATGGCCAGTCCCCATCAACAGCCCAAAAAGTCGAAAAACACAGAAAAATCAGCACAATCCAATGCCATCCATGCCCTCCATGATGTTTACATTAAAGCGACCCCACAGAAAGACTCAGTACATGCACCACTCACTAGCCCTGGGCAAAAGGCCCCAACAGTAGCCAAAAAAATCGAAAAACACAGAAAAATCAGCACAATCCCATGCCATCCATGCCCTCAATGATGTTTAAATTCAAGACACCCCACAGAAAGACCAGGCCCATGCACCACTCACCACCCCTGGGCATAATGGATGAATTCTAGGCAAAATGGGTGCAGGCCTGAGAACACTGCCTGAATTCAAAATGGCCCCTTGCCCCCAGGCACATGGCCACGGCCTGCCTGTACCAGCACTCAAAATGGCCCCCACCCACATGGCCAGTCCCCATCAACAGCCCAAAAAATCGAAAAACACATAAAAATCAGCACAATCCCATGCCGTCTATGCCCTCAATGATGTTTAAATTCAAGACACCCCACAGAAAGACTAGGCCCATGCACCACTCACTAGCCCTGGGCAGAAAGGATGAAAGCTAGGCAAAATGGATGCAGGCCTGAGAACACTGCCTGCATTCAAAATGGCCCCTTGCCCCCAGGCACATGGCCAGGGCCTGCCTGTACCAGCACTCAAAATGGCCCCCACCGACATGGCCAGTCCCCATCAACCACCCAAAAAATCGGAAAAACACAGAAAAATCAGCACAATCCCATGCCATCCATGCCCTCCATGATGTTTACATTGAAGAGACCCCACAGAAAGATTCAGTCCATGCACCACTCACTACCCCTGGGCATAATGGATGAAAGCTAGGCAAAATGGGTGCAGGTCTGAGAACACTGCCTGCATTCAAAATGGCCCCTTGCCCCAGGCACATGGCCAGGGCCTGCCTGTACCAGCACTCAAAATGGATCCCACCAACATGGCCGGTCCCCATCAACAGTCCAAAAAGTCGAAAAACACAAAAAATCAGGACAATCCAATGCCATCCATGCCCTCCATGATGTTTACATTAAAGAGACCCCAGAGAAAGACTCAGTCCATGCACCACTCACTAGCCCTGGGCAAAAGGCCCCAACAGCAGCCAAAAAAATCGAAAAACACAGAAAAATAAGCACAATCCCATGCCATCCATGCCCTCAATGATGTTTAAATTCAAGACACCCCACAGAAAGACTAGGCCCATGCACCACTCATTACCCCTGGGCATAAAGGATGAAAGCTAGGCAAAATGGGTGCAGGCCTGAGAACACTGCCTGCATTCAAAATGGCCCATTGCCCCCAGGCACATGGCCAGGGCCTGCCTGTACCAGCACTCAAAATGGCCCCCACCGACATGGCCAGTCCCCATCAACCACCCAAAAAATCGGAAAACACAGAAAAATCAGCACAATCCAATGCCATCAATGCCCTCCATGATGTTTACATTAAAGAGACCCCACAGAAAGACTCAGTCGATGCACCACTCACTAGCGTTGGGCAAAAGGCCACAACAGCAGCCAAAAAGAATTGAAAAACACAGAAAAATCAGCACAATCCCATGCCATCCATGCCCTCAATGATGTTTAAATTCAAAACACCCCACAGAAAGACTAGGCCCATGCACCACTCACTACCCCTGGGCATAATGGATGAAAGCTAGGCAAAATGGGTGCAGGCCTGAGAACACTGCCTGCATTCAAAATGGCCCCTTGCCCACAGGCACATGGCCAGGGCCTGCCTGTACCAGCCCTCAAAATGGCCCCCGCCCACATGGCCAGTCCCCATCAACAGCCCCAAAAATCGAAAAAGTCAGAAAAATCATCACAATCCCATGCCATCCATGCCCTCCAGGATGTTTACATTAAAGAGACCCGACAGAAAGACTCAGTCCATGCACCACTCACTAGGGTTGGGCAAAAGGCCCCACCAGCAGCCAAAAAGAATCGAAAAACACAGAAAAATCAGCACAATCCCATGCCATCCATGCCCTCAATGATGTTTAAATTCAAGACACCCCACAGAAAGACTCAGTCCATGCACCACTCCCTACCCCTGGGTATAATGGATGAAAGCTGGGCAAAATGGGTGCAGGTCTGAGAACACTGCCTGCATTCAAAATGGCCCCTTGCCCCCAGGCACATGCCCAGGGCCTGCCTGTACCAGCACTCAAAATGGCCCCCACCCATATGGCCAGTCCCCATCAACAGCCCAAAAAATCGAATAACACAGAAAAATTAGCACAATCCAATGCCATCCATGCCCTCCATGATGTTTACATTAAAGAGACCCCACAGAAAGACTCAGTCCATGCACCACTCACTAGCCTTTGGCAAAAGGACCCAATAGCAGCCAAACAAATCGAAAAACACAGAAAAATCAGCACAATCCCATGCCATCCATGCCCTCAATGATGTTTAAATTCAAGACACCCCACAGAAAGACTAAGCCATGCACCACTCACTACCCCTGGGCATAATGGATGAAAGCTAGGCAAAATGGGTGCAGGCCGGAGAACACTGCCTGCATTCAAAATGGCCCCTTGCCCCCAGGCACATGGCCAGGGCCTGTCTGTACCAGCACTCAAAATGGCCCCACCCACATGGCCAGTCCCCATCAACAGCCCAAAAAATTGAAAAACACATAAAAATCAGCACAATCCCATGCCATCCATGCCTTCAATGATGTTTAAATTCAAGACACTCCACAGAAAGACTAGGCCCATGCAGCACTCACTAGCCCTGGGCAAAAGGTCCCAACAGCAGCCAAAAAAATCGAAAAACACAGAAAAATCAGCACAATCCCATGCCATCCATGCCCTCAATGACTTTAAATTCAAAACACCCCACAGAAAGACTAGGCCCATGCACCAATCACTACCCCTGGGCAAAAGGCCCCAACAGCAGCCAAAAAAATCGAAAAACACACAAAAATCAGCACAATCCCGTGCCATCCATGCCCTCCATGATGTTTACATTAAAGAGACCTTGGGTTTGGAAGGGGCACACTACTCAATTCAGTAAAGTTTTTGTAGCTGTGTGGTGCTTCGTGGTATCACTCTCCGATACAAGTGTGTGGAAATAATTTTTGTGGTTGCACCCCCATAAATCTGGGGTATGTCCCCCGGGCTCCAGTCAATCCCCCTGTGTAGAGGTTTCAATAAATTCATGCACTAATTTCACTGGTTGAAACTTAACGTTTTATTTCATCATGTTTTCATCACAAGGATGTAAAGTTCATAATGGATCATCTTCATTCATGAGCAAACAATTCTAGCTTTTCCAGCTAACATTTTGATTTTCCCAATGCATTTCGAGATACAAAATGCCTTCTTCCAGGGGATACTCCTATAAACCGAAACAGAATAATGCCACTATCAATATTGATTTCATAAACTGAATGCACACAATAAATCATGGTAAAACATATACATCATTGACCTGCGCTGTTGTTTATTGGGGGGATTGACTGGAGCCCGGGGGACATACCCCAAATACATTAAAGAGACCCCACAGAAAGACTCAGTCCATGCACCACTCACTACCCCTGGGTAAAAGGCCCCAACAACAGCCCAAAAATCGAAAATTCCAAAATTGTAGTTGCAGCAACTGTAATGCCCCAAACAAACTTACTTGTGAAATTTCTAATCCAAAAGTGATTCAAAGAAAGTCAAAAAGGCCTCAAATCCAAATATCCAGCAGCATCCACAAAAAGTAATCCTTCCAGGTCAAGATCCGAATGAAAGTGACCAGCACATGAAGAAAGCACTGGGAGGAGCCTGCTGGACAGGAACAGGAAGTTGGAGACTGTGGGGCACTGCCTTCCTCCCACCACACCCCCCCCCCCCCCCAAATGGACTCCTTGCAAAAAAAAGTGCAGGCAAATGT
The DNA here is from genome assembly GCF_964263255.1 of Lissotriton vulgaris. Taxonomy (NCBI): domain Eukaryota; kingdom Metazoa; phylum Chordata; class Amphibia; order Caudata; family Salamandridae; genus Lissotriton; species Lissotriton vulgaris. Next base: position 1,114,896,030 of record NC_141687.1, read on the forward strand.
CAACCTGAGGAGTTATTCTGATAAAAATCATAATTTTCAGAAGGTTTATGCTGCTTGCTGGTGGATTTCTTGTGCAGAATTGCAAATTCTGTAATTTCGCGAGTGCGAGATTGTTGCTGCCCGCCGCATCTACGTGTTCGCAATTGCGAACTCTCGCGATGCGTGCTGTGCAAGGTGGCAAGCCGCGATTACGTAATCGCGGTCGCCAAACTCCCGCGGGATCCCGCAGCAAGATCCAAAATGGCGCAGCACTCGCAAAATATCGAGAAAAACAACTCGGCAAACGCTGAATGACAGTAAGTGTACGCCGCGCGCCGCAATATTGTATCACAAAGCCAAAAAATCCACCACGTGCGAATTTGCGGATTTTCGGCAAATTCGCGAGAGTTCGCGCATTGCGAATTCACTGAAAATCCGCAAAATCTACGAGCGGAACGGATTTTACGCCCATGCTTAGTCCTGGTGCTGTCTAGATAGCTCCTATAGCTAGGCCTCCAGTTTAATTTACAAACAGCCAAGTTTTTAGACTTCTGCGAAAGGTCATCAAATCGGGAGACAATCGTAGTGCCACCGGGAGGGCATTCCAGGCGACAGCAGCCCCTCGGCTGAATCTTCTACCCCGCCAACACACTTTCCTAGTGCGTGGGATCTTAATCAGTCCCAGAGTGGCTGACCTAAGGAGTCTGCCTGGTCTGTACCAGTGAAAATATTGCCTTAGGAACGCTGGACCAATTCCATGGACTGCCTTGAATACAATACACATGGTTTTGAATAAGATCCGATTCCGCACTGGAAGCAAATGCAGCTTCACAAGTTCGTGCGAAATGGGTGCAAACTTGGGCAAGCCTGTGAGGAGGCGAGCTGCTGCGTTCTGTAATATCTGTAGCTTATTGAGCACTCCTTGCTGGGCTTCAAGGAGTAGACTATTGCAGTAATCAAGTCGTGTAAGCACCAAGGCCGTCACCACAGTTTTTTGCAGTCAACTGGAAGAAACGGGAGAACCTTCTGAAGGATTTTCAGCATCCAGTGAATAGATGAGGCTAAAGCATTTACCTGGGGTCTGAACGAGAGTCTATCATCTATCTTAACCTTACTGACCGGGATGGGGAGAATCCCCATCTCTTCCGGCCACCACCTCGGGCTCCAGAAGTTGACCATGGAGCCAAACAATATCACTTCGGTTTTGGCCGAGTTAAGCTTTAAGCAATTCCTGGCCATCCATGTGCTCACAGCAGTCATGCATTCCTGGAACTTACCGGCCACGTCATCCTCTCTCCCTGGTAGCAGAGACACCACTATCTGTGTGTCGTATGCGTAACATGTTAATTCCAACCCATAGGAGCGGATGACCGGGGCCAAGGAGGAGACATAGACATTAAACAGGGTCGGGCTAAGCGAGGACCCCTGAGGGACCCCGCAAGGTGGTTGAAAGGGTTTGGACTCAAAGTCACCCAATGCAACCACCTGGACCCTGTTAGTCAGAAAAGATCTCAAGATGTCTAGGGCCTTCCCCTGTACCCCGCATTCTACTAACTGGTCCATCAAGATGGTATGGTGGACCGTATCAAAGGCCGCCGATAGGTCCAGCATAACCAAGGCCGCCCGACCCCCTAAGTCCATCACTTTCCTGATCTCTTCTGTTGATTTGATATGGGCGGACTCCGTACTGTGGCCAGGTCTAAACCAATGTTGTGAGCTGTCTAGACTTTGAGTGGTTCCTAGGTATGCACTGAGCTGGATATTCATGATTCTTTCTATGATCTTGGCCAGCAATGGTAGTCTTGCAATCGGCCGATAGATGTTGGGGTCAGTAATATCTAAGTTGAGCTTCTTTATTAGGGGTTTGACAGAGGCCCACTTCCAGCTCGATGGAAAATCCCCTATCTTGAATAGCTGGTTAAATAATACTGCTAGAGTATCGGCTATGGGGGCTGCTGCCTGCTTTGCTACCATTGCCAGGCAGGTGTCATGAGGTGAAGCTGATTTTATGCTCAACAGCTGCCTCTTGATCTCTTCTCCCTTAACTGGAGCATAAGCAAGCAGTTTAATGCCCTGTGTGTCCGCAGTCAGGCTCCTAGACCTAGATTCATGCAGGCTCTGTAACAACTGAGCATCCAAGGATACAAAAATCCTTTCAACCTTGTTTGTGAAAAACTGAGCTAGGTTTTCACAGAGTTCCTGGCTAGGTGGCGTAGCTGCTGCCTTGGGCGTGGTCAGGCTTGCAACCGTGTAGAATAGTTCCTTAGGGGAATTTTTAACCCCAAGGATGCGGTCCGTAAAGTAGGATTGTTTGAGTTGTCTAATCCGCTCTTTGTAAATTCCCTGACTAGCTGTATATTTCTTTTTTCCGGCCTCACAACATTTTTTTTACGCCAGGCTCGTTCTAGTTTTTTGCACTCGAGCTTGAGCTCCCTGAGTTCCTTTGAATACCAGGGGGCTGACGGAACCGTGCGGGAGGGGTGCCAACTTTTTGGTGGGGCCAAGATGGTGCAGGCCTGATCAATCCAGATGTCATAGGTTACTGCAGCTTCATCTGCCCCTCGGGACAAAGAGACCTTAGAGGCCACCAACAACTCCTCCAAGGTAGTCCCCTCTATTTTATTCGAGGCTGTGCTAATCCTGGCTTCCTTCTTGTTCTGTCGCGCCCTTTGTGATGTCATGCCTAATATACAAAACCAAACCACGGCATGGTCTGACCAAGCTACGAGCTCTGAATGACAGAATTTAAATTCTGGGTGATTCGTGAAAATCCCTTCCAGGGTATGGCCGGCCATATGAGTAGGACCTGTGACCAACGGTACTAGCCCTAGCCCTTCCATTAAGTCTTTTAGTGCCGCTGTGTCGCTATCTTGACTTCATTCCAAATGGAAGTTAAAATCTCCCAAGACCGTATAAGCCTGTGCACACAGTGCTTCTTCTAAGAAGTTGGCCGCTGCACCCAGAAACTGTGTCTTAGTGCTGGGTGGTCTATATATCAGACAGCCCTTGAATGATTGATGGTCTGATAGAACTAAATTAAAAGCTAAGATCTCGCATGAATCAAATGATTGCGGGAGGAAGCTACCTTTAATCGAGGGGTGATAAATGACTGCAAGACCGCCCCCTCTTTTCTGTGGCCTATCTAATGTGTAGCTCAGGTATTCTGCTGGGGTCGCATTCACTAGATCCGGGCCAGAGGCCGAATCCGTCCATATCTCCGTAAGAAATGCTATTTTAATTTGGTTATCTTGAATCAACTTGGCAATCTCTAGACTATGCTTGACCAATGATCTTGCATTGATCGGGAGACAGTCATGATCGCTCGTCTTGGTTTCCCCACTGATCCTAGACCGCGGGGTCAATGACTGAGATTGGCTCATAAGAATATCCGGGATGTGTTCCTGACATACATGACAGACATGAGGGCCTCCTTGAGTGCTCCCATCCGGCCACAGTGCTTTACAATCTGTCTTTCTCTTCCCCACATTCATACCCAGGAGTGTGTTACGCCCATAAACATTACGTGGGGAGCTGCCTGAGGTGAAACGGCCAGGGATCATGGCGCTAGGTGCAGAACCGGTGCGGACGGGCGCAGACGGGCTTGCCTTTGGCGCAACGCCGGCCCGCCCACTGCGCGCGTCCGCCTAGAGCGCTCACCTTGGCCCAACCCAAGATGGCGGCTGTCCGGGCGAGCGCTGGATGACAATCCCCCCTTCCTGTGCCTCTGATGTGCGTGAGACACAGCCCCTAGCTATGCGCTTTGATAGTACGTTTAGCAGTGAGTTAAATTCATTAAAAATACAGATTTCAGCGAAATATTAAAATGTTTAAAAATTCAGCAATTGGATTCCCAGATGCCCAGAATACTTGTCAGTGCAAAATCTCCATAGCAGCAATGAGATAAGCAACGTTGTGACCTGCTCCCGGCTCACGGCTTAGGAGCTATCAGCTTCATGGGGAACTGCCTACAATAACACAAATCTTCCCCACCAGTGTTGGGGAAACAGCTAGCCCATCCAACCGAGGGCCCTTACCCAATGTCCTCCCAGCGCAGAGTAAGAAACACTTCCTTTTGGAAAGGGGTGTTTTGGACCGCTCCCAAATGTATTGATCAGAATGGCTTTCTGAAACGGATAGCATATGTTGCCCTTCCCCTCCAGTTTAAGGAGGGCATCTCTCCACACCTTAGGCAACACCTGGCATATGCTACATCCCCAGATTTCATCTGAGACCATGTACACTTTAGAGTCACCTCACAAGCTGACAGCCATTTCTTAATGTCCTCACATTAGAAATGTTGGTTTCACTCTTGTCGGTTGTTGCATTTCCCCACTTCGTCATTTGTGTCAAATCTCATGCAACTTGCCACCTGCATGCTCATTGCTTGCGGTGTCCAGTATACAGGTTGCAACCCTCTGAGGTGAGGCCGTACCCATAGTAGTGCCTCATTCTACCTCGTGAGGCACCACAGAACTTGTGCCTGTGAGTGTGGCTGGAATTGTCTGGTGCGACCCATATCAACATGTAACAGTCATTGTACCTCATTTCCAGGGAGGTATGGAATTTGCTCCTCTTTGTTGTGTGTGACTGGAATTGATTTTGGACCCATATCAATGTCACCAGGCATTGTGCCACATTTCCAAGGAGGTACAAAATTTGCAACTCTTCATAGTGTGTGGCCAGAATTGTCTAGTGCGCCTAGTTTCAACATGCAACAGATGCTGTGCCTCATTTCCGGGGAATAACAAAAATACAAAACATCCCCCCAGGAATTGTTTAAGAACAAATTCTGATTTTCAAACAGTCACAACAGTGATCATAAATCCACTAGAGCAGGGAATGACACAAACATTTTTGATTTTTAATTTTGTTTCTTTGAATCGCCACATGGCAACATAAATACTAAGATTCCAAACACATTTTATAGTAGGATGGATGGGAATTGTGCCCCTACCATTCTTCTTGAGCCAAGGGGTATATGCCAATAATTGAGGGCTCATTCGTGCCTAATTTTGAGTAGTGGATTACTTGCACCTTATCAAGATTTGTTCACAGTTAATGGCTTTTTTGATTAATATTTCTGTACTTCTGGCGTTATCAAAGAATTCCGGTAATCATCACCGCTTAGAAACTCTGTTACTTTCATACTGACCTCCGCACGGCGGTCCAGGATGTCCTAACTTGGGATGCACATACCCCATTCTGATATTGAAGGACTGATTCTTTGACCAAGCTCTCTTCTGTTCTTGGTCTTCAATTCATCCTGATGAAAATTCCATACTGGATTCATCGAATAGATACTTATCCGGTTCCAGCTGTTGACCGAAAGTGACTGCCACAAGAAATAGGACAATCCAGCACGACTATTCTAAACTAGATTAAACCGCCCTGAATAAGTCCCTAGTGGACGAAATGCGTCGGCTGTGCAATCCTTTTTTTCTCGCTGTTTGGAATAAATAAGAATCGAAACCTAGGAATTCTTTTTTTGTGATTATTAGACTTACAATTGGGTTTACTATCTCTATTTGTGTTGTACACCTGTGCGTTTATGTACATTTTATAGTAGTGTATAACACCTTTTGATTTTAGTACGGAAAATCAAAATACTATACATAACATGACTTTCTTGTTACAATCCATAAAATCCAGAATCACCAAAGATTAATAAATGAGCAAAGCGATGTTGGGCGTCGACGTTTCGGTCCACCGTCCGTCTAAACGATCCACAGGACCATCATCAGGAAAAAAAGTTGCACATCTATATCTTTAACTTCCAGCCGGAAGTGGCTCTATGCTAGGGGATATTAATATCCCAGAACTAGGCGTTTGATGATTCTTATCACCTACAACTCGTAATTAAAGCGAGTATCCTGCATTAATAGCAGGACCTTTTAGAAAAGCGTTTAACTCACTTGTAGAGAACCACAGTGTTGGCTCCACGCAGACCCGACTTCCAAAGACCAGGGAGGTACTAAGTTTGTAGCTCTTCATTGCATGCGTGACTGGAACTGTCTGGTGTGACTCGAAGCAATTTTCACCAGACGTTGTGCCTCATTTCCATGGAGGTGCAGAGGAGCACATGTATTTTCCGTTGTGCCCGTATTGCCTTGGTGCTACTTTGATTGACGTGTGTCTGATGGGGTGCTTCCTCCTTCTAAGAGGCTCCCCTGCTTCATCCCCCATTCATTGATTCTTCCTTTATGCCCTCAGTGCGGCTGATCAACTGCCCTCTCCTCACCTGGCCCAATGACATTTTGTTGCCAGGTGGCATTATTCGGCTTGGGAAAAAAGAGTTATTGACTGAACAGAGGAACACTTAGAGAGCGATTGGAAGCAGGTCAAAAGACTGTGTGACCCCCACTGTGCTCCTCATATCTGGGCTGATGCTGGAAGGCACAGTGTGGAATCTTTTAATTGAATGACTATCTCCCTAAGCCACTTCTGCTTTGCAGCCAGTGGGTTAACTTCCCAAGTGGTGGGCAACCCCCATTTATCGACTGTCTCCTAATTAGCCCTGTTACCTACTCCTTGCTTTTTTCCTGGGACCCTGACTAAGTGTGACTCAGGCTGCAATTGGCCTAGTACCAAGGGAAGGGTGGTTTATCTCTAACCTGTCAGCAGTGGATAGTCGGTGGTTAGCTGAATGGTGGGGGAGGGCTTAGACCAGGGCTTCTGCATTTGTGTTATCAACACACCTGCCCCACATCAGTGTCTTAACATTACAGAGATGTGTGCATGTGATGTGAGTGTGCTCCATACGGACCTGCCCCATGTCAGTGCACCGCATAACGGTGCTGAGTGAGTGTGTGGGAATGAATGCATGAGGACTGCCTGATAATAATGACACCACAAGGATGTGTTGATTCATTGGGTGTGGGACAGCTCCTGGCTGCCCCCTGCCCTTGGACACCCACCCCGACAGACCAAAACCGGGACCTCAGCTTCATCCTAGACTCCTCCCTCGCCTTGACCCACCAGATCAACGCCGTCACCTCCACCTGTTTAAACTCCCTCAGCATCCTCCGAAAGACTTTCAAGTGGATCCCCTGAACACAGAAAGACCCTCACCCACGCACTTATTACCAGCAGACTGGACTACAGCAACGCTTTCTATGCCGGAATCAACAAAACCCTGTTACACACGCTCCAAACCATACAGAACACTGCAGCCAGACTCATTCTTGGAACCCCATGACACGAGCACATGACCAGCACCTACGAGACCTCCACTGGCTCCCCATCGAGAAGAGAGTAACCCTCAAGCTACTCACCCATGCCTACAAATCCCTCCACAACATTGGACCCAAACACTTCAACAAAAGAGTCTCCTTTCAAAGGAACCTTCGCTCCACTGACCTCACCCTGGCAGAGACCCCACGCATCTGCTGAACCAGAGCTGGCGAAAGAGCCTTCTCCTACATCGCAGCAAAGACTTGGAACAAGCTCCCAGTCAACATCAGACGCTCCCCCACTCTGCACTCTTCAGGAAGTGCCTCAAGACCTGGCTCGTCGACTGATTCGGAGCTGCACCCCCCTCGCCCCCCCACCCCCGCCCCCAGTGTCTTGAGACCCTCCTGGATGAGTAACGCACTTTATAAACCCCTGATTGATTGATTGATTGATTAATTTGTTCCCTAAAAGAATATACTTTTGGCATTGGGGTTTACCCATGTAGCCTTGGCCCAAAGTGCAGTAAAAAGGGTTGTAATTATCTGTGTTTACACATTTTTTATATTGTTGTGATCTGGGGTGCACCATATAACTGTGTGTTATTGAATTATTATAATTGCTAGGGCGTGCCATGTTCTGACAACGTTTTACACCGCATAAGGATGATGGGGTTTTTGCACACTTCTAATGTCATTTTAACACATTTGGGCCTAGTACTGCTAGTAATATATCCAAATGTGATTTATGCCCAGAAATACATGGTTTACATTGTGTTAATAAATGTGTGTGTTGAATATAAATGTTATTTACATATGCCACATGTGAAGTTTTGTTTGTGACACTCAGTGTGTTAGTGCTGTGCCAATGCTTTACGCATTGCCTCTGTGATAAGCCTGACTGCTCAGTGCCAAGCTACTCATGGGTGAGTGAAGGTTACACAGTGAGTGTAATCACCCAACACTGATGGAGTGGTAGGTTCTGCTTGGCTAGGGAATGACCTCAGCTAATCTGAAAGTGCCAGTTCTAACAACAATTCATACAGGTTCATTCTTGTACCTCTTGGTTGTGTGCTGCCTCAGCATTGCAACATCTTCCTCAGCTCTGGGTACATAAGTCTCTGAAAGATTAATGTCAGTGATGTGTGCTGCTGTGCTGCCTACTGTATAATTGTTATTCCTTGTGCTTATTTATACCAGTATATTGCAGCAAGTTCCTAGCTATATATATTCCACCCATTCAGTCACCAATGCTCCCACAATTCAGATAACCATACATTCTCTGTCTGTCATATCCTGGGCTGCCTGTGCTGTATGTTCCCTGACGTCATCACTATTTTCCAGCTCGGTTTTGATCGAACTGCACACCAACACGTGGGTCCAGATAAAGCTCGGCAACGGCACACACCTTTCCAGGCGCATTCCAACCACCAACGGCCTAAAGCAAGGGTGCGTCTTAGCACCGACCCTTTTCAACCTATTTACAGCCGACTTACCAACTGCCCTAGAAACCTGTAACGCGCACGCTCCACGCTTGGGGGGCAAAGCGCTGCCTAGCTTATCCTACGCAGACGACGTGGTCCTGGTCAGCCACACTAAAGTAGGTCTCCAAAACCTCATTAATGCACTGCATGGTTATGCCGAAGCGAACCTGTTAGAAATAAATATCGACAAGACCAAAGTTCTGTCTATAAATGGGAACAAAAAGCTGCACACTTGGTTCCTTGGAACAAAGGTTGTCGCAAATTGTTCAGAGTACAAATACCTTGGAATATTGTTCGATAAAGGAGGTCACTTTATGAACCAACTAGAGGCAATCAAGAGGAAAGAGATGCTGATAGCTACCGCGCTTAAACAGCTAAAGTCTAATCTGAATGGTCCCACTCTACTCCCACTGCTCCGTGTGGCACAAGTCAAGCTAGAGTCATCTATAACATACAGCAGTGAGGCTCTAAAAGGCATAGATGAGAAATTGCTGGACACAACCATTGAAAAGGCATACCAACTTCTCTTTAATCTACCAACCTACACCTCACAAGCCCAGATCCGGTTAGAGTTTGGACTGACCTCCCAAAAGCTTGCAAGAAGAGGTTCATACATAAAGTGCTGGCAGAAAATAAAGAACTTGCCAGAAAATTCACTGAACCATCTGCTATGGCTAGACCTAAGCAGCTCTCTTCAACTGCCGTCGAAAACTTTTCTAGAGAAATCCCTGACTGTCACAGGTCTAAAAGAACTATGAGAAACTCCTTTACCGCATGTGCAATTCAAGCGTGGTGTAAACAAGAGCATAAAAAATCAATCGCACCTGGAAGATAAAGCGACCTTTTCACAAAGGCGACACGCATGGATGACTTTGTCCACATACAAATCGCCTGGGCTACAAGCATACTTTGGTCTGGGGTATGGCAGGAAATCAAAAGAAGCCTTTTTAAAACATAGGCTAGGAATTCTACCCTGTATTCCGCATCTGCAACCATGGCTGAGAAGGGGCTGGGGGACAAAATGCAGGCTGTGCGGGGCAGAGTATGAAGACTTCGAACATCTACTATGCACCTGCCCAAGGCTGAAAGAGGAAAGAGTAGCCCTGTTAAAAACTGCCTTCAATGAACTAAAAATCCGCACACGCAGACAAGCGGTTCTTGCTTGCTTCGACCCAGGCCTTCCCCCATTAAATGGGAAGATGGTCAAATTCCTGAAATGTCTGGAACTGAAACTAAAAAATCTGGAAGATGGCACCAGACCGGACTTGTTGAATGTTGGCCAAGACACCACATTTGGACCTCACACCTGCACCAAACTGTTTTTATCAAAATTCTCTTGTTTTAAAAATAATATATTTTTTTGCTAAAAATCTTTTATCCGAAGGTATGAGTTATCAATGTACTTTTGTAATGGTTTTAATTAACCTAAAACAATAAAATTACTAACTCTGTAGATTGCATGTACTTTCCTTTGCATGTTCTGCTGAGTGTTTCATTTAAAAGTCATGCCATACACTTTGGTTTGTGGGTATTGTAAACAAGTCTGTTTAATGAAGTACTAGTGCGTGGTTGTTTTGTTAAACTAACATGCACTGATCAGCAATCAATTAAAGGCCTCTGTTTCCTGCTGTCTTTATTTCCTGCAGGAATATCTGGTATTTTATTTTGTTTTGTACAACAACTGCTAACTAGTTAAGGGCCTTAGGGCCAGACGTAGGTCGCCAAATGCCGGTTGGTAACGGCCCATTTCGGCCGTTACTGACCGGCATTTGGAGATTGAGATTTAGGGGGCCTAATATTTACCGATTCGGTAAATTTACCGAATCGGTAAATCTAGATGTAGGAGGCACTGAAAACAGTGCCACAGGCCCTTAAGAATTTGAAATACCATTTCATGGTTAATAACGAATTCCTGAGTACATGCACATCTGTGCATGTACACCCAAAGGGCATGTATGTGTGTCACATGGCACACAAGCCAGAATAAGGGGTGCAACAGGGTGTCAAAGTGACACCCTGTCCCCCTTGACAATTCGGTAATTTTACCGAATTGGTATTTACAGATTCGGTAATTGCCATTGATTCCTATGGGCCTCAAGGCTCATAGGAATCAATGGCAATTACCGAATCGATAAATACCGATTCGGTAAAATTACCGAATTATTACCTACATCTCATTTACCGAATCTAGAATACTGAATCGGTAAAATTTGGTATTCTAGAGTCGGTAAATGAGATTTACTTACATCGGGCCCTCAGTTTCCTGTCCTTGTTTCCTGATGGAGACTGTTTTTGATTGGCAGGCAGCACTCTCCAGATGCACGACAGGCTATAAATATCACATTCAAAGTATGGCTGTCCACTTGGCTTTGTCAATCCATCTGGAAAAGAGCTGAATCTCCTGCCGTCACTGCATGTGGGTTCCGAGCTCTGCTGCCTGCGAAAAAAGCAACCGGGAAACTGTCAGGTGGAAGATGTGGGCTTGCATTCTCTATTGGAATCCCATCCTTTTGAGATAACTTTCTTCTACCTGGAACCCTGGAATCTGGTCATTCATCCAGTGCTCCTGGGTCTCTATTGCATGACTCTCACTGCAGCCTAACTGTTAGGGCTCAGGGGCAAAGCGGGAGTCATTGATTTGTGTTCAGGGTCAGAGCACACACAAGGAGATAACACTTTACAGACGCTCCCCAAACCCTTCTAAAGAGACCCCTATCACGTAAGCCGACGCTTGGCTTACTGACCGCGTCCGTGACCACGCCCCACCTCACTTCCGTGTTTCCCGAGTGGCGTCCTGCGTGTCCTCTCCTGAGTTTCGTGCTCATTCCTGGTGCTCTTTTGGAAGTTTTCCCATCCTGGAAAATTGGTATTTTGTTTGTTGGCAGCTCTTCCCTTTGCTGCTTTACATTCCTGTTAGTGCTGCATTTTCTAGCGGAGATTGCCTGATCTTGCTTGACCCTTTGTTTATGTGTCTGCACACGCTAAATTTGAGCGTTGGTTTGTTCCGCTCTGTCCTGTTCCTCTGGAGTCGGACATCGCTTGTCTAAACCCTTCCCTGAGTGTGTTGCTGTTCCGCTCCATGCTTTTCCCTGGAGCCGGACGGCACACCTCTTGAGTGTGTGTCTGCTCCGCTCTCCCCTGTCGGTAGAGCCGGCCGGAACACCTAAATTCCTCCCCTAGCCTTTTGGCCCCCTGTAGTTATTGTATCCTATCTGAGGAGGTCCGTTATTATTTTTCTCATTATTTGGGGATACTTATTTTGTTTCATTTTCTTATACCACAAACTTCCCTGGTAAGAATGGTGTGTGAGAGTGTCCTCATTCAGCACAATTAACCGTGATATGTTGAAAGCCTTTGATATCACGCTACTGCTTTGGATCCCTTTCTGAAACTCCTGTTTTATGCTGGCCTCATAAAGACCTGGGGTACGTGTGATAAGACACTGAATACATATCAATGTATTAACAGGATATAGAGTATATAGAAAGATAGTGTATAGTTATTGTTTTCTTTCCAGCATCTGTTCCTTGCTGCTCCAGACTCCTCAACACCCTTCAACCACGTATGGGGAGAGTGGTGGACACTCCTTGGTTTTATTCCCCCATACTTTTGGAGAGCAGTTCCTAAGAGTGGTTATATCACATTCCATTCTGGGTACTGTTTTTTGGAAGTTAGGGGTGTTTATTTTCGCTCCTGTGGAGTTTGGCTAATCCCTTACCTAACAGAAAGATAATCCCACAAATTGTCCTCCACCCGAGCGGAGATGAATACTGAAGGGGCAAGTTCAGAACAGGGTTTCCATTCTACCTTACAGACTCCCACTGTAGAAGAGTTAGCTGTAGCCTTAGTGGATTTACAGGCAGAGAAGGAAAAAGATAAAAGAAGTGAAAATCAAAGACTCCAAACAGAAGTGATGCAGTTGAAGGCTCAAGAATTAGTAAATACCAGAGAGACAGGCACTATTTCTAAGACTAGAAAGAACTACATCCAACCCACTAGATTTTCATTACCCTCTGCGCACTCTGGTTTAAGTTCCCAAGAAGATTCCGAAATAAACCCCCCTGTACAGGTTACAGTTCACACACCTAGTCCAGTGCCTCTTGCCATGCCAGAAAGGTTTTCAGGAGATAGTGCAAAGTTCAGTATTTTCATGAATCAATGCCAACTACAGTTTTTGTGTAAAGCATCTGCTTTTCCAGATGATGCAGCAAAAGTAGCCTTTATTATATATTATTTAGCAGGCAATGCAGCCGAATGGGCGGTGCCTTTGGTGGAAAACAACAATCCGTTGTTGTATAATTTCCCCTTGTTTCAGGAAAAGATAAGAAGTCTCTTTGCCAAACACACATATATGCAGGCTAGTGATAATGCTCTTCTCAATTTAAAACAAGGATCAAAGGATCTCCTTTCTTATATCACTAGCTTTAACATGTTAGTGGCAGAATCGTATTGGCCCGAGGATAAAAAAACTTCTTTGTTTTATCGAGGACTTTGTGATTAATTAAAAGATCTCTTATCCCAAATTGTGAATCCTCCGGACGACTGTCCCTCCTTTACAGAGTTAACAGTCAAGTTAGATCATCGCTTACATGAAAGGAAGGAAGTAAAAACGCGCTTTGGATCTCCCAAATATGTATTGATACGTTCAGAGAAAAAAGAGATCAAGGATAGCTCTGAACCAATGCAAATAGGAGGGTTACGAGGACCCCTTTCTTTGGAGGAAAAAGCAAGAGAAGACATTTATCCATTGTATTGAGTGGGACAGACAGGTGCCGCCTCCTCATGTCTTCCTGAAATGTACGAGGAATTCCAGTCTAATTTTAATGAGTTAGAATCCACCAGGCTGCCACCTCATCGCAGCTATGATTGTAGAATAGATTTGATACCTGGGGCAGACCTCCCTTGCAGTAGAGTTTATGCTCTCACTCCCTCAGAAACAGAGTATCTAAAAACCTATCTGGATGATATGTTGAAGAAGGGATTCATCAGACATTCCACCTCCCCTGTGTCATCCCCTTTGTTTTCCATAGACAAGAAGGAAGGAGGTTTAGGAGCTTGCCTGGACTATTGCGCCCTAAACAAAGTTACTATTAAGAACAAGTATCCTCTCCCTCTCATTCCTGTTCTTTTAGATCAAGTGAGGGGTCAAGATTTTTATGAAAATAGATCTTAGAGGGGCATATCACCTCATCAGAGTCAAACAGGGGGATGAATGGAAAACAGTGTTCAGGACAAAGTTTGGATTATATGAGTATTGCGTAATTCCCTTTGGCTTATGCAATGCACCCGCTGCTTTCCAATATTTCATCAATGACATATTCAGAGAATATCTAGATATTTTTGCCATTGTGTATATAGATGATATTTTGATATACTCTCAGTTAGAACAGGAACAGGTCATTCATGTTAAGAAAATACTGAGCAAACTGCAGAAACACCAATTATTTGCTAAATTGGATAAAAGTACATTTCACACAACTCAAATTGATTTTCTGGGATTTATCATATCTCCTGACAGTATGCAAATGGACCCTCATAAGATTGATGCACTGGTTCATTGGGCAAGTCCCAGTTCGGTGAAAGAAGTCCAGTCTTTCCTTGGATTTGTGAATTTTTATCGCAGATTTATTAGTTATTTCTCCGAGACTATCACGCCCATACCAAGACTGTTAAAAAAGGGGGGGCCCTTTGTTTGGACCGAGGAAGCAGAACAAGCATTTTGTTCCTTAAAGAAGAAATTTACCTCTGCTCCAATTATCAAACATGCTGACAATTCTCTGCCATATTTTGTAGAAACTGATGCATCCCAACATGCTGTGGGAGGGGAGGGGTTATCTCAGAGAGATAAATGTTCTGGTCAATTACACCCAGTAGCCTATTTTTCTAAAACTCTGTTGCCTTCAGAGCAAAATTACACAGTGCGTTAAAGAGAATTGTTGGCCATTAAATTGGCATTTTAAGAATGGAGGCATTATTTATTGGGGTCTCCTCATGTAGTTACCATCTACTCAGATCATAAGAACCTCCAATTTTTCAGATCCGCACATGCTCTTACACCTAGGCAAATGCGATGGGTTTCTTTTTTCAGTGAATATGATTTTGTTATCACATACCGTCCTGGGCCCCAACATGGAAAAGCTGACGCACTGTCACGTTTGGGATATCCTACATCTTTGGTTAAGGAAGAACCTCATCCTATAATTCCTGCTCATAAGATCATAGGGGCTGAAGAACATCCCGTCAAAATTTCCGAGATGAATTTCAAAGTCAATATGCCAAGATTCCTAAAATACAATGGAGACAAGATCCATTGAACGTCATTAAAGAGGGGTTGTATTACCATGACAACAAGTTATATGTACCTCAGTTACCCTTGCAATTAAAAGTAGTAGAATGGTGTCACAACAGTTCCTTAGCAGGGCATCCAGGAATTACCAAGACCCTTAACACTTGCCAACGTTGGTTTTGGTGGGAGACCATTACACAAGATGTTCGAAAATTTGTTCAAGCCTGTTCTAATTGTGCGAGACAGAAAGCATCCCATTGTGCCCCTACAGGTCTGTTGAAGACTATAGCCATTCCACCGGCACCATGGCACTCCATTAGTATGGACTTCATCACTGAACTTCCTCATTGTCAAGGCTTTAATACTATTTATGTAGTGGTATACATGTTATCCAAAATGGCCCACTTTCTCCCTCTAAAAAAGATACCCTCTTCAAGGGAGTTGGCTCAGATTTTCCTGGATCAAATAGTGCGGTTACATGGACTGCCCTCTGTTATTATTCCCAATAGGGGGCCTCAATTTGTGTCCAAATTCTGGCGGGGCATATGTACAGTTTTAGAGATTGACCATCATTTATCCACAGCTTACCATCCACAGACAATGGTCAAACAGAAAAGACTAATCAAACACTGGAGCAATATTTGCGATGTCTTTTAACTAGTATTTCAACTACTTGGGTGCGGGTTCTACCCTTGGCAGAATTTGCCTATAACAACACCACACACTCCTCCACCAATGGTTCTCCTTTCTATTTCAATTATGCACATCATCCCCGGATGTTATCTATTCATGTTCCCACAGAGTTAAACAACCTTCCCTCTCTTGGAGATCATCATAAGAACTTAAAAGCAGTGTGGGGAAGTAGCTAAAACAGAATTGAATATAGCCAAGGAAGCCATGAAAAGACAAGTAGATAAACACAGAAAGACAGAACCCACATACGTGATAGGAGTGAAAGTATGGTTGTCTACAAGGAATCTGAAATGAGAGGGTCCAAAAAGGTTTCATTCTTGCTTCATAGGTCCTTTCCCGATACAAAAGATTCTTACTCCTGTAACATTAAAGTTACAACTACCTCCACAGATGAAGATCCACCCTGTTTTTCATTGCTCTTTGATTAAAAAATATACCCCTCCCTTACAACCTGAAGTCCCTCTGCCCCCAGTACTAATCAATGGAGAAGAAGAATATGAAGTCCATAAGATATTGGACTCCAGAAAACACAGAGGCAAAATTCAATATCTAATTGATTGGGTTGGTTATCCCCCTGAGGACAGGTCTTGGGAGCCAGCAGAGAACATTCATGCTCCTAGATTAATCAAAAGGTTTCATGCCCTCCATCCCAACAAACCACGTCCGGTGAAGAGGCCTTTGCGGGGGGATACTGTTAGGGCTCAGGGGCAAAGCGTGAGTCATTGATTTGCGTACAGGGTCGGAGCACACACAAGGAGACATCACTTTACAGACGCTCCGTAAACCCTTCTAAAGAGACGCCTATCACATAAGCCGACGCTTGGCTTACTGACCGCGTCTGTGACCACGCCCCCCCTCACTTCCGCGTTTCCCGAGTGGCGTCCTGCGTCTCCTTTCCTGAGTTTCGTGCTCGTTCCTGGTGCTCTTTTGGAAGTTTTTCCATCCTGAAAGTTTGGTATTTTGTTTGTTGGCAGCTCTTCCCTTTGCTGCTTTACGTTCCTATTAGTGCTGCATTTTCTAGTGGAGATTGCCTCATCATGCTTGACCCTTTGTTTATGTGTCTGCACACGCTAAATTTGAGCGTTGGTTTGTTCCGCTCTATCCTATTCCTCTGGAGTCGGACCTCGCTTTTCTAAACCCTTCCCTGAGTGTGTTGCTGTTCCGCTACGTGCTTTCCCCTGTAGCCGGACGGCACACCGCTTGAGTGTATGTCTGCTCCGCTCTCCCCTGTCGGTAGAGCCGGCTGGAACACCTCAATTCCTCCCCCTAGCCTCTTGGCCCCCTGTAGTTATTGTATCCTATCTGAGGAGGTCTGTTATTATTTTTCTCCTTATTTGGGGGTACTTATTTTGTTTTATTTTCTACCACCACAAACTCCCCTGGTATGAATGGTGTGTGAGATTGTCCTCATTCAGCACAATTAACCGTGATATATTGAAAACCTTTGATATCACGCTACTGCTTTGGATCCCTTTATGAAACTCCTGTTTTATGCTGGCCTCATAAAGACCTGGGGTAAGTGTGATAAGACACTGAACGCATATCAATGTATTACCAGGATATAGAGTATATAGAGAAAGATAGTGTATTGTTATTGTTTTCTTTCCAGCATCTGTTCCTGGCTGCTACAGACTCCTCAACACCCTTCAACCACGTATGGGGACAGAGGTGGACACTCCTTGGTTTTATTCCCCGCATACTTTTGGAGAGCAGTTCCTAAGAGTGGTTATATCACATTACATTCTGGGTACTGTTTTTTGGAAGTTAGGGCTGTTTATCTTCGCTCCTGTGGAGTTTGGCTAATCCCTTACCTGACACCTAACGCTCTAGATACTTCGGCCCGATATTTGGACCTTAGGTTAGTGCACCAACCACAGGCCTTTTGTATTGGGTTTCTCCTTTCTTCAAGGTCACCCCTACAGTGTGAACTTAAATCAGGTAGTTTTAGCATAAGAAAAAAAAATGACAAATTGTGTGAGTTGAGTGAAGTAATACAATATAAAAAACTGTTAATATGATCTTTATCATCAGTGTAGAAGCTAATAATATGTGCTTAGGATTTAGCGCTGGGATCAGCGTTTAAAAGATCCACACTTGGACTTAGATTTCATTCAGCAATTATTGTTTCATATTTTCTCAACATCTCACACAAAAAAACACTCTTTTTTTAAAAAGATTTTTTTTTGCCAAGTTTAATTTTCCCTTACTTAGGGCCTCATTTATGAGAAATGGCGCATCGCTGCGTGAAAGCGTGCAAGGAGTTACAGATACGTCAGTATTTCTGACGTATCTGTAGGCGCAAAAGTGACGCATTGCTGGAGTGTGTCACAGAAGTGACGCAACTCCAGCAATGTGTACTTTCACATGGGCAAGTCCCATGTTGTTAGTGCCTGCATCAGTCTTACGCGTGCCATGAAGCAGGCGTAAGATTTTGACGCATTAGCGGAGAAGAAATGGCGCCGTGAAATCTTATAGATTTCACTGCGTCACTTCCATGACCCTTTCTTGCGTCAAAACGCCCCGCTTGCATACATTATACCTGGCGCAGGTATAATGTGGCGCAGGGGTTTACAAAGTGACGCATCTATCGCATCATAAATGAGGCCCTTAGAATTTAAATGTAAAGTCAGTGGTGGTTTCCGCAACTGGGTTTAGGGATTGTGGCGGCAA
The DNA here is from genome assembly GCF_964263255.1 of Lissotriton vulgaris. Classification (NCBI taxonomy): domain Eukaryota; kingdom Metazoa; phylum Chordata; class Amphibia; order Caudata; family Salamandridae; genus Lissotriton; species Lissotriton vulgaris. The sequence goes on from NC_141687.1 coordinate 1,114,914,308, forward strand.
GCCACAAAAAACTGAAGGGATCAAGAAAATCCTGTTCAAGCTGATTGTTAAGCCTGTACTGCACCTAACGTGATTGTATGCTTTTTCACAGAGTTCCTTTCCTTGCAGGCGGAGTGCACCTTACCACTAGAACTTGAAGGGTCTTTCTCAAATGGATCAAAAACACAATGACATACGTTCCACTGGGGCTTCTGGTACACTAGAACCATCTCTCTCTCTCTCTCCTCAACCCTCCTTCTCATCCTCTAAAAGGGCCAGTTGTTGATGTCAGTCATCTCTTCTGATATGAAGGGTTAACCTCAGAAGGAAATGATGGAAGATCTTTCCTTCCTTAGAATTCATGGGAATTCAGGTGAGTGGCCCTTAGTACGACATTGTCTTTTATCCATCTATTCTCCGAAAATGAATCAATCCACCCACCCACCATCAGGATGCCAGCAAGGTGACTAAATGAGAAGACCTATTGCTGATGAAAAGCTACGGTTTGCCTTTGGTCATGAGCTTTCATTCTGACAAGGCACACTTAGCCTTAAATCCTTCTCTAGGTTGGTAAAATAAGAATCATAATTTGGGAAATGAATACATTTGGTATTTAATGTGCCTAAAATGTCAAAGGTGTCTTATAAGTCACAAGGTATGATTATACGTTCATCAAATATTTATCATCTACCATTTATTCACAATCCACCCACTATCCAGTCACCAGTCATTCTTCATCTATTATCCCAAGTATTCACTAACCAGTCACCATAACTTCACTATTCAATCCTTTCTCCAGCAATATGAATGATACCAGCATTTCACCATATGTCATCTAATCCATTTGCCATTCACATTTCATGCACTATTCATTCACTATTCACCATGCATTCACCATTCATCATCCACTATCGATACTGCATATACAACATTTTGTCTATCCAGAAACCATTCACTAATGGTTTTCTGCTCCCTCACCATTCAGCAGCCATTCACTAACTTCAACTCACCTCACACCATTACTTCACCCTTCACTTTTCACCACCCATTCAACATCTGTTCTGCTCTACCATTAACAGACACATTATGAAAGAGGTGGTCCTAATAACTGGACACAATATGTCGGAGGGGACAGAACTAATGTAACATGAATTTCAAGATAAGACCTAAATGAAGTGATTTAGGGGCATATTTACAAAGAAATGACGTAACACACTGCTGCAAACAATGTTGCAGCACCCCACTGCTTCATTTACAAATCGCAGGGATGCACTGTATTCCCAAGTATACAGCACACCAATGTGTTTTCTCTTGCGCCGGCACTAAAATAGCTGCCTAGCACCAACGCAGTTGCCCTTGACCTATTGTGCAAAGGTATCTGTGTTGCAGAGATGATTGTTTATGTGCAGGAAGGTAAACCTTCCAGCACATAAACAATCATTGAAGAAAATGTGCTCCTTTTGTGTTCAGCTGAATGCAACACACAGGGAGAAAGCAAATGAGTATTTCACCTCATTGCGCCACTCTAATGCCTGCATTTCAATGGTATTAGTTTTTGGCGCAGCCTCAGAGTTACAGATCCTTGTAAATCTGGGGCAGTGTCGAAAGCAATGGGTGTTACGGTGGAACACCCACAGCAGCACCTATTGCACGCCTGTTTGATACTGTAAACTACGTGAAAGGGTACAATATTTACAATGCAGCGTTAAGCCACAGAGAGTGGCTTAGCTCTGCATTGTCAAAATGGAGCAGGGCATTGTGCCACCTGAGCGTTGTAAAGAGTGATTCTCAAGTGGCAAAATGCTTTTTTAAGTATGCCCCTCCAGGTGCCGCGGTGACCTTTCATGATACAGGCAATACTTATGCCAAGGCATTAAGATGAAAGCTAAGTGCTTCGTATGATGCTGACAGAGCTGGACACAATGTTCTCGGTCCAGGCTTACTGTTCCCGGAACACTCCAGAGTTGAAGCATATCTTAACATTCCAGTTGCCTTTGCTATCTCGAGCTCTCCACATTAACATTGCTTTCTCTTCTTATTTGTTGGATCACTTAGCTACAAAGACGTATCCAATATGAGCTCAAAGATGCCCAATTACAAAGGAAGCTTACCCCGCAAATGTGCCCTTGTCTTGAACTCTTTTATGTCTGCAGGCAATGCTTGCAATACCTCAGCAGCCAGTGCTGAAACTGTTGTGTATGACAGGTAGAACTGTAATGCAGCTACACCCGCTGTGACTTCTCTGTCCTTTTGAGGCACCATTTCACTGTTGATGCCTGTACTGTAACTGGTATGTGCATGTCAGGGCTATGTGCACTGGTACTTCCTGTGTTAGAGGTGTTTTGTGAAAGTGAGAGAGGCTTACATTGTGCTGCTGCACATGTTGTACCTGTTCTCTGCTGTGAGCAATGTTTCCACAGTTGATATCTGTGCTATATCAGCTCTGTGCATGTGGGGAATTTGTGAACTGCTGCCTCTGTTGTAGGTGTTCTGTGTATTTGAATGAAACTTGCCCTGCTGCTACTTTTGTTGTGAATGTTTTGTGTGTGCGCACAGCTTGCTTTTGTGTTGCATGGTCTGTAACTGTGCTCTGTAGGCGAGGAATGCTTGAAGTGTTGCTGCTAAATCCGTACCTGTTCTGTGTATGTGAACACGGTTGCATTGTTGTTGTTCATGTTCTACCTGTTCTCTGCATGCAGGGGAAGCTTGTACTGCAACTTCTGTTGATTCCACCTTTGTTTTATCCGTATTTTCACTTAGAGAAGCTTGCATTGCTGCAGCTCATGCTGTTCATGTGTCAAAGTGACTGCTGGTAAAATCTTTTCACTATAAAAAAAACAAAAAAAAACATTTGCTTAGTCAACTGCTGTTTTTTTTAAAGTTACCATACTTAGCAGTACAAAAGGGGGTGGTGATGGACGGAGCATCTGAATCAATCAAACACTCCCACCCAGTCAAAAGATCTGGTTTTAATCCATCACCGTTCTTTAGCCCACTTTGCCACCCCAGTTCAGACATGGCTATATGCAAATCAGTCTGACCCTGCGCCTCATGGGAACAGTCCAGCCCGAACTGCCAAGCCATGTCTTCCGTGGACCGGAAACAAGCTTCCGAGGACCGGTTTCTGGCATTCCAGCCGTCTTCAGCCCGGCTTGCTTGAATCTAGGGGCAAAGTGAGCAAGGGACTCACGTCTGAGCATACCCTGCCACACTTATGGCGGCCAAAAGTGGTACAAAAGGGGGTGGTGATGGACGGAGCATCTGAATCAATCAAACACTCACACCCAGTCAAAAGATCTGGGTTTAATCGAACACCGTTCTTGAGCCCACTCTGCCGCCCCAGTTCAGACATGGCTATATGCAAATCAGTCTGACCCTGTGCCTCATGGGAACAGTCCAGCTAGAACTGCCAAGCCATGTCTTCCCTGGACCGGAAACAAGCTTCTAAGGAACGGTTTCTGGCATTCCAGCCGTCTTCAGCCCGGCTTGCTTGAATCCAGTGCCAAAGTGAGCAAGGGACTCACGTCTGAGCATACTCTGCCACACTTATGGCGGCCGAAAGCGGTACAAAAGGGGGTGGTGATGGACGGAGCATCTGAATCAATTAAACACTCACACCCAGTCAAAAGATCTGGGTTTAATCCATCACCGTTCTTTAGCCCACTCTGCCACCCCAGTTCAGACATGGCTATATGCAAATCAGTCTGACCCTGTGCCTCATGGGAACAGTCCAGCCTGAACTGCTAAGCCATGTCTTCCCTGGACCGGAAACAAGCTTCCGAGGACCTGTTTCTGGGATTCCAGCCGTCTTCAGCCCGGCTTGCTTGAATCCAGTGGCAAAGTGAGCAAGGGACTCACGTCTGAGCATGCCCTGCCACACTTATGGCGGCCAAAAGCGGTACAAAAGGGTGTGAATGTATGACATTGTTCTGCATTCTGTCCATCATCTGTGGTTTTTGCAATTGTCACCCGAGTGGGATGGGTATGCTCAGACGTGAGTCCCATGCTCTCCACACCACTGGATTCAAGCAAGCCAGGCTGAAGACGGCTGGAACGCCAGAAACCGGTCCTCGGAAGCTTGTTTCCGGTCCAGGGAAGGCATGGCTTGGGAGTTCGGGCTGGACTGTTCCCATGAAGCACTGGGTCAGACTGATTTGCATATGGCCATGTCTGAACCGGGGTGGTGTGGAGTGCAAAAAAACGATGGATGTAGGCCCATATCTCTGTACTGGGGTGAATGTATGACATTGTTCTGCATTCTGTCCATCAACTGTGGTTTTTGCAACTATACTTAGCAAGCATCAGCAATTTATATCAGGAAGTAACCTCCCATAATGAGCCTTAATTATAAGTGGGTTAAACATAATGCGAAATCAGATAATTCACATTTTACCTGTGGTGAAACCGTAAAGTGTACTTTAGGCAGGAGGGAGGTGTGTATCATGGATTGCACAAGCAGTGCTCGTGACTGCTAGTGCGGTTCACGTGCCACTGGCCTCCTATCAGACAACAGAGGTAGGGAAGCTTACTTTGCTGGGACTGAGACCTAAAACCTTAAGAGACAGTAAGTGTTGGAAAATTATCCTATGTACTGTGTAAACCTGCATTTTTTGTTTTGCTGATTGGTACTAGTGGCACCTGACTCTGACTGTATTCTGGGCATTCCTAGGCAGATCCAGGACCAGTGCTATGGTGAAAACACACTTAGAATACAGTGAAAACACCTACACACATGAGGGCACAATGTATATTAGGGTACACTTATGTTTGGCATGACCTGCCCTATAAGTCGCTAGTTCATAATGAGGCAGGGAGATTGAACCTTTACGACCCTAGTATATAATAGGGCAAGGCAGTGTTTTCAGCACTCGCATGTGTGCTTTGCTATGAACCTGAGATCATTTTAAATGCAGCCCTGTTTTGCAGAACTGCTTTTAAAAGTAAATTGTGCCCAAACTTGTCTTTGGTGTTAAGGGCACTTAAACATTGATAAACTACAATACTTTGGCATAATAGATTCCCACAAGGTCTCCCCCAGGTGTTCCATGGGTGGGGTGGTCAGGTACTTATAAGGATGACTCTTATAAAAGAGGTTTAATATGCCCTGGCAATGGAGAAATTGCACATTTCACTCCCCTCATTGTAAGAAAGTGCTTCCTAAAATCGATGTTTGTGCTAGGACTACTATGAAGTGAGGATCTACACAGAGGACCCTAAAGTCTCTCCTGTGTATCCCGGGGTGGGGGGCATGTAGCAATAAGTAGTGTCTATTTAAAATATATGGTATAAGCCCTGGTGGTGGAGAAATTGCACATTTGATTTGCTCTATTGTAGATCCCCAGCCATATAGGTTAACATGCCAATAGTTTATTAATTAATAACTAACTCCAAGGGATTACTAAATACAATCATTCAAGGACTTAGGAGAATGGTATTGATAAGCCCAGCAATATGCTATTATTGAATTTATATTAAACTACACAGAAACAATGTATAAGACTTTCTTGTCTTTAAGCCAATTCAGCCAGGGTTCTTTGATGAAGTGATAAGTGGCTCAGCCCAGAGGCAAAACTGTTGGAAAAAGCTCTGATACATAGGAATGCCAGAGGAAGGGGAAAATGGGGAGGGAGCGGAAGCCATGGGGCTTCAAAGAAAAGATAGGATAGGCAGAAATAACTAGGTCCATCTACTCTCATAGCCTATGACCCAGTCAGATGGCAGGTTTAAGGACGGAATTTGCAGATGGCAGGGGAAGGAGGGCTCTGAAAATGAGCCATACTTGAGGTTTATTTAGCAAGCTCTTGCTCCTCTGCTGAGATCTCAGCCATATTGAATTTTGGGGGAATAGAGCTTTCTGAGATCCCATTATGCCCCACTTTGGAGGAAGTGGTCATGTTCCGTTTTTTTGCCCTGCACATCATTGGACAGAAGTGCCCTCCTGCTTGACCCCAGTAACACTGAATAAGTCTCTGCGAGGCGTGGTGCCTCTCAGATCTGCTGCTTGAAACAGAGAGATGGGGCCATACTGGAAGTTTTATGTACATCAATTAGGCCCTGCGATCTGACTGACTGCTCCTGATGCACATTCTGGAACTACAGCCCTGTGGGCCTAACTTGCTTCTAGAGGAAGAAAGAGTGGACTCCCTGCAAGCTACAAGTTAATAGAACTCACCTGGACCATCATCACCAAGAATCACCAGCCTGGGGTTTCAAATGGATTTTTAAGGGTTTTGTCCAAGTGGATTGTTGGAATTGAAGTCCCAAAATTTCATGGACCACCGCAGAGATCCCAGAACCTTGGTTTGTGTTTTGGACACTTTGCGACTCCCAGGGGAACATCAGGAAGAAGTTCCTGAAATTTGGAGAACTTTATATTAACTTTGAAAAAAAGCTCCATAAGTTGACTGACTCAATCTGCAAGCCAAGCCAGCGACCTTCACCCATGAGCCGTCCTGCCCTGCTGGTTCGTCCCACTGAAAATCTCCAGAGGTCAGACATCCAGAGTTTGACTGGGAGCTCATCGAAAGACAAGCTGGCGAGCCCTCATCAAACCTGGCCTGGGGAAGAGCGTTCAGGGAACCCAGCAGAAAAAGCACCATGAAAGTTTTTAAGTCTGAAGGTAAAAACGTGACCGGCTCCACCCTGAGTATAAAGCTGGCCTAGATCCCTGGTTGATCCTGCTGAAAAGGTATAGAGGTCCAACTTCAAGAGTTTGACAGGGAGCTTGATGAAAGTCAACCCAGCAAACCCTCACCCAGCCCAGACTGTTGGAGAGCATCGAAGGATCCCGACAGTAAAAACTCCAGAAAAGTTTCTAAGTCAGAAGGTAAAAACGTTTACCGAGACCTACCATGAGCTGTAGCCACGCAGCTCTCCATCACAGTTGGCCTGACATTTTGATTTTGACCCAGTCTAGCGTGATCAGATGTCCCAACATGGACTATATGTTACTATGTGCTATATAGTGCTAAATCTTTAAAAATTCATATCTCAGTTTCCCTACATTAGATTTTTTTTCATTTTGGTGTCATTTAAAAGATAACAATATTCCCTATTTTTATAAATTGGTGTATGATTTTTATTGTGTGTTGTGTCCTAATTATTTACTGAATTTATGTTTTTAAATGCTTTACAAACCTATCTCTGAAGTTAAGCCAGTCTGGTTGCAGCCAAGCTACCAATGAATGAGCATGGGAATAATTTTCTAAGACATTCTGTGCCCTAGACAGTGCTAGTCGCCTTATGACCAGTGGTAGATGCATACTACTACTAATAATTCACTTTCCAGCAGTGAGCTTTCACCAGGACCCGGGTAAATAGGTGGGATACTCCCTCTGTCTCTCAACTGAATGAGGCAAAGGGCTAAGGCTATCTGATGGGCAACAGAGGCGACTTGAGCAAAGAGATGCCTGCTTTGTGGATGGGGTTAAAGACAAATCTTTAACCCCTTAAGTGCTGCTGACGGCCAATGGTCGTCAGCAGCGCTACCTCCCCAGTGCTGCGCACGACCATTGAACGTCCATTCAGCACTAGTTCTAATGGACAGCGCAGCACTGGGGAGAAATGTTTACACGCAGCTAAGGTGTTAATGTTGCCCAATGACAGGTCACTTGTTGACTTCCATTTTGTGAGTTGTTTTTATGCCACAAGTCTGTGACAAGAGTCACCAGCTGACAGTCGTGGGTGTGAGTGGCTGGTCTCCTACCAGGCTGTAATGGTATTTGAGAGGTGACCCTTTTCCATGAGCACCCATATCTCGGTTGCCAGTGCTAGGCCCCTTTTAATGTGTTCAGAGACATTGAGATGCACCTTAAACATGGTCAATGTATATGTTTCAGTAAGTAGGTGGGCTTCTCTTACTGTCAAAGTGTATGCTTGTCTGGTCATAAAGATGCACCTCTAGCTTAATTGTTGTCAGCGACAGTCACATCTCTTCCTGACAGCGCATGTGTTGTGTTTCTGTGGTGAGTGAGAGGCCACTTTCTTGCTAGCAGTGCATGTGTTTCCAATTTCAATTAGTGTCCATTCTCTTGCTGTAATGTTTTATCTCTGTGGTCAATAAGAGTAGGAGGGTATCTGCCATTGGTGCAGCAGGTGCAGAGGCACTGAGGTCCATATCCCTGTAGGATCCAGTGAACCTGACAATTGCTGTATTTTACCACCCCAACATCAGTCAAATTGACCATCATCCATGCTTGCTCTGGGGCTCATCGCATCCTTGCTAAACTACTGAATGAGAGGCTGCTATCTTACTGCCACTGTACTTGATTCTATGGTCTGTGTTATTCAAACTTCTATGCATGTCTTTCATTCTGATGCTGCATTTTAAAAACATTAGAAAGGATCCCCTGCACTCCCCAAACAAACTCCAATTCCATGGAGTATGTAAAATTCCTTCACAGGCTGAGTTTGTAGTGCACCCTGCTTCAAAGAAGAACGCCATACACCCTCCTGTGAATTGGGGAGCCCTCTTGGAAACTCACTTTGGTAAACTCTGGCTGTCCTGTTCTCTCGCCCAGTGTCGGGTCTGATGTACCCCCAATGACCTTAGGCTCCCTGGCAAAGCTGCCTATGGCAACACAGTGATTGAGACAGGGCTGTGTGATTGAGGGATGGCTGTGAGGGAGGTGAACGCTGTGCATGCACCCCCTCCTTAGAAGCCCCCTCCACTCACCAGTTGTGGCCAGGGCTTAATTTGAGCCTCTGTTAGCAGGTGGGGCCCTACAGCACTCATTTTTGGGGACCATGCACCTGTTGGTTTTCTCAACAGACTTTAATTCAGAGCAAAAGAGAGAAAAACACAAAAGGGGAAAGAAGGATGAAGAATAGTGACAAGGGGACACATCAGAGGCTATAATAGACCCGCAAGAGTATGATAAAGAGTCAGGGAATGTCCAGGGATGGATTACAGAGGTATGAGGTGGAGTTAAGACTAGGCAACCTTGGTATTCAGCAACTTGAGATTCAATAGCGTCCACTGCGACCTTATGAACAACTTTGGGCCATAGCACTTATTCTGGTACAAATTTAGAACTGCCATTCTAAACTATGCTCACATTCTGGGTGATGGGACCGGTCCCTGGCGCTCTTTGGCCGTTCCCTGGAGGCCCTTGCTGATTTAGGGCCTCTCCCTGCTGCAGCTCTGGCCTTCTAGCACCTTGTATACTAGCGCTGTTCTTTCCTAGCTAACTCTTCACAGCTCTTGCTCACAGTGTGCATGGCTGAGCGAGGGTCATTCTGCTGGTCGGCATGGTGAACACCCAGCCTGCGGTATGGCTTCAATGCGCCAGGCTTCTCAAGCATTCCTCCTACCAGTGATGGGAGGAGTCATCTGAATGATGGCAATGAAAGTGCAGTTGGGAATGGAGCTTCTACTGTGCCAGGTGCGAGACCATCCTCTGAGTTTATTTATATATTGATGAGAATGCTTCAACACTGACCCGGAGGGGCTTCATAACGAGCAACTATTAAGGAGTTAATTATGATTACATCTTTTCCAGGCATCGGAATCTCATTATAGCACAATAGAAGCATGTGCAAGATTGTTTCACTCCTTAGAGGTCAGTAAAGAACAGTGATAATGTATATTTTTCAATGGACGCTCGAGGCAGAGATGAAGCGCAGTCCCGAAATATGAGCAAATCAATGAGCGATAAATCACTGTCCGGCCACTGGTACTGCACAGTATTTAGGGCCTCATTTACTATATTTTGACACAGGCAATAAAGGGGCAGGAATAAGCCATATCTGCAAGATACCATGGCCCTTATTTATGAGGCCTTGCGTTAGTTTTGCGCCGCCGGTGCGTCACTTTTTGTGACGCACCAGCGGCGTAAAAAATGCGCCTTGTTGCGCTATATTTAAAAAGTGACGCATCTAGGTAGATGTGTCACTTTTCAAACCCCTGCGCCACATTATACCTGCGTCAGGTATAATGTATGCAGAGGGGGCGTTCCCCCGCAAAAAGCCTCATAATAGTGACGCAGTGAAATCTATGAGATTTCACTGCGTCACTTTCAGGATGCTGTTGTGTCAAAATCTTGCGCCTGCCTCACAGCAGGCGTAAGACTGACGCAAGCCCTTTCACATGGGGCTTTCCCCATGTGAAAGGACGCATTGCTGGAGTTGCGTCACTTTTGTGACACACTCCAGCAATGCGTCACTTTTGCGCTTACAGATACGTCAGAAATACTGACGTATCTGTAAGTCCTTGCGACATGATGCGTCATACATTAAATATGACGCATCATTGGTGTCGCAAGGAGTGCGCAGTAAAAAGTGACGCATCGCTGTTTTCACGCAGCGATGCGTCACTTTTCATAAATGAGGCCCCATGGCCCTTATTTATGAAGAGCTTGCGCCGACAATGCGTCAAAAATAATGACGCATCGTCGGCGCAACGCATGCGCCATATTAATGAAGTGACGCATCTCCGACGATGCGTCACTTTTAGCTTACTGCGCAAAAAAAAACCACTGCGTCAAAATGCCCTGCGACACGCAAATATTAATGTATGCAATGTGGGCGTTACCCCGGAAAAACTTGCGCAAAAATGACGCATCCGCATTTACTAACTTTCCCGCTTTTGACGCATCCGTGTCGGAAATGGCGCAGCGTTGCGGATGCGTCGGAATTGGTGCGCCTACAAAATGGACGCGCAGGAAATGACGCATTGGCACATAGCGAGAGGAGAGGAGAGAGGAGAGGAGGCCAGTGAACATTGCTGCAACCATCCCCACACCATGGAGGTGGTAATGCTGCGAGTAGCTGCCAGACGGAGACGACTAGCTGCAGGAATCCCACCACACCCCCCTGCACCACAAAATCCACCCCCCCCCCCAAGGCAATGCCGCAGAAAGGAGCGGTTATTCCGTCCAAGGAGCGTCCTGAGAGGCCTCAGGGATGAGGAGGTCATATGTCTATTCCGCCTGAAGAAGCAGACCATTGAACATCTACTGGGACTCATTGGACCAAGGCTAGAGGTAGGAACCAACAGGCCTACCAACATACCGCCACAGGCAAAGCTCCTGGCTGTATTGCACATGCTAGCGTCGGGCTCCTTTCAGACAACAGTTGCCAAAGTGGCAGGAATATCCCAGCCAGCTTTCTCATCATTCCTGCCAACTGTCCTGGATGCCATCATCCATCTCACACCCCACTACCTCTGTTTTCCCAACTATCCACAACAGCAGATGGAGACAAAGCAAGGATTCTATGACATAGCAGGCTTACCCCATGTGCTGGGTGCCATGGACTGTACGCATGTGCAATTAGTACCTCCGGCAGCAACTGCACATTTGTACATTAATCGCAAACATACATATTCAATCAATCTACAGGCCATTGTGGATCACCGTGGACTATTTACAAATGTGCTGGCAAAATACCCTGGCAGTGTACATGATGCGTTCATATTCAGGAACTGCATCATAAATGATCGCTTCAAGAATGGCCAGTATGGAAATGGACTACTTGTAGGTAAGCAAAAGAGTATGATACAATGCACCATCCATGCTACCATACTGCTAATATTGCTGCAATGACGCATAAATGAGGTTCTGGATGTAATAATGTTGTACTAGCATATACATAGACATTAATAGAAGGGCCATAATTAATGATGGTCGTGCGCTGCCGGTGCGTTAAAACAAAAATGGCAAAAGGTCACGCACCAGTGGTGCAAGTCCCTCATAAATGAGGCCCACGGTCATGTAGAGGCATATAGGGAGTCAATGCATGTCCTTCCAAATACGTGAAAATACAAAAGGATGTGGGTGGTGCACAGTGGTAGTAAACGAAGTTCGTAGAAGCTTGTTCAGCTGAGGGTGCTCCCAAGGGTGGTGCTTCCGTCAAAGCGCCAAAAGTGCAAGACAGGTAGTGTACGCAAACCACTGCAAATACATCCCCTTGGCGAGGCACTCCGTATATGATCATGAAAATGATTCAAAGAAGTTGTAATCCAAGTTCTGTTTTTTATTCACAAGTATTCAAGTTAATGGGTTATCGATGATATCAACAGCATATCAATCCATAGCATAAATTCATTTCTTCAAGGCCCTTTGTCAAGGAGCGTTCATATCAACGCGTAGCAAGGACCGCTACTTGGCTGTTCCAAGACCAGCATTACAGAACACCGGTCTTAGAACAGCCGAGTAACGGTCCTTGCTACGCGTTGATATGAACGCTCCATGACAAAGGGCCTCCTGCCCGAAATGCATTGGAGGAGTTCATACTTATCTTCTTGAAGAAATTAATTTATGCTATGGAATGATATGCTGTTAATATCAGTGGTTTGCGTACACTACCTGTCTCTTCCAAATATGTGTCCATTGCACAGCAGAACTATGTTGCAAAGGTGTCTTGCATGTGAGTCCCTGGGTGTGTTCTCTGCAACATCCATGCCCAATGGACACTGCCAAATGAAATATTACCCACAACATATGGCTTCTAGTTTACCACAACCAAATCAAACTTTTCATTGTACCTTCTCATTTATTCTATTACAGCTGACCAGGGGTTTGGCATTCAGCCATGGGTGATGACACCGTATGGAAACGCACAGACACCACAGGAAATAGCGTACAACCAAGCACATTGCAGGACAAGGAACATTGTGGAAAGAACATTTGGTCTGCTCAAGGCCAGGTTTCGGCGCCTGGACAAGTCTGGTGGACGCATGCTGTATTCACCACAGACAGTGTGCAAAATAATTTTGGCTTGTGCAATACTGCACAATATTTGTGTTCTCACACGTGTTCCCTGGGATAATGATCCTGATTTAAATCCAGAAATGCCAGAGGATGACCAGGAGGATGGGCATGCTCCTGTAAATCAAAGCACAGCAGCAGGCATCCGTAGACGTGCTGAGATAGTGCGTAATTTTTTTTAAGAATGTCACTAATAACATCCTCATTATGCATCTACATTTGTGTTTGCACCAATAAAAATACTTCATACAACCTTTTGTACCTTGTGCATGATTATTTGATAATAATTTACACTGCAATTTGCATGACAATCTCATATGTGGAGTTAATACATTACACTTACTCTCATGTCTGGAGGCTGACATCAGACATACATCAGGCCACACATCCATTTACATAGTACTGCCTTGCAATTTCACCTGCAATGGCGACACTCACCAGTGTCTGGCCAACACAGGTACCCTGGCACCATAGTGCATGTGTCTCGGTGTGCAGGGTATGAATGCACATGTGTATGAAGGTGACCCTTCCTGTACAAAAATATTCCTCCATGCAACACAGCATACATAGTGCAGGTAGGCAGGCCGGCCATTGCACGTCAGCGCACATGAAAAGCACATGAATCTCCCATATGTCATAGACACAGCACCTTCCCACCCTATTTGCTTGCTGTAGGGAAGTGCCGCAGGACTGCATGCAGTAATATTGTACGCTTAAACATCATAAATTAGGGTCTAAATTCACAATTGTCAAAAAGCAACATTTACCATCCATATGTTGTGGTGCAGAAATTTAATAAAGCACTGGTGAAGATGAGTCCACATAATGAAATCACACAGCAGGAAAAATGACAACAAAGTACTTGTATGTTGCAAAGTCATGATGAAAGTAAATAAGTAATAGGACAAACATTACAATCATCAACATGTTACACAGTGGATGTGCGTCAAAATATGACCATCCATTAAAAAGTAGCCTTCAGTGTTCACACAAGTTTGCATAAATCAACAAATGTGGTAGGCACATAAATGAAGTTAGTGTATCCTACTTCATAATCTTATTCATGACTCAACACACAAAAGTGACGTTAGGTCTGCCTACCACAGTATGTGACCCATGCATTCCTGACTCCAGGCACATAAGTGACGATAGGTCTGCCAACGTCAGAATCTGACCCATGCATTCCTGACTCGATGCAGAAAAGTAACATTATCTGATCTTATCTTCTCTTAGGTGAAATTTATAGAGTGCACTGACACCATAGGCTTCCTGGCGCCATAAGACAGAGTGAGTGAGGAAGGAAGCGTGAGTGGTCGAGATTTAGCCCATGGAATGGAAAAGGTGTGTTTGAAGCGATTCCCAGAAGTTCAGAAGGGATGGGGATGATTTGAAGGAGAGAGGAAGGAGATCCCAAAGCCCAGGAGCCAGATGACAAATTGTGCAACCACCAAATCTCTGGGTTTTAGTATTGGGAGTGAATGCCAGATGACGGTAAGCTGATTGGAGGGTTTGTGTTGTGCGGTGAGGGCAGATAAGATATTTGAGAAACGTGGGGCGGGACCAGTGGAGGGCTTAGAATGTGAGACAGGTCACCTTAAAAGATGCCCTCTGGTCTATTGGGAGCCAGTGAAGACTGTGGAGTAGAGGTTTGGCTGATTGCCATCTGGGTGTAATGTGAATTAGATGGGCTGCTTGAATCTGGACAACTTGGAGGCGGTGTGGCAGGGATCGTGGGAGACCGTAGTAGATGGACTTAGAGAAGTCCAGGCGGGAGAGCACAAGTGAGAACACCACTTGGGTAAGTGCGGTGGGAGGGAGTAAGTGACTGACTGTACCGATCTTCCGGAGCTGGTACATAGAGGAAGAAACTAGCGCACCCACTTGTGCCTTGAGGGAGAGTTCAGCGTCAATGATGACTCCCAGACCCTTTACTGATTTTACCGGGGCTGGGGGGGGAACCTAGCTCTGAGGGCAGAACTGAGGGCCACAGTGGCCATGACTGAGTCCTGGGAGGAGGAGCTCTGTTTTCCCGGGGTCAAGCTTCAATTGGTTCTGGTACATCCATAATTGGATGTGGATCATGACAGCATGGAACGTGTTGATGGCATGAGGTGAATTGAGCGGGAGGATGATCTGTAAGTCGTCAGCGTAGTAATACACAATAATGTCCCATTTCTGTAGAGAATGGATCAGCGGCCAGAGGTATGAATTGGACAGGAGTGGTGAATGGGAGGAGCCCTGTGGGACTCCAAAGGACGTGGGGGTATTTGTTTCAGTATAGGGTCCTAGGCTGACCGTTTCAGTTCTTCCAGTTAGGAAGGACTCAACACACTCAAGAGCTGTTCCCTGGATGCCTGCATGTTTGCCAAGGTGGAGAAGGATGTTATGGTGCACCGTGTTGAACGCGGACGACAGGTCCAGGAGTAAGAGGGCTTGGGGGGACCCTGCGTCCGCGTTGCCCCTGAGTGTGTACAAGAGTGGCAAGATAACTGCCTCTGTTGAGTGGGCAGGTCTGAAGCCGCCTTGATTGGGCTCCATGTGACAGGAGGATTCGATGTAGTGTGACAGACATCGGGTAACATGGTCCTCCATTAATGTTGAGAAATACGGGAGGAGGGAGATGGGAGACGCTAGGTCTGCATAAGTCTGAAACTGACCCATGGTTTGCTGACTCTAGGCACAAAAGTGACATAACACAAGGCCCAAAAGTGACTTTGGTCAACATATGTCATAGTCTGACTCAGCTGAACATACAAACACAAACTTTTTGCAGGCTAACATGGTTTGTCCCTGTTGAGACACTTCCATGCTAAGCGTAAACATGCATCTTTTGCCCAGCATCAAAAAAACAGCAGCAAATATATGCAACAACATTGTCAGATAAAAACTGCAATGCCCCATTAATGAAGATTGTGACACATGCCAATAATGTTGCATATACTAAAACTGGTCACACCTTGAGGAGTAAATATATCATCACTCAGCCATGCTTCAAATTTACAATGCCACGTAATAATGATTTGGTCACATGACAATAATGCGGCTTTGACGATAACTGATCGCACCGTAAGTGGAAATATGGAAGTAGCGTACCATGCAACAAATCAACGATGCAACATAATTAGGTTTAATTCGCATGCCCGTAATGACGCATCGCCTACAACTGCTCGCACCTTCCTGGGAAAATGTCATCAGTCACCCATGCTTCAAATCAATGATGCGACATAATTACGTTTTATGCGCATGCCAATAGTGACGCTTCTACTACAACTGGTCGCACCTTCATGGGAAAATATGGCATCAGTCACCCATGCTTCAAATAACGATGCGACATAATAATGATTTTGTCGCATTACAATAATGACGCTTCCACGATAACAGGTCGCACCGTAATGGAAAATATTTCATCACTGTACCATGCGTCTAATCTGCGATGCAACATAAATAGGTTTCATTCGCATGCCAATAGTGACGCTTCTACTACAACTGGCCCACCTTCATGGGAAAATATGGCATCAGTCACCCATGCTTCAAATAACGATGCGACATAATAATGATTTGGTCGCATTACAATAATGACGCTTCCACGATAACAGGTCGCACCATAATGGGAAATATTTCATCACTGTACCATGCGTCTAATCTGCGATGCGACATAAATAGGTTTCATTCGCATGCCAATAGTGATGCTTCTACTACAACTGGTCGCACCTTCATGTGAAAATATGGCATCAGTCACCCATGCTTCAAATAACGATGCGACATAATAATGATTTAGTCGCATTACAATAATGACGCTTCCACGATAACAGGTCGCACCGTAAGGGAAAATATGTCATCACTGTACCATGCGTCTAATCTGCGATGCGACATAAATAGGTTTCATTCGCATGCCAATAGTGACGCTTCTACTACAACTGGTCGCACCTTCATGGGAAAATATGGCATCAGTCACCCATGCTTCAAATAACGATGCAACATAATAATGATTTAGTCGCATTACAATAATGACGCTTCCACGATAACAGGTCGCACCGTAAGGGAAAATATGTCATCACTGTACCATGCGTCTAATCTGCGATGCGACATAAATAGGTTTCATTCGCATGCCAATAGTGACGCTTCTACTACAACTGGTCGCACCTTCATGGGAAAATATGGCATCGGTCACCCATGCTTCAAATAACGATGCGACATAATAATGATTTAGTCGCATTACAATAATGACGCTTCCACGATAACAGGTCGCACCGTAAGGGAAAATGTATTATCAGTGTACCATGCTTAAAATTAACAATGCGACATAAATCGGTTATATTCGCATGTCAAAAAATGACGCATCGCCGGAAACGAGTCGCATCGCAACAGGAAATGATGTACCCAGCCTGCCCTGCTCACAAACAGGAAGTTATATCATACTTTCACTTTCTATTTCACTCCTTTGTAGTCTCTGAGAGGTGTAGGAGTGTGTTTGCCAAGTGCTTGAGAGTTTTGTCTTGTCCTGCAGTTGTTTTACAGTGTGTGTCTTGCTAACTGTGTCCAAATAGTGTCTGTAATGTTGTGTATTGTCTAACTGTGTGTTGTGTGTCAAGGGGTGTCTGTCTGTTTAGGGGTTTTAATACTTTTTCATAGGGGGATTAGTGTTCTGTTTAGGGTTTTTTTCATAGTTAGTAATAGGGGGATTAGTGTTCTGTTAAGTGGAGAAATAGTGTATTAGTAGGATTCCTGTGTCAGCAAAAGATTTTTTGTGGCCTTCACACAGCGTGGCTTGTGCTTTGTCACAATGCCACCCAGGTCTAGGAACCTAACTGAGAAGGAGTATGGGGGGCTACTGTGGCTGATAGTCCACTACCTCCCAAACATGATTGGGAGTGGAGGCAGGGTACTGCTGGGTTACCCAACCCAAGAAAGGAAGCTGAGGTGGGAGAGGGTCCGGTACCAGATGTTGAGAATCTTTGGAGTGGACCGGACCCTGAGACAGTACAAACATCGGTGGGCAGATCTCATCAACCGTGAGCAGGATCTCCTGGACCACCTTGGAATTGAGGTTGATGGAACAATTGGTAAGTCAATATACATTTATTTCATGTATTAACAACCGTATTCTAAGGTAAAGCTAATCAAATGTCAAACCACAGGGGCCTCACTGATGATCCCCTTGTGCCCCTGTAACCTCAGACATAGGGCCATATCTATCAACAAACCCTTTCTCAACAAAAAAAATTAGATTCTTATGGAATCGCTATTTTTGAATAGCAAAATGGTATGTATAAAGAAAATTCACTACTTTGTAGGAATTCCATAATCTTCCGTAGTTGCTACTTTGCATTTTCTAATTTGTAAGTAAGGGATCAATCAAAAAGCATTCCCATGGCCCAGGAGGGCCATAAGAATCACTTTTCAAAAAATACTGTAATAGCAAATCAGCTATTAGCTATTTGCAAATTGTGATTTATCCAAAGGGTGCAGGGGTGTCTCAAAGACACCCTGCTGGACCCATCAAAAGTATGTGTGTGCATATGGTACACATACATGCACTATGGCCATGTGTGTGCATCACCTGGCCCCTTCAAAAATGTGCAATGGTGCATATTTGTCAAAAATAGCTACTTACCATCAACTACAGGTTGTTGTCAATTACCTAAATCTGAAACATAATTTGATACACAAAAATACTACATACATAGCACTTAACTAATAGCAAAATTGCAAGTACCAAAATGCCATGGCAAAATGAGGATTTTAAAAATTTTGCAATTCCGTAATTGGCAAATGTTTCATACATCCTAAGCAATGGAAGTAGGCAGTTTGAAATTCGCCAACGGCAAAATCCTGCAATTTTCACACTTAGCAATTTACAAAAGGCTTGATACACATGGCCTCTACTGACGTAGTGGTAACGCACAAGCAAGATTGATCTTCATCATGCTGGACTATGCCGCTCATTGAGGCATAATCATGCATGATAAAGGTCTGCACTTTCAATGCATTGTTATGTGTCAAAAGGGCGTGCAATGGGTGTTGTTTGGCATGTTCACACCAACATCCATGGACTTTAGTCAATGCTCCAGGGGCCTTTGTAATGAAGGCCTTGTGCCGCCGCAGCATCACTCATTAACATGTGGTAAAGTGACGCTCTGGCGGCGCAAGCCCTATGAAAATAAGGCCAGAGATGTACGAGTGTGAGGCAGCGCAAAAAGCACATGCCTGCCCTGGGGAGGTGTAAGTGAGGCGCGACAGGGAGTGAAGTTTACATGTATCCATGTATGTCATATTTCCCTGTGTGCAGCTGCATTGTGCAGCACACAACGAAAAATGTGTATGCAGTTTCTGACCATTGACGTACAGGAAGGTATCCCATACGGTACAAATAAATTCTTCAAAGCAACACAGCCACCCTTGCATCATGGTGCAAAAGGTATTGTCCTACTGCATGACAGCACTTTGTGGTCAAGGCCAGGGAAAGGCACAAATATGCTAGCTTAAGGGAACAACATGTTCCATCCTGGTATATCATATGTATGCATGAAGGATTCTTGATACAATATGTCACGCAGTGACAATATCCTATTAACAATGGGTCTAAACATCCTAAGTATTGCATATCATCAACAGCTACTTGGATGCAAACTTCATGCTCCACCCTCCATCACACATTGTAGGCCCTGTACATAGAGTAATAATCTACAGGGACATCACCTCAGAGGAGCATATGTCTGCCACCATCACAAGTAACCCTGTAGTGGTTCTAATTCTATCCACACACGTCTTTGTATGTGTTTTTCAAAATACACAATGTGCTACAGTACCATCTGTGTGCAACGAAGATGCACAAGTGTCAATTGAGTGCAAAACATGCAATGCCTTCAACCCTCCTACATGACTGTGTGCAGGAAGTATCACATTTAATTACTAGGATTCTACACAATAACTGGATGTACACTAACTACTTGTGATGTCAAATGCAGTGCAGAATGGAAAACAACATGATAATAACAATACACTTATGCAACAATGTGCATACATGATGGCATACCATGGGCTGAGTACGGTTTGTTTGCATACCCAAACATAGGATACATCATACAGCTGGGATTACGTCCGGTGACATGTTTGTTGTGCTGAATCAACAACATCATAATTTTACCCCACTCTTGTGCTTAGTCACGTGGGAAATAGGCACACATCTACAAGGCCTGGAAAATTGCATGTAATGTGAATACCGTGTACATGGTGTATTTGCACACACATCAATGTGTATGTGTGTAAATGCATGTTGCTTGCAGTTCTTGTCACATTGCACCTATCAACGAAGCTGACACACTGACACATCTAAGGGTGGCAGTACATCTGTGAATGGTGAATAAGCAAATGATAAGCCATATGTGTATTGGGGAGGACTTAATTCTCAAAAAGGCAACGTAAATTCTAGAATTGTTTGAATACATATGGCGGATAGTTGATTTTTTGTTGTGTGACGCATTAATCTGCTGGCACATCTGTGAATACTCAGATGTTCACATTCACCATTGTACCAAAGTCCCCCATAAAAGCACAATCACATACATCTACATAATGAAAACATATTTTCTCAATGGAACAAGTGTCCAGGTATTTTGCAAATGCCATCTCAATGTGACACCACAAACAAGGGATCACATGTGTGTAATACATGCAGTGCAAGAGTGTGCTTCACATGTGAAGCAGTTAGCCATAGACTGTTGTCTGATTGACGTTGCCTCATGGGACGCAACGTAAGCCAATCTTGAAGATACCACTGACTCTCATGTAATGTCTGTACTGTGTTGAAATATGCTACATACGCTGACATTCTGGTATATTGTCTTTCACTTGTAGGTGGTCCACCACCATACACAAGGGATGAGGTGGAGTCCTTCAAGAATCCTAAGGCCACTGGTGAGTGTGAAATCATTACTATCATTGTCTGTATGCTTACAATGTCTCCTCATGCATGCCATGTATGCAGACAGTCCAAAAGCATCATTCTTGCATGCACCATGTTTACACATCACATGTGCATGGAAGTGTCAAGGACTTAATGGCACCATGTGGAAATGCATGAACACAAATATAAGGGTCACATGTATGAGGTGTTACAGTGTGCATGGAACACAGTAACACTTCTTGTGCTGCTGTAAGTATACATCACACAAAAATAGACCACAATCAAACAATACATCTAGCCCTCCATAGAGCACCATACTCAGGTGTGAGGGTCTCAAGTCACTGAAGGGAGGGGGTGTGCTGCTACTCATGAAATAGTCAGGTCTTCAGTAATTAAATGAAGGTAAGATGGTCCTGGTCAGTCGTAGTTGTGCACCAAGGGTGTTTCATGTCTTGGTGGCCAGGTAGGAGGGTGATCTACCTCCAGTGGTGGAGCAGTCAATCCTTGGTATGGTGGCTAGTGGGAGGCTGGTGGAGCAGAGGTGGCCGGTAGGATCAGAGAACGAGAGGCGGTTGAGGAGTCATTCTGGGCCCATGTCATGTGTGTGTGTGTGTGTGTGAGGAGCCTCAACGTGATCCTTGTGTTGACGGTGACCCAGTGTTGGTCATTATGGCCTGTAGAAATGCTGCTGTGGTGAGGACTGTCGTAGAAGAGTTGTGCCGATGCATTTACTATGGGTAGTAGTTCTAAGTGAAGTCTGGCAGTGGTTCCTGTGTATGGGGCATTCCCCTGGTACAGTTGGCTGTTTATGAGGGCCTGGGTGACCGTCTCACACGTTCTCGTGGTGATCCACCTGAATATCTATTGGAGCATGCGCAGGGTGTAAAATCATAAGGATGACATGACGTCCACTTGTTTGTTAGTTGTGAGTGAGTAGACCTGGAAGAATCCCAAGTGGGGTGTATGGTCCATGGGTGTTGTTGCAGGGACCATTGTTGTGGACCAATAGGCGTCGTTCCTGGCGCTTGTTGATTTGCCAAGGATGATAACCTCTGTATTGTGTGTCTACAGTATCTGCTGACTGACCTTCGTCCATTCTGCAGTGGCTATCTTTCCTTCATGGAGGTTGTGTTTGGTTGTGGCTGGGTCTTGGGTGAGGCACAGTACCAGATGGGTGTCAATGGCATAGGATATTATGTTGTGGTGGTGTGTGCATGCAATGGTGGCAAGTGTGCTCAAGGAGATGTCGAAGACTGTTGTGCTGAGCAAGGACCCTTGGGGTACGTGACAGTCAGTGTATTAATACCATGGCTACATGAAACATGCTCATTGTAGTACAACATAGATATTCCTCCTACAAGTTCGATTTCCTTGTGCCCCACGTGTGTCAGTACTTGCCATTGTTAGAGGGATGGAACAGTGCTGCAAGTCCATCATTAATTAGCACAACAATCATGCACTTACCTATGCAACTAAAAGGGTCACCGGCACAATTCCCTATTGACATCAGTAGTTAATATGCTATGATGTACATGTGCTTAAATGGCCATTGCATCAATTATCATGCATAGTCAATCCACATACCAGCCCTTAATGCTGTCTATATGTTGTCCCCTGTCAAGATGCGTCTACCATGGAAGTGTTGTGCAGTGTGTGTTGCCTTGTGTGAAAACACACCACATATTTACTCCCAAGCAGCACCCCATGTACAAGAGTTACATGATAGGAGGCAGTCCCCAAACCTATTGCAGTGTACACCTGTGTTTCTCCTTGCCATACAATCCTAATTTGCCCATGTTTCGTTTATATGGTGCTTTTCACATGTGTGTTGCCTTGTGCAGCATACAGGGCTGATGGTCCATATACCTTGCTTTGTATCTGCGTATGAAGTGTCAAATTACAATGCCTATACAAAACTTGCCTGCACACAGATGCTCTTGCATCATGTTGAGAAGGAGCCTGCATATGTGAATGGCGGGCATTGGGTTCATGGCCAGGACAAATGCATTTGAATGTACCATCTCATATGTATTGAGGCCTTACATGTCATCTACAGTAATTATCATCTTAGGTATTACGCAACATCACTTAGCATCCCTGTGTATGACCATCGATGATGATGACCCCATGCTTTGCAATAGATGCCCTGTTAATGATAGGCCCTTGCCAAAATGTTCCGAAGATCGCATAATGTGCATGTGTACAGGTGTCAATGTGTAAGTGCAGACTGATGTGGATGTCATTGCTCCATTACAAACAACATGTCACAAGATGAGGAGAGGCAGTATCGCATCCGTCTTGAAAGATACCGACACATACGGAATGTTGGTCGTTCATTCAGGCAGATGGGACGCCGACATGAACAATTACGTGCTGAAGGAGCCTGGAGATCACCAACTCCCACTCCCCCATGCAACATGCGGAGCAGGAAGCAAAAGGGGAAAAGCTCACACATTGACTCAGGACCAGCAACTGGATCATATGTAGATCTAGACCCCCAAATGGACAGTCAATCTCCAGGATCTGCAAGTTGTTCCACTTCTGGACATCCCTCTAATCTGACCCCAGTGACAACCACTGATCCAAATTCTGGAACCACCACTGCACAGGCCCTTGAGACAAAGACAGGTGGAGCTGCAGTAGCACCACCTAAACAGGCTTGTGCGCAAGCAGAGATAGACGGTGTGCTCCTGATGGCCAAAATTGACAATATTGAGGCCAAAATGGAAACTTTTGAAAAGGCCCAAAAGGAGTTGACATTGAAGGTTGCGGGCATGCAACTGCAGCTGGCCACGCTGCTGTCCATGGTTGCCGACATGAAGGCCACCATTGATCAAATGGACAAGCAGGAATAAACACATTGAACAACTGTGGTGGTTGTCGATGACATGGTGTTGCACCTGTCAAGTTACGGACCTTGTTCTTGTTTACATGTTTAAATAGTCAGATAGTTTTTAGGATAGTTGTAGTACTTAGGAATAGTGTTAGGATAAGTGTTAAGTTATTAGGAGTGGGTGTGGGGTTGATGTATAGTGTATGTTAAATGTTTTTAAAGATCTTCAAAAATATATATATATATCCTTGTTTAGTTAGGTAGGTTAATTAGTATGTGTTTAGATTAAGTGTATGTGTGCCTGATGTGTGATTGGTGAATAGGGGGTGGGGGGTCATCTGTGTGTTGTGTAGTATGTGTGAGGTAGGTATAGGAACAGTTAGACAAGATAAGTGTAGATGTTAGCGCCTTAGATTAGCTTAGTGTAGGATTTTATTTCAAGTTTTGATAAGTGTAGTGTAGTTTAGCATAGATTTTATTTAGTGTGAACTTTTTTTGTAAATAAAATATGTTTTTCGTTTACAATGAGTCTGACTTGTAGGCATATGAAGTTGTGAAATAAGCTCTGGGTGAGCGTTATCCTCGCTGGCCAAGGAATGTCAACAATGATCTCATATCTGAGATTACCTTTACATGTTAGCTATTGTAAGCCAGATGTTCTTACACTATCACTAATTCATACAGGCCAATACTCACCCCTGAGGGACTTTAGCTAATGCGTCTCAGGTGAGCCCATGTGATCAACAATCATGTGTAAAGATTGTGGGACCTCTTTCATGAAGTTTTTCCGTAGTGAAGCACAGCAGGCCTTCCTGTTGCGCTACCCTTTTGCAGGATGGAGGGCAGGACCGTGCCATGTCTGCAAGATACAGCGCAGTCCTGTTGTTCTCACCATCACTGTTGCAAAATGTCCTGTTCATCGCTAACGCAGTCACCTTTGCACAATAGGGCAAGTGTGTCTGCCTTGCGGGGACCATCAGACTTGTACAGGAACGAACACCTCTCAGTTAATCAATCATCACAACGGCCTCTTCCTCTTACTATATGTACTGCATTGTGTGAAAAAGGTGAGACAAGGAGACTTCATCATAATTGTCAACATTGAGCCTTCCTCAAGCCTGCCCTGGGCCTGTGTAATTTCTGGACAGAGCCTCCCATTTCATGTTCCTATTACATCTGGGGCAGTGTCAAAAGCCAATGGATGTTGCTGGGAAGGCACCCAGCAACACCCATTGCACGTGCCTGTAACGCAGATCAAGGCGTTTAAGGGTCGGATTTGTTGCATGCAGCATTATCGCATGACCATGTGCCTTGGTGATGGATGATGACTATTAGGCAGGGTTAGGCGTCACACAACGTCACAAAAGTGAGGGTCAGTTGGCACAATGGCCGTCATCAATTGGGCCATCTGGTATTGAGACTGTAGCTCAATGTTTGCAGTGTTTCACAATGCTGAGGGCCACTATGACCCACGTCTTTCCTGCAAGTGGAAAAGAAAGCTGGTTCACAAGCTGGCTATGTAGATGCAGGGAAATGTGACCATGGCTAGGTCTGTATTGCAGACGTATGTCTTGTGGCCCTCGAAGCAGATTCATTGGTAGAGGTTTGCTTGCCCAGGGTTGTGGCTGACTGTGTAGGTGTGTGTGAACTCCTTGAGTGCCAGTATATCTGTATGGGTGTGGATGCAGTAGTTATCCTGTATGTGCTGGCGGTAGTGGTATAATCATGGGAGCCACTGGGAACGTCTACCTACGGTTGTCTGGACATTAATCATTTTTGTCCTGAGGGTATTTTTGATACTGATATTGAGGTCATTCACATTGAACCGGCTGATGATGATGGATGTGTGGCAGATCTAATCAATGCATCAGTTGAGAATAATGTTGATGCTCTTGCAGAGTTTGCAGAGGGTGAAGAACTATGGTGAGGATACTACTATTATCTGTACTGACAGGGTGAGGGATGTGTTCTGTACAATGTATAGTTTGTGTTGTACATATGAGTGGTGAACTGTTTATCCAGCCCAGGGTACCCCCAGGTATAGTCGCATGTGGTAGTGGTTGTTGTGAGGGTGATGACCTGTTTTGACAACAAATGGAGATTTATCCAGCTTAGGCACACACTTGTTGGCACATCTTGCATCCATTGTGGTTAGTTGTGTCCTGTGATGTTGGGTACCTTTGTGAGAGAGAGGCAGAGATGGGTGTATTAGGCGTAGGGTACTATTCAGAGTCCATGTCCACTGATGTTCTCAGCAAGTGGGGCCATGTACACATAGTAGACAAAGGTACTGAGGGACAGTCACTGAGGAACTCAGCATCAGTACTCTGTGTATTGTACTGTGAAATGTATTATGCGGAATCATCTGCTCTGGTCTGCAAGGGAGGAGACAATCCAGTGTGGTGTATTACCTTGCCTCATGCCATAGTGGAGTGTGGCTGCTAGTGTGTTGTGGAACATTGTTTCTTGAAATGAAGCAATGTATATTGTCTATGGATTGGCAGTGTGACCGACTTTGAGGATTGTGTGGATTTTGCTGTGGCGTGTAGGAGGGACCTCTTGATGCTGTTGTTTGTCATGGAGCAGGATTGGGGATGTTGTATGTTCCTATGAACATCACTGGGTGCATGATGACCCTCTGGTTAATGACTTTGACTGCTAATGTGTGCTGAAAGATGTGCCTGTGGGTCTTGACGTCTGTTTGGTCAGCAGGGGTGTAACTGCTAATGTCATTTAGCTGTCAATATTTGCAATTACTGTGGAGGTGCATGTTCCAATGGTGGAGGCCATGTACTGTCACTGTTCGTGTGCAATGGGGGATGCAGCCCTGTGGAAGACGTGCTGTCGGCAGGTGTGTGCGGGTGCTCCTTAATGTATGTCCATCACGGTGTTTGTGGTGTGAAACATGTAGAAATGTGGCCTCCAGAGGATGTTGTGTAGTGTGGCTTACTTGGGCTAAAGTGTTGTGTGGTATGCCTTGCTTATGTTCATCTAAGTTGACATTCACTTTGCTGATCTAGTGGTAGGAGACTGTACCAAGTGTGTATGATATTCCCGTGAAGCGAGTGAGGGCTAAGCTCAGTCATGTTGTTTAATTTGGTATGGAGTTTATGCTTGCCATGGATTGGCATGATGTGTAGAGGATTGTGCCCTTCATGATGTTGCATTTGTGTGGATCAGATGAGTTGGACATTTATCTGTGATGTTATCCCTGTAGGCGGAGTGCAAATCCTGGGGTCTGGTTGAGCCTCAAAGCTAAATCCAACAGCCTGCACATGAGCATTGTTCGTTGTATGTCAGTGGATACACAGGTGACATTGTTGGTGTGTTGTATGTTGTGCTTCAAGTGAGTCTGCAGCCATGTATGTGCATATGTAGTACAAAATCTGTGATTGGGAATGATCTGAGTTAGTGTGGCACATGGTGGATGGAGGGGTGTGTATCAGTGCTAAGGCAAGGGGCTCTGTGTTGATCTTGCACCAGTGTCTGCACAGGGACTGTGCCCTTGACATGTGCATGGTATGTTTTCAGAATGATGAGAGGATGCATTGGGGCTTGGATCAGGGAGGATGTGAGGGATGGCCAAGGAAACAGTAGTTACCTTGGATGACAATGTGTGCCCGGGTGTGTTCCACCTTGTGACTTGTGTTGATGACAACCTGGGTATATCTGATGTGGGGGATGTTGTGTAGGAGTGCGGTGAGGTTGAATAGGCTGAGTTTGTCAATGAGTGACACTGGTGTCTGAGCTGTACATAGTCCACGTATTGTAGGTAGTTGTGCGGTCTGTGATCTGCATTGTAGTTGGCAAATGTTGTGGCACATCAAGGATGTCTGTATGCAAGGGTACAACATGGAGTTGTCCTGCAGTTGACTTTGATACAGGAGTGGACATGTTCAGGACTGTGCAATCACTTGATCATAATGGCATTAGTCTGTTGGAGGCAGTTCCTGAAGATGATGGCAAGGCATCCCTCCATGGTTTTGGTGGCCGTATGTCTGCCTGATCTTGTACAAGTTGTGTATTGCGTATGCAATGCCAGTTGCAGATGTGACCCAGGCAACGTAACTAGTGCCAGCGGCTGTAGTTGGCCTCACACATTTTTTATGCCATATCTGTGCGCAGGACATGTGTGTAGGAGGATGCAGCTCAGGCAACACTGTGCATTGGCATACAGCTGGGTGTTCATAGCTGTAATTGTCAGCTGACGGGGTAAGGTGCTTCAGCAGTGATAACATGAGACTGTTGCTTGGTATTTACACGGTGTCCTGAGCATACATGGAGTGCTGCATTTGTAGTGGGGGTGGTGTTAACATCCAGGCTAACTTCAGCTGGTCTTGCGCATGTTGTGTATGTTCACAGATGTGCTTGAACTCTGCACAACAATGGTACCTATATACATAATCCACCATTCAGCTGGGGTCGTGTGTAGGGTGAGCAGCTTGTAGCTGGAGCATGGACGTGTGTGGGTGCTGGAAGGACAGGTAACTGCAGTGGCAAGTAAAAGTCAGTGTGGAAACAGAGCAAATACAGGGGATACACACCAGACAGGCCAAATTAGCCCTATCAGGAGCAGCAGACACGCACACCAAGGCCACAATACAGTGAACAAGGCACAGACACACCATGGTGCCACTGGGAAATGGCCTCATTGAAAATCAACATTGTACTAGTGGTACAGATTGTACCACGAGTGTATTGGGCAATTTCAATTGGGGAAATAAATGTCTTGTGTGTAGTAGCACAATTATCTGTGTGACAGGCCTGTACATAAGTACTTATTGTGGAAGTATGGTGGCTGACTATTTTTCACAAAGCCATTTAGTGGAATTTCTAACACACTCCAAGCTTGAAATTAGTCACGTTCTCACTTCTCCACATGAAAGGTGTAACCGTGATCAAGGATCAGTGGTGTGACGAGGCTTTGCCATTTGCTCAGATTCACATATGTGTCAGGACATCTCTATTCTGTCATGTCATGTAAGTCATCTTGCCTTGGCTAATTCCGCAGCTCATTTTTTCCATCAGTGTGTCAACATACATCTGGCACACTGAGCCACATCAATGACAGCCTTGAATCACATTAGTAAAGTGAGAATCGATATGCTTCAGTGCCACAAGGCATTAAGGCATGAGGGCCACCGTCTTTGCAGCAGCACTGAAGTGTTTGTAGGATTTCATACATGAGACACCATTTGAGTGTTTTGTGATGTTGTTGCAATCACTGGTGTGAAGCATGTCCCTATTCCTATGCTTCAGTTAATAGAATTGTCTGCTACTTATCTTACCTTAGGATGTGCCTTTGATGCCAGCCTCGTACTGATGTTTTGCTTTCATATATACATGTGGGAGGTCAGATATTTCATCATCACATACATACACCTTGGACACACCCACATTTATGGTAGTGTGCAAGCAGATCTGATTTTAACACTCACCCCCTCCTTGTATAAACTTGTAGTGTTAGTCATTCTAACTTATTACATCATTCGTTATGTTGCACATTAGCAATGCTGTAGTACACACGTTCCTAGTCACTTTATGAACGTTGCCAGTTGGACATTGCATGTTGTGTTTGCAAATTGATGTAAGTGACAACTTAGCAAGTAGCAAGGTATGACAGGACTCTAATACTGAAGGGAGACATACAGTAGGGTTGAGGATGTACATGCACAGTCCACACATAAACATGACATTTGTGACATGCATGAGTGAGTAGTTTTTCATTGTGTGATAAGGGAATGTCAACATCATGAGTTCACCTCTTGGAGGGAGGCCACAGATCATTTATTGTTCATCCTTTGCCTACCAGTAATTTCATTACTAAATCATCATTACTGGGGTATAATGAGCACCAGACAGTGTTCATTTATTGTCCTGCTACTATATGTGTTATCCTCCAAGTCCTCTGGATCAGCGGGATGATGAAATTAAAGCCACCTCCTGATCTAACCGGACCCAGAAAGCCACGATAGCCTGGGTCGAGGAAGATCAAGTGAGGGCAAAGGGGAAGGAAACAGGAAGGAAAGGAAGGGAACGGCAGGGAGGGAGATCTGGAACGACAAAAGAACAATAATGATTGTATCTCTCTTTAAAGTAAAGGATGTACACATGAAATACTCAAGATATCGGTTCCCTATACCTGTAACGAAAATAAGAGAGGCCCTAAGGATAATTCTCTTCCCCTACTAACTGGTCCTGGATATGTGTATGAAGCGTGTAGGTTCTTCACCTGAAATACACAATCAGCCGTGACTTTAGCTAGGGTAGACCTTTTCCCTACTTTACAAATGACAATACTACTCAATAGTACATACCATAACAGAACAGATGAATGGCCGAGATCACGTTTCACCATATCCTAACAAGGACCATTATGCATACGAACCAAACCAAAGTAAAAGGTTGGGGTTACGTCACCCCTATAAGATGTAAGTACAGTACCTGGTCGAAGAGCTCACAGGTCTGGGTCCGAAGGACGGGTTCCACAAGACGTGAGAACCAACAACAGAGCTTCTCCGCACGAGCCCTTGAAAGAAGGCTCAGCCAACGGAGAGCACCGAAAACAGGAAAACTCTACACGTCCACCGCACGAGCCGAAGAAAGAAGGCTCAGCCAACGGGGACTAGTAATAGCAAACATACAACAGCCCTGGGCGTACTCCGCACGAGCCGTTGAAAGAAGGCTCAGCCAACGGAGAACACCTCCAGGACTTGGGAAACCCGCCGAGGTTTGGCGAGCACGGAAACAAAAGAAATGTTCCCCGCACGAGCCGGTGCAATAAGGCTCAGCCAACGGGGAATCATACAAAATCGGCAGGTAGGAACAGAGAGAACCAAGACAAGGAAACACAAGGAACAAGCACTCCCAAGGACGAAACTCCTACTCCACCTCCGGGTCAGGTACGAAAATATCCGACGTCTTTCTCCGAAGGTTCCGCCCTTATATACTCCTCCCAGATCACAGGGTTTCTGGGACATGTAGTTCGTGATAACAAGAATTGTTCCTGAAGGAGAATCCGACTCCTGACAATATGTGCGTCTAACGCATTGTTCTGCGGAGGACTGGGAAATCTTCAGATTCATCTTCATCAGATGTGTTTGTCACAGCTGATGGTGTGACCAGTGGGGCAGTCGACACACTAGGCATAGCCACATCAGGGACTGCAGATGTTGATGGTGTTGGACCTGCAACATGTTTGATGCCCATCAGGTACCGCATAAATGCATTCAGCATTATTTGCTGGTTCTCAAGCACAGCTGTCACATCTCGTTGGTAGTCAGCCAATTTTGTGAGGTATGCATCCTGTTTTGCTGTCATTTGTTTGAGGGTGTCCTGTATTTCCTTCAGAGTGTTGGCCACTTCAAAGCTGGCACTTGTGGTGGGCATTTGTCTGTGCCTCTGCTGCATGACTTCGGAAATTTCAGTCATGGCGTCAAACAAAGTACGTGGTGGTGCTTCGTTGGTGCTACCAGTTTCCGCACTGGCAGTATTTGATATTAGGCAATGATGCACTCCCTCTAGGGTCCCTGCCATGCTCTCAATCCCCTTACGCACCTCCTGTGCCAACTGACCCTGCACATCCACTACACGGTGTTCAAAGGAATTTAGTGTGTTTGGCGACTGGTGAGGCACAGATGTTGTGGGAGGTGGCATAGGAGTGCCTCCCTGTTGGCCAACCGGAGATCCCACTGTGCTGCTTTGCCTTCTTGTGGGTGGAGAGGGAGTTTGTAGTGATTGTAACAGGTCCTGGATGATTGCTGTGCCCATACTTGTTACACTTTCACCACCCTCATTGTCCGATTCAAACATGGGTTCCTGCTCCCGAGTAGGTGTACCATGGCCTGAAATCAAAAATAGATGTATGTTTATGATCATGTCTGACATGTGGTGTACAGATGCACAATTTAGAGTCATCTACCCTTTTTGACTTTGATGTGTTTCAACATGTCAAAGTTCAAGCGACACATCATCACTCATGTGTACAAAAATGACATGGCATTAATCATTTGATGGATACAAAATGTTTACCAAAAAACATGGCACATGGGCAGACAGTGCTTGCACACTTGCAACATTCAACTTGAGTGCATGTCCTGATGTCTGTTTTGTTGGTGTGTATTGGGGACACATTCCAGCACAGTAGGAAGTCCATGTGGCATTTTGCACTCTATATGTGTGCAACAGGTATCAGGCCACAATTACTGAGGATGTGGGACATGGATTTCTTACCATCTCACATCATCCCACCTGTCATAGCCATCACGTCTGTGTTTTTTTGTGTGTGGGCCATTTCCTGTGTCTTCATGCTAATTACGTTATATTTGGATAATCCTGATTGCTCCTGGTATGTTGCTCAACCTACTCCCAGATCCCCCTGTGTGCCCCTGCTGCCGCTGCTGAGTACACACTGGAATGTGTGAAGAACCACCATATTAGTGTCCCGTTAGTGGCCTCAGTGCAACTAGTTTTCACCCTGTTTGCGCACCATTTTTTTTTCAGTGCCACTGCTCCACCACCCCATGCACACTTGATGCTCCCGCATACCAGCTGCTCCTCCTTCCCACATCCCCATAGGTGCAAAACTTTGCTCGACTGTGCTACTTGCGCACCAGAGGCACACCTTAAGCAGGCCAGGCTGCACCCATCTGCGCCTGGACCATGCCCAGTGCCAGGACCCCTTGTGGCCACTAACGCAACTACACCAGACTCCAGTACTACGCCTGTACCCTCCATGCACTCAATGCTGGCCAATACAACACTAGCTTCCAGGCCACCACAATGACATACACTCGGGACCCTTCTGCTGCCGCACATGCAGATTTATATGCAACTGAGCCACCAAACACCCATGGAGTGGACCCAGCCACCTCCGATGCATTATCCACATCACCCACTCCACACAAACCCAGCCCATGTGGCTCTGGAATCTGCTTGCCACCTCTGCCCCAGATGTGTAATTAATGAACTTGACCTGGTGGAACTACTCCTCTGCGACCAACATCACCATAGACATCCCAGACAGCTACAAGTTCAACCACAGGGATTGCGCAGACTGATTTGGTGAATGGGTCACCATCAACCACAAGTCTACCCTCAAGGTCGGCACCCATGCAGACAACACCATCAACACCGCCAACCACCTGCACATGAACATCCACACCGACACCCAACACCACCCTCAGGGAACCCTCATGTACAGCACACCGACCCAGTGCTCAGTTCTGCTGCTCCATCAATGACCTCGCCAGCACCCAAGCACTCCCCTCCACGCAGTACATCATCCTGTGGGACCTGACCTTACACCTCAAGGACAACAAGGACGACAACTCCACCATACTGAACAACAACCTCACCAGACCCGGCTGCAGACAACTCAGGACCAAACTCACGCCGCCAGCCACAAGCTGTACCCAGTCTTCTCAACAGGCACCCACGTCACCTCCAACCACACTACTGAACTGCACTCGACCGACCACCGCAGCATCAATTGTACCTTCTATTAATCAACCACACACCACCGCAGACAACGGCACACCAATGCTGGGTAAAAGTAAACGTAGACCAGCTGGTCAGACCCCTCAGCCACAGCCGGAACTACAGCCCCACAAACCCAGTCGCCAGTGCCCAAACACTCTGACAGTGTATGTAGGACTGCACCAACACCTTTGCCCCACTCATGTTACCCTCCAACAGCCACACCTGCAACAGTGCCACCCGCTTCACCAACTACCTCCAGACCTACCAACGCACATGCCGGAAGATGGATGAACGTGGCTCCATGGACACACACTGCACAACCACACAGTTCACAAGGACGCCACGTGTATACATCACCACCTCAACTGATTGGCAAAGAGCTCCTCCTTCAAAGCCTGTGTGGATACCAATGCACACGACAGCAATGAGGTATTCTGCATTGTTATTGAACAGAGACACCCATGCGCAAACGTTATCAACATGACACCCTCACAAGAAGTTTGGGAATCACTGTCCATCTTCTCACAGCGCACATTTGGTGACATCGATGACAGCTTCACCACCACAACCACTCCAACTATGCCAGACTCCGACTCCCTGGCGAGAACCACCAGCGCCAACCGCAGCACCTCATGGTACTACGTCGACAACGACCCAACACACAGGGTCATGAACTCCATACACTCTGGATCACCAGCATTACCATCACCACACCACTTATTGTTGAAAGCAGAGGAAGCAATCATACCACAACTACACATGTTGATCTACATCTTCAATGCAGCAACATTCCATGACATGTGGAAGCACACCACAAGCAATGGCCTCCTCAAGAGGCACAAGGCACACCCCAATGCCCTCGAGGAGTCACGGCCCATCACCCTGCTCACATTCCCAACGAAGGTCATCTTGGTAATCATCAACATGCAATTGGGCCGCGAGTTGGTAGACCCCAACCAGTTTGAGCCGTCCCAGTCCGGATTCATACGTACATACAGCAGAAAGACAGTCCACATGTCCGGCACAGAGAACATCATGCAGCAACTAGCCAGCACCAAGGCAGCAGCCCTCTTCCTCCTGGACCGGTCTACCACCTTTGACACGGTATGCCATCACACTCTGAATACACCTCCGAGAATCATGATTCAAATTGAAGGCCCTGAACTGAACAACGTCCTTACTCTCCGGCAGAACCCAGAGCGTCCAGAATGTCTGGAACGCATCCATCAAATTGTACTCCATGAACATCATCTGCGGCGTACCCCAGGGGTCATCCCTCAGCCCAACACTGTTCTACATGTCCATGTCCCCCTCGTACACGTGGGCCGCCATCACAGCCTCTACATCATCTCCTACACCAACAACACCCAGGTCATCCTCTCCATCACCAGGGACCCACACACACCCTGAACAAACCTCCACGAGGAAATGAAGTCCCTCACCAACTGGATGAGGAGCAGCAGTCTGAAACTGTACTTGGAGATGACACAGGTCCTCATCCTCGGACCCACACCCTGAGCCTGGGACAACTCCTGTCGGGCAACCACACTGGGAACAGCAACAACACTCACTGACCATACACGCAACTTACAATACTTCCAGTACTCCTCCCTCTCCATGTCTGAGCAGGTCAACGCCATCTTCCCCTCATGCTACAACTGCCTCCGCATGCTATGTAGGATCCACAAGTGGATCCCCACCCCAGACATAAATAACTGTGACGCAGGCCCTGAGCACCAGCAGACTGGACTACTGCAACGCACTGTACGCAGGATTCCCTGACAAAGACCTACTACTACTGCAACACATCCAATACACTTACGGCTCATTGATTTTCAACGTCCCCCACCGCAGCAACATCATCCCCCAAATGTGAGACCTACACTGGTTCCCCATCAGCAAGTGGATCAGCTTGAAGCTCCACACTCAGACACACAATGCACTCAATTAGGCCGGACCAGCCTACATGTGCAACAGACTCAGCTTCTACACCCCCACACGCCACGTCCGCTCCACCAGCCTCCCCCTCACCGCTGTCCACCGCTTCGTATCACCAACCTCCAGCAGCAGTTCCTTGTCCTACCTCGCCGCCAAGACCTTGCACTCCCGGGCCATCTACGGCAGATCCAGGACCTACTCCCATTCAGAAGACTCATCAAGACCTATCTCTTTGAGCGTTAGCGGCAGCCCCTTCCCATCAGAGTGGTAGATGCAACATGTGTTTTCACATGCTGAAGGAGTTGTTCCAAGGACACAGACTTCTGTATTCTCTGATTTTGATTTCATGCAGCTGTGGTTGATGCGGACTGGGACGTACTGCATTCCTCAATGTTTTTCAAGTGTTTAGTTGGTGTAGTCTTGGTGTGAGAGAGTATGAGCTGTCTGTCATCAGCAATGGATACAATGTTGAGGCTGTGTTTGGTTTCAAATGGTGCTGAGGCAGCCCTGTTGATGTTGACAAGGGTCAGACACATAGATGGTCCCTCTTGCATTCAGCATAGGAATAATGTGCATTTGAAGGCGAAGGTTGTCAGTCTGATCCTTTAACCTCTTGCTGGGGTGAGTGACCCAGTTAAGCATTGTTCCTTTGAATCCTGTGTCATGTAGTGTATCAAATCTGTGTGGTGTTAGTCTGTGTTGGAGCACACTCACAGCTCCTGGTCCCGGAGGGTGCAGATGTCACCTGTGGCTGTGAATATGGTGATCTTGGTGCTGTTGTTGATGTAATGAGGACAAGGCTGTAGTGATCCCACAGGTGGCTGTATCTCATGTTGGAGGGGGTGCATTGAGCTGTGACTGGTGTCCCGGTGGGTATGGTAGTATGGCTGTTGTGTTGGGAGAGGTTTGCGTGGTGCTGCCTGTGGCATCTCATGTGTATGGCAAAGTTATTGTAGTGAAATTTTGTTGTTTATGGTGAACTTTGTTGGACACTTATCACAGGTCTGTAGTGCCAGGGTGATGTCTGTAGCTTTGCAGCATAGGTTGTTGTATTAATGCAGGACCTTGACTAGTTAGCAGGACTTTCCATTATGTAGGATTATTTATTTGTGGTTCTCCCTCATTGGGTCCATGTATGTGTTTTACATCTCAGGTGTCTTGGTCTTTATACAGTTCTTACCAAGGTATCTGCTGGTGCCTCTTGCTTCTTAGAGATCAGTGCTCTACCATGCCGTGTCCCTGTAGTGCTGTTTGTTAGGCTTGCAGAGGGTGGAGGTCTGGTATGCACAGTTGTGTATCCAGGTGTGACTTTCACTTGCAGTAACGCTGGTGTAGGCTGTGTTTGAGACCAGGATGGTGGTTGAGGTTTGTCAGCAGTGTAGGCATGTGAAATGTCTGCGGGTCATGTTTGGAAAGGCCTGTTGTCATTCTCCAATGTTTTCCATGTATGAGTGCATGGAGGCTGGCTGAGCTGCATCAGTGAATGACTGTATATCAGTTGCTGCTGGAAATGATTGCATTTGAGACCCAGATGTGCCCATTCAGACTTCCCATAGGCGTGGTTTCAGCACACCATGTACATGCGTCTGCTGTGGGCTTGCACAGCGGCTGACATTGAGTAGGCTAATTGTGAGTTACAATATTCAGTGATGACGGAACACATGAACACAGGGGTGGGGGCCTTAGTGGTAGTTCATAGACCATATGTGGAGTGTGGGCTCAGATGAGAGAACAGAAATGACTTATTATGGAGACCCAAGGGATGAGTGACTGATGTGATAATGCTATGTGTCATCATGGCATGGGAGGGTGGGTAGGGGACATCTTAGATGATGTGGCTCATGTGCATATTGGCAAGATGACTCGGGTACCACCCATGATGACCAGAGCAGTAATACCCACTTCCATGTTTGGTATGCAGGCTGCATTTCAGCCTCCATGGCAAACATGGCCAACATTCCAGCATGTATTATCCCATTTACAATTACAAGTCTCATCAGCAATTCACAGCGTTGTGATTGACTCAGAGTACTGAGCCTGGCTGGCTAATTCCTTTAACGTGACACAAAGGCAGGGTTGCATAGGCTGAAGAGAAATGGGACACATCTTTGAGGTGAGACTTCCCTCAATGTGTTCCAGATTTACAAAACAAACTTGAGACTCAATAGTAAACTTGATACATTTTTGGTGTTGACAGAATGCAATTACTACTTTTGGCATTCACAGAATGAACTTAGTACTTTTGGTATGCACAGGAGTTAGGATTTTGCCTTTAGTCTATCTTAAGTCTGTCTTCAGAGACACTTTAGGCAAAACTCCTAACTTCTGTGAATACCAAAAGTATTAAGTTCATTCTGTGAATGGAAAAATTAGTAAGTGCATTCTGTGAATACCAATATAGTAGTAAGTTTAGAATTGAGTCTTGAGTTCATTCTGTGAATGGGCCTCAATATGTTTTGCAGCACACACTCACACACAGATCCCTGCAACCATGAGACATTGATTGTTCTGTCCTGCATTTGTTAACTCACAGCTCTCCCTCCACAATTGCCAATGTTTGACACTGTGCCCCCATGGACAGCAGGTGTGACACTCTTGTACAAAAAGAAACATACATAATACCAAAACATGCCATGTCATCACATTCCATTTCATTCATTGTTCATACTAGGCATGTTGCAACTGTAGAGTAGGTGTTGCACAGCGGAGACTTTAAATACACTGTTCAAAGTTCAGTGAGTACATGGATAAAGTATCCTTGTCACCACACACCCAGACCTGAAGCATTAAATACCTTTATGAACAACCACAACACACACAATGGAGTCAGATTAGTGAGTGATGCACACACCATTTTTCACAGCCAAAAATTATGTACACAGCATTAGTTCATATTCCGAAATGTTACCCCCTATTTCTCATGATGTACACCTATCCAAATAATAGTTCAGACATATGTCCCCCCATGACACAACCAATTGTTAATATTTGACACATAAATGCACAACATTTTAGTTACTCTGTAAGATTTGTCAATATTTTTTTTCCATACTGACACACATTACCACATGTAGCACTTATATCACAACATAATTGGGGTCACAAAGAAGAATTTTAAAATACTATTTTGGTACACATGCATTGCATTGTTGACATTGTGCAGCATACATTGAAATGGTCATTGCATGAGACTACAGCAACCATACTGTATGCTGTTTGCATTTGACTGGCTCAGGTCCACACTGTGAACAAAGGTTTATTCCTCTTGAACACTGCAAGAATATAATGTCAGGTACCTCCTCACCTTCAACCCTGTACGCCACCTCACCTGCCAGGACGTAACTGTGCTACAGACATCACCATCACTGTCACTGACAACTTCTGTGTCACCTGCATGTGTCAGCACGACAATCATGGAAGAGGCATTGTTAACCCATACACTGGTACACTCAGAATGAGCAGGCACTCTAATGTGCCATGGTTGACCATGTACTACGACAACTACATTATCGTGACCAGGCCCATGGCCATACTCAGCAGCACACTCATGTGCATGACACACAGGCCATGTGGTCCATTCTCCAACATCATTGCACCCCAGTGTGTGACATCCACAGACAGCATCCCTATGGATGACCTACAGTTCCACGTCAGCAGGTTAAGTTACCTGACCAACAACACCTCCAGGTTAAATTCACTGACATCAGACACAAGCATCAAGGGACCTCAACATACCACTGAACAGGACACGGTTAAGTCCCTGTAGTACAGCTGCAGGTACTTATGATTCAGGTCTGACTTCATACTCTCCTGGCACTCCCATCATTGAATGCATGACATATGTGACTTGACCAGCAATCCCCACTGCCATCCTTGCAGCCTCTTGCAGCTGGAGCAAGGGCAGTGCATGACATCTCATCCACTCCTTGTGCAAGGACAGTCCACCAATGCTTAAATACTTGTGAGACTACAACACACAAATAGCACTGTTTGGATCTCGAATGACACCATCATTTCTGCACCCCTCATGAATGTACTTGCAGCCCTACTTTCCTCCTACCTC
The DNA here is from genome assembly GCF_964263255.1 of Lissotriton vulgaris. Taxonomy (NCBI): domain Eukaryota; kingdom Metazoa; phylum Chordata; class Amphibia; order Caudata; family Salamandridae; genus Lissotriton; species Lissotriton vulgaris. The sequence goes on from NC_141687.1 coordinate 1,114,953,214, forward strand.
ATGGCAGCCATGTATGTGGGCAGTGCCATTGGCATCGTCTGCCACTATGCTTTTGTGGAGTTGCGGCATGGTTGTGCATACACTGACATGATGATTTGTTATGGAACTGTCACTGCTTGAATCATGGAGCAATGTCCAGTGGGTACTGTACATCCATGGTATTGCAAGGAGTGACATGGTGAGAAGTGTTGCCTCGCTGTGTTCTTGCAGAAACAATTATCATGGTTGCGCCATAGGAATGCACACAATATTGTTGTTGTTGCACATTTGTCAAGTGTATCTTTGTCACAGGGCAAGCCTATAAACTTGTTTACAGTGCTGTCCAGTACCACTCCCATGCATATATGTTGTGGCAGGATTTGTCACCTTCCTTAGAGAAATGTATGTTGTGGCTTTACTTTACGGGACGTGTTGTGCATTTCCATGACTTTGCTTGTTTCTCTCATGTCTGTGACAGCCTTGCAAATCTTGCAAGGGGCAGTTAGTGAACTTGTTGGCATTATTTGGATACATCACGCCTACTTTCAATGTCATTGCCATTGTTTTGTGGGGAGATGCAATGCCATTGGCATAGTAGTTGCTATGACTCCTGAGCATTTGCTCTCATCTGTATGCAACAGCTTACTAATGTGATTGAACATTCTTGGCACTTAAGCTACTCAAACAGCGCAGCAAACTGGCTGATGATCCATTTGTATAATTTACTATGGTGCATATTTGCTGGATGTTTAGCAGCGGGCCTTGCAATAAAGGTGTGCTGCAGTGCATGCATACATACAGACCATGAATGTAGGCATTCAGTGAGATGGTGCGCATTCCTCCACACTATTGATGTTGGATGTTCTTTCACTGCAAGAACACCATTGGGACACTTATGTTATCCCCATGGTCGTGACAAAATTGATGTGCTGTATTAACTGTATGTCAATACATGTTGTTGTTCATGTTATATACGTCATTCATCCAGATGTAGCTGGTCAGTGCTTAAGTCATGCATTCATGTGAGGAGCATCATTCAAGTACAGCAAACCTTGGTTCAGGCCTCTCCCGGTGACACTGCCTCACCCCTATACCTACCATGATGCAGGTGTGAGGTACTGACACAATTGCCAGATGGTAATGTATTACCAAATTTGGGATGGATTGCACATGACCACTACTGACATTTTTTTTTTGATGTGCAGACCCACCATGCATATGTTATGCATGATGCTTGTGTAATGTGGCATAGGGCTTCACATACTGAGTAACATTCGTGAGTACTTTCCCTTACATATGCAGATAATGTGGCTGAAACCATCATGCACTAAGTCGTACAATGACAGATTTTGGGCCTGCATGTGGTGACTATGAGTAGGGTCTCTTTATTGGTGTCACCTGTCCTTCACAACGACACCGGTGCACAATGCTTGGCATGCGCCGACCCAGGCAGACTTGCACCATGTTGCAGGGGGTCCAGTGGTGCAGGGGATCAGTGTTTGTGTGCATGGAAGGGACACATTCCTGCATGATGCAGTCATGAAAAGAGTTTTCCCCTTTCTTTGTGTCCACTTGAATGCAAAAGCGATATGTTGGTTTTATTATAGAGGGAAGATTAAGTTTTTATTCAGGTTGTGCATGCCTTACACAGACCCTGTGTATGCATATCTTTGTGGCGCAGCGTGATAGTTACATTTTGACGTTCCTATTGTACATTGTCAATTGGACATAGATGTTTCTGGGTATACCCTTAGCAACAGCCCTGGAAGTGCGCTTTCTGAAACTTTAATGTGGGAATGATGCAATGACATGATATGTTGTACTATGTTACATGGCTGTCTGTGGCCTATTATTGTGGGTGTGGCACATTGTGGCACCACTACATGAACAAAATAACATCCTGCCAGCACAGTGGTAGCAGTCCAAGTTAGACAAGTGTGAAACTCGGTCTGTTGCAGGATGTTGTGTGATTTTTTCTCAGGAGGGTAGTTATATATTTGCACCTGCGTGTGGCATTTGTCAGGTGCAGCAGTGGGCTGGGACTTCACTTTGGACATATATGTTTACTTTCACAGGGGTAGCTGTTTCCCAAATGTAACATGTGCATGTCCCTGGTACAATACTTTTTGTAGACCCTTCACAGTTCATGACATTGCATGACTTCTCTTTCCACAACACGTCAGTAATTGAGCCAGCCACCTTAGTTTATGCACAGCAGAACATTACCTTCTTTGCACATTTCCCCTTGTAGGGACTTACCCTGTGTGTCTTGCAGTTCCTCATGCTCTGCACTGTCCTGCCCTGGGATTCCAACAACCAACTCCTCTGGGATGACCGCCGCAACCCGCTCCTCAAGGTCATCCAGCTCTTCTTGTTGTGATGGGCTGCCTCCTCCTGTAAGCCCTGCTTCTTTCCGGTTTTTGGCCATTTTTTCTTTAGTGCGGCGCTTTATATCATTCCACCGTTTTTTGAGGTCAATAACTGTCCGCCTAGATTGGGCCACACAGTTCACCTTTGTCAATATGGCCTGCCAAATAGCCTCTTTTTTGGATAGTGGCAATTTGGAACTAGCAAACAGCTGGTGCTGGTGGTCTGTTACCTCATTTATCAGTATATTGTTCTCATCAGCACTGAAATTAATTTTGCGCTTCCTCTTTCCAAGGGTTTCTCCCTGTGTTGCAGGCTGGGCATCCTGGCTGCCATGTGGAAGGTTTCCTTGGCTGCTGCTCTGTCCTTCAGGCTCCATGGTGGCAATTTTTTCCATTTGCGGGAGAATTAGGTGATGGATGCGCGTGTTTTTGGCATTTTCCGGATTCTGACGCAACGTGATAGTGGCGCAGCGACGCCTACACTTGCGTCGTTCCGCAAATGCGACTTACAGCATTTTTCCAGCACTTGCGTGTCTTTTCGGTGCGTCAGGACGGCCGCGTCTGCATCACTTTTCCCCGCCTTGCGCCTCCCCTTGCGGCATGGTGCGCCATTCCGTAGATCTGACGCATCAACGCCGCAACTTTCTGACGCAGCGTGTCGTACGGAAAAGTGACGCATCCTTGCGCAAGCGCAGGGATGCGTCACTTTTCATAAATGAGGGCCCATGCATTCCTGTCCTCCCCTGCGCGGCCTGGTGCACAAACAGCAGTCGTGCGCCAACGCAGGCACACTTGCACCATGCAGACACCCGTGCACCATGGTGCTAGGGTGCCTGCAGGGATGATTGTTGTTCAGGAAGTGACACCTTCCTACTCAAAAACAATCATTATTGGCATTTAGCTCCTTCAATGTGTGCTGCAAAAGGCAGCACACGTAGAAAGAGCAAAACACAAGGAGAAACAAACTTATATTTACCCTTGTTGCACTACTCCTATGTCTCCCCTGCGAAGGCATAGGATTCTGATGTATTCCCAGGTTTACAACACTTTGTAAATCTGGGAATGTTTCCGGTTCAATGGATGTTGTGTGGGAACACCCAGAGCAACACCCATGGAACGCCACTTTCACACAGAGTAATCCGTGAAAGGGGGCCGTATTTACAGGGCCATGAAAAGCAACTCAGGGTGACTTTTTGTGACCTTGTAAATATGGGCAGGCACACTACCCCGCTGGTGTGTCAAAGAAAGTGACACATTGGCGGAGCAATGGGCTTGTAAATAAGCCCCTTAGTGCTTGAATTTCTTAAGCATGTTCCAGCGCTCGGAGAATGTACGATGTGTGCCCCACGGGGGACTCAGGCACAAATGTCAAAAGGAAGATAATGTTTGTGCAAGCTGGTTTTTTCCAGGAATAGGAAAAATAAATGTTTGAACAAAAGTAGGCTGTCTTTCAGATATTCAATGGAATGAGCGTCAAGGGAAGCCAATTGGCAGTTTATAAGCATTTTGTTTAAGACAAAGGACATGAAGTTAATTGCCCGCTCACTAATGTAATTAAACTTAAAGCAAGCACGGTCTCCAATTTTTTCCTCGTCGTTTTAGAATAATTTGTATTTTTTCAAACATTCAGTTTCTGAGAGCCCTGCTTATGAGAGTAAGAGAGAAACGGGAGAGAGCGAGACCAGAAGGCAGAAGACAAGGAAGAGTATGGGGGCGGGTAGGGTCTATAAAAAAGGCCCACCTTAGGAGTAGTCAGCGTAGGCCTCCATTGCCAGCGTTCCCACCATGCTTTTACACTTTAGACAGCACCCATGTGGCCAATGATAAAGATGTAAGCATCGTGCACAGCACTAACATTCGCAGTACTAAAGATGTCAGAACTATGGACAGCACCCGCATTCACATAAGATGTCGGCGTCGCAAACAACATTCGCATCCACAGAGATGTAGATGCAGCACTATGTACAGGACTTGCATTCTCAAATATGTCGATTCTAGAACCATGTGCAGCACTCACGTTCACAGAGAGAAATATGTCAGAACAGTAGACAGCACTCGCATTCACATAAAGATGTCCACTTCACAACTAGCACTCACATTAACTAAAAAATGTCAGAATCGTAGATAGCACACACATTCACATAAACGAAAATGTTAGCACGATATGCAGTACTTACAACCACACAAAAATGACAGCATCACGTATAGTAGTCGCTTTCACGTAGCTAAAAGGTACCAGAATAATGGACAACATTCACATTCACAGGGATACGAGTCAGCACTGTGACCAGTATCAGAACCCTGGACACGTCCAATCTCATAACCCTCGCATGTGCCTATTCTGCGGAGACCCCCAGCCTCCATACTTACCGGCCCCCGCATTCTGCTGCTGCCAAAGGTGGGAAATAATGTCAGCCAACAAAGCCTGGTATCAGTAGTGGTCGTTGTTGGCCGCAGTTTATTAATAACCAAAGACATATTAATAACACAAACTGGTTTCAAGCAATCTTCCATTTTGCGAACATTACTCATCAATCATAATTGGCATATTACACATTATGACACCCTCTTCTAATAGCAGGTGTCAGTCTCTTTGTGCCCTCCTTCGTTCGAAAATGGGGCTTGTACACAAACCAGTTTGTTGCCAGTCTATTGGTGCTCCAGTGGTTGGTTGCCCACGCCTTCTGCGTGTTGCGGAGGGGAGCTTTCCAGTCGGGATTAGGTCCCCAGCTCGCTACCAAATTACGCCCTGCCGTCCGGCCGGGTCTGGGCCGCGAGTGCCGTCTCCTCCTGTTACTCCCCTCCTTTATGCCGCCACGTCACCCTGCCGTGCGGCATTCAAAAGTGAGTGGCCATCCTCTTACACACCGCCCGCCGGTGTGTTTTCTTAGCCAACCAGTGTAGGATTTCCGCCACGCCGCAGGGAGGCCCACGTCTCACTGCGGCTCCCCCCCTGCACCTGGTTCGTGGCTCCCACCTTTCTCCATATTTTCCTTTTTTTTTTTTTTTTTTTTTTAGTTGCAACCTGCGAGTGACATTGCACCCCACAAGTTATCCCAAAACACCTTCATCCCCTTTTCGGATAGGTGTACCCCGTCTTGCCCGTAGAGTTCTGGGCGACCTGGGTGGATGAGGCCGTGCCAAACTGATTCCAGGCCCTTGGCGAGGCAAAACTTGTGCATCGCCACATTTAGCTTCCTTCTTACGTTGTCGACGGCCTTGTTGGAATCGGCACCCCTCCAATGTTTCCTGCTGATCATTTCGGACCAGATTACCGTCGTGGGTCCCAGCCACGCTGCTGTCTGGGTGAGATCCCTTTGCATGGCTTGCCCGACTGCTTTTCGCCCTAGCCGGGTCAGGTCATTGCCCCCGAGGTGGATGATCAGGACGTCGGGCAACCAGGCCGAATCTGCCATGAGGCCGTCCAGCGTCGGCAGTAGCTGCTCCCATCTCATACCTGGCTGCCCTATCCACCGGATGTACGTCGCTTTGGGCCTGTTTATGCTGCGGCCCCCCTGCCGCCACCAAGACTCCATCCGGGACACGAATGAGTGCCCCACCACCCAGACCAGCTGCGGGCGTCCCCCTGTCGAGAGAAAGCATTCTGTTAGGTGGCTTTTCTGCGCACCGTGTGCATTTAAGAGAATGAGGGGGGTGTGCTGTCACCCTGCCGTGCGGCATCCCAAGGCGACTCCCTCTCCTTCCCCCCCCCTTTGGGGCTTTCTCTCCCTTTTGTCTTTTTTTTTGTGTCTTTTCTCTTCCCCTTTTTTTTTTTTTTTTTTTTTTTAAACGAGGTGAGGGCGTATGTACGACTTGTACGCCCTGGAGCGCCATCTGCCCACTGCCTGGATCCTGTCCTCTGGCATGCCATGCTGCGCTGCCGAGGTCGCTGCGCCGATCCTGAACGAGTGAGATGCAAACGAAGCCGCGCAATACCCGGCTTTACCAAGGCCTTGGCGCATTATGGCTGTAAACTGGAACTTACTCAGGTTCCTCCCGTCCTTATGTATGAAGAGAGGGCCCTCACCAGCTGGTCGAGCCCCCATGTACCTGAACAACCAGCATACCGCGCAGAGCCCCGACTCTGGGATGCAATGGAGACGTATCGTCGTCCCCCTCCTTGCCCTGTCCGTTTTGGACTGTCTCAGCGTTAACTCCACTGCCCTCTCCATTGGTTTAATGTCTCTTGCCTGCAGGCATTGCTGCGCTGGGCCCGACTTGCTGGGGGCTACCAATTCGCTGATACGGAATGCTCCGAAGAACGCCGTCGTGAAAGCCGCCCTAAATAGCAGCAGCTCGTATTTATCCGATATTAGGCCTGTGAGGGCTCCAAGGAGCCGCCCCAGTTTGGCAAAATCGATGGGCCGCCTGTTATCCTTCTTTCTACCTTCGACCCTCCTCCAGCCTTTCAAGGCCGTCTTTAGATAGGCCGAGGTAGTGGGGTCCTCGCCTGTGTAAAGCCTGGCAAAATGGGCAATGGCGGACAAATGCGCCTGGGCCCACGATCTCGTTTTTCTCGACTCGAATGCCCATTGCACGAATTTCTCGACTACTGTGCGAGTTTTCGCCCTGTCTTCCAGCAATTTTAGGCCCCCAACTCTCATTACTGTGCCCGCATATGTCCTGTATCTTCTGTTAGCTTCTGCGGTAAGTGATTGCCCTATTAGCCATGATAAGTCTACTCCCCCAGGTCCCAAAGGGACGATGGAAAGGGGGTCATCTCCTTGTCCGCCCCGGGCACTAGTTCTCTGAACCGCTTCATTTGGGACCGTGAGAGTGCGTCTGCTGCTGAGTTCTCTGCCCCTGGCACGCGTCGTGCTTTCAGCTCCAGGTTCCCTTCCAGCTGTAATTTAATTAACCGTCGCATTAGCCTCAGCATGTCCGGGCATCTCGCTGCGCCTCTGTTAATGGCCTGCACCACTCCCATGTTATCTGACCAAAGCGTGAGTTTCAGGTTTTTTATTTTCTCGCTCCAAATGGTCAGTGCCACAATGATCGGGAACAGCTCGAGAAACGTGATGTTCCTGGTGAGCCCCTGCGCATGCCACTCGTCCGGCCACTGGCTGGCGCACCAACTGTTTCCCAGGACCGCGCCGAAGCCAAGGCTTCCGGCCGCGTCTGTGTAAAGGGCTATCTGTTCGGCCGTTACCCACCCTGCTCTCCAAATCCGCACCCCGTTGAAATCTTGTAGGAACTCGTCCCACACCTGCAGGTCCTGTTTCACGCCTGCGCTCAGCCTGATGTGGTGGTGCTTGTGGGTGACGCCGGCCGTTAGCCCTGTTAGGCGCCTTGAAAATACCCTGGCGGGCGGGATTACCCGAGCCGCGAAGTTGAGTCTACCTATCACTCGTTGGATCTCCCTCAGGGTGGCCTTGTTCCGACCCCGTAGCTTCGATACTTCCTCGCGAAATTCCTTTACTTTGCCTGGGGGCAGCCTGGCCGTTCCCGCTATAGAGTCCAATTCTATGCCCAGGAACGTGAGACTTGTGGTCGGGCTTGTAGTTTTTTCTTTTGCGAGGGGGACCCCTAGGGACCTGGCTAGATCCTCGAAGGCTGCCAATGTGCTTGCGCACACTGAGGAACTTGCCGGGCCTGTGAACAGGAAATCGTCTAAGTAGTGCAGTTTTCCACCCTCCTGGTGCCGGTCATGCAGCGCCCATTCTAAGAAGGTGGCAAACTGCTCAAAATATGCGCATGATATCGCGCATCCCATGGGCATGGCTTTGTCAATCAATTTTTTCAATTTCAAGCTTTATTCGACTATTAAAAGCAATCACAAAAGCGTACAATAAAACACAATACAAACATTATAATAAAACAATAGCTCAGAAATGAAGAATTTAGGAAGATTTAAAACACCAAACTTTTCCTATGAGAAATGGCTTTAAGTAAAAAAGTAGCAGTAAAAAAACAGGTGTCTGCAGAGTCAAGTGCAAATAATAATTCCATGGCTTGGGTAATAGTATACAGTGATAATCTTAAAAACATAGGTCTGAGATAGAGACGGCGAAGATGCATATAGAGTGGACAAATAAGCATAAAGTGCCGAGTACTTTGCCTAGTCTGACCATCACAAGGACAGGGGGAATGGCTAGGAACTTTCATCTCAGGGAAGGCAACTAAATTATGTACTATACCAAGTCTGAGACGTGTCAGAACATACTGATGAGACTGCTTGGTTATGAATTTTAAGTACATAGGCATGCCCTTTGCTTCAAATTTAGTGGTGTGATAAAATACATAGGTAGACATGGTAGAACACTTTACCCTGCGCATAACAGACTTAGTTTGGATGAAAACATCTTTAAGTTCCTTTTTCGATACAGTAACGGCACAATAGGGGTCTTTAATGATGTCAAAATTAAATACCTTGTCATAAGTATTAGAGACATAGCTTAGCCAGGGAATCTTAAGGACTTTGTCCAACTTCAAACAATCAGTGATAATCTTCCTAGAAAAAGTAGTCTCTTATTGACCTCCATACCATGAGGGGTCTTAAACCCATAAGATCAGTCAGATAGTTTAAACAGACTTCGCTATGGCACAGTACAGTAGGAGCCGAGGGAGGTAGGCAAAGCAATCTTCTAAGGAACCCATTCTCGGTATTTTGCAGTGTCCTATGCTGACTGTAGCCCCATATACCGGAACCGTACAGAGCAATAGACGCACATCTATGCCTGTAAATGTCTACCATATCAGGTATACGGCGGCTACCTAGCTTTGCAGCGAATCGAAAAATACCAGATGAGCTTTTGGCCATTCTACCATTAACATTTGAGATCTCCTGGGTCCATGTCCCCTTGTTGTTAAAGGTAACACCGAGGTAGCAGAACCTATCCACTACCTCAATAGTATGATTGTTAAAGTGGAACGGCATAACAGATTTCATCCGTTTACCACAAGCCATAATAAAAGTCTTGGTGTTATTTATTTTCAATATCCTCGCATTAATAAAATCATAAAAAGTGTTCATTAGTTTCTGGAGCCCATTTGGAGTACGCGAAAGGAGCACCGTATCGTCGGCATAAAGCAGAACTGGTACGGGAAGTCCACCGACTTGAGGGGAATCCGCCTGGACCTTTTTGAGTTCAGATTCGATGGAATTGATAAAGAGGGAAAATAACAGGGGGGCCAGTACACAGCCCTGCCTTATGCCTGACTTAACCCTAATTTTCTCGGTACATTCACCCGACGGACCAAAACGTATCTGGGCCGACAGCTTATTATAGAGACGGGCCAGAAAGTGAATGATTGCCTGGGGGGCGCCCATGGCCAATAAAGTGGACCACAAAAGTTCATGGTCCACAAGGTCAAAGGCGCTCGAAAGATCGGCAAAACAGAGAAATAGGGACCCTTGTTTCGCTCTCGTATATTTCCCTATAAGGAGATCAAGGTTAAGGCACTGCTCCGTAGTCCCTAAGCCTTTGCGAAAACCAAATTGGGATTCAGCCATGATATTATTTTCTTCAACCCACTCCTCGAGCCTTATGAGGAGAACCCTGCTCATAATCTTCAGGGAGGAATCAAGAAGGGAAATAGGGTGATAGTTCTTAGCCTCGCCTCTATCTCCCTTCTTGTAAATAGGTAGAATTAGGGATTCACTCCAAGTAGGAGGGGTGTTCTCCAGGACTGAAGCATTAAACACCTGGGTCAGGAGTGGGCACCAGAGACTGGGGTTAGATTTGTACAGATCTACCGGTACCCCATCGGGTCCCGGTGGCTTTGTCAATAAACACGTCCTCGCCCCATTGGAAACCCAGTAAGTGGAAACTGGAAGGGTGGACCGGCAATAGTCGGAACGCAGATTCAATATCGGCTTTCGCCATGAGGGCTCCTCTGCCTGTCGCCTTCACCAGCTCGATTGCGTCGTCGACTGACGCATAGCCCACTGAGCAAGCTTCGGGGTCAATACCGTCGTTCACGGAGGAACCTTCCGGAAACGAAAGGTGGTGTATCAGCCTGAATTGGCCTTGTTCTTTCTTGGGGACTACGCCTAGCGGGGAGATGACTATGCCTCCTTGCAATTCCTTTGGGAGAGGGCCCTCAATTCTACCCAGTTTCAATTCCTTCTCTATCTTGGCGCTAACCACTTCGGGGTGTTGACTTGCCGACTTCAGGTTGCTCGCCCCCGCTGAGGTGAGCGGGCCCTGGAATGGAATAACAAAGCCTTGCTCGAAGCCCTCCACCAGTGACCTGGCCTCTGTTTTGTTCGGGTATTTGTTAGTTAATCTGCGCAGCTGTTGTGTAATAATGGGGGATCTGGCCAGCTGGCGCCTACAAATGTCCACCAGTCCCCTCCTTTTCCCTGCGTCGGGGCTAACGCTTCTTGCTCTTTTCTCTCTTTTCCCTTTTCGCTTCGTGTTTGGAACCTTTGCATGCAACGGTGGCGTGCTTGCCCCCGCAGCTAGCGCATGCGTGTTGAAACTTACAAGACGAGCCCCATGAGCAGTCCCCCGCCTCGTATCTCCAACAGATCGCCTTAGTTGCGGTTGGGGAGTACGATCTACCGTTCGACCGCCTTTGATAAGAACCACTCTTCCCTTTTTGGTATGAGCTCCGAAAGGGCTGGTCGCCTTTTCCCGCCCAGGCCCTAACATCTTTGGCTGTGAGCATCTTGTGGATGAACCCCGAGACATCCTCCTCATTCCACTCCATTTCGGGGTGCCTCTGCATTTTTAATCTAAACCCTTTATCGTATTCTAACCAGGCATCCCACAGGAACTGCCTCTGTGCTAGGTGGATATTGGCCTCGTACAGCCACAAGTCGGCCGCGCAATGGGGGAACCTCTCCACTATAATGCATGCCATAATTCTGAAAGCGTCTAACCAATTGTCGAAACTGCGCTCTTTTCTGGCCCCACGCCTTTCTCTCCTGTCCTCCTCCTTCCTGTCGCACGTGGTTAGATCAAGTCCCTCTAGCTGTATTTCAAGCAGCGAAAATATGTCTATGAATTCCTTGCGCCATATCCTCTCTTTTACCGCTAGGGGGATGAGACATGCCAAGCCGGTGGCTTTCGTAGTCAGGGACGCCGGACCGGGGGATGGCCTGATGTAATGATCGTTGACTACCCCACTCGGAGGTGGGCTTCCTGAAACGGGGCCGTAACCCCAACCGGGTAGTGGGGAAATTTGTTCACCCTGAGCGGACAAGCTTACCTGTTCTTGCACACTTGTCTGACGGGCCCACCCCGGGTCGACCATATGCCACGTGAGACCTGCCGCTTCCTCCGCGCGCTGCTCCCTAGGCCCTGGTACCCCTTGCCCTGTGCCATTAAGTAGCCCCGGCGCCAGCGATTTCAGACATTCCTTTACGATGTTGCTAATATGCTCACCCTTTTTCTTTTTGCCGGTCGTCTCGCCTTGTTCGCTGCCCTCTGGTCTCGGCGGAAGAGGTTTCTGCCGCACTTTCCTCAGAGGGTTCCTCTTCGATGTTCTCTTCATCGGCGTGTTTTTCAGCTTCTTGGGTGCGGAAGGCCCTGGTTCTTCGTCCGCCTGTTCCGCCGGTCTGTTCTCTTTCCCTTTGCCCAGGTGAGGGTGAAGCCAGTCGTCGCCGTGGATGGCCGATAACTCGCGGATCTTCATCAGTACCTCTGCCATCTCGTCCGGCTGGCCTTCCGACATGTCGTGAGTCTCTGCGCACTTGTGTGTGGCTTCTCGGTTTCTCGCGTCTGCGTCAGGCCGTTTGTTGGGTGGGGGGCACAGCTAACTGCGTGTGCTTATCCCGGGCCCTGAGCTTGCCGCGGTTTTTACCTGTTGTTGTTTCGGGGGAGCTGGCACGGCGCGCCGCGCTCCGTAAGGCGTCCCCGGCAATGATGACCTGGATCTTCCACCGGAGCCTCGCCGTCTTCCGCTTCGTCCTTCGCCGCGTCGCCTCTCGTCCTTCAGTCGTTGTTGCTGTCGCGCCGTTCTCCCAGCTCCTCGAATGCGATGTGCTTCTGCTGGGAGGGCGGCGTCGCTTAAATCCTCCTGAGCCCTCCATGCAGGCCTCAGGTGAGTCTCCCTGATTGGGGGGTTCAAACAAAGCCAGGTTGACCATTGGGCACCCTTTGGGGGCGCCAGGTCAACAGGTCACTTCCGGTCGGGTGGCTGGTGCGCACCCCGTTTCCGCTGGTTCTTGTGCGCATCGAAGCGCCCAGAACCAGTTTTCCCCCGCTGGTGGCACCACGAGGGTTATGGCGCCGGCCTTCGAGCCTCCCCCACCCTTCGGGCGGGTGCGGCGGCCTCTGCAAAAGCCACCATTATTTGTATGCGAGTCTGTAGGGCATATAAAAGAGACTAATAATGGTCTAAGGTTTGCAGAACTCCTACAAGAAAAAAATGAAACGGGCCAGTACAAGTTAACAAGAAGATAGCGAGCAAACATATTGCCTATAGGTTCATTTTCAATGAGAAATTAGACTACATTGACCATTTAACATTTCAGTGGTATAATTTTGAAAATGGAACCATGTCTTCCTTCAGTAAAAGATCTGTAAATAATGTTTATAATCCTTTACTACATTACTTATTTTATCATCTTAACCAGCCAAACATCCCTATGTTTTTCAATATACAAAAACGTCTTAGGTTTCACATCTACTCAAGCATTCTGTACAGTTCAGGAAAATAAAGAAATTGATGAAAGTCTGCTGACATGAAATCGTCCGAATTATGTATGCATATGTATAAAACCTGAGGTACACACGCCCAGATGCTCAGTGCCATAGTTTATGTTACTTCTGTAAAACTAACCCACCAGAAAGGGTTATGCTGGGACTTACCAGGATTTGGGATGGATAGTTTCCCAAAGTAACACAAGTAGAGGTATGCACTGCTTTGCGTTACTTTGTGGTAAATGGGTATTGGATGGATGGAACATTGGTGTTCCCATTCAACTGCCTATGGGTTTTGACAAAAATCCCTGTCTACAAATATTCATAGACAGGGTTTGTGCCAAATTCGTATGCCCCGCTAGGTAGCTGTAAGGTGTAGAAATGTTTTCATTTCTCTTTGTTTTTCCTACTTTGCATATGTTCTCCATTATACAGTAAACCTACACAGCAGAATGTGCTTGGATAGGATCTGTACTGGAAGGATCCCCATTTGTTGTTTTGTTGGTAGATTTTGTTCTGGAAGGTTCAAATGTGTGCTGAACGTGCTACTACTTGATGCTCTGAGTTGCATTATCTTTTTGTAAATCTGGGCATCACTTAAAAGAATGATTTCAGCGCCATTGGCTCATGACTAATCCTCTTCTCAGATAACAAAACGAGTGATGGATATTCACAAAGCATTTCTTTTCCGATCAGCAAATACTGTAGTAAATGCTTGACACCACCAGCAGCGGACTACTCATGAGATATGGCGGTGAAGATAGGGTGCCAGCTGGCTCCACCTTTAGGTTCAGGTGCCATCCGGTTCTACCTTGAGGGCTGGATGCCAACTGTCTCTTACATTGGCACCACGTGCCAAGCAGCTGTACCTTTCCGGGAGCCAAATTGTTCCACCTTGAAGACAGGGTGCCAAACATTTCTGCCCGAATTGGAGCCAACCAGCTCTACTTGGTGATTACCAACCAACCAGTTGGTCCATGAATATCAGGAGTCATCTGGCTGCGTCACGCGCCTCACAACAAAAGCAATAGATCGAAATGTGATTCCACCCAAAGTACACATGAGAGCAACAGATGATTGATAAACTCTGAATCATTATTAATGCAAAAACAATAGTTGATGGACAGAATGCAGAACAGTGTCATACATTCACCCCAGTTGCCTGTGCAGGTCCTGTAAGGCTGGTCTCCTGTGTTTAAGTCTAGGTAATAGAAGATGACTCCCGGTCCACTTTAGCACCGTTCAGATTGAGCCAATACACTCTCACCCTTGAGTGCGCTTCCGAGTAGAGGTTCCTAATCATAAGACTGTATCACGATGGGCTGCGCTCCCTCAGCACAGAGCCGAGAAACTCTTTTTAAAGGCCTGCGGGGCTTTAAGACAACTCATTGAACCCCACATTTCTCTGAGTTCAAGCTTCATTTTCAGACAGCACACCTGGGAAAATGTGATTCAGGTTTGCCTCTTTCTGTTTCTGAGCTTTGCTGCCTAAAATCATACACCAACTTGGTAAAATAGTCGGCTAAAATGATTGGATTTACCATTCCTTGAGCATATACTGCCCCTGTTGAGCCTGATCAGTGTATTTGAAAAATGCACACGCCATGATGTAGTAAATCACGCATCACCTGATTTAGACCATATATATGACGTGGAGGATAAACTCCACTTCTATGGGATCACACAGAAAACCCGCCCCCGGCTAGAAGACAGAACACACAGCCTCACAGTTCGAGCTGCCGAGCAGATAGCAGGGGCACCATTCTTTAGAGTGGTCAGTGGAGTAACACAAAATGACGGCCTTCCCCATCAGAATGTAATAAGGGGCCCCGGAGGCGCTCGTTTCAGACAGATAGTTATCGGCCTTGCCTGAATCGGGGCCCCTGCAAGGCAGGCAGGGACTGCAGCGGCCAGTGTTATACCGCAGAGTGTGGTCCAAAGTCTGGGCGCCTTACATAAAGTCGATTATTAAGACTCAGCTGTAGATGGTGGCGAAAATCACAACTGCCTGCAAAAGCATCAGTAAGTACCTCCACACTGAACCAGTACTGCCATCCATCAAGGCTGTCTTGGGTCCTCAGCAGGGTCAAACGCCTGGAAATCTCAGAAACTAGTCTGGCTTTCAAAAAGCTACTAAAATCGGGAGTTAACAACTACTTCTTGCTCTAAAATGGAGAAGACACTAAAACCATGTGATAAGTGGTGAAGGCCTTCAAGCGGCCTCTTAATCAACTAAAGCCTGGACCTGGAAAATTGTCCAACTAGTGAAGCTGGATGGCCTGTAACTTAATGACCAGCCTCTGAAGATTGTGCTTCTTAATATATACTTCAACTGTTTTGGAGCAGGATGCACAGACAGGCTGACTCAAACCATGACTCCCTCGAAACCGTGATTTACCAAAACACAGCCCAGAAAGTTATCATATATGTCGACTTAAATCAGTGTCACCTGTAAAATTATCCAACAATTCAGGTTATGGGGAGCCATGCAATTAGTCCGCTTAGCATTCTTTTTCAAACCCACAGTCTAAAATCAATTCAGCACACAATCAAAAGTACATCTCCTGCACTCAGATTCCAGAAATCCTTTAAAGGACTAAGGGGCATATTATCAAGGGGGTTTATCTCCGCTTTTTTGGCTTTAAAAGCCAAGAAAGCAGAGATAAAATTATCTCCCTATTACCTAGCTGTCGCTAACACCAGTTAGCGACAGCTAGTAGGAGATAGCGACCATCTTGGGCCCCACTTTGCATATCAGTGATATTTATCACTAATGACATGCAAAGTGGGCGTGCCAAGATGTTAGCGACTGAAAACAGTCGCTAACATCGCTATCTCCTATTACTAACTTTTGGAGATATTCGCGCTAAGCGCGAATATCTCCAAAAGCTAACACCTGCCCCTGAGCAGTTCTTAGCCATGCTATCCAATGGGAGGTGGATAACATGGCTAAGAGCATTAGCTCAGTAATGCATGAATATCGCTGACTTTTCAGCGATATTCATGCATTGCGGCCGATTTTTATCGCATTTGCGATAAACCTTGGTAATACCAAGGTTTATTTGCGGTAAAAATAGCCGCAGCTCAGCGGTACATTTTTGTCTCTAACCAAGCAATAGCGATAATTATCGCTATTGCTTGGTAATATGCCCCTAAGTACTCTAGACTGAGGGCCTAATTAAGAGTTTGGTAGTCAATGGAACTGCTGAACCCGTGGTGGCGGTTCCCGGATTTCCAGACTAGTGGTCCACCTGCTGTATTATGTCTATGGCAGTGGGACGGTCACGGGACCACTGCTACTGCTGGAATCCTTGACCCTGTGGTAGTGGCACAACGGTCAGAGGCCATAATATGCTGGTGGTGCAGAAGCTGCACCACCAAGCATATTATGAGCTTCCTCACTTTCCTCCTTTTCTTGTCAGTGAGCCCGCCATGAAAAGGGTGGAGGTGAGAAATCTAAGAGGGCCCTACAGGTCCCCCAGTTGCCTCTGTGCATGGGGGTGCATGCAAGGTGACACTTTGTGTGCCCCCTGTCTGTATGCACCCCCATGTTCCTGCACAGCGCAAAATACACAACATTTTGCATTTTGGTCCATGCAGGTACGCGTGTTGATGTTCCTGTTTCAGTGCCTTTCTAAGGCTCACCACCTGGTACCACAAAAGCATTACCTGCCAGACCAGGACAACTCCTGATCTGGCAGGGGGATGGCTTTCGTAGTGTGGCAGCGGGGTACTGGCATGGCGACCCTCTGCCACACTGCCAAAGTCGTACTTAGGCCCTATGTCGTCACCACAGCAAAAATATTATCTAATAAGCTTCGAGGTCCCTTCCATCTAGTTACTTCTTTAAAAGTCAGCTCCAAAAGACACAGAAGCCTGAGGCTTATAGCTGATTCCACTGGTGAAGAAAGTCAGCATCTAATTAGGATAAAGTGGGGACCAGTGAACTTGAGTAGATTCAAAGTATGAGAATCCAACAGAGGCCCGCATCTGAAGACCATGGTTGGTGCAGCTCACCAGGCCAACTGGGACTTAATTTTCAATTAAATTCATCAAGGGTTTAGTAACATTTTTCTTCCTCAAAGGGCACCTGTCAATCCCCTGAAAAAAAATTAAATAAGTCTCATATTACTGTAAGTAAACTGAAGATATGCAGATTCCAAAAAACCTGTCAAAAGGAACTTAAAGCAACAATTAAAGCCAAACTGAAATTAAGATTTCAGATCCTATATAAACACCTTGACCAGATGGTCCGGGCTGCAAAACCTGAAGGGACGGAAAGGGAATGTATGCACATATATTCACAGTTGGCAAATGGGCCATGCGGACCTATGGAGGTACCTCGAGAAAAAAACAAGCCTGACAATAGCTAGACTCAATGTCATATCTGAACCGCAGTGGATGCTGCACATACAAAACCTATACAGTGGAAACATCAGCAATCCACGATGACTTGGATGTTCAGAACCACTTCCCTGAAATCCAGGATTCAGGCTACTGCTAATAGAAAGCAGCATTTCCAAAATATTGAAAAAGTTAGAGCAACAGGCGCACCCAGTCCGAATGGAGTAACTGCACAAGTCTTCAAAGGACGCACAGACCTGTGGTCTGCAATACTGCTCCCCCACTATCAAGTCTGTCTTCAAAACACACGGGTCCCAGAGAGCTGGAGGGGCTCCATCTTGAACACCATATATAAGAAGAGAGACAGGATGGATCCATCCAACTATTGCCTCATTGCCTCTGGACAATAACACTAAGGTCTATGCCTCAACCTCTCGGAAGTACAGGTGGAAACAAATGACACAATTCCATTCGCCCAAACAGGTTTTAGGGCAAACTCCTCCACCCAAGGTAACATTGTGGCCCTCTTCTACTTAATCCACCAGACAAAGAGCCAGAAGGAACTCCTGCTCTTCGCCTGTTTTGCAGACCACTCAGCTGCCTTTGACCTGGTAGACAGGAACAGCTTATGGAGAAAGCTTGGAGGGTGGGTCATCCCGAACAACCTGCTCTATGCCATCATTTCTCAATACACTTCTAACTGGGTCAGGGTTAAGCTAGCTCCAACAGTGGTCACAAGCAAGATCTCGATGGACAACGGCCTTAAGCAAGGCTGTGTGCTTGTGCCCCTACCATTCAACCTGTTCACTGCAAATATAGGCGCTGAACTGAAACAAGCGAGGCTTATCCCCTAGAAAACTGGAAGTACTAAGGCCCACATGCATCAATCTCGGCTTTTGCGACTTCTAAATTGCGATAAAAAGCGATTCGCAATTTAGAAATCGCAAAAGCCTATGCATGATTATTTTTTAAATATTTATGCAATTCGGTAGAAATCGCTATTTCTACCGAATCGCATAAAAAATGCAATTTTGAAATTGCGAATTCGCAATTCCCAAAAGGCCCATAGGAATGAATAGGAATTGCGAATTCGCAATTTCAAAATCGCAAATCCTGATTGCATTTCAAGGGTGGTGAGGGGGGTTCAAATGAACCCCCCCTGCACCCCTGAAATGTATTTTCCGCATCATGTTGCACACACACATGTCCTAAGGACATGTGTGTCTGTAACATGAATGCTTTAAAAATGCGTTTTCAGTGTTAATTACACTTTTTGCAAATTTACAGAGTAGTTCAACTACTCGGTAAATTTGTCCCTCTAATTGCGAATTCGCAATTTCAAAAGTATTCATGCATTGCTTTTATGAAATCGCAAATTTGCGATTTCCTAAAACCAATCGCATTTTTGGAAATCGTAAAAATGTTGCGATTTCAAAAAATGCTTGATGCATTCCAAAAAGCATTTTTGGAATCGCAAACGGACGATTTTAAGGAATCGCACCGTTTGCGATTCCAAAAATGCTTGATGCATGTGGGCCTAAGTTACAATATTACAATACGCTGCCTATTCCATCTTAATGGATCTTTCCAGGACAGACTTACAGAGAACATTAACGCCCTGCGTGAATACAACTTGACCAACAAAATGGTGGTAAACGGCAGTAAGACGAAACTCTTCGATTACGGGTTTCCAATCAAAAAAATCAAATCTCAAATGGAGTTTGGGATCATTAAAAATTGAAACAGGTGATGCCTAAAGGATTTGGGCATTTGGGCATTTTTCAAGCATAGCGTGAATAAAGGGCCTTATTTACAAGGCAGCGTTAAGCCACGTTAAGTGGCTTAATGCTGTCTTGTAAATTCACCACCACAACGTCGTCGAAAGTGATGTTGTGGTGGCGATAAGGGCTTGTACATATGCCCCCCAGTATTTTAATTGTGACTAATGCACTTTACAGAACTGGCTTTCCCTTAATTTAACACTACTACTTTCTCAAAATAGGCTCACTAGTTTTTAAACATCGACTGTTCCTTTTTCCACGTTCACTTTTTTATTTTTCAATGAACCATGGTTTCTTATTTATTTTTAAGTATTCCTGTCGCCTCAGTCAGAACATTGGAAGATTGTACTATTGTTAATATTTTAATTAATTATACAATGAAGTATCATGTCACTAACTCCACTTTATGCCGAATAACAATTTGACAGAAATGAACTTCTACCTGCTACACACCTTTGATGGTTTGATTATTCATGTCATATTTATTTTGTTAGATTCGTTTCTTATCTTTGTCACGCACTTTTTTATGTTCTCTTGAATCTTTTCAGAGCTGCACCTGCAGGGTACCGGTTGTCTAAAGCTCAAAATCACCAAGACACGACTCAGAGCTACACAAGAAGAAAAGGTCAAACGCTCTGCAGGAAAGAGGGGAACAAAGAATAATGACAAAGGGCACTCCGGGGACAGGAGGGAAAATAAAAAAAACATAAGAAAAGGGTAAAATACGAGAGTAGAAAAACTGACATTTAGAAGCTGGATAAAACAAGATTATAGGAGACACATAAGGCAGCGAAGGAACATGCATAGAGAGCCAGGCAGGGAACTCAGAATTCACAATAAAAGCATGACCTTTCAATAGCCAGCTCTTTGTAAGTCTGCAAATTTCACACACTGGCGTATGTTACCACATTATAAAACCAATAAGTAGCAATTGATTTCATGGGACTCTGAAAGTTGTCAATTGAGCGGTCATTGCATCATTCACACATACATCCATAAGCTACATTAAAAACTCATACCTCGGTCAACTTAACTTGTGGCATTGCTTGTATAGAGGTAACAGGAGTCGGAACATACCGGACAGTATACCCATGATATATCATGTGCCTCATATTGCATGAAAATCATACAATATCCGCCACATCGACATAACTGCTACATCGCAGGGTAAGTGGATGTGGAGGTAGCAATAGCACTAATACACTTATCATGGCTATGTATTGGTAGGCAATATAATGGATAAAACAATATTGTCCAATAACCTCTTAAGTGCTGCTGACGGCCAACGGTCGTCACGAGCGCTACCTCCCCAGTGCTGCGCACGACCATTGGACGTCCATTCAGCACTAGTTCCAATGTTATGTTATGTTATGTTATGTTATGTGGTTTTTATTTGGCGCACAGATGCTCCAGCTAAGGAGCGTCCTGGCGCCCGACAAGGCAGCTACACAACACAACTAAATAAAACAGCACAAGCAAATAACTAAGGGAATAAAAATGTTTTCACAGCACGACGAAAAGAAAGCAAATCGCTCATAGCGCGAATTGCCGAGGGTAAGGAGTTCCACAAAGCAGCGGCCCGCACTCGGAATGAGCGTCCACCGGCCCTGCTTCGCTTAAAGCGCGGTACCACGGCCAATTCGAGGTCTGCCGATCTTAAGGGTCGTGCTGGGATGTAATTGGCCATGAGGGTCGTAAGGATCGTTGCCGGGGACCCCTTCAAGATCTTATAGGCGACGCAGAGGACCTTAAACTGAATCCGCTGCGCCACCGGAAGCCAATGCAGCGCTCGTATGGTGCTGGAGGTAGGACAGAATCTTGGAAGGCCTACCACCGCTCTCGCTGCGGCGTTCTGGATCCGTTGCAGGCGCCCAATCTCAGCTACGTTCAACCCGGCCAGCAAAGAACTCGCATAATCCAGCCTGGAGATGACGGTAGCTTGGATCATGAGTTGCCGAGTAGGGGCATCGAAGAACTTTAGCACAGGACGGAGCCCACGCAAGATGCCGAAGCAACATGCAGCCGTGCGTTTAGTGTGGCATGCAAACGTAAGGGAAGGGTCCAACCAGACCCCGAGGTTCTTAAGCTCGGCGACTGGGATGGGAGCAGAACCCAACTCCTCCGGCCACCATCTCTCTCCCCACAGTTCCGGTTGTCTACCAAATACCATCACCTCGGTCTTACTAGCGTTTAGCTGGAGACAGTTGAGCGTCATCCAGCTAGCGACCGCCCTCAGTCCTTGTTGAAACCTGGGAGCGTCGACTTCAGCATCCCCGCTGATCGTGACCGCTAGCTGGGTGTCATCGGCATATGACACCATGGTCATACCCCATTGTTTGACAACCTCAGCTAGCGGCCTTACGTACAGATTGAACAGCGTAGGACTCAGCGAGGAGCCTTGGGGGACGCCCAGGTTCAACGGATGAAATTTTGACTGAAAAGGTGGGACGGTCACGCTAAAGGCCCGGTTGGATAAGAACGACCGGAACCAGTCGAGAGCAGTGCCGGTAACACCAGCCTCCTCTAAACGCTGCAGAAGGATAGGGTGCGAGACGGTGTCAAAGGCAGCGCTTAGATCTAATAGCACCAGCGCTGCCGTTTGTCCCGCGTCCAGCACGGAGCGAAGGTGCTCCACCATATAAAGCAGAGCCGTCTCCGTGCTATGACCTGCCCTAAACCCATTCTGCGTGGCGTCGAGTATATCAGCTCGACGGAGATGTTCCGAGAGAGTGGCATTTACGTGTGCCTCCATCACCTTAGCCGGCCACGGCAAGAGTGAAATAGGCCGATAGCTCTCCGGCTTGCTCCCATCCAGGCTAGGTTTCTTCAGGATCGGACGAACCATGGCTCGCTTCCACTTCAGTGGAACTACGCCAGATGTAAGTGACGCATTGACCAAGGAACAAAGCGGTGAGATGTCATGTGCCGCCAGGTCCTTGAACACTTCAGGGCAAAGTGGATCCTCAGGGGACCCAGACTTCACTCTGCGGGCCAAAGTGCCTAGGCTATCAGAGTTTAACAAAGGTAGAGAACATAGTCCCTCAGATGGTGGTGGCTTAGAAGATGGATTCGCCGAGGGAACGACCACAGGAAAGGCTCGATAGATGGACAGCGCAGCACTGGGGAGGGATATTTGCGAAGCAGCTAAGGTGTTATTATCAACCTTTTATAGTGTCATGCAAACACAGCTTCTTGTTTGTCGTGTTCAACATTGTTTTGTGCTTACTCACTGGAGAATGCAAAAACAACAGTTGATGGACAGAATGCAGAACAATGTCATACATTCACCCCAGTCAGAGATCTGGGCCTAAATCCATCGTTTTTTTGCACTCCACACCACCCCAGTTCAGACATGGCCATATGCAAATCAGCCTTGACCCTGTGCCTCATGGGAACAGTCCAGTCTGAACTGCCAAGCCATGTCTTTCCTAGACCGGAATCAAGCATCCTAGGACCGGTTTCTGGCTATCAGCTGTCATCAGCCAGGATAGCTTGACTCCAGTGTTGTGGAGAGCATGGGACTCACATCTGAGCATACCCATTCCACTCGGGTGAAAAATGAAAAAACAATAGTTGATGGACAGAATGCAGAACAATGTCATATATTCATCCCAGTACAGAGATCTGGGCCTAAATCCGACGTTTTTTTTGCACTCCACACCACCCTAGTTCAGACTCAGACATGGACATATGCAAATCAGCCTTGACCCTGTGCCTCATTAGAACAGTCCAGCCCGAACTGCCAAGCCATGTCTTTCCTGGACCGGAATCAAGCATCCTAGGATCGGTTTCTGGCTATGAGCCGTCATCAGCAAGGATAGCTGGACTCCAGTGGTGTGGAGAGCATGGGACTCACGTCTGAGCATACCCATCCCACTCAGGGTGACAAATGCAAAAACAACAGTTGATGGACAGAATGCATAACAATGTCATATATTCCCCCCAGTACAGAGATCTGGGCCTAAATCCATCGTTTCTTTGCACTCCACACCACCCCAGTTCAGACATGGCCATATGCAAATCAGCCTTGACCCTGTGCCTCATGGGAACAGTCCAGCCGAACTGCCAAGCTATGTCTTTCCTGGACCGGAATCAAGCAAGCTAGGACCGGTTTCTGGCTATCAGCCGTCATCAGCCAGGATAGCTTGACTCCAGTGGTGTGGAGAGCATGGGACTCTTGTCTGAGCATACCCATCCAACTCAGGGTGACAAATGCAAAAACAACAGTCGATGGACAGAATTCAGAACAATGTCATACATTCACCCCAGTTCAGAGATCTGGGCCTAAATCCATTGTTTTTTTGCACTCCACACCACCCCAGTTCAGATATGGCCATATGCAAATCAGCCTTGACCCTGTGCCTCATGGGAGCAATCCAGCCCGAACTGCCAAGCCATGTCTTTCCTGGACCGGAATCAAGCATCCTAGGACCTGTTTCTGACTATTAGCCTTCATCAGCCAGGAAAGCTTGACTCCAGTGGTGTGGAGAGCATGGGACTCACATCTGAGCATACCCATCCCACTCTGGGTGACAAATGCAAAAACAACAGTTGATGGACAGAATGAAGAACAATGTCATACATTCACCCCAATACAGAGATCTGGGCCAATATCCATCGTTTTTTTGCACTCCACACCACCCCAGTTCAGACATGGCCATATGCAAATCAGCCTTGACCCTGTGCCTCATGGGAACAGTCCAGCCCGAACTGCCAAGCCTTGTCCTTCCTGGACCGGAATCAAGCATCCTAGGACCGGGCTATGAGCCGTCATCAGCCAGGATAGCTTGACTCCAGTGGTGTGGAGAGCATGGGACTCAAGTCTGAGCATACCCATCCCACTCGGGGTGACAAATGCAAAAACAACAGTTGATGGACAGAATGCAGAACAATGTCATAATTTCACCCCAGTACAGAGATCTGGGCCTAAATCCATCATTTTTTTGCACTTCACACCACCCCAGTTCAGACATGGCCATATGCAAATCAGCATTGACCCTGTGCCTCATGGGAACAGTCCAGCCCGAACTGCCAAGCTATGTCTTTCCTGGACCAGAATCAAGCATCCTAGAACTGGTTTCTGGCTATCAGCCGTCATCAGCCAGAATAACTTGACTCCAGTGGTGTGGAGAGCATGGGACTCACGTCTGAGCATACCCATCCCACTCGGGGTGACAAATGCAAAAACAACAGTTGATGGACAGAATGCAGAACTATGTCATTCATTCACCCCCGTACAGAGATCTTGGCCTAAATCCATCATTTTTTTGCACTCCACACCACCCCAATTCAGACATATGCAAATCAGCCTTGACCCTGTGCCTCATGGGAACAGTCCAGCCCGAACTGCCAAGCCATGTCTTTCCTGGACCGGAATCAAGCATCCTAGTACCGGTTTCTGACTATCAGCCGTCTTCAGCCAGGATAGCTTGACTCCAGTGGCTTAGTGAGCACGGTTCCCACGTCTGGG
The DNA here is from genome assembly GCF_964263255.1 of Lissotriton vulgaris. Taxonomy (NCBI): domain Eukaryota; kingdom Metazoa; phylum Chordata; class Amphibia; order Caudata; family Salamandridae; genus Lissotriton; species Lissotriton vulgaris. Next base: position 1,114,977,749 of record NC_141687.1, read on the forward strand.
CATACTCTTCCCACTTAGGGTGAACAGCAAAACACACAAGATGATGGAGGGAATGTTGCACAATGGCAAAACATTCACCCCCAGTCACAGAGTGGGATGGGTTTTTGCATTTGTCACCCCGAGTGACAAATTGTGGAGCATTCTGTTTATCAATTGTTCTTTTTACATTACTCATTGAAGAAGACATCTCTTCCCCATCTACATCTGTGATCCCACACTACCTTCACACTGCATTTTTGTCATGTCTGGGGTAAGTCTGGTGTTAAAAATCAGTATTTTGGTGAGTGTCATCTACGACCGGTGTCTCAGGCAGGTTGTATACAATTTTATTTTTTCAAACATTTTGAAAATATTCAGCAAAATAATGAAAAATTAGATGAATGGCTTAAAAGGACCAGCAGGAGACTGGTTCAGGGAGACAATGTCGGTGAGACATTTTCTGTTGAAACTTCTCTTGCAGTAGCAAAAAAATGTAAAAATCTATGACATTTTGTGATAGTCATTTTTATGAATTTCTTGAAGTTTGAGAAAACAGTATTATGAATTTTGAAAACTGTACCAAATGTTACCATTTTGTTAGTGTAATTAACATTGTGTCTATGCCTACACCTGGGCAACTGGGTACTACTATTTGCAACTCTAATGTATCAAAGGACATATTTAGGATTTTCAATCGGACGAGCAGTTAAGGCTCACTTTGAAAGGTGTGGGTTTGGAGCACTGCGAATCAGTGGTGGGATCGTGAACCCCCGCTTTAGTAGCCAAAGTGAGGGGTACCCCTGTAACTGATGACCTGATAATACGGACGACAAAAAACATTTGTATGGTTTACATTGTCCTCTGTAGTCTGCTGGCAGAATGCTCATAAACATGCCCTAAGGGGAATGTGAGGTCAGGGCTGAGGGGAGGAGATCTGGGGCTGTTAATTTACTTCGGGCCAAATGTATCAAAAACAAATTTTGCGAATCTCCAATTGTGATTTTTTGCGAATCTCAATTAGAGAATCGCAAAATTCAATGTATGTAGGATTTGTTAAAACTTTTGCGAATCCTACATATTCCATATTTGCGGATTCGCAAATAAGGATACCATTCATTCCTATGGGCTAGGAGGCCCATAGGAATGAATAGGAAGACATTCTCAATTTGCGATTAGCAATTAGAGAATCACAAATTGAGAATGCAATTTCGAGGTTGCAAGGGTGCCAAAAGGACACCCTGTTGCACCCCTGAAATATGCATGTGTGCACATGTGGTGCACATACATACTCTAAGGGCATGTACGTGTGCCACATGGCACCTTGAAAAAATCAAAAAAGCGCTTTTTCAAAGAGAAATTACATATTACCACCAACTTGAAGTTGGTGGTAATTTGCGATTCCTTAAGGCAATCGTGCAATTTGCGATGTCTTCTAGCATAGCATTTAGAGAATCGCAAATTGCGATTCTCTAAATGCTTGCGCAAAATAAGGAATCGCAAATTTTGCGATTCCTTATTTTGCGAGTAGGTTTAAACTTACCTACATAGCACAAAGCTAAATTGTGATCGCGAATTTCAGAGTTTGCGAACACAATTTAGCTTGATACATATGGCCTTTAGTACAGTAAACAGGACAATTAATTGATTAAAAAAAATTGAAAAATTGATACAGAACATCGAAAAGAGAAAGTGGGGTTGGAAATGTAAGAAAGAAAAAAAAGAAGTGGAGAATGAAAAAAATGATGTGTAGGAAAGAACTGGAAAGGAGGAATAGGAGTAGGAAGAAAGGCAGCAAAGGTGAAAGGAAGGAGTAGTGAAAGAACAATAGCTAAAAGGGTGCAATAGTGAATGGCTGTAAAGGTTGAAATGAAGGGTAGCTGGTTGGATGATGGTAGAAGGCTAGATTGGTAAATAGAAGGATAAAAGCATACACATGGTCATTGGATGACTCGAATGCTGAAAAAAATGGATGGAAGGATTGTGAATGAAAAGGTGGAAATGATTGGGGGGAACAGGTGCATGTTGGAATATCATTAGATGGATAGAAATGTGAAACTATTGATGGTAGGATGAAAGGAACCTTGGATGGGTGAAAGGTGAATGGGAGGATGAATTGATTGATAGGTGGGTGCAAAGCAAAAAAAAAATCATTTTAGGGAGAGCTTGGCAGACTTTCTTCGCTCATTCAGTGTCATTAGAGGTTTGGTTTACAGTGGTGGGTATTTTTATTTGCAGAGTAACATTTAGTCAAGGTCAATGCTCACACAGATCTATATTTCAGGAAAGGTTTAGATCATTAGATGAATATAGAACAGGAAAAACCAACTTCACCAAAGGAACCACAAAGGGGTTGGCATCTTCTGTTGTATAAATACAACACCCACATGTAGTTTCCATACGTGCATATTTTGGCATTTTTTATGCTAGAACATTGGGGCATATTCTCAACAAGCCATCGCCGAGTTAACAGCACTTTATGGCAGCCAAAGTCGCGATAAATATATCACTCCATTCACACGCTGGTGCTAACATCCCATAGCACCAGTTAGTCTGTGATAGCAGCCGCAATAAACAACGCCACAGAGGACCCCCCAACTATCGCCACTTTGCATTGACTTGCTCACGAGGAGCTGTAGTTCTTTTTCCTTGGGACCTGCTTTGCCGCTCACCGGACCCGCTTCGCGGATCTTAGGAGTCTGCATCGGACCTGGGGCAGAGACTTTGTGGTTGGTAGAGGCAAAGGTTGGACTGGCAGCAGGGCTGCGAGCGGTGCCACAGGGACTCCATCTCCCAGCAGTCTCTGCACGATCAAAGCAGCAGCACCTGGCCCGATCTCCCTGCTTCCCACGCCCCCTGACCACAGAGAAGTAAAAAGCCCTGTGTTCTCCATCATCGTGGAACGCCACTTTGCATTGACTTGCTCACGAGGAGCTGTAGTTCTTATTCCTTGGGACCTACTCTGCCGCTCAGTGGACCCGCTGCGCGGGTCCCACATCGCAGATCTTAGGAGTCTGCATCGGACCTGGGGCAGAGACTTTGTGGTTGGTAGAGGCAAAGGTTGGACTAGTAGCAGAGCTGTGAGCGGTGACGCAGGGACTTCATCATCCAGGAGTCCCTGCACTATCAAATCAGCAGCACCTGGCCCGCTCTCCCTGCTTGCCACGCCCCCTGACCACGGAGAAGTAAAAAGCCCTGTGTTCTCCATCATTGTGGAACGCCACTTTGCATTGACTTGCTCACCAGGAGTTGTAGTTCTTTTTCCTTGGGACCTGCTCTGCCTCTCGGCGGACCCGCTGCGCGGGTCCCGCTTCGCGGATCTTAGGAGTCTGCATCGGACCTGGGGCAGATACTTTGTGGTTGGTAGAGGCAAAGGTTGGACTAGCAGCAGGGCTGCGAGCAGTGCTGCAGGGACTCCATCTCCCAGGAGTCCCTGCACGATCAAATCAGCAGCACCTGGCCCGCTCTCCCTGCTTGCCACGCCCCCTGATCATCTCCTTTTCTTTATAGCAGGCGTAGCTGTCCGCTGCGCGGGAGCGTGTGGGAGAAGCCCGGGACAAGGGCGGGGCCGTCTGCGGCCGTCAGAAGCCGGTTGAGGCTGGGCTGGGCCATTCCCCTTGGTTTTATTACAACGGCGATCTCTTTTATTTTTCACGTCTTTGTTCTAAGGCTCTCCCTGTGTTTACTTGATAACTCTGGACTGAGGTGTAATGACGGCTCAGTCAACCAAGGGAGGCAAGGATGGTGAGAAATCTAATACTGGAAGCATTTTGGGTACTTTGGACAATTATTTTACAAGGGTCTCTGTTGCACTGGAACATCAGATAAGTGCTGTTGAGAAAAGATTATCAGCCGAGATCTTTTCGAAACGTTCCTCTTTGGGGGCAATCCAGCATTGCACCACGCCTGAGAATCGCATAAGCCAACGGCTAAGTGACTTGGGTTTGCCCGAGTCCAGCATCGAACTAGATTCCCTTGCAAATATCCTAGAGGACAACAACTCTTTTACACTGCCAGGTAGTGCTGATCAAGTTGAAATTCCCACTTGCATATCTTCTCCCAATGGCTCTCCAGTTTGTGTGGTAGTTGACTCTCCGCCCCTAAATAAAAGAGCCACAGGCAAAAGGAAAAGAGGGGGGGGGCGGTCCACAAAGTAAAAGAGCTAAAAGGTCTAAACCTACAAAAAAGAGGAATAAGCCTGTGGGTGACGGGATCTGTACAGAGCCTGATAATACACTATATCCTATTCCCTCTCCATTACTTCCTCCAGTTGTGCATGGTGACGGGTCTCTGGTGGGGCAGGTTGAACACCTGCTTCATTCTTTTTTACTCCCTATTATTGAGAGGCTGAGACTAGTATCTGCGAGTTTGGACAAACTGGAATTTGCAATCAAGGAAAACTCTCAAAAGTTACATTCCCTGACTGATGAAAATAGCAAGGGCAAAACTCCTTCTGCTAATCCAGATCAGGTGGTCGCTAGAAGTGACCAAGTACCCTCTATCTGTAAACCCCCCTGCTGAATGGAAACAAACCCATGGCACTTAGAGATGTAAGTTCAGTCAAGTCAGGTGATAAAAATTCATGTCATGAGTCATCCAATGCCCTGAAGGGGGCATCACAATCTCATCAGGAAGCTCGGTTAGAACCTGCTAGACTTGCTTCTGGGTATTTGGCTCCTAACAATTCTGAATTAGTTACAGGAAATCAATTTACACTAAACTTACCCCCTCAAAGTACCCTCCTAGTAGTGGTCATGACTAATGTTCCCCCTCTTCGAGCTGGCTTAACTGAGGGGTTCTACCAACTGAAGACAAAGGTCACTCACTGGTTCGCAAAGAATCTAGAAGAGGGTCATGAATTAGGACGTGACATACCCATGGTCCGTAGAGTAGGATGGGTGCGTCGCTCAAGGAAGACCAGAGAGGGTGACTGCATAGTTATAAATTTTAACAACTCGAATGCAGTTGCCAGAATACTATGGGAGATAGAACAGCATTCAATAGCGAAGGGGCAGGGTATCGAAGTTGTGCCCCTCGGGTTCTTCTATAGACCAGGTACTCAGGGAAAACCCTCCCATAGGATCCCCTCACTGAGGAATTTTCCAAATCAAACTTACCCTATGGGAAGGCATGGGTTGCGACCTATACCTCATTTGATACCATCTGGTCATTGGCATGGGGGAGACTCCAGATATAGAGGTGGAGTAGGAATAATAAATAGATTTAACGTCCTCTCAGGGCTTAATGAATGCGACTGACTTGTCCTCAATCAAGTCATCAGCAACTTGGAGCACATCGCTAACCCCCCTCATGATCATCATCCCAAGGGGGTGGTTCCAACTAAGGGGAATTCTAGTATAGTAGAGTGTACTGATAATAATACTGACTCTGATGTACACCCGCTAGGCACTCCCAGGGAATCGGTAATAAACAATATGGAGGGTGTAGGAAGCTTGGTTTCCTGGAACATAGCTGGCATCCGCCCCAAGCTGGAGTCCCAGGAATGGGTAGATTTTGTAAATTGCTTCGATGTGTGTATGTTTCAGGAGACTTGGATGTGTGAGCCTTGTTTTCTCCAAGGGTACCGGAACTATACGATCCCGGCAACTAAAGGTCAAAAGGGTCATCCTAAGGGTGGCCTGATTATATGGGTACGTCAATGTCTGCCCTTTTCTATTAAAGTGGTTGAAACTGGTAGTAATGATATCCAACTTATAAAAGTGGGTATGGGCTTATCTGGGAGCCTGGATATATACAATGTATATGCCAGGGGTCCCAGAGGAGGAAATCAGTAGTTCTTGCGGCTCTGGTCTCCCTACTTGAGACATACTCCATGAATAATAAAGCCATTATTGCTGGAGATTTCAACCGTACGTTTGAACCCCAGGACATTTGTGATTATCTAGTTGGGATGGACGAGGATATGCTATGGGGTGTTCCCAAATTAAATCTAGACCCAATTAAACGTTGGCCTGAGGATATTATATGTTTGAACGCCATTTGCCTGGAAAGGGGCCTTAGGGCATTAAATGGGTGAACAATGAGTGACAAGGGGGGGGGCATGCACTTTCGATAACGGTCAAAATAGGAGTAGGGTAGACTATGTTCTGTGCAGTCTCCAACTATGGAAGGGAGTCCATGATATGGAAGTAAAGCACAGGCTAGAAAGTGACCACGACCCTCTGTGCGTAGCACACACATGGTGGTTGTCCTCAACAGGGAAGCTCGCTAAAGAGTGGGTTGGTGTTCCCCTGCCCGTACCCACCAACGACATCCGACGGCTAAAATGGCCCAATGTCTTGGCTAATCAACAGTCTATGGTTAATATAGACATGGAGGTAGATAAGGCGATAATTGCCCTAGAGCAAACAAAAACAGTCGTTCCAGGGTCTCATAAAATAACTGCTATACATGACAATCTTTTTTGTGCTATTAGATCCCATTTCCAGATACCGGGTAGGAAAACCAATAAGGCACCTCCCAGTTCTGTGAGGTGGTATAACGCTCAGTGTAGGAAAGCCAGGCTAGCTTTGGGAATAGCTATTAAGAGTAGAGATCAAGTGGCTATCCGTAGTGCAAGAAGGACTTACAAGGATTGTATAGCCTCTGCTAAAAAAACATGGGATGAGAGGCATTGGAATGAACTAAGGGAGGCAAGTAGGACTAAAGACTCTAGGCTCTTCTGGAGCATTGTTAAATGGGGTAGTGGTGGTTTACCCAATTGCCCAGATAATAACGTTGGTGAGGAGGACTGGGTCAATTATTTCAAGCCACAATATGCTGATAGCCACCCTGGCTCTGAGATGGAAGGTTTCATGGCTGTATACCCCAAAGATAACTTTTTTAGCCATGTTGAGGTGTTGTTGGCCCTAAGTGCAGTATCAAGAGGAAGAGCTCGCGTTTTGGATGTGATCCCAGCGTATCTTTTTATTAACGATAAGGAACGCTGGGGCAAATATATCTTGCTTTTGATTAACGCTGTTGCCCAGGGTGCAATTGTTTCATCATCCTGGAAGGGTGCAATCATTATCCCCGTACATAAGAAAGGTGATCGGGGTTTGCCGGGTAATTACAGACCCATACGCTTGATAGCTACCATTCAAAAGGTGGTGGGGAGGATGGTGGTGAACAGGCTTATGGCCTGGGTTGACGGAAAAAAGGCATTATCCCCTTACCAGGCTGGGTTCCGGAAGGCCACTAGTACGGTGGACCAGGTGTTCCGCTTTACTTTGCTACGGTGGCGAACTGTGGTGCTGGGCGCTTTTGTGGACTTGCGGGCTGCCTTCCAACTGGTTCCCAGGACTAAGCTGTGGTCAGTGTTGTGGAAACTGGGTCTACTGGAGGATTTACTGACCCTGCTTATGAGGTTGCATGAGACGAATTTTGCCAGGATACAGTGTGGCAGTCAAGGGGAGGTCACTGCGGACTTCCCAGTCGAGCGGGGAGTTCGGCAGGGGTGTGCAATGGCCCCCCTTCTTTTTTCCTTGTTTATTAATGGAGTAGTAACTAGAATGCTGTCTGCTAATTTAGACGCCACCTCGTTGGTGAACATTAAGGTCCCAATATTAATGTTCGCCAACGACACTCTTATTCTATCAAAGACTTCGAGTGTCCTGCAGTGTGCCCTCAACATCTTTGAGGAATTTTGTGGGGAGCATGGTCTTGAAGTCAACGTGGCCAAAACCAAGGAAATGGTTTTTAATCCTCACTGTAATTTCCGATCCAGGCTAACTATGAACCAGCGCCCGCTAGAGGTAGTCAAAGCTTTTACCTACCTTGGTATTTATATAACCAACGATCTCAAATGGTCCAAGCATATTGACCTAGCGACATTAAGGCATAGAGAATTAGCTGGAGCCCTCGGGCAGAACACAGAAAATCAGAAACTAAATCAATCATGCCAGCCTTACAGGTTTATGAGGCAAAAGCCCTTGGCTCAGCACTATACGGGGCTGAGTTGTGGGGTTTTGGAAAGCTCGATTCATTACAGAGGTCCAAAAACAAGTTCTTTAGGACAATTACTGGTCTTCCCAAAAGTACCCCCTTCTCCCCCTTAGATATGAGCTGGGCAGAAAGGCAGCGGTTGATTTGTCAAAGCTTTGCCCAATATTGTATTGGAGACGACTCTGGACCACCCCAGAACTTAAGCACAATGCTGAAGGCTTTTTGGCGTTAATCAAAGGGGATGTTTTCCATAAGATCAAATGGCTAAAAGACCTTAGATCCTTGTTATGTTTGCTGGGTCTCCAAACCCTTTGGGATAACCCGCCAGGCATACTTTTTCCTAGTAAAATTACTGTAAAGGAGTTGTATTGGGACTATGTGGCTGAGCAAGTCTGGAGAAATACTGACTCTAGATCTATGACAGGATGCTATCTGTAATCTAAAATCTCTCCTGACCATGAACTTTATTGGGACAAGATAGCAAAGCCATGGGATAGGAAGCTTCTATGTCAAATGAGGATAGGTACTCTTCCACTCAGGTCCCTAACTGGCAGGTGGCGGGGTTCATCAAATACTTCCTGCCCCGCTTGTGGATCTGCAAAGGAGACTATTGGGCACTTTTTATTCGCCTGTCAAGCCTATGCCATCCGTAGGCAAATCTGGTTAAAACCTGCATGTAAAAACTTAGGTACCAACAGTAGCATTGTAGCTTTGAGAATCATTTTCACTAGGTCTTGCTTGCCACTGGCCATAGCAGTAGCAAAATTTATGGGGTGGGCTTGGTCTATTAGGAAAAAATTGTTAGCCGAGTAACTGTTCATATTGGGATGGTTTTATTGAAGCTACTTGACGTAGTTTATATTTCATATCTTATGTATATATATTCATGCTTTTATGTAAAGTACTTGCTTTTATTTGTTCGAGGCAACCATTTAATACTGTTTTAATATTTTTGTATGTATTGTGCTTTTATGAGAAATGCTCGAATAAAGCCTCTTTGTATTGAATTGACTATCGCTAATGAGATGCAGAGTACGGATTCCCGAGCAAAAAGCAGTGGCAACACCACTCCGCAAAATTTTTGCCAACCAGCCACATCAGCTATAAGATCCCAAAACTGGCGATAAGGCGCGATAGCAGCAGGAAACTAACACCTGCTCTGACCTGGTGTAAAGTGGGACCACAGCCTGCACCACAAACAGGAGCCCAACCCAGAGCCACACCTGAAGAACAACAGATGCCATGGAGCCACACGTCATGCAGCCCAGACACTCAAGAGGGCCACAACACCCACTGCCGCCACCACCCCCAAGACACCCCCTCCCCGGGCAGCCACCCCAGACAAAGACATGCCACATCGACTACATGGAATCATGTACCAAACATTTTGCCTGATGACGCACAATCACATCTGGTGACATGTATGTGTCATCACAAAAATGAGCAGCACACATTCACCTTCGAAGCAATAAATAAAAATGTATCCAAACAAACACAGAACAGAAATGAAGACAAATGGCGGCCCCCTTCGCGACACTCCGTAGGTCACAGACTGCAAGACAAATACCATGATGAGAAAGTGTGTCCTGCACACATCAAGGGATAGAGGGAGAGTGAAGGAGAGAGAGATAGATGGAAGGGGAAAGGGAGAGAGAGATAGATGGACAGAGAGGGGGAGAGAGGGAAAGTCGGAGAGGGAGAGAGAGATAGATGGACGGACAGGGGGAGAGAGATAGATGGACAGATGTGGGAGAGAGAGTTAGACTGACAGGGAGAGGGAGAGATAGACGGAGAGAGAGGGGTAGAGTGGCACTGAGAAAAGAAGAGAGGGAAAGGGAGAGAGAATGCAGACACTGTGCACCCAGGCCACACTGCTCATCTGCTGCCACCGATGTGTCTCCAACCACGTGCCAGTATGTAGTGCAGTACACCAGGTCCCACATCTGAGACAGACCCATCATCTGAGACTGAGCCCAGAAACATGAATGGCAAAGTACATACAATTGCACATGACATCATCGCCTGTCTGCCCATGAGCACCCAGGCTGCTGAACCCCAGCCCCAGGGCACCCAGGCTGCTGCACCCTAGGCCCTGCCCACCTAGTCAGCTGCACCCCAGCCCCTGCGCACCCAGGCAGCTGCACCCCTGCGCACCCAGGCAGCTGCATCCCAGCCCTTCCCGCTGCCCAGTGGTGAATGCCTGCCCCTGCGCACCCAGGCCTCACTGCTCACCTGCTGCCCCGGGCTGGTAAAAATGAGGGCCTACCACGTGCCAGTGCCAGCTCCAAGCCCTGGGCCAGCGGACATGACACCCTCCAGTTCATGCTCCGCGGGCCCCCAGGTCTCACATTTGGTGCTGGGTCTTGATTTCTCCATGGCAGAGGACATACCAGTGCACCCTGCTTCATCGCAGGCTGTCAGCCTCAGGGGTGCCACTAACTCTGTGATCCAGGAGGCGACACCACGTTGTAGTTAGCCAGCATTGCCCACTGGCTCAGCCCTACACTGTGGTTCAGCAGGGCACACAAAACCTGAGCCGTCCGGACCACTGGGATGGGGCATCATCACAGGCTGCACACCCGCTCAGCATTTAAGGTGCTCCTACCTCAGTGCACCGAAAGTCACCTTCCTGTGGCGGTATGCCTGTGCCGGCCGCAGTGTATCTGGTGCCACCAAGTCTGTGCCCCGCTAGTCATGGACCCTCTATAATTGGATATTGTGGTGCAGATGCCATCATGTTACCTCCAGGCCTGCGGAATGTGAGGACGCAGGCCCCTGGTGTAGTGTAGTTCCTATTTTCCCTATAGGCCCTGCGCATTGGAATAACATAAACAGCAGTATAGACGTAGAAGTGCGGTCTTCCAGGTCTCTACTGACTATGCTAAACTTAATTGGGTTTGTACCAACTAGCTCAGAGGTCACTGGAAACTTTCTTGACTGAATAGGAAGTGATCAGCTTCCCTGGTACAGACAAGAAGGGATTCAGTTTTCCAACAACCGCATAAACATGACAACTTTTCTCCTTAGAATAAGAGTCAATCTCTAGAGTCGTGTGAAACAATAGACAGCTATTTCACTCAGTCAGTTGTGCAGATTACTTTCACCAGTATGCAGAGAATAGAGAGACAGGCGTTTTCAATAAAAGGTATTATTTATTGAACAGTCTTTCTTCTCGTACAAGAGAAATGAATTGCCACAATTGCAAGACTTGTTATTATAAAAAATACGTACAGTAAAAGGAGAATTGCGAAATAATACTATAAAAGCATTGATATGGTTTCTTAGCCATACAATGGTTAAAATGAATAAAATATATACATTCATATATACATTTGACTAACGTACTCAACTGGTGCTTCTAACTACGCCTACCCCTGTGTACCTGACCTAAGCCTAATACTTGGGAGGGAGTAAGTAAGTAGCAGTTTAGTTAGGTTGGTTTTGCCAAGGTTTTGCTTCAAGAATTCTCTCTAAGGGTTTAGTCAACACCATACCTCTGGAATAGAATGTTGGAGGGCTGGTATCTCCTTTCAGGACTCGATATTCCAGTCACCCGCAAGGGTAGCCTGGAAACGCCGGAGCTGGATTTTCTCGGCAGGAGAAAAGACAGCGTCTTTCTCATCGCGTCAAGGAGGAGGAGGGGCAGCGTCCGTGGGCTTCTCGCATCTGCTGGGCTCTGCAAGGGACAGCTGTTCTGCTCCTGTATTCACCACACAATCGCATTTGCCTAAGGCAACGTTGGTAATATTTATACCTGAAAGGTGCCTTGTTTGACGTAAGTTTTTGGACATAAGACGTCAATAAAGATGTCACTCTGAACTGGTCGTTCTTACAGTGCTCATTAGAGTTCTATTACTAATAAAAACAAAGCACACGGGGCTTTCCCAGGTTGCTGGGGGTTTTATCTTGTTGAAAAACTCGGAGTGTAAACTAGGAATCTAAGATAGTGGCTTCTGCTGTGTCATCTACTGTAATGAGCTTTAGAGGCGAGATTCTGAAATATGGCTCTGAGCGTTTAGGCCAGAGACGAGTTTCTGAAATATGGCTCAGATCGTTTATGCCATTATAGGGGTATGGATGGATTATAGCCGTATAGGGGCATAAGGTCACAATATTGATCGGGGTCCTAGATTAGAACACAACACTGGGCCCTCATGCCTACATACACACAACATGGATACACCCCGAGAGAGGTTGGAAATGGCGTCATGCACATTCGCGCAGCCCTTTTTATTGGCAGGGTCACATGTGCTGTGACGCGTGTGCTGGATGGGTGTGGTGTGGGTGTAAACCAGCCGTGATGGATTGGCTGTGGCATGCTGACAATTAGACCTGTGAACAGCAGATCACTACAGGGGAGACCTGGCACATGAAGCGTTGTTGTCCCCCCTGTGAGCGTAAGCGAAGTGGGCTGGCCTGGCGTTTGCCACTCCAGCGTAAGAGTTTAAACAATGATTCTGGTGCTCTGGGCGTGGTTCCGTACAGGGCTGGACAAGTAAGGATCTAATACGTGTGTCCCCATTGTTGCGTCAGCGCCATTTGGACAACATTTGGCAATGTGTCACCCTGTGACCCAAGTCCAATGACATGAGCTACATGGACGGAGTCGGAGTTCACTGACCCTACATTCATCAATACTACCACACATGAAAGACCATAGACACAAAACATCTGTGTGGTTCAGAATGTTTAAGGCACATTCAGTGGAGTGTTGCATCTGGAGCAGTACAGGTCCATGCAAACCCCACATGACGACGTTGGTCCGTGGAGGGCCAGCCAGAGTCCAGGGAATGACAAGTCCAAAAGACGAGGAAGAGTTCAGTCTGCAGTCTGATTGCTGTGTCATTGGCTATCAAACAGAATATGGCAGCCCATTGTGAGGTTCAAGGTGAGTGTCGCAGAGTGTCTCGGGGGATAGTGGAAGATGATGATGCAGAGGGCAGAACCAAGCTGAAATCAGCCATATGGAGGAGATGAATGATACAGTACTCCATCCTTCTTACCACAATGGTGCTTTCATGTCCTTCTTTGTCCTCTGCTGTACCATGTGCCTCATGTGTGGGTGGTGCTGGCCTTTCTCCAGCACTGTGTGACTGTGACACCCCAGGGGCTGGAGGTGGAATGTCTGCTGCATTGTGTGGCACTGACACTTCAGGGAGCAGAGATGTGGATGTAGTGGTAGCAGTAGCAGGCATCAGTGCCAGGCCTTGTAGCAGGAATGCTATAAGGATGGTTGGGAGGTCATTAAGGAACCTAGCTACCACTTGCTGGTGTGCAGCTGTGGCAACCGTTCTTTCCGCATTGGCCCACTCCATGGCCTCCAGGAGCTTCTGCATGTTTCCTATCTCACGGGCGAGCTTGATGGAGCCACTCTGAGTAGTCAGTCATTCTTGTCTCAGAGTCAGGACTTTGGTGATGTCAGCCATTGTTCGTTGGAGAGCATGGAGCAGACTGTGCATGTCCGTTAGGGACTGTGAGTGGTCCCTGATGAGACTGAGACACCCACGTATGGTATCTAGTTTGTCTGCCATGCGGTCAAAGCCCACCCACACCTGTTCAGCCAGCTGCTCCTTAAATCTCAACACACGGCATTGGACGGCCATGTGTTTTTAGTGGAGGTCCAGGGAGGAAGCTGTGGTGGTGGGTGCTGCCTGCTGTGTGGTTTTTGCAGGGGGTGGGGTGTTATCGTTGCAGCTGGGCTGCCCTGCTCCTGAAGGTGGGTTGATGTAGCTGTCAATGAATTCTTGGAAGACGTTGGAGTCGAAGCTGTGGTGGTCCTCTTCGTCATCAGAGAAGAGAGGGTCGGGCTGCTCTGCAGGAGGTGCTGATTCTCTCTCTGCAATGTGAAGGGGAGATGCAGTTTAAACATGTGTTTACATGTGTGTTGTTGCATTGTATATGTTTACGTACAGACTACATGACTGTGTACATCGTGGCTGTTTGGGAGGAGCTGCCTATTTGATGGGGGACAGTGGACATTTCAACAACAGACATGTGTGTGTTCGTACTTGTACATTGTCGTCTCACATTTCCCTGCAATGCCACTAGTGCTTGGTCAGTGTCTACACCCAGTTGGCACCAGTTGTGTCCTGTGTTCTGTTTTGGAGGTGTTGCGGTTTGTGCCACATTGTTGTAAGTGTTACTGAACTCTGCATGTTATGTGTGTGTATGCTGCATTTTGGGGGGGTGGCCCCTGCTGCTCTATTTTGCTGCCCCTCATCCCTTTTTCTGCTATGTGCCTTTGCCTTCTGTCCTTATACAGTGCTGAGATGTTGCATACTTGGGTACATTGGTCTCTCAGTGGGTGTTGGGGGTCTGGGGCATGGTTTGTTCGCAGATGTGCTCTCCTCAATTGTGCATGTGTGCCATTGTGGCCCTCTCCCCCTGTCCCCCCAGTCCCTGGTTGTTACTCACCCTGTTGCTGTTGTGTCCGATCATGTTGAGCAGGGTCCGGTCCCCCGACTCCTGCCACTGTGTCTCCACTGATGAATTGGGACACCAATTCTCCCATGACGTCCAGCTCCTCCTGTGGCGCAGGACTCCCACCTCCAGTCTGCATTGCTGCCTTCCAGTTGTTGGTGAGTTTCAGCTTGGGTTTGTGCTTGACATCGTTCCAGCGCATCTTGACCTCTTCCATTGTCCTCTTCAGCACTCCAACTGCATTCACCATGTCCACCATGGACTGCCATAGTCCCGTTTTATGTGGCCAATGACACAATTGAGGTGACGAACAGTTGTTGATGGCAGCCGCGGGCCGTGGGGGGAGTTACGGTGGGGCAGGGAGGCGGGGAGGGGGAGGGGCGGGGTGGAGAGGGCTAAAAACCGGCATATGGATAATTACAGGTAAGTAAACAATTTAAATAATAAAACGAATTTCGTAGCGAGCACTGCACTGCATTTTGCGATGCAGTGCGCGCTACGAAATTCGTTTTATTATTTAAATTGTTTACTTACCTGTAATTATCCATATGCCGGTTTTTAGCCCTCTCCACCCCGCCCCTCCCCCTCCCCGCCTCCCTGCCCCACCGTAACTCCCTCCACGGCCCGCGGCTGGTTGATGGTGTTCAACCACCTCCATTATCACAATCCTGTTTTCCTGTGGACTGAAGCACTTCTTCCTACTCTTCTTCTCCTTGGCCTTCCCTGACCCTGAGGTCCCAGGCAAGTCTACCGGGGGACTTGTGGGGTTCTGGTTCTCCTCTGTCCTTGCTCCGGCAATGTCCATTGTGCTTCTCTGTTGTTTGGCATTTGTTTGACAGTGTTTTTTTCTACTTTTATGGTATTTTTTCCTGCCTGACGCTAGTGACTTACAGGCCTGTAGCTGGTTTTCGCTTATTTCAGTATCGTTTGTGTTTCACATTTTTGCAGTGTGGCGTTGATTTTAACGCTGTCAGTTGGCGCATTATCAGGAAAGTATCGCATGGTACCGCCTTGTTGAGAATGCTTGGTTAACACGGGGTAAATTTCCCATGATACACTGCGATGTTGGAAGTTGTGTTAAGTAACTTTTGCAATGGTTATCACACATTCTAGAGAATATGCCCCATTGAGTGCTATGGCCAGAGGTAAGTGTAGGGAAATGCTGCTCATGTTCAGATTTCTCCCTACAGTGCTTTAGAGGTAAGGGTAGGCACACAGATTAGCCCCTTGGGCGTGGCCACGATTCTGCGCCTGTGCAGCGTTTTTTGACATGGGCGGGTTTATGACGGCTCCCAGCCGTCATCAGCACACGCCCACCGTAGTGTATAACGGCTGGGGGCCGTCATTAGCATCGAAGGGGTTAATTTTGTAAACAGTCTCTAACTAACAGCCTTTATGAGCGACATAAGGAAATGTCTATTTTTTCTAAGAACATGTCTCTAGGACGTAAAACTTTCAGCATCAGATCTCTTTGATCAGAAATCATGCTTTCAAATGTAATTATTTACACATTTCTCTGCCTTTCCAGCAAGAGCTTAGCTAAGCAGCTCAGCATCCAGAATCAATGCAGTGAAGCCCAATGTTAGGTAACACTGAAATCTTGACAAACTGCTAGTAAATGATCTTTGTGAATACCAAAAGTCGTAAAGTTAAACTTTCATGTCAGTTCACTTTTGTGAATCGGGCCCTGATGAACCAAGCCTTCTTTGGCCATCAGAAACCCAAAGCTCAGAGGAGAAAGCTGTAAGGAACCCCACCATAATCTTGCACCATTGAAGGAGCATCTTGTGATATACATTATGCAGCTGGTTTTCTGATTAATCACACACAGATGCCCCTTTAGAATACGAAAATCCATCAACTCTGACGGTGTGAATGTTTTACTACATTTCCATTTCTTAAAACAGGAACATGGAAATATCATATAAGAAAAGCACTTCTTAGTATTGTTCTCGAGATTAATAACTTATGATCGCAAGACGAAATTCCTTCTCATTAGTAACTACTTTCCGTGTTCACCTCTGCTCCTCATGAGTCTCTGTAATTCCTGTTGAAATACAGCAAAGACCCGAATGAAAGGCAGATTGTTCTAGAAGCTGCAGTTCAAAGACAATGCCATTTATGAACACCGCTCAGCTTTGCTCATTATATATTATTTGTTTCACTTTGACGTATTTATTGAGCCACTTTTTCAGATCGTACACTAGGAGAGCATAGAAGACGCAGGTAAATGCAATAATCTTTCATTTCCACAGCAACACTCACCCTCTGATGTTTTCCACCGCTTATGGGTCAATGACTATATGCACTGAGTAGCTGGAAGCTTAATAGGCTGACCCTCAAGATGGTACAACACCCAGGGAGGTTTTTAATACGAAAAAACAGGTATAGGCAAAGACCACAATATTTACTATTTGCAGATGTTGCTGGCAGTAGGCACTGCCCACAAGACTAGTGCAGACCTTATCTTCGAGGCCGTGCAAAGTCATTTTCCATATCTTTTCATGGCTTAATAGATATGGTGTAAGGCAATGCAGTGCAAGTCTCTGTGTTGTCTTAGACTGCATCAGGGGGCATTCCATGGGTGTTGCAGTGGCTTTTCCCCGCAACACCCTTGGGTTTCGACACATTCCCAGATTTACAAGGATCCTTAAACCTTGGCGTGCATCACAACAGTATGCCTCCCAGGAGAAGCGTAACATACTTCCCAGGGGAAGTGTGCATTCTGCAGTACACATAGAAAGAGGAAAATGCCTCTGTGGCTTGTTTTTCTGCAGAAACACTTCCTTCACAAAAACAACCCTTGTACTATGGTGCAAGGGTGCCTGCTCTCGCGGTAGGCACCAAATTGTGTTCCGGCGCAGGCAGAAAGTACAGGAATGCACAGTATCCTGTAAATACATTGCATTCCTGCCCTTTCAAATTGTCTTAGGGCAGCATATCAAAAAAAATTGTGGTGCTGTCCTACACCAATTCATTGTAACTGAGGCCCTAGGTTTCATGCCACTCCTGTTATTGGGTACCATGTCTTCATAAGGATCAACAAATAGTAAAGACTAGTAAATACTAGCAACAAATATTTGGTCCTCTTAAAGGTGCTTCTTGTTTTCTCTACAGAAAATCATAGGTTATTCAAGTATAGGGCTGCTCAATAATGACTTTTTTCCACCAATCAGTATAAAGGGCAATGTCCCTGTTTCATCTAGTAACAGTGCCTATAGCCTGCATTGATGGCGACAAATTGTGTTTGAACACCACATAGCATATCATACCGCTTTATGGGAGGCTTGTGTGATAGAGGCAACTTACTACAGTAAATGTTCAATATATCTAACACAATATTGTATGGGGCAGTTTTCAAAAAGTTTAAATATTTCAAGACTACACGTTCACAATTGCTTTATAAATGACCTCACATTGTCAATAAATGCTTTGTTAAAATTTGCTTTAAAATGCACCATATACCACGCATTTAAAAAAAATTCTCGTGGGGAGAAACCCCTCTGAATCTTCCTTTTTTCACTCACCACATGAAACTCATCCACAGCCTTTATTTATTACCACTTTCAGATGTCACTAGCCACCGCTGTTGTTTTGTACTGGAAATAGCTGCAAAGTTACGCAATGTAGTAGTGTGCCGCTTTACACTACTTTGCTTCATGGGGCATTTTATGGATGATACATGAACATTACAACACAACCACCCATAGACTTTGAAGCAATGCTCAAGCTACTAATATCTGTACACAGGGCATTGCACCAAATATGTACAGTTCTTTGAGGCAGGTATAACGTTTTTTTTCTTCCAAATTAAAGCTTTGCATGGTGCTGTACTGTACAACACACATACAATGTTGGAAAAGTTTAAAACTATGTATATGAATAATTTTTTTATACTGAAGGGTATCCTTCTAGAACTAAATCTGTACAAGATAGCACGCACACATCTTTGCCACATACCTCATGCCACAGAGATTGTAGCCATGCTGAAGATCTGCTGTAGCAACTGATTGAAAAAAGCAAGAGCTTGTGGCCTTCAGCCTTGGTCCTCTAATACGGTTATGCAAAGACTCGGTGACTTGTAATAACCTCCTAATGTACAGCAGGGGGTACTTTATCTCGCATATGTTAGGCATTACTAATTTCCTAATTACAAGTGACATAACATCTCAAGTAGCCTATCATAGGTGCTCACATATATTAAGTTATTACAGTTGAGTTCTGATATCACAATGCCTGCTGTCAGAGCCAGCAGCCAAGTTGAAAGGCATGTAATCGAGCAGGTGCCTTCAAGCAAGAAAAAACAAAAACTGAGTTTTCCTTCTCTTTAAATAGAAAGGTCAACAGCAGGCAGGAAATATTTATGGCAAGAGGTTTATTTTTAACTCCATATAGGTTATTGCAAGAAATATAGAATCTCTGCATGTTTCTACACAATCTGAGCCACAGCATTTTTATTCTGACTGACCCTAAACTGAACTATAACCCCAAGGCCATTAGTAACACTAGAAGTGATGACCCAGGTCTGATAAGGAAATTCCCATCAGCCCACCCATTTGGTGGAATGTCGTCATGTGGGAGATGTCACCAATCCGGATCTCAGACAGTGCACCTAGTCATGGTGCAGAGATGGATTATCATGGTGTGAATACAGACCACTGGGCTTCACTGGTGATGCTAATGGGGTGCAGTGCAAGTGGAAAAATTAAAGTGAAAAACGTGAAGGTAAAATTGACTCCAAGGGCCAAAATAAATTTTAATCAGTATGGCGCTCGGGTCAAGATTAAAAATTGCCAAAATAGTTTGAAATAATAACTATATATGGGCAAAGTGAGTGAAGGTCGACATGTTTCAGCTGTATTGACTGTTGGTCTTAGCTTTCTTCAGGACCATTGGGAAACTGCGACTGCAAATCAAAATAATAATACACGCTTATGTACATTGGATAAGTCCTACCAGTTCCTCTGAGCCCAGATGAATACTGTAGGAAGTCCAGACCTTGATGTATCTCCTAAGAAAGAGACGTAAGCGTGAGTCAAAAACCATATAGTGTACAACAGAATTAGGGAAACAAGAACAAGTTGCTAAGCACACGAACAGTGCGATGGAGACAGTCTCTCCCCGCTAGTTAGACTACTGTATTTTAATCCGTGTATAAAATCACGCATGTGAGAATAGATGTGATAACTTACCCAGCATTATGTGGGAGTACGCCTCACCTCAACCGGTACCCACTCGGGAAAAAGGGAGGCCCCGCTCTAGTTAAGGATGGAAATGGAGAAAAGAACCTCTGAGAAATAGCAAAGGGACTAAAAACAATAATTGTTGTCATTTCCAACAATTTTCCTAACAAAACCTAGCTATAAACAGAAAAAAGACTCAACCTAATATGAGGCAAATGGCTAAAAACTCTGCAGGAATTAGTTAACCAAGGTCTAAGAGTAGAGCCACTACTTAGAGGACTCTAGCTGGCGCTGAGATGACTTAAAAAGGAACCAACACTAAAGGAGGAACAGAGAGTGGTGTGCTGCCCTACCTGTCCGTCGGTACCTCGACACCAGCGTCCGAGAAGGAACGGAGGTACCGACACTCAACGCGCATGTTTATTTATACCCAAATTAATTGGGCAATGGGCTGCAGCTGTGTCCGATTTTCGGGAAAAACGCTTCAGTAACAGGATGCCCGCGCTATTGTACGCATGCGCTAGGCATCCCGGCAAGACTGCGCATGAGTAGACTGAGAGCGTAAGTTGTTATGCGCATGCGTTCAGTATCCTGGCTGGAATGCGCATGCGTGATTTTATACACGGATTAAAATACAGTAGTCTAACTAGCGGGGAGAGACTGTCTCCATCGCACTGTTCGTGTGCTTAGCAACTTGTTCTTGTTTCCCTAATTCTGTTGTACACTATATGGTTTTTGACTCACGCTTACGTCTCTTTCTTAGGAGATACATCAAGGTCTGGACTTCCTACAGTATTCATCTGGGCTCAGAGGAACTGGTAGGACTTATCCAATGTACATAAGCGTGTATTATTATTTTGATTTGCAGTCGCAGTTTCCCAATGGTCCTGAAGAAAGCTAAGACCAACAGTCAATACAGCTGAAACATGTCGACCTTCACTCACTTTGCCCATATATAGTTATTATTTCAAACTATTTTGGCAATTTTTAATCTTGACCCGAGCGCCATACTGATTAAAATTAATTTTGGCCCTTGGAGTCAATTTTACCTTCACGTTTTTCACTTTAATTTTTCCACTTGCACTGCACCCCATTAGCATCACCAGCGAAGCCCAGTGGTCTGTATTCACACCATGATAATCCATCTCTGCACCATGACTAGGTGCACTGTCTGAGATCCGGATTGGTGACATCTCCCACATGACGACATTCCACCAAATGGGTGGGCTGATGGGAATTTCCTTATCAGACCTGGGTCATCACTTCTAGTGTTACTAATGGCCTTGGGGTTATAGTTCAGTTGCGGCACACTTACAGTTTCCTGACCAGGCCACTTCTTCGTGTGTTGATAGTCATTATTAGGGCGTGAGTGGTCTTGGTCGTTAAATATAGCCCTTTTTGACCCTCCCCACGTTTATCTTTTGACCCTAAACTGATTCTAATATTTCTTTTTAAATGCCTTTTAAGCACGGATTGTTTTATTATTCTTTCCTACAATGATCATGAAAGAGCAAGACCGCAAGGGAGAGATTTACTAAGATTTTATGCTGTGTTTGTGTCTTAAAGGTGACAAAACTCAGTGCAAAATCTTTTTTTTCCAATTTACTTTCCAGTTCTAAACTTGTTTAGCACTGGAAATAAATTAAAAGTCATGCAAAGCAGTGCATAGAGCTGCTTTGCATTACTTAGCTCCAAGGGGGTGAACCACCCAAGGCTTCTGATGCTATCCCCTATTCAGCCTTTTGAAGTAGGCTCAAGGAAGGAGAAATGCTTGCATTTCTCCCTCCTTTTCCTACTTTGTAAATGTTCTGCACTTTACAGCACACATACACAGAGGGAATAGGGTTAAAGTCAGTTTATTCATAGTATTTTGTACTGGAAGGGTTTCCTTTATGGTACAAAATCTAATCTAGATTCACAGTCACATCTGCACCATGGTCCAAAGGTGTCTCCATGATTCACAGCAGCTGATGTCAGGGCTGGTGTTAGGGAAAGGGGAGGAGAGTGCCATATTTCTGTAAATATGTTGCTCTCCTCCTCTCTCCTTTTCACGCAGTGCAGCACAGCATTGCAGCTGCTGCACTAAGCTGCGTGATTAAATGGTAAATTTGCCCCCAAGGATTTAAATGTTTTGTGGAAGGGAGATGGTGTGACCATGTATTAAAATACCTTCTGACATATATTAAATGGATATTGCTAGAAACATTGGCATTCCATGACCCTATAAAGGAACTCATCCTACGGCTTAGTTGCTCTATATTGGCACAAAAGTCCTTGGTGACTTACAATGTCAATATAATGTACAACAAGGAAAACTTTATCCCATCTATTAGAGATTTCTAGGCAAAAATGGGGCATATCTCATACATCAAGCACTGGCAGTTTTAAGTTTAGACTAAGTCTCTGCCACCGTTTTGGGCACTTAAGTAATTGAAGAACAGGAACAGAGCAATTTTACCACCTTAGACAGCAGTACATGATTGCTTGCCACTGGAATGTTCAAGACGTGCCACTTTTGGCTGGAAATATAGCAGCATTTGTTTTTATATCTATAGAGCACAACTGAACATAACACAATAACATACAGATAACAACATAAAAACATAACATAATATTGCATTTCACAACTAAACAGTCAAAGCATAAAGCAACACCACAACTGTAGAACAACACAGCAAAAGTACTTTGCAATAATGCATCACAAAAAAACAGCATGGCAAAAATAACAGAACACATCATCACCACAGCAAATTTGCTCAAGTACAAATGCACATAAATGTTTTTGTCACACACTACTAACTTCAGAATCCTGCTTTCATGATATACTGGAAAAAAGGTGTTTGGAGCAAGCACTGCCCTAAATTATGACTTTGGGCATGGAATATTGCCATTAACATTGTATTGTGATCCAATCCAGTCACTTCTATCTACAGACAAATGGTAGGGAAAGGAATTAAAACCATGATGTACTAAGCCAGTTTAAGGTCACAAAGCCTGGTATTCAGAAAATCACAGAGTTTACATAAGCAAAATTACTTTTTTAAGGTACTAAACGAATTTTCCGTTTCTGTAATAAGTTACTGAATCACAGAATAGTTTTAGAAAGAGATGACAAATCACTCTTTGGAAGGGGAGAATTTAGGATGTTGTGGAATGCCCTCTTAATGCAGCATCAAGTTAAGAGGTTGGTTACCGGACTGGTAGTGGCAAAAGTAACTTGAAGAAACTTCAATGTCTGGAGGTCCAAGGGAGAGCAGGAGCGACTTGAAACTTCAGTGAAAGCCAGAATACATCTCTCAGCATATAGTACACCATTTAACTTTTATTGATCCCTTGGAGGGCCCAATGGCCAGCGATTGTTTGGTTCCTTAGCGTAATTTTACCTGTACTTTGCAGGGAAAAAGTTGCACCAATCCAGGGGAGTCTGACAGTGCTTCTGGCTTCCACATGGTTCCCTCACTTCAGGAGTGTCAAGTTTTAGCCAAGGACAAGGGTTGTCCACTCAGTTCCACGTCTGTTGCCTCAGGGATACAAAATCCCACTTTTGCTTTGTGCTGGTGGGCAAAGTCCTGTTGTCAGTGACACAGTCCTCCTCTTGGTCCTTCTTTGAAGTAAGTGAAGTAAGTAGATCAGAAGTGATAGTCTGGTGTCAGGAGGGTCCCTAAAATCCTGGGTTTAGGTGAGTTAGGGGTGTGGGAGCTAATAGCCAAAGGGTAGCTAGTCCCTTCCAGCTAATCTGCCCATGTGGTGACCGCATCTGGTGGTGTATGTCTCCTCTTCTACCCAGAGCCCACTATTTCTGTCCTCCTAAAGAAATCCAAAATCAGCTTTAGGTGTACAGATCAGGCTGCTCACCATGGAGGTATGGCCAGCCTTCCTGCAGGTGAACACCTCCGGCGTACCTAATTTCCTACCTTAACTGGTTACAAGTACGCCTGGGGCAAATGGAGGGCTGATTCCTCCTCAAGAGAACAGCCTAGATGCATTTCAGAGGTAGTGCAGTGTTTGAAGCTCACCAATCTGATCCAACCCTGCAGCAATTAAAAATAAAACGAGAAGAACATTGCTATTATCATTTAATTTTTCGCGTTTTCACTGCTCTGGGAGCAGTGGGTCGATGTTTCTCCGTCTTAAAGGAGTTGGAAGAGAGTACATACAAAATATGGTTGCTGAGCCTTCTAGAAAGAAAAAAAATGATTTTGTAATTAATAACTTGTTCAGTAGGAATAGGATCTGACGTGCATACTTTTGTTGCCTAAGAAACCGCTGAGGCTCACATAACGTTTCAGAATTTTTTTGTCTAAATGTGCATTAAATCAATAAAATAATGAATACTGCCATGGAATGTTAAGGAGTATGCAGCATAAGTTCTCTTTTCTTGCTGCATTATTAAGCAAACTATGCTGCAAAATATAATCCTCTACTGCTGGATGGTTTCAGTGGCCATGTTTATAAGTGAAATAAGGCTTATATATGTTCGATAATGTTTCCGCAGTACAGTTGCAGGACATGGGGTTCCACACAACCAGCAAACACACTTGAGTGATCAACGGTCCAACAATGATTGGGGTAGAAAATATCGAAGACAGAAAATGGAATGGTCAGAATACTGCAAACATAATACCAAGGAAAAAAATATGTACGAGGTAAGTGCATATAGAGAGACATGGATTCACTGTTCTAAACTCGACATTCAGGGGCAGCTCCTCTGCAAAGTCGGAGGAGGGTCACCACACTGGAAAAAAAATAATGATAATAACAGTATGGTATTATCATTTTATTTTTCAGTACTCCTTTATAGGGGTGGGCGTGCTGGACTGCCCAAAAAGCAGGGGAGGGGTGGTGGGCTCTCTCTAAGTGCTCATGACTGTTTAGCTGACTATCTTGGGCCGGCCAAACCATCATGCACACTTGGAATGTTCTCCACCAATTGCTCAGACCAATCACAACGCTGCTATTAGCAACATTGTCATTGGCTAGGGGAGCCTGGAAGCCTAGGTGAGTCTTGCTTCTGCTTCTTGCGTCAACGGAAGAAGAAGAGGACAGAGGAGAAGCGGCGGCGGGCAGGTACATTTTTTCTTTCTTTTTTTAACCCCCTCCACACCACCACTGACCCTTAGCAACTGCTACTGTCCACATATATGTACCTTACAAAAAATATAGCTATTTATCTATATATATCTATATGTATATAGATATCTATATATATCTATATGTATATAGATATCTATATATCAATCTATATATATCTATATATAGCTATATATATATATTGATTAATCTATCTGTCGATTGCTTTCATGGATATGGTTATGAGGAAAATGGAATTTTATATGGCCTATGTGTCCCCTGCGTGTACCCCAACGTGTAGTATATGTGCATGACATCCATGCATTTTCCCTCTATGGCCGCCATGATGACGCATCTGCATTTGCGTCCAACGTTAGCATGTCAGTTATCCAGTCCTCCATGAAAGAAACGATAATTCTGCTTTGAGGCCTATGTTGCCAATGCATTTACATGGTGCACGTTTAAAAATCAAGATGCACACGTTTTTATGGCTCAGCCGAGCCAGGACCCGAATTCAGGCTTTGAGCCTCCTCTCGATACTCTGAAAGCTGCAGTTTAGTTATGTATCCCTGACCTCTCCCTTACTTCCTGCTCAGCCGAGAGGTGCCCAGCCGGCATGGCTTGCCAAGACAGTATTTTGCCTACAGTCATCTGCTCAGCTCCGCGGAACCACATTCCTAACTAACGAAAGGGATAAACATATTCTGCCTGCAGAAGATAGAGCCCAGCCTTCCTGTCTCCATGCAAGTGATTTACTGAACCAGTTTTCATAGAGGACCCATGGTCCCATGCAATGCACAAAGAAATATATGCCTACACTAGCATTCAGTGCTGAGCAGCCCTTGCTCCAGCGACCTTTAAGTCAGACAATACATCCTCCAAACATAAGATACCAGATAATGCCAAAGGTGCAGGTCGTTCTGACATCCCAGACTCTCTTACTAGTGCTAAAGTCAGCTCCCCCCAGCTCTCCCCAGTTACACGTCAATTTCACGTCATGACCAGTTTTGCGCGCACAAGTAGGGTAAAGGTTCCTGCTGACCATGCAGACCCCCTCTATGCATCCACCCACCTATGACACACCTATGACTCATCAAGTGAACACCTCCTTTCACGCCTCTGTCACGCCCATGTGCTCTTATCTCTCTCTCTTGCTCCGCCTGGAGCGCTCCGCCTTCTTTATTGAATTCAATGTATGGTTTAACTATATATAATGTGTTATGTGAATAAAATATCAGATGACGACCCTTCCTGAACCTTAGTGGTGATGGAACCCGATTCTCCTGTAGCTCGAGCTATAGTATTTAAGCCCTTTTGAATCGGACACCACGGACTCTGCCTCTCATTTTATGAGCAATCCTTATTAATGTATAGAAATTATGACAGGGTAATATATTATTTATCACATTAATCTGGTGCCCGAATAGGGACCAGTCCCCTTCCCCACGCGCCGGCGATGTAGGTGCAGCCCCCTGACCCCTTCTATAGCCGTGACGGACTCCAAGTGTACACGATGGCGGGATTTCCTGCCTACACCCTCAGGCCCACGGAGGAGACGGAGACTGCTACCAGGCATCCACACGAGGCGGTGAGGATTGCGGACCATCCCGACCAGAGCCCAAGCAGAGAGAGCAAGGTCCGAGGTATCCCGAGGCCCACCTGTTCCGAGGCGCATGCGCAGCATCAGACGTCGTAGCAGTCCAGTCCAGTATCGAGTTTCCGAGGCCTTCAGTTTTGCTTCCCGGTGAGTACTGTTATTGGGAACGCATAGAGACGGGTTCATTTATTTGAGCCCGGTAAAGACGGGTCTGGGTACACAGATCCGGTAGAGACACGTCCATTTTGGTGGATACGGTAAAGACGTGTCTCCTTACGAGACCGGTATGGCTGTTCTGTTTTTGCAGTGCATAAAGTAAAACAAGTTCTTCAAGGAGTGTGTTTTCCTATGTACTAGTTAGGATGTATCTGTTTTTAATGTTTTAATGTTGTAGTGTGAATGGTTGTTCCCAGTCTATTCTTGTGTATATATTGTGTTCGTTCGAGTTAGTTCCAACATACCACTGTTTTCGAAATTACGACAGATAGGGACCAGGAAAGGGATACTCGAAGAGGCAGTCCCCGTTCCGCCCAGAGACACTCCTGGTCATTTTATGTACCAAAAGTATGGGCTAGATGCCATACTGTTTTTAGATTTATGGGTAGATTACACGAAGTATCTGGAAGAAAAGTATAGATGGCCTGCCTCAGGAACATGGGATTCTGAATGCATTATGAGAATAGAGGAAGCACTGTGGAAAAAGAAAGCTAGACAGTCCCAGAAAGATGCCATAGAGTTATGGCGTAAAGAAGCGCATAGGAGATCAGAGAAAGAAATCAACAAAGTAGAGAGAAGTAAAGAAGCAGCAGAAAAAGCTAGAGAAAAAGAGCTAAAGGAAGAAGGTGAACGGGTTAAGGCAGAACAAGTGGATAGACAAAGAAATGCCCTTATTAAAGGCATGTATCCCGTCCTTGCCGAAGGACTACCTAAAGTGACCCCGGAAGTACCCAGTAACTTGCCGCCTCCACTGATCCCGACTAAACTCCGTAGTCATAAACAGACAGCAGCGGACATTTTTCTTTCCTCCTCTTTAGACGACGCTGCTCCAGAGTATGTAAATGAAGATCTTCCTCCTCCTCCCAACCCGACCAATGCTCCTGTCAATAGCCCTACCAATCCTTTTCGCCAACAACCCGTAGCACAAGATCAACGCGCATTAACAGCAGCACCGACAGTGCAAGACGACTCAAGTCTAGGGGCATCGGGAGGGGAGCCCTCTGGAGACATACCACATACACCGCACACCCCACCACCAATAAAACGAACATTACAAGACATAGCACTACAACGCACGCCAAAGCCCATGACACCAGCATCTCTTAGACAGTCACTTTCCGATTGTATATATGATCCAGTACCAGGTGAGGGTGTAATGCTCATATACTCAGTACGTTTAAGACGCGTTGCAGACTATCTGATCACCTTACCAGACATGAAAGAACATTTAGACAAAATATACCACTTCATCAGACCGGGGGAGGGACCAGAATGTATACATGAGGCCATGGCAAATAGAAAGGTGGAGATTCAAAGCTTGCTTTTAAAGTTTTTGATTAATTGTTTGATCAGGGAACGAGACCAGCCAGATAAAGAAGTAACTAAAGGTATGAGGACCTGGACAACTGCTTCTCGGACCAATAGGTGTTGGTAAACATGACACTCAGAACAGAATAGAATGCATGTATAGAAAAATACGTAAGGAAATTCTTGATATACACAAGAAAGAACAAGCGAGAAACAAGCCGAGAAAGAGGACGACTCAGTCTCTGAAGAGGATGGGCCAGAAACAGAGGAAGTGGATAAATTGAATTACGTAGGTAGAGCAAGACAGTTTGACAGGCCTAAAGGCCTCGATTACAGTAAACATGGCCCTCCCATACCAGAAAGATATTCTCTTGAACACCTATTCCAAGCTACTGAGAATGCACTGAAAAGAAGAGTAGAGCACGATAGACCTCATACTATGCATGAACAGGAACTAGCCCGGTCAGCCGTTCAATGGGCTTGTAATTCTAACATATATAATGATGACATAGTGGTACAAACCTTTTTAAGCCTTCCTCCGGAAGAACAGCGCTTAGCTGGTATTTACATGGTTCAACATCTGATCACATTGTACGAGAGCCAGCATTCTGATCCCGGTCCCTTACATAAATTACTGGACGATTTACTCCTAGAGAGATGGAGAGGCCTAGGTACCGAATTAATTAATGTCATTCTAGACCAAAGACATAAGTACTTGACTTTTCTGACCACACACTTGATTCCTGCCCCACACCGCGTCAGAAAGACCTTCCACATAGACAGACAGAACCCCCTACGAGAGGTACATCCCGTTAAAAATGCAACCAATGAGCTTCAACGAGTATATGTTTACACACCCTTGACGAAATTAGAAAGATTAGAAATGAAAAAGATGCTGCCCTGCCTTGATAAAGACCCAGGGGGGTTCCACCGTGAATTAAAAGACTTTCTCCGCATAGGGGATTACACGTACGCTGACATCATTAAGTTATTGAAAGTTCTGTTGCCAGCTGGCATTTATGAAAAGCTTAAAGAGAAAGAATGGGAGGTGGGAGAGAAAAAGATAAATTGGACAGAATTGGAAGACGAGGATAGAACACGGCTCCCTTGTGTTGGTCTTGGGGACAAAGCTAAAGCACTACCTGAATTATTGATACAGGTCTTACCGAGATTATTAGTTACTAAAAAGGAAGATTGGGATGCTATTTCAGCCTGTAAACAGAAGCCAGATGAAGACACTAGCGATTTTTATTCAAGATTTGAAAAATGTTTTCTGATTAATAGTGGCCTGAAGACAAATAGTGAATCGTACCCACATCTTTTCGTAAGCAAATTAGTAGAGAATTCCTTACCCCCGATCAAGAATAGAGTACTGAAGGTTGAGAGTACTTGGCAAGCAAATAGCCCTTCCCAAATGTTGCAAATGTTACAGTACCACCAGAACAGAATTAGAGAAGAACAGGAACACGAAAAGAGACGCATGAAAGATACGAAAATGAGAGTTCTAGTTGCTCAATCGGTACCAGCTGATGGACATAAAAAAGGCACGGCACCTGTTAAAAGAAACTGTAACTACTGCAAGCAGCCAGGTCACTATGTGAATGAGTGTGCAGTCCTGAAACACAACATAGCTACAGGCAAGACGAAGGAAAGACCGTGTCCTCCTAGACAGGATAACATCCCGCAGAACACGCAACAGCCACAGAACTCGCAACAGACAGTAGCGGTACCTCAACCGATAGCTGCCACACAACATGTCACTCAACAAATGTACCAGTACGCACAGTCAGACTATCCAGAATATCAACAGTACTCATGAAATAGCCTAGAGAGGGAGGTTGGCTTGCCCCTTATTGAGGTTCCTGTAGATCAAGAGGGTCCCTATGTACATAGTCGTGTATTGGGAAAAGACAGTAAATTTCTAATTGACACAGGGGCGAGCAGAACTACCATCAGTCATGACGAGGTTCCAGGGGCACCCCTCTCAGGCTCACAGAATATTGCCCTGGGTTTTTCAGGAAAGCCTATTGTTAACGAAGTGTCAGAGCCAGTTTCCCTAGAAGTCCGTCCATTGTCCCGTACTACAGACTTGTTACTTACTAAGTCATGCCCAGAGAACTTGCTTGGTATAAAGACATTGAAAGAACTAGGAGCAGTGATTTGTTGTTCTCCGGAAGGAGTGAGATTGTTTTTACGTGATTTTAAAGGACATTATGTGTTGAGAGATTTTGATCCCAGACTCCAGAATGTACCACAGCATTTATGGGCGCAAGGTCCGACTGATGTAGGTTACATGCACATCATGCCACACCGTGTCACTCTCAAACAAGGAGTTGTACTGCCACGAATCCGACAATACAAGTTACCACCTGATGCCGTAGTAGCATTACTGAAAATTGTTGATGAGCTTATTGCACAGGGAGTGGTTGTAGAAACTGACTCCAATGTATGTAATTCACCTATCATTCCGATTCTTAAACGAACTGACCCAAATGCATCACCAGTCTACAGACTAGTGATTGACCTTCGAGAATTGAACAAGTGTATAATACCCCAGTACCCAGTGGTCCCAGACATTTCTTCATTACTAACTGCAATTGATTCTGAAGCGACGTTCTTTACTGTAATTGATCTCAAGAACG
This sequence comes from Lissotriton vulgaris, assembly GCF_964263255.1. Lineage (NCBI taxonomy): Eukaryota > Metazoa > Chordata > Amphibia > Caudata > Salamandridae > Lissotriton > Lissotriton vulgaris. Next base: position 1,115,008,105 of record NC_141687.1, read on the forward strand.
CCTTCTTTAGTGTCCCAATACATCCAGAAAGCCAGTACCTATTCGGATTCTGTTTAAATGGACGCAGCTTCAAATTTACGAGAGCTCCTCAAGGATTCACAGAAAGTCCTAGTATTTACAGTCAAGCATTAAAGAGACAACTAGACAGTATTCACATGCCTACTGACACCGCTCTACTCCAATACGTTGACGATATCTTAATCACTGCACGAACAGAAAAAGGCTGTGAACGTGCATCACTGACAGTCTTATACTTTCTGGCAGACAAGGGGCACAAGGTGTCCCCTTCAAAGTTGCAATTCTGTGTCCAGCAAGTGGTTTACCTTGGACACTTGCTGTCCAAGAGGGGTAGACAGCTGACACCAGACCACATTCAGTTAATTGCAAACCTTTCACAGCCCAAGACACAAAAGGAGGTACGGGCCTTTATTGGCCTCACCTCTTACTGCAGACAATGGATTCCCCAGTATGCATATCTAGCCAAACCATACAGTTGACAACACAGGAGGCAGCGACTTCGACTGTCCTCCCCTGGACTCAAGAACATACCCTTGCATTTGACGAATTGAAAAAAGCTCTATGTCAAGCACCAGTTTTAGCGACTCCATGTTACAGCAAGCCTTTTACACTTTTTGTCACTGAACGCAAAGGTACAGCATTATCTGTTCTTACACAAGATCAAGCAGGAAAACACAAGCCTTGTGCTTATTTTTCTAGTACATTGGATCCAGTGGCCCAGGCTCTGCCTGGGTTACTGAAATCAGTTGCAGCAACAGCCCTAGCAATCAGACAAAGCAATTCTATAGTGTTAGGCCATCCCCTGACAGCACAGGTTCCACACTCAGTGGAAGTTCTCTTGAACAGAACACAGACTCAACACCTGACTATAGCCAGACTGACAGGATATGAACTGACATTATTCCAGCCACACATAGAGATCAGAAGATGCAATACCCTGAATCCTGCTACACTCTTGCCCTCAAGCACAGCAGACCCTGCACCACATGACTGTGTGGAAGTAGTTAATACAGTCACCAAGCCAAGACAAGACCTGACAGACATTGCACTACCAGACCCCGATCTGACACTTTATGTGGATGGTTCATGCATGAGAACAAGCACAGGAGAGTTAGTGGCCGCATATGCAGTGACCACTGATACTGAAGTCATAGAGATACATCGAATTGACACCCTGTCAGCCCAAGCAGCAGAGCTCATCGCTCTGACCCAAGCCTGTATACGAGCCAAGAACTTGAAAGTAAACATATACACGGATTCACAGTATGCATTCGGAGTCGTACACGACTTTGGAGTCCTTTGGCAGGAGAGAGGATTTCTGACCTCCCATGGGGCCAAAATACAGCATGGCCCCCTCATTCAAGCCCTGTTAGATGCAATACACTTGCCTACAGCCATAGCCATCATGAAGTGCAAAGCACATACGAAGGTCACAGACACTATTTCCCAGGGTAACGACCTGGCAGATCGAACAGCTAAACTTACAGCTCAGACTCAAACAGACATTCCCACTGACATGACAAAGACAGAAGCACCATCACTGACAAACTGTATGACAGTCAGGGATCCCTCACAAGATGTACTCGATATACAGACACATGCCACTCCAGACAAAATCAAGAAATGGACTGAACAAGGAGGGTTCCAGACCTACCAGGGTTGGATGACAAAAGGCAAAGCTACATGGTTTCTCCCTGACTCCATGGTTCAAGTTATCATAAATACAGCACATAGTCCAGCACATTTAGGAGAAAAAGCCATGTTAGACAGTTTACAGAACATCTGGTTTAACAAGCATCTGCGTGCAGCAGCAAAACAGAAAGTGCGTACCTGCATGATCTGTTGCCAGTTCAAGCCAGGCAAAGGTATTCCCGTGGAACAAGGTGGATTTCATCCTCCTGACCACCCTTTCGAAGTCCTCCAGATGGATTATATTCAAATGGACAGATGTCGAGGATACAAGTACGTCCTCGTAGTCGTATGTGCACTATCTAGATGGACAGAAGCGTACCCAGTTCCAGATTACACTGCTGTGACCACTGCCAAGCAGTTGGTCCGAGAAGCCCCGTGTCGTGTACTCAGATAACAGTCAGCCATTCTCTTCTGAACTGATGCAACAAGTATCCCTTCTGTTGGGGTACCAATGGAGATTCCATTGCGTACGACACCCAGAGGCAGCAGGTCTTGTGGAGAGACACAATCAGACACTCAAAACCAAGTTAGCGAAAGTCTGTGCAGAAAAAGGCGTGGATTGGATGGTAGCCTTGCCGGTTTCCCTCTTTTACATGCGAATGGTAGCTCATTCCAGAACAGGATTGTCCCCGTATGAGGTTGTTTTTGGTAGACCGCCGAATATGTGGGGTACGCCCATGCCCAAACGAATAACTGATGTTGACAGTAATATGCTGACAGATTACCTGGCTTCCTTGATGTCTGCACTCCTTTCTTGTCGTTCACAGGTTGCAGCTGCCTTCCCCGACAACACCCAGGTGAAGACTCATTCAATTGTCCCGGGAGACCTGGTGTTTGTCCGAAATTTTGATCGCTCAAGTCCTCTCGAGCCCCGCTGGCGCGCGCCGAAGCTGGTGCTGTTAACAACGAGAACTGCCGTCAAGGTCGAGGGGAGAAAGGGCTGGCTCCATGCCCACCACGTGAAATGCTTCCATGGACTTGGATCAGTAAAGGACACTAAGGACTGCCCCAAAAACATTGACTCGAAACTCCCTTTGCTGGAGAAGACTCCGCAACAAGAGTATAAACAGAAACTACGGTCTAGTAAGTCAGACAGCGTTTGATTGTTTAAGTCCCCCTCGGGTGAAGCGGTTAGACAGGTTCCTGACATGTATAAGATCGTAGATCCAAGTAGACAGAGAGATAGACAGAGAGACAAACAAGAAAAATATTGCAAATCCTTACGCAGTAGATGCATAGTAACTCTAATCATAATGTTTTTTTTAAGTATATCGATTATATGTATAAGCTTGACGCTACATGTTTTCTTTCCTCCTCTTGGTTCACATATACATTCTTCCTTCAATGACACTGTAGAGCACACATTCAGTGACCTGCCACCCCATGAACTGTCATATCGACTAGCACTGCGCAACAATACTTTTATTCGCATGTTACACCATTCTCATCAGACCAGCAATGTAACGAATTGCTGGGTATGTGGCCGACTCCCACCTTATCAGAAAACGAAGGGAGTTCTGCCTCTCTTTCCTTTCCCGTTTTCGCACAATGGTTCGTGCGGAGCATGGTTTGCTTTAATGTCATCATTACAAGACAGAAAGTTCACAGGAAATTCGCAGAGTGAATGGGTTTGGGGGGACCTGAATATAGTATTGAATAAGGAATGTTTCCCAGATAAAGATGGCTTTCCCCAAAGGAAAGGAACAGATCTAGAAAATGAAGTGTACGACCTAGGAAATGTTTCCCTTAACTTCATGATTCTGAATGTCCAATCCGAGACAAATGTAGGCTCACCGTTTATAACAGTGTTACCAGTAAAAGGTGAATTATGCGTTAGAAAGAAAGGCTCAGTATATTTAGGACACAGTGAATGTAATACTGTGATCGAGTTCAATGATAAAGGAAAGTCTACTTTCAAAGCTTCCCGCCATTCCTATTTCATTTGTGGTCAGACAGCCTATGTACGTCTGCCCTTAGACTGGGGTGGGACGTGCTATATAGCGTTCCTACTGCCACCTGTTTTTCTAGCCCCATCCCATTATCATCGAGATTCCAGACTAGTACATGTCAGACATAAGAGGGAGACCGAACCCCCTGTTGTCGATCAGACTGAGACAGCTCTGGAGCAATATACAGATTTCAATAAAGGATTCTTTTTCTTCATAGGTCCTATCCAAAACAGTAAACTAATACGTAGGTTAACAAGAACTTTGGAAGCATTAGTGAATGAGACTACTTCTGCTCTAGGAAACTTGACAGAGGAGCAGTCTGCTATGAGACTTGTTGTTCTTCAGAACCGCCTTGTTCTTGACGTCATCCTGGCAGATAGGGGCGGGGCCTATAGAGTGATCGGCTCCAGTTGTTGTGTGTTTATTCCTAATAACGCGCCATCTGTATATGCAGCAATAACAAGACTCCATAAGATAGCTCACGAGATACATCAAAATCCAGGCACATGGACTTGGTCCGGTTGGCTCTGGAGTGTAATATCAGCCTGGGGATGGAAAGTACTATCATTCCTAGGAGTAATACTACTAGTCATATTCAGTTGCTGTCTCTGTCTACAATGTGGCCCAGCGATTTGCGGCTTGTGCGCCACTGCCTGTATTCCCCGTCCACGTTCACGTCCGCGAATGACAAAGGACGAACAAATGATGCTGTATGAACAAATAGATGGTCTCATGAATATAGATGTTTCTTGAAGGGAACGTAGGGGACAAGGAGGGAATGAGGAAAATGGAATTTTATATGGCCTATGTGTCCCCTGCGTGTACCCCAACGTGTAGTATATGTGCATGACATCCATGCATTTTCCCTCTATGGCCGCCATGATGACGCATCTGCATTTGCGTCCAACGTTAGCATGTCAGTTATCCAGTCCTCCATGAAAGAAACGATAATTCTGCTTTGAGGCCTATGTTGCCAATGCATTTACATGGTGCACGTTTAAAAATCAAGATGCACACGTTTTTATGGCTCAGCCGAGCCAGGACCCGAATTCAGGCTTCGAGCCTCCTCTCGATACTCTGAAAGCTGCAGTTTAGTTATGTATCCCTGACCTCTCCCTTACTTCCTGCTCAGCCGAGAGGTGCCCAGCCGGCATGGCTTGCCAAGACAGTATTTTGCCTACAGTTATCTGCTCAGCTCCGCGGAACCACATTCCTAACTAACGAAAGGGATAAACATATTCTGCCTGCAGAAGGCAGAGCCCAGCCTTTCTGTCTCCATGCAAGTGATTTATTGAACCAGTTTTCCTAGAGGACCCATGGTCCCATGCAATGCACAAAGAAATATATGCCTACACTAGCATTCAGTGCTGAGCAGCCCTTGCTCCAGCGACCTTTAAGTCAGACAATACATCCTCCAAACATAAGATACCAGATAATTCCAAAGGTGCAGGTCGTTCTGACATCCCAGACTCTCTTACTAGTGCTAAAGTCAGCTCCCCCCAGCTCTCCCCAGTTACACGTCAATTTCACGTCATGACCAGTTTTGCGCGCACAAGTAAGGTAAAGTCCTGCTGACCATGCAGACCCCCTCTATGCATCCACCCACCTATGACACACCTATGACTCATCAAGTGAACACCTCCTTTCACGCCTCTGTCACGCCCATGTGCTCTTATCTCTCTCTCTTGCTCCGCCTGGAGCGCTCCGCCTTCTTTATTGAATTCAATGTATGGTTTAACTATATATAATGTGTTATGTGAATAAAATATCAGATGACGACCCTTCCTGAACCTTAGTGGTGATGGAACCCGATTCTCCTGTAGCTCGAGCTATAGTATTAAAGCCCTTTTGAATCGGACACCACGGACTCTGCCTCTCATTTTATGAGCAATCCTTAGTAATGTATAGAAATTATGACAGGGTAATATATTATTTACCACAGTAAAATAAATAACATCTTGCCTGATAAAGTGGTTCGCTTCTCCTTCTTCACCGCCGTGGCTATGGTGGAAGTGGGAGACAGCTAAAATACCAGCCAAACCAACATTACCTTAAGTCGCCTGCTCCACTGACCCTACCGAGCTCTCAACTCCCTATCCTCTATGGCAGTAGAATCACTCAGCAAATCATACAGCACAATAACGCCGCAGTTAGACCCCAAGCCTCCAGCCACCATCCCAGTAATCATCGACACAAATAGAATCCCTCGACATAACATTTTTCTCAGACTTCCACTCAATTCACCAACATCCAGGCACTACACTACTAAAAATAGTCCTTGCTCCTTAACCTGCATGCTCTTTAACTGCAGATCAGGAGTGAAACAAGCAACAGAAATAGCTGAAACTATACTTGCTGAAGCAATCTACATTGCATTTCAAACGGAAACCTGGCTTAACAAACACTCAACCCCTATACTAGACTTGCTAACTCCACCTGGTTATTCCATCATTAGACAGGATAGACCAGGATAAATAAGGGGCAGGCTTGCAATAATCCACAAAGGAGAAACCCAGCATAACCCTCTAGAGACCACTGTCCCCTCAACCTTCGAATATCTTGAAGTAGATATCAAATCCAAAGGCTCATTTCCCACCAAACTCAGTACCATATCTCATCCACCCTTTGATCGCACAATCTTCGTCAAAGAAATAGCCAACCTAATAACAAAGTTTTCCCTAACTGACACTAATGATGTGTCCCTAGGTGCACTGGAATGTCAAAGAAGACACCACAGGCCTTAATCCAATAAACCTTCCTGAAATCCACGACCTCAAGAAACTCTGTAATGAACACACCCACAGTAATGGCTTGGCTCTAGACATGATAATTACTAAGAGTGAACATGTCTCCCTCCGTTACATCACACCCACTGACTGATCTGATCACCATCTAATACTGTTCAATCGCACATCTCACCCCTTATCCTGCCCAGCCCATCCAACAAACGCAAGCATTGGGCAAGGAATATCAAACAAATTCCAGTAACGTAACTGTAATTCAGGATCAGGGCCCAAATACCTCCACAACCTCTCCTTCTCACCACCCACTATAGCTCAGCGATGACAGAAGTGCTTGACCAAGTGGCACCTCTCAAACTCAAACTAAAGCGATCTAGAAAAATCCAATCTAGATCGAGATTCACTTACACCTTAACAACTACAGAAGACAACTAAGGCAGACCGAAGGTTATGGAGACAGAACCCCTCACTCGCACAACTCTCACTCCTTAGACCAGAGCCAAGCGGCTCTCCTACAAGAAACACATCTTCAGGGAAAAAGCCACTTTCTTTCACAATCAATTTGACCATGCAAAGAACAGACTGCGTGAGCTCTTCAGCATAATGAAGCTACAAACTACCCTTACCCCCAACATGAACAATAGGCATCAATGAACAATGTAAATAAATAGGCAACTTTCTCACTGACAAAGTTGCATAAATTGAATGATCTCTGATACTTGACATTAATCTGACATCCCAGTCCTCCTGTTCCACTGACACACAGTTCACCATGGAAACTCCCCAAGATGTAACTAAACAATGGAATGACCTAGGACATAATATAGACGAAACTTATCTCATACAACTGAAAAACGACACTAGCAAGGTGTAGCGCAGAGGCCATGGTGGTGGACTCCGGAGTGCAGGGCTCACAGTTCAATCCCCAGTTCTGGCGTCAGCTTAGCTTAGCACCATGTGACTCTCGGTAATTGCTCACTTAATCTCCCTGATGGCCCCCAGTGCCTTAAGACCCTTAGAGGAGAGTAGTACTACTTTACAAATGCTGGATATAACGCTGCACTAGCGGTCCAATCGCCCCATTGTTGGGAAGTCAGACCGCCGCTGCTGCCAGGGAAATGCCATTCCGTGGCAGTCAGAGGCCACAATATGCTTGACCAGAGAGACGCAGTCCTACCAAGCACATCAAGACTTTCCTCTCAGCTGACGGTGTCATGGTGGTTCCTCCTTCATGTTCAGCGTGGCAGATAGGAAACAAAGACCTTTCCATGTTGATGCACACATGGGGGCATGAAATATGTCCCTCTGTGTGCATGCGCAATATTTCTTGCACAAAATGAACTTTAGAGTTTCAAAGGATCTTGTTGTGTGTTCCCATTGTGGTGCCTTTTTCAAAGACGCTGGTGCCTTTGAAAGAGGCACAGCCATGGGATGGCCACAGCACCCGCACCACTGATCCCCTCCGCTCCACTCACATACAGAACCTCAAGCATATCATCTCCCCATTTTGGACCAAAATAATCAACGCTTTACTTGCATTATGACACATACCTGAATACCTCCAACTAGGCATATCACACCCATACTCAAAAAACCCAGTGACCTCAAGAACCTCAGACCCATCACAAACCTTTCTTTCCTAGTCACACCTTTGGAGAAATGTGTCCTACTACAACTCAATCAGCAAGTAGAGGAATTCAACCCCCATAACACTTTCCAATCAGAATTCAGGGAAGACTATAGCACTAAAACTGCTATGCTCGATATTACTGATGACATCCACGGATACTCAGATGAAGGCTGATGACACAGGTCACCCCAAGTATGCTTCCGAGTCTTCCCGATGTGATGTGTATGTATTATCTAACATCTCTCTGTCTCAGGCCTTCAGTACCCACCTTGCCACAAAGTCTGATTTTGGAACTCAGCTTTAAACTGCTGTGCAAATCCAGCAGTGCACCTTGCTGAGCACTGCTGAGTCTTATGATTCATTGGTGTGCCTTTGCTATGGGGCACTAATCAGTAAAACACTGAAGCCTCAGCCACACAGTGCCTTGGTCCAATAATAATGTGGGGAGGGGCACAAAAGGGTCTTTGTGGGATGACAATGACCCCACTAAGTGGCTGCTAAATTCCGACAGCCCCACTCAATATTCACAATAATACCATGCTGCACAGCTCAAGCGCCTGATACTGAGGTGGAAGCTGTAAAGTGAGTGACTTAAAGGTTCCAATGCAGTAATATGGAGACATTGATTAATTTGGTTTAGCCTAGCACCCCAAGGGTGATGCATGGCAAGTCTGGAGAATCATGATGGTTTGTGTTACAACACCATGAGAGATGACAGGCACCAGAGACAGCAACAATAAAGATGGTAGAGTCAAGCCTGAGCACTGCAGCGGGCTCATCTCACTTCTTCGGCCCTGAGTGGGTTCTCCTCTTTGTGCTGTGTTCTGTGGAATAGTTGGTTGTGGATTTCACCCATTGCACAGATGGGACATGGAATTTTTGGTTCTATCCTTTTCAATGGAAAGATCTGAAGGTGCGGGCCTAATCTCAAACCTGTTTGAAGGGATGGACAGGTTGAAAGGTGAGAGATTTTGGTCTTTCCTCTCCCTGTGGGGTGAGCTTCAAAGGGCAAGCAATGGGTGTCTTTTCACTAAATACAATATAATAACTCAAGCCGCCATGGCACACCCCATTACTCATCACATTCCTGTCTTCCATTTCACATCTGGACTTTATTTTGCACACCTCAAACCGGGGGCGGCTCTTCCACTAAGGCGGAGAAAAGTCATCCAACTGCTTTAAAGCAGTAAAAAGTACAAATAAAATATTAATAATAACGTCTGTCCGTTATTATCATGTTATTTTTACTATTGTAGTTGCACTGCAGTGCATCCCCACTGATAGGGCGGGGCAGACCGGCGTCCCCTGACTTCGAGGCCGGAGGAGGAGTGGTGACTGCACCTAAAGTGTGCATTAAGGTTTGGCTGACTGTCTCGGCCAGCCAAACCTTCATGCGCACTATGTAGGTTCTCAAACACAAAGGTATGCTTTAAGGATATAAAGCTGCAGTTTTGGCAGAAAAGATGGCATATTTCACCAAACTGACTACCTCCCTTAGCTCGCCTAGGGAGCTATTTAAAATCGAAGACTCCCTATCCATTGCTCAACTTCCCGATCCTATTGTGGCAACCCAAGAACTGTGCGATCAGATCTCCACTTTTATTCACACCAAAATCATGGATATCTACACTGTCTTGGAAGTCCTCAATTCCAATCTTGAGGTCACCCTTCCCCCGTCACATATTCTCTTCAGGATCCCACGACCCTGCCTCACGGTAACCTGTCCAATTTTCCTCTTCTTACCCTGGAACGTCTCAATCAGCTCCTTGACAAGCTTAAATCTGGGTACCCCTAGGACCCTTGTCCCTTAAAGACCCTGAAGGAGTGCAGAGAAGTTCTGCTACCCCCCTTTCTGGAGATAATGAACCAAGCTATCTCCAAGGGTGTCTTCCATGCCCCCTGGAAAATGACCACTGTCAAGTCCCTTTTGAAGAAGGCTACTCTAGATCCTGCTATTCTAAAACAATTTCGCCCCATATCCCTGCTTCCTGCCCCCGCCAAGATGCTCAAGGCCCATCTTAACTTCCATCTGAGCGCCTTCCTGGATAAATCTTGCCTGCTAGATTCTTCTAACCATGGCTTTCGGAAGGTGCATAGTATGGAGTCAGCTCTCACAGTGGTGGTTAATAACATCCGCACCAAGGTCGACAGTGGTCAGACTACCCTTCTGATCCTGCTCGACCTTACAGCCGCCTTTGACACCCTGTCCCCCACTATCCTGGTCTCCTGTCTTAGTGAGAGGGGAGTGAATGGGTCCGCTCTGAGCCTCTTGACGTCGTTTCTCAATCAGCGCAAGCAGAGGGTTAAACTGGGTGACTTCCTCTTCTCCGCAAAGCCTGTGCAGTGTGGGGTCCCTCAGGGCTCATCCTTGAGCCCCACACTCTTTAACATTTATGTGGCCCCACTTCCTAGGCTAGTAAGATCGTTCAGATTGGAAGTCCTGTTGTATGCTGATGACACCCAGATCATGGTTTCCCTCTCTCAATCTGTGGAGACTGTGGCTTCAAATTTTAGGAATTGCATGGAAGCAGTGGCAGGCTGGATGACTAAAAACTTCTTCAAATTAAATGGGGAAAAGACCAAGGTCATTATCTTTGGAGGTAAACAGGAGGTCTGGTCGGGTGACTGCTGGCCATTTGGGTGTAATTCTTGATACCACACTCTCATTCAAGTGGCAAGTCAATAGGACCATTTCCACCTGCTGTGGGGTCCTAAGGATATTGAGAAAACTCTCACACTACCTCTCCCTGGATGCCCGGAAACAACTTTCTGTTGCTCTCATCTCCTCACGCTTGGATTACTGTAATGCTCTCTATTTAGGCATAAATAAGAGGCTGGTCCAACGTCTACAAGTTGTGCAAAATGCGGCAGGTAGGTTCGTTGTTAATGCCCCCAGGCGATCATCAGGCTCTTCTATCAGAAAAAAACCTTCATTGGCTCCCGATGCAGGCCAGAATAAACTTTAAGGTCCTATGTCTTACCCACCGTGCCCTCCATGGATCCAGTGCAGAAGACATTAGGTCTCTTGTGTCCCTATATACCCATGGCAGGGATCTGCGCTCTGCCAACAAGAACCTTCTGTCAGTCCCCCGAACTGTTAAGGCCAGATGGGGAGGGAAGGCCTTTTTCGCCCTTGCCCCGAAACTCTGGAACATACTTCCAGCTGAACTCAAGGGACTTGTGTACCTCGCTCTTTTCCGCAAAGTCTTAAAGACCTGGCTCTACACAGAAGCCTACCTATAGTCAACATCTGGTATTACCTTTTATTCAGCTGTTCCACCTTATGCGCCTTGATGCCTTTGGGCTAAGTTTGCACATTACAAATTTCACTTCATTCATTCATTCATGTTCTCCACAGGCTGCATTATACAGCCTTAGTGGAGAACATGCCCAGCCTCCAAGCCCCTGTCTGAGTGCTGAACCACGGTGCTCAGACCAATCACAATGCTACTTAAAGCAGCATTGTGATTGGTCAAGGGATTCTGGGAGGCTGGATGCTTCCTGGTGGAGAAGATGTGGTGGCTGCAATGGCGACTGCGACTTCCAGGTAAGTTTTCTTTTATTTTTTGTTATTATTTTTAATTTCCTCCCTGCCGCCCCCCCTCCCTCCCCCTCATGCCTCATCCACTTAGGAAAGTCACTAATCTGCTCGTTTTCAGGAAACAATTGAAAACCTGGCTGTTTCATCAGACACTATAACTTTCTCGGTCCTCCGTGGTTCCTTTTCTCCTGTTTTCCTCCTCCATTTCCTCCTTGTTCTTTGTTTTTTCTGTCTTTTAAGCACCGGGACACTCTTCTGAGTAGCTGTGCGCTTTAGAAATCTATTTTAACATAACATAACATAACACTGGGCCCAGGGGTCTTCTTTGCCCACTGAGAGACAATTTTGGAATTATTTTACTACTTATCCAAAGGATGGTGGTCTCAGTTTTCTTGCTTATACCACCTCCAATGGCACCCTAGTTACACCACTAGAGCCAGTGGTGTAAGTAGGTGAAGCCAGTGTAGCAGTGAGCTGTGTCAGTAGTGGAAATGGGCACTCGTCACATAGGACACATTTTGGGCACCAGTACTTACTTTTATTCTTTACAAATTTAGTAATGATTAAAGCTGGAGAAGCTGTTACATTTTAGATGTTTGGAGAGATTGTTCTGGAGTTTGACTCCTGCACACTTTAATCTTCTGCCACCAAATTCGGATAAACATCATTTTGTATGCAGAAAGAGAGGAGGACTAGTGGCATAAAACCGTAATTTTTAGGAGAGGTACAATCTTATGGCCAAAAATAGGCCTGCTTGTTATTCATCCCTCAAATGCAGAATGTGCATGCTGTTCAGTAAATGGCTGTAAATATCTTTTTGTGTGACATCCATGAAAGGATCCATGGACATTACTAGTGATCAGGGCTAGCCTTTGGCATGGATGAGCTGGGCCCATGTCCAAGGGACCAACCTTAAGAGGGGCTCACAGAGCTGCCTGCATTAGGAGCGTGCAAAAACCATCATCCCTCAGACATGGCTCTTATAATGTAGTGTAAACTGCTTGGAATCATTGTTGCATGCACCACATAAGCTCTCTTACTTCCTCTCTCATCTCCCTCTCACCAGCTGCTGCCACACACCAACCCTGTGCGATCTACAATCTGGCACCAGCTTGAGGGAGCTATGAGCTGGGTGATTTAGGTGAACTGGGGTAGGAGAGATATTTGGTTAGAGGGCCCAGTCACTGCTCTTATATAGTCAGCCAGGGACTGGCTGGTGGACACAAAAGGATGCTCCCTGCAGCCTTATTTTATTCACAGCAGCAGGGAGGACATCACAATCGCTGACCCAGCTCAAAAAGGACCTCAAGACCTGACTTTTTGAATGATTGTACCCCAGAGGGATCCACAGCCCCTCCCCAGTGCCTTGAGACCCTCACAAGTGAGTAGCTGTACTCTATAAGCCCCTGATTGATTGATTGATTGATTTCTTTCTTTCTTTCTTTCATTCTTTCTTTCTTTCTTTCTTTCCGCACAGGGTGCAATCTGAGCAAAGGCCTGCTTTGCTTCAGAACACAGACAACACAATTCAAATGTACAAGCAGAGAAGGTTAGCTTGTGGATAAATTGGGGAATAGAGAGCTCATAGGCCTGGCATTGATATAGGGATTATGTTTGCATTAAGTATGTTTGCAATGATTTCCTAAGAGCATATTACTTTATTGTGCAAGTGCATATTAGGGCGCACATTATTAAGGCATTTAGGGCCATATGTAGGTGGGCCAATACCGCTGGGTAACGGTGAAATTCTGTAAATTTCACTGTTACCGACTGGTAATTAGGCAAATGAGATGTAGGGAAGTATTTGGTAACGATGAATCTGTAAATACTGATTCATCATTACCGAATTCAAAATTACCGAATCGGAATTACCGATTCCTTATTTACCAAATCGGTAAATAAGAAACTGTAAAAACGAGAAAAGAGATGTAGGAAAAATCAGAAATACCGAATTTCATGAAATTCGGTATTTAGGAGTCGGTGATTAAGACTGACTAAAAGCAGGTGGTAATCAGCTTCAATCGCAAAATGCAACAGTGTGATCACAATGGCGGCTTTCTATGTGATTGCAAGGCGGCTACGGCTATAGGCAGCAGGAGCGAGGATCTGGAGACGGGAGAAGCGCATTTACAGACAGCGCATCACACTCTTCCAACAGACTGAGGCTGAGAACCCTGAAAGGTACAGGCTACACCCCCACACCATCCTGGACTTGATAAAGGACTTGCACCCACTCCTGGAGCACCCAACACCAAGGGTGCACGCCATACCACCACATGTGCAGGTGCTCTGCCTACATCTACTTGCATCTGGCAGTTACCAGGGGGTGATAGCTGGTGATAGCTGAGGTAGGCGGGGTGTCTCAGAGTTGCCTGTCCCATTTCTTCAGAAAGTTCCTGGATGCCATGATGCACATAATGCATCACTACATTAGCTTTCCCAAAAACACAGGTGGAACTGCTGAAAACCAAGACAGACTTTTACCAAATGGCACAGTTCCCGCATGTAATAGGGTGTATTGATGGCACAGACATTCCAATCTGCCCACCTGCAGCCACTGAGTATATCTACAGAAACAGTAAGTCCACCCACTCCATAAATGTAAAGGTAATCTGCGATGCTGCCAACATAATCACCAACATCGTGGCCAAATTTCCTGGGAGCACCCAAGACTCTTGCATCTTCTAGAACAGTGGGATCTACACACGCCTGGCTGCGGGAGACTTTGGAGAAGGATACCTGCTAGGTAAATCACTGAGACACACCCTCATAGTTACTGCAGATGAATGTGTTTTGGTGTCTGTAACTAATGGCACTCTCTTTCTCACCTAGGAGATAGCGCATATGCCAAGCGGTCATTTATCCTCACTCCCTACCTAAACCCAACAACCCAGAGTGAGAGACGATACAATGAAGTACACAAATCAACACGCAATGTTGTGGAGTGCACCTTTGGACTATTGAAAAGCAGGTTCTGCTGCCTCCACAAAAGCGAAGGCACAAGTCAGTACACACCCATCATCTGCTTCAAAATCATTGCAACTTGTGCTATGCTGCACAACCTTGCCACAAAGAAAGGTACAGAAGTTGAATTAACTGTTTTTGAGGACAATGATGATGAATTTGCACAGACAGAGCCCAACGCAGCAGGAGTGGTGCCAGCAACAGATGGGAGACAAAGACGGGCAGAGATCACACGCAACTATGTTTAAGTAAGTAAGGAGACACAGCCAGTTGTTGTATGTAATGACATAGTTTTAATATCTGGGCACTACGCCACAACAAAAACGGCCAAATTTGTCATTCCAATTTGTAACATCCATAGAAGGAAGGAAGTCATGGGTTACTTCACCCAATTCAGTTCTGATAGTGTGGGCTGCATCAGCATCTGCGGCCACGCTCAACAGTGCTGGATGCCATCAGCTGACTGTCATCACTGGCTGTGGAAGCAGTGCCATCCTCATGCTGCCTGCTGCTCCTCCTGGTGTCTTTTGCATGGGGGTAATGCTGCTCCGACTGGTCGTGTCCTCGCTGTCCCCAACTTCCACAGCACCAGTAGTGGCAGACTGAGTCATCAACAGCACTTCAAGTGCAGTGGTTACCTTTATCAGCCCCCTAGAAACATCAGTGCTGCAGTGCGCCAGCCCCTCCTGCATGGCCACGGAGCGCCTGCAGAGCAGAGAAGTGGCAATTGCTAGGCGGTTCACCGTGTTACACTGTTCACATCCATTTTGCTGCACAGCAGCATCACAGACTGGGACATGTCTCGCATGCCCGCAGCCATCTCCCTAATGCCCTCAGCCATTGAGCTAATGCCCTTCTCAATGTTAACCATGTTGTTATTAAGGTGCTTCATTTGTCGCTGTACCGACTGAAATGCCTTGCAGACGATGCACCTTCACCATGTTTGCCTCCAGGCCTGCAAAGACACCATGACCCTCACCCTGTAGAGGTGGACTGCTTTCCCGAGCCCTGCCGTGGAGTCAGGCATCTATGTGTGCTCCATCAGAGGTGGACAGAAAACCAGCATTACTGCCATCCAATGGCACAGTTGATGTTTCCCTCCCTCGTGTCTTCTGAGGATGCCTCAAACTCCTGCAGTATGGCAACAGCATGCCTCCTGAGTCTAACCACTGCAGGTGGTGTTGCTGCTGGTGAGGCTTGCAGTAGTGGCGAGGCTATCAGTAGTGGCGAGGTTGGCAGTGGTGGTGAGGCTGGCTATGGTGGCGAGGCTGGCTTTGGTGGTGTGGTGTGCCCTGCACTTGTACTGGCCTTCTCTGTTCTGTCCTTTCGGGGTGTCCTTTCTTCCTTGTCCTGAGCAGTCCTGCGTGATGTCTCGCCTGTGGACAGAAATTGTACATTAGCTTAGTGTTCCTGCATCCCTGCATTGCAATAATACATATTCATTTCTGCCACACTATCTCATTGTCCTCTGCCTGCTTATCGCTGATGTGTGTCACATGCCTTGTTGTTCAGTGCGATTAACTGTCATGATAGGGGTTTCACTGACTAAATCTCCCATAATGCATTGCAGGCCTTCACAAAAACCTGTACTGGAGTGGGATTCACACAGCCCAATTGGGGATTTGGGATAGGGGAAGGAGGGGGGGTCACAATGCTGTGCATGCCTCTTGCCTTGTTTGGTAGCAGCTCTGGCAGAGCTGTCTGCATCCCCAATTCCACAGACAGTTTCTGGCTCTATCATGGACTCCACAAGCTGCTCAAGTTCAGTCAGGGCAGATGCCTTGTTCCTTCCTCCTCCTGTCTGGCTCAGCCATCTTCTTTTTGGTGATGCTCCTGATATCATACCACCGTTTCATGAGCACTTCAATGTCCCGGGGGGTCACTCCAATGGCATTCATCTGTGACTGGATTCCAAGCCAGATTTTTCTTTTTTCCGAATCAGCCACTTGCAGGGACTGCTTTCCAAACAACTTTGTATGCTGTTTTACTACCTCCTCCACAAGGACCATTAGTTCCTTTTGGTTGAATTTCAGTTTTCTCTTCCTTTCCCCTCCTTCTCTTTCTGTGTCCTGGCTAGCCATTGTGCAAGTTTTCCTGAAAAAGTTCAGGCAGTTGCTCTGTTGCTCTCCTCTGCACTCCCAGCCTCTCCAGAAGGTTCTGATTGTGTGCACCTGCCTGGGTGTGGCCACTTCCTGGTTGGGAGGGGTGGTGGATGCGCAGGATTGGCTGATTCCTCAATTGCTGTTGTTTTGAATTTCCGATTCGGTATTTACCGATTCGGTATTTACCGATTCAGTAAGTTTTACCGATTTGGTATTTACCGATTCGGATATACTGATCGGTATTGTGGAATCTGTAAATATTTACCAATTTTTACTGATTCGGTAAAATTTACTGATTTTTTTATGTACATCGGAAATACCGATTTCTAAATACCGAATTGTACAATTCGGTATTTAGGAATCGGTATTTCCTACTTACCAACATATGGCCCTAGGTATCTGAAATTCCGTCCAGTCTTTCCACTAGCTTATGCTCCTACGATCCAAAGTACACATTGTTTTCAGCAAGCTGAATACAGGGATACCTGCTTTGCTCCCAAGAGGCAGTGGCGGCCGACATAAACAAAGGGTGGTGAGCGAGTGGTGTCATGCAGGATGCCCAGAATACACTATTAAAAAATATATAAAACGCACCTTTTGCCGCGGCGGCAGGACACCTCCCACATCCCGTTGGCCACCTCTCCTCTTCCTGGGTCCCAGCAGCCTCTGGGACCCAGATTCCCATTCAGTCCCCATGCTGCAGTGCAGCGCCGGGATTGGTTTGAGCAGGCAGGGATGATGCCATGCTCAAACTAGGGAGTCTGTGGGGTTTCTCCTGCCCAGCTTCTCAATGAGGTTTGGCTGGAGAAAACCTAAGTGTGCATGTGTGTTTTGGTCAGCCTGAGATGGCCGGCCAAAACACATATGCGCACTTAGATTGTGGAGTGCATGCAGCACTCCTCCTCACCCCTCCCATGCCTAAGCCCACCCCTCCCAACACCGCTGGGAGAGCCACAAATGTAAAATAACATGATGCAAGCACATAGTTTTATTTTACATTTGCTGGCTCTGAGCCAGGCAGTGAGGCAGTGCTCCTCCACCATAATGGAGGAGCCGCCACTTGCGAGAGGTAGTGCAATCTGACAGAGATTGGGAAAATTTAAAGGGTCAAAATGCAAAGTAATTATCTCTTGAAGAAAAAAAATACTATTCATATCTGCAAAGCACAAGGAAGGCAGTTCCCTAAAGCACTGAAAAAAATATGTTTTTGTACAAAATCTCTCTTCTCTGGAGATGAGGGAACAATTTTAACTTTGTAGGTAGATTGTACTTGAAAGGAAGGATACATTTGTTTCATTCACCATTGCATTTTCAAAACGTTCAGAGGAACCAAACACCGTAATGGAATGTGTCAAGGGCTGTCACTATATCAACTGCAGAAGAACGAAGGGCTTGGCCATCTTCGGATAAAGTTGAACCTTAATGTAACGGTTACACAAAGATGTCCTGATTGTCGTGTTTGCCGAAATTATAAACCCAGAAAGGAAACCGTGACCTTTTTGGAAAAAAGGAAAACGATGAGTTGTTTCTTACTCCTCTCAATGAGTTATGCTCATTTCAGTAGCAGCGTTAGGCGTCGGGAAGACCTGCCAGAGCTCTCTAATCTGCTGGTGACTTCTAGAGCTGCCTTAACTCAGAAAAAATATTCATATAAACACGTTTTGGTATTTTATAACAATGTGTTAAATAATTATGTACTATTCTCTCTAGTCTGCATTTCTAGCCATCGTACAATAGTATAGGACTTAAAAGAAGGGCTTTTCATTCACTCTATGTTCAAAACATGATTAAGTTAATATACCGTTAGGCCTGTGTTGCATGCAATATTACCAACATATAAAAAAATAAATGCCACAAGTCATCGTCATAGTCAATATGCTAGAAGAGTGGGACTGTAAAAGCTGGGCCAAGGCCTATAGCCGCCTGGGGTAGAGGGATGTTTCTGCTGGACACACACTGGACATTCTGAATGGAAGTAAGTGGCCCGTGTGAGATTTGACTTGCTAATTTAAAGTTAAATGCATCATATGCCACAGGTAGTTGCCAGCAATATTCCTCCACTACTTTGGAAGCATATTTGTGAGTAGGGCCAGCATGGGCTGATTCTCCATTATTAGCGGAGGAGCATGGTACCCGCCTGCTGGGAGTGCAGCAGGCACACACATTAATACAATTGTATTACATGCTATTTTATTGATGTGTCTAAGGCTCAGAGGGATGGCAGGGGGTGGGGCTGATCACCGTGATTGTCCTAGTAATGCAGCCCCCTGCCAGTGTGTAGATGAGATTGGCCAACTGCCTACAGCCGACCAAACTCACATGCGTACTTCAAAGCCTGCAATCCGAAGGCTGAGAAACAGCCGAGGGGTTGCAGCCGAAGGCTCTCACCCTCAGAATGAGCACTGGGTTAGCCTGTTCCAGCCAATCCTGGATTGGTAGTGCAGCTGGAGGATGGGCTGGTTTTGTGCTCTAGAGCAGAACTCCTTCCCTTTCCGCCCGCCCGAGCCGAGGAGAGCGCTGGGAAAAAGGAGACCTCATCCAGAGCCTGCGGCAGAAAGGACACAGAAAACGGCATTGGACGGTAAGTATGTTCTTTGTATTTTGTTTATGTATATTGTTGTCGGTTTTTCCCCTCCCCATCTTCTCCTCCGCCCTGCCACTCGGTCCCCACACCAGCTGCTACTGAAGCCCACCTCCTTCTATGAAAGCACTCACAAGTATAGTGAGGACAGGACTAGAACAAAGTAGTGCACTGGGAACAACTGCAATCCGATACTCACTGAGTGCAAAGTAATGCGCTGGAACTGGACTGAAATTCAAGATATCCACTTGGGATATAGTGCAAGTAACTAAATTAATTGGATACAAGACTAGAGGATGATGAAAGGCTGAAGCTCAGGATTACAAGACAATTCGGGCATTGGGGCAGGGTGAAAGTCATGCTGGGCAGAAGTACATCCAACAAACTGCAAAGGTAGCAGGATTGAAAGACCAGATGCACTGGAGCATAGCTACAGCTGAAGAAATTCAGCAGCAGGGCATAGCTATACATGAAGAACTGCACTGGGGTATAGCTACAGCTGAAGAAATGCAGCAGGGCATAGCTATACATGAAGAACTGCACTGGGGTATAGCTACAGCTGAAGAAATGCAGCAGGGCATAGCTATACATGAAGAACTGCACTGGGGTATAGCTACAGCTGAAGAAATGCAGCAGGGCATAGCTATACATGAAGAAATGCAATGGGGTATAGCTACAGCTGAAGAAATGCAGCAGGGCATAGCTATACATGAAGAACTGCACTGGGGTATAGCTACAGCTGAAGAAATGCAGCAGGGCATAGCTATACATGAAGAAATGCACTGGGGTATAGCTACAGCTGAAGAAATGCAGCAGGGCATAGCTATACATGAAGAAATGCACTGGGGTATAGCTACAGCTGAAGAAATGCAGCAGGGCATAGCTATACATGAAGAACTGCACTGGGGTATAGCTACAGCTGAAGAAATGCAGCAGGGTATAGCTATACATGAAGAAATGCATTGGGGCATAGCTACAGGTGAAGGAATATACTGGGACAGCTACATATGAAGAAATGCACTGGGGCATACATACAGGAGAAGAAATGCACTGGGTCATAGCTACAAGTGAAGAAATGTATCGAGACATAGCTACAGCTGAAAAATGCACAGTGGCATAGCTACAATTGACGAAATGCCTTGGGGCATAGCTGCAGATAAAGAAATGCCCTCAGGCATAGCAACAGGTGACGAAATGCACTGGGCATAGCTATAGGTGAAGAAATGCACTGGAGCATAGCTACAGCTGAAGAAATAGCACCGGGACATAGCTGCAGGTGAAGGAATGCACTAGGGCAGGACTACAGTTTGAGAAATGCACTGAAGCATAGCTGCAGCTGCAGAAATGCACGGGGCATAGCTACAGATTAAGATATGCAACAGGGCATAGTTACAGGTGAAGAAATGCATTGGGGCATAGCTGCTGCTGAAGAAATGCACCATGGCATAATAACAGGTGAAGAAATGCACTGGGCATTGCTACTGGTGAATAAATGCACTGGAACATAACTACAGCTGAAGAAACAGCACCGGGTCTAGCTGCAGATGAAGGAATGCACTAGGGCAGGACTACAGTTTGAGAAATACACTGAATTATAGCTACAGCTGAAGAAATGCACGGGGCATAGCTACAGATTACGATATGCAACAGGGCATAGCTACAGCTGAAGAAATGCATTGGGGCATAGCTGCTGCTGAAGAAATGCACTATGTCATAATAATAGGTGAAGAAATGCACTGGGCATAGCTACAGGTGTAGAATGCACTGGAACATAACTACAGCTGAAGAAATAGCACTGGGACATAGCTGCAGATGAAGGAATGCACTAGGGCAGGACTACAGTTTGAGAAATGCACTGAAGCATTGCTACAGTTGAAGAAATGCATGTGGCATAGCTACAGATTAAGATATGCAACAGGGCATAGCTGCAGGTGAAGAAATGCATTGGGACATAGCTGCTGCTTAAGAAATGCACCACGGCATGATAACAGGTGAAGAAATGCACCGGGGTATAGCTTCAGCTGAAGAAATGCACCGGAGCATAACTACTGGTGAAGGAATAAACTGGGGCATAGCTACCGGTGAAGAAATGCACCTGGGCATAGCTAAAGGTGAAGAAATGCATTGCAGCATATCTATAGCTGAAGAAATGTACCAGGGCATAACTACGGGTGATGAAATGTATTGGGGCATAGCTACAGATTAAGAAAGGCACCGGGGCATAACTACAGGTGAAGAAATGGACAGAAGCAGGCCTGCAGTTGAAGAAATGCACCGGTGCATAGCTATAGGAGAAGAAATGCACTGGGACAGTACGAAAATCTAATGTATTCAACGGCTAGCAAGGAAGTCAAGTGCTTGGGTAGGGCCAAATATAATTAGATGCAAATTAATGCACTTGGGTAGCGCTGAAAGTTAGGCTATCCACTTGGATGGAGTACAAGTCGCATGATGAACTGAATGTAAGGCTAAAGGCAACAATCCACTGGTGCAGGACTGCAGGTGAAGAGATACACTGGAACAGCACTAAAATTGAACTGCACTGCTAAAAGTTGAAGTGATGCAGGTGGGAAAGATTGCAGATAATGACATTCAGGAGTGCTAGTAAAGCTACTTATTGGTGAAGGAGTTTATGAAGAAACTGGTGCTCAAGTCTAAGAAAGAGTTGTCTTCAGGCACTGTTTACCTTCACTGGCGAAGGCAACATGAAGCCTTGAGATTGTTTTATCTCGGATCTTCGACTGTTCCTGTGAGAAGGAATTAAACCAGCGAGTCCTCTTTTGTGCCATTTATTTATTTATTTATTTATTTATGAAACGTATAAAGTGCGCAACTGCCCAAGGGAGTCTCGGCGCTGTGGACGTGGCAGTGAATGGGAGGATTTATTGGTTGAACAACCAGTTTTTTCTTTTTATTCTGAAAGCCACCAATGTTTGGGACGACTGAATCTCCATTCCCACATCACTATGAGGTGTAGCAGCACTCCTAATAAGCCATGTCTCCTAATTAGGACCCAGCATGCAAACAGTTTTTTCCATCATCTGTCCAGCCCCTACCTGCACCATTCACCGTGTTTACTGCAGAATGTCCCTCACTTCTCACATGAAGCCTCTTCGGCTCGGAATGTCCTTCCGCGGCATGGCTGTGATGCACATCATGGAGTTAGTACTCCTCTCGAGGCCCAATTAGCAGTACAGCATCATTACATCTTGATAGGTTCTTGCTGTTCAGAGCGCTCCGCAGGCAAAGCACCAGAGCATGATCTTTTCTCCCATGTGCTATAAAATTAGAATATTAAAAATTGACCGCGGTAAAGTGCGGCAACAAAGTGACAGATGTACCGCATGAAGTGTTTGCAAGACTTATTCTGCTGAGCTTGCTGTCCTGAATTTTTCTTAGTCAGCTTCCAAACATGGGATTTAATAGTTTCCAGATTTGCACACATTTAATTTATCCTCAAAGCACGCGAAATATTACCACATATCGATGACATTCTAGAGTATATTCACATTATCCTGCTCACTAGCTGTTCCCACTATCTCTGCATTAATGGAGCACGGGCAAAATTCTGCCACTGGTTATGGTGCGCTGGTAGATACCTGTTTAAACAGCTGGGGGCAGCTCTGTCCATGCACTGGCAAACTTGAGGCTGCCTAGCACCAACTCAGGCACCCTTGAACCCGTGGTGCAAGGGTTACTGCAATATGGGCAGAATTAATTTGAGCAGGAAGGGATACCTTCCAGCACAAAACAGTCCTCACACATAGAAAGAGGAAGGACAACAAATTACTTTTCTACTCTTTAAGCCTCACTGTGGTAGGTTTACCAATTTTAAGCAATTCATGCTTTAAAACACGTAGTAAATGCTGAATTGTGTGAAATTCATGGGTGGATCCATTAAGAAATTTAACACAACGCATCACTAGCTGCTGCATTGTGTCACATTTCTCTTCAAAGCCAGGCAAGGCCCCGTAAATCAGGCCATGCATGGTTTTGTGAATCCCAAATAAGCCTTTCCTTTGATCTGTGGTGCCTTTTGTGGCAGGAGGGTGATGCTAAGGATAATGTAGCAATAAATGCAATCTATGTCAGTTTCAGAGATATGCATTAGATGAAGGAGAGTGCGACCTCTTGCTTATGTAGAAGTCCTCGTAACTCGCTACATCTGTTAAGTCTTGCACTTTGAGAGTAGGCATATACTCTTTATGATAGAATTAGGCCTGGGAGCAGGAGCGGCCATTGCAGGAAAGAGTGGTGGTGCCTGGTTGGGGGGGGATTCGACGGACGTCTATGTAGGACAATTAAATGACTAATTTACTTTGCCTCATGGTAATCTTTCAAATTCTCCCCCACCTGGCCTCACCACTCTTACCTGCACGGGCCGCTCCTGCCTGGGAGAAATTTAGATTTTGCTAGGTCAATTCGCTTAGGTTCTGTATTTCATGTTCTGCAAGATTTCCGAAATTAATTGAAATTTCATGTTACACAATTTCATGTCATTTTTGCTATTGAGAGTCCTGTTCATGCAGAAAATATCTCACCAAGAAAAAATTATTTCTTAAACCAGAATCCTGCAGGTACATCGCTTTTTCTCTCTTTTTTTTTTCAACCACAAGTGCTCGCTTGCATGAAAAAGAATGTGTGGGATACCAGAAAACTAAATTTCACCTGAATAGTGTAATTTTATGATATTTCATGAAATTTCGCAGGTAAAAAATACAGGATTTATTCCACCCTCAAATAGGTATTGCACTTTAGGGGGGCCAAAGAATATCCAAGCAGGGAGTATGCAGATATGAAGAGGTGACTACACATTATTGGAACTTGTTACATATTTTTCGCCTGAAACTAGAGAATCTTTGTCTACTAGATGAGTTTGGAACGTGTAATTGTATCTCTTGTACTACTTTGATTGGTTATCTGTAGAATAGTTACATGTAAAAAGCACCTCTATAGCTCCATGGTCTAGTTGCACTAATTTAAACAAATACATACCATAAAAACCTGGTCACTCTTGCGCGAAAATGACTTCCCAGTATTCAATTGTACTGAGTATGTGAAGAGACAATGGCCCAGATTATGATGTCAGTCAGGGTTGCCTCTGACCAACATCTCTGTGGATGGGAAACCGAACGACCTCAGGTCGGCAGTTCCAACACCGCAGTTCCATTGTGCAATGGGAGCTTGTTTGGCGGGCCGAAACCACCCACAGCACAAGCTTCCATTGTAAAATGGAAGTTTTTAAACATCCTTGTACCCTGTGGCGTGGCTCAGGGCGCCTGCCGAACCGTGCAGGGATTTGAAGGAGGGCACCATAGGTTCCCCGACAGGGCCACATACGGTGGGTCAGTGGGGAAGGGGGCCCTGTTAGGGGCCCCAAAGACACTCTTCGACAGCATATTTCATGTCATTAAGGCTGACATGGAACTCTGTAAGAAAGTGGCATCATAATCCCGATGGCGCAAATGCCGTCCTTAATGGACTATGAGGCCTTTCTGACAGAGTCGGATTCCCCGACCGGTTTAAACTCCAACCGTAGTTATTGTAATACAGTGGTCGGAGTTCAAACCTACAATGCCAATCTGCTGGTCGGAGGCTTTCCGACCAACATTGTAATTAGGCCCAATTTGTTTCATCAAATTCCACCATTTGTAACAATTTCAGTATAAAGGCAACTCCAGATTTAATAGCTCTCCTTCAAGAATTCAAGCCTGAAAAGCAATATTCCCAACAGGGAATACTTTTTATACTTCAGTGACTGCTATGTCAGACCAATACTGACTCAAATAATATAATTTTGATGTTAAGATCAGATTTCACTAGTTTCAAATAAAATGATCTATATAACACCAATTGTTGTTTATTAGTTATAATTCTGTCAACACTGCATAGCATTTAATGTGTGTAATCATCTTTCCTCTACAAATTTTATGAAATGCCATAAAAAATATTTTGATACTTTTTTATGCATGGTGTACACTGAATTAAACAAGCATTTGTAATGCAATAGGTGGTCCCATTTGCAAGAGTTTGACTTATTGGCATTGTAAATGACAATGCCTTTCATTTATGTGCTTTGAAAACCTGCAGTGGTGCTGTGGTATTCTTAGTTAAGCTGAGCCTTAATTCATCTATTGTATACTGTGACTCGTGCATGTGCATAGTGTTCCAATATAGAATCTACCTTGTTTACAATGTTTGGCCTCAAGCTAAAGTCAGTTGTATGCTGGACTTTGGAGGATGAGGTCTCTTGCTTAGAGTTTACAATAAAACTCTTATTAACTCCACCTCTGCCTTCCTGCTCGTCATTTTAACGACCTTATTACATTTTGGCAACGATTGGACTTCACCCACATGCAGAGACCTCAACTCAAACCGTCTATTCTGGGACTTTCCTAACTTTTCACCTTACTACTTTTGGACAACGTAATCTGGACTACGTCTCGAGCTTTGGTCTTTTTAATGAGGGTCAAGGCTCATCCTATCGAAGAAGGAATTTATTTTACTTCATTGTGGCTATTTCAACTCTCACACGTAAGAGACCTTGCCCTTTTTATCTGCCTTTTCACTTTCATACTGGCTGGTCAAAAAAATCAACATATTCTGTTTGTGTGAGTTCTCCTTTGTACGGGCTGGTGAAGAGGATCGACATCTTCTGCTCCTGTAAGTTTACTGAACTTCAAAAGAAATCGACACTCACCGGCGTCTCCCTCATGCGTTGTTGACCTTCAAACAGCTGCCTTGCAACCTACCGGCCTTAGCAACAGCTTCACGCCTCTGCGTCATCTTCTTATGCCACAACACAGCTGCCTAGCAACCCCAGACTCTCCACGAGTACCTCCGTCCTGCGAGGAAGCTGACGCGCCTTCACGCAGCGTGTTGACATCAGCGCGCTGCGCGCTGTGCTGCAACGTCATCACGTCAGGCGCCATCTTGTATTTTCGTTAGAGCGCTGATCGGCACAGCTGTAACTGCTGGTCCTACAACGCTATATTAAGAGCGCAAATACGCTGATCGGCACAGCTTACCTACCGCATCTTCGCTGATCGGCCCAGCATACATCCCTCACGCCAATCCTCCTGCTACTAACGTGGATCAGCACAGCTCTTCCTGCGGTTCTTCGCTGATTGGCACAGCACACTTGGTAAGCGCCGATCCAACTTAAAGAAACACTGATTGGCAAGGCTCATCACAGCGTTATTTTGCACTGTTAGTACTAATGCTATTGTGTACCATTTCCTCCAGCATAATTCAACTAATTCTGTTCTTCATCTAACTCCTACAAACTAAGAGGTACATTAATTTACAACAAACTTTGCAGATCGACATTGGAAGGTCTTTTGCCTTTATCTGTAGACTGTACAAGATTTCATGTGTATCTTACTTTGCAGATCAGTAATTGGAAGGCTTTCTGTCTTAATCTGATAACTGTATAATATTGCATGTGTGCCTCAAAGGGGTTTCATATATCTTGATAGGGACCTCTTGCCTTAGTTCAAATTGTTTTCAAGTGTGCCACATAGTTCTGTAATTCTTTTGAACTATTTTCTATTAGTGGCATATCTCCATGCAATACCATGCAAAATGTCACAGCCCTGCCTTTCTTTCTCTCAAGCCTGGTGATCCTCCTATACCATGGCTTAAGTGGAAGAAAGTTTTTGCTCACTATGCGAGGGTATTTGGCACCTCTTTGAGTGCAGAAAGAAAGTTGTCATTGTTCATGCACTGCTTAGGTTTGGAAGGACAAGACGTATTTGAGAATCTCCCTGAATTGTCTGATGCTGATGGGTGTTCACTCAATGAATACAAAATTTGCATTAAAAAAATGGATCTGCATTATCTTCCCAAATTGAGCATGGTTTTGGAACGCTTCCACTTTGGAAAGAGAATGCAGAGGCAAGATGAATCTGTAGAGCAATATGTCACTGCCCTTCGCAAACTGGCAGCTACATGTACTTTTGCAGGTGCCTTAGATGAGCGACTTAGAGATCAACTCATGCTTGGCTCTTCTCTAGAAAAAGCAAAAGACAGTTTGTGGCAGAAAGACAATCGCACGCTTCAAGAAGTGATAACTGCTCTTAAATTACATGAGCACTTCAACACATGTTTGGAAACTATTCGGAAAAACAACTCTGATGAGAAAAAAGGTTCTATAGATGTTAAGGAGATCAAAGCATCCATCTCTGCCCCATCTCAAAAATGATCAGCTCCTGAAGTCGGGAACTCTAGTGGTAGCAAAGGGTCAACCTCCACTTCTAAATCCTCTAACTTTAAATGCTTTTAGTGTGGCAACGTGGGTCATTTGGCTAATGCCAAAGATTGTCCCAGTTGGACAACTACTTGTTCCATTTGAAAAAGAAAGGGGCATTATTCAAAATGTTGTGGATCCAACAAGTCTCAGAAAAAAGTAAGGGAGGTGGACCTGTATGTTCAGAGTGAGTAGGAATAAATAGTATCTCAGGTAAATGTTGTTAAAATGGATGGTCCTATGGAAAAAGTTCTGTAGACATGTGGTTTGATTCTGCCAAAATTACATTAATACCCAGAATCTTCTTTGAGAAGCATCTATGGAGCAAAGTCAAATTACTCAAACCCGATATAATTCCCAGAGGTTAGGGGGGAAAGATTATAGACCTGTAAGGTTGCTTCATGGGGACCATTGATTTTAAAGGAAGGATCACAGCTGGGAGAATCGATGTGTTAATGAAAGGGGATTCTCTCATTAGCTGGCGCATTAGAGGGACCTTGGTGTCTACCTTGACCCCAATGAAGTTCCCTCTGTGCATTTGAGAGATCTTTCTGATGTGGCTGTGGTCTCGGATCACAGTGATTGGGCCAAGAAATTTCCGAGTGTCTTTAGTGAAAAGCTTGGGTGTCTTAAAAAATATTTACCCCTTATCAAACTGTAGAAAAACTCTGACCCCAAAGTTGCGAAAGTCAGGAATGTCCCACTCTTGTGGAGAAGTGTGGCTCAATGGTTAGAGGAGACAGACCATGAAGCAGAGGTCAGACCCAGGACCAGGGTTCAATTCCCGACGCGGCAGGGTCTTGAGCCCAAAAATGTCCACGGACTCGATAATTCTCACTTCGATGCCTGCTCGAATCACGGGTTCACACTCTGCAATTCTGGGCAATAGCTTGCTTAATCTCCACTATGGCCCCCGCGGCGGGAGGCCTGGCTTTCACCTTGGGGGTGCCCAGTACGGGTTATCTCACAGGGAAAAACCAGGACGGGTTCCCAAAGCAAGCGCTTAGAAATCGTTGGTGATAATGCGCTATATAAATATAAATTACATTCACATTTACATCTTGGTTCGGGACAAAATGAAGGCTGAGTTGGATAAATTGATAACCAATGGTGTTATAGAAAAGGTCGAGGGTTTCTCCGGTAGTGATGGCGCGCAAGGCCAACGGCGAAGCAAGATTATGCATCCACATGAGAGAACTTAACAAAGCTGTTGTAGTTGACCGTTACCCGCTTCCTAACATTACTGAGATGTTGTCTTCCTTGGGTGGGGTCACGCACTTCTCCTCGTTAGATCTTTCCTCGGTCTATCACCAGGTTAGGTTACACCCTTCTTGTCAAGATTTCACAACCTTCATCACTCCCTTTGGAACTTATAAGTTTCTCAGAATGCCGTTCGGTCTGATTTCAGCCGCTTCGGTTTTCCAGAGAGTGATGGAAAACATTTTGGTTGGTCTTCATGGGGTTAAGGTCTATCAAGATGATATTCTGGTGCATGATGTTACGCGCAGAGAGCATGATGACAGAGTGCGTGAGGTGTTAAGTAGACTACAAGATGCGGGCCTCACTCTTAGGCTATACAAGTGTAAATTTGATGTGGAAAATATAGAATACCTTGGACATTTAGTATTTGGGTCTGGTATCCAACCTAAGCCGTCTTTGGTGGAGACAATCTCTAATCTCAAATATCCTGACAGCAAGGATGAATTGGTCAAATTTCTTGGCATGGCCGAGTTTTATAATAAGTTTGTTCCAGGATTTGCCCAGAAAACTGAGAGAATGAGAATTTTGCTAAAGTGGGACAGGAGTTTGTCTGGGATAAAGAGTGTTGTGCCGAATATGATCATATCAAGAACTGTCTTAATCATGCTCAAGATCTGGCTAGTTTTGATCCTACTAGAGATTTTTACATAATGACAGACGCCAGTTGCAAGGGCATTGGGGCTGTTCTTTTACAAAAAGGGGAGAAAGTAGATAATACCATTCTGTTTATTTCAAAACCACTGAGAGGAGCTGAATGTAGCTACTCGGTTGTGGAAAAAGAGGCCCTCGCCGATTTCTGGGCTGTTCGCAAACTCAAAAAGTTTTTGTGGGGAAAGAGATTCTCTATCATTTTAGACCACAAACCACTCATGGAGGTGTTTGAGAAGAAAGGTATTGATTGTGTCTCTCATTGGATAAGGAAGTGGGTTGTTGCTTTGCAGGACTTCGAATTTAGCAATTCCAATTTACCTGGATCTAGTGATATGCTAGCAGTCCGCTAGCATATTACTAGCCAGACTTTCTGGTGAGTCTCTCTCTGAGCATGATGAGGATACTTTTTAGTGAGGATTCATCAGAGGATTTTAAGGTGTGCATTGTGACGGAAGGTGCCATCACAGAAAATGAATGGACAACAGAGTTGGGCTCTGATTCAAATCGTTGGCTAGTCTTAGGGTTTGTACGTGATGGTTGGTGCAAAAAGAAAGACTGTAATGAGGCGATTAAAGGTTTTTGGTGTGTTAAGGATCAATTATCTTTGCTTAATGTTGTTGGTGAGAGGTAGTAGACTTGTTCCTCCTACAAAGTTAAGGTCCAGGATAATTAATAAAGCCCACTCTAGTCATATGGGGATTGCTAAAACGAAGGAAAGGGTTAGAGATATATATTGGTGGCCCGCTATGGACACGCAAAGTGAGAGATTGGTGAGAGATTGTGCACAGTGCTCTGTGAGCGACAAGATCCTTAAATGTAGAACTCAACCAATGGTTCTCAGGATATCCTGGGTCCTGTCAGGGTCAAGAGTCAGGATAAGTACGTACTGGTAAGTGTTGATATGGTTTCCAGATGCCCGTTTATTAAGATAGTCAATCGAGTTGACTCTTCCTCAGTTATTTCTTTTCTAGATCAGTTGTTTGCTAATGAAGGTTTGCCAAGCTCAGTGCTTACCGATAATGGGGTGCAATTCATTTCAGGTGTTGTTGAGTGTTTTCTGATTTAGAGAAGTATTGTCCATAAGCGTGCTTCACTTTATCAACCAGAAAGCACTGGGGTTGTTGAGAGATTCATTAGAGTTCTCAAGGAGGCTATGCAGTTGGCTCTTGTCTCCAGCTGTGATTGGGAAGAAGCCATTAAGAAAAAGGTCTGTGAGTATAGGTTCACTGTGCATTCCTCCACTGGTGTGTCACCTTTCACCTTATTTATGGGAAGGTCGGCATGCACTCCCCTCAAACCTTCTTGGATCTCTGCAAAATTGGGTGATTCTGCAGGACCAGGTGATGACATGGTTGGTTGGAAAGAAAGAGAGTTTGAGAAAATGAATAGGAGAAATAGTGTGTATGATGTGAGGAAAGCTGTAAAGAAGACTGTTGTGCATGTTGGGGATTTGGTGAGGATAAAACTACCTGAGAGGAAGTTTGGTGTTTCAAAATATAGTCAACCGTTAAAAGTTGTCAAACTATTAGGCAATGCTGTCAGGACGCAGGACCATAAGGTTTGGAATCTCAACAGGGTTGCTACATGTTGCCCCAATGATGTTGAAGAAGACATCCTACTTCCCTCCACTTCTTCTCCTGCTTGTGCGGTGAGGAGATCTGTAAGGGAGAAATCTGCCCCTTCTCACTTAAAAGACTTTGTTTAATTATATCTGCTCTCCTCTGTGTCTTTGACTTGTTTGGTTGATGATAAGAGGGAGGTGTTGTGGTATTCTTAGTTAAGCTGAGCTTACTTTTATCTATTGTATACTGTGGCTAATGCATGTGCATAGTGTTCCAATGTAGAATCTACCTTGTTTAAAATGTTTGGCCTCAAGCTAAAGTCAGGTGTATGCTGGACTTTGGAGGATGAGGTTTCTTGCTTAGAGTTTACAATAAAACTTTATTAACTTCACCTCTGCCTTCCTGCTTGTCATTTCAACGACCGTACTACAGGCGCGTAAACATGCACTTTGTACTTATAGTCGCTGAGGAGAAGCAAGGCTGGCAAAAACTGTGCCTTTTTTTAATTGCCAGCCTTGTTTCTGGTAAACAAAGACTATAAGTACAAAGTGTGTGTTTACACACAACATATAGGTTTTCAAAACACATAAATAAAAGGCATATTACTTTTCAATGCTAGCAGATCAAACTCTTGCTAATGCAATACCAATGTGTTTTTTATTGCATATAAACATTTAGCTTATGTGTTCGCCCATTTGTCTCAAAATCTGTTTTGTACTTCCTGGTAGTATGGTATTGGTAGTTCTGCTGTACCCACTGATATGCAGATCTGCATGCACCAAACAAAAAGAATTAGGGAAATATAATCACATTTTAAGTAATGCAAGTCTTCTAACTAAAAGCCAACACTGATTTGCGCCTCACAAGTGGCATGGTCTATGAGCCATTGTGTTTGTTCGGTTTTGCAATCCAGATGGAAATTGTATGTAGCATATACATGAAAGTGTTTCATACACTGAGGGGCATATTATCAAGCCTGGGCGATAAAATTATAGCCACTTTATCGGCTTGAAACCGCAGCTAAAGTGGCGATAATGGGCTTGATAATATGCTCTATGGAATTCAATCGAAGCTCATGTTAGATGTCCTTCACATCTAACATGAGCTTTGATTGAATTCCATAGAGCATATTATCAAGCCCATTATCGCCACTTTAGCAGCAGTTTCCTGCCAATAAAGTGGCGATAATTTTATCGCCCAGGCTTGATAATACGCCCCCTACACTTTAAAAAAGCATCACAAGCTCTTACACATTCATCACCCGTAAAAGAAATTCTATTGTGTGTAAAAGTTTCAAATTATTGGTACCTAAGCACATCAGTGAAGTAAGTTATTCGCTACTGTGGCTCGATTTTAAAGATGGGTAAACAAAGACTAGGAGCATGTGAGACACAACAAAACGTCAAAGAAATTATAGAACAAAAACGTTGTACAAATAGTTCACAGTGGCACTTTATTTTGGCATTTCACTACAACATTTATCTATTCTGTACTTCTCCAAACTCCCTTACACAGCTTGAAGGTCAACACTAGGTTATATTCAGGAAATATCAAAGAACAGGAAGAGAGGTTACATTTTTACAGTGTTATAAAAAACATACCCGTGGAAAATATGAGTTTAGTTCTTTATCATCATTAACTGTTTTCAAACACGCTGTGGGCCACTAAACTAGGGCAAGGTTTTATCCTGTTATGTAAGTGCATTTCTTTTTTTATTTATTATAATTCCTTCATTCAAAATAACTTTATTTTGGCCAAAGTGGCCATTAAAGTGATTAAAAAAATACAGTTTATACAGTCAAATAAAGAAAACATGAAGAGTCCAGTTCACAGATGCAGAGATATACAAACATCATGAAAATACAATTTTTCCAGTTAGGGAAAAAGGCCATTAATACAGGCAGTCTGGGGAACGCTTTTAAAATTATATCTTAAGAATATAAGTTAATATGCCTTGGTCTACTTACAGACCCTGTGTAGCAATCATGTTATATTTTGTGCGGCAAGTTTCGTGGTGGCAGCTTATAGAATTAAATAAAAAAAAGGCCACTGAGGGGTCCTGTGCAGTCTTAGCTTGCAGCTATAAAGAAATTGCATATAAAGTGATCAGGTTTGCATTTATCTAATGTATTCGCTCACAATGAATTTGCCATGACTGTGTATATGTATGAAATAAGTGATCTTTTAATTGTATATAAATGTTTTATTTCTTTTCATGATTTTTAACAAATCGAATAAAGTGTATTTGATTGACTGACTGACAAGTTAATATGTAAATATTAAAATCCAATTAAAACCAACGTTTGTAAAAACTTCACAAACATAAAAAACCCTACCAATGAATAGTGTACAGCTGTACATATTAAAGGAAAGTCCATTCACACATTACCCTCTTTTTTGACAGATTACATTAGGATGACATTTAGAAAAACAGCAGAAAATGCCCTCTTTGTTAGCACGTTGCCATAGATGAAGATCTATATACTGCAAATATTACATATTCGCAGGGCCAGCAGTCAGCAGATACCTTCTCTTGGTCCAGATTGCAAACACAAATTTTGATATTACAGCAACAGTAACTGGGTCAGTGTCTGATTTTAAAATTATAAAGGTTTCTCTATAGTTACTGATACCCATGTTTTTGCAAAATTGGATCACCCACCTTGCTCTGAGACTCTTATATGCAGGACAGAAGAATACCACATGTATAACGGTTTCTTCCTCCACTGAGCACCCGGGACAGAGGCGGCCTGCCCCGCCTTCCCATTTGTTTGTACGTGCGTTGACTAGGAGGGTCCCACACCTAAATTGTAGATACAACTTTTTAACTAGCACTGGTCGCATAATATCAATCACTTGTTCGAATTTGTATTGGCACTTATGGTCCAAGAATTCATAAGTTAGACTAGAGGTATCATCTGTCTGCACAATACGTGCCAATCTATAGTCCTTCAAGGCACATGCTAACTTTTTTTTGAGATTTCAACACATGCAGTTTCAGGTGAGGACCATAGACTTCCCATCCCCAATGCTCTTGTTGTGTCCCTAATAAAGGCCAACCAAGGGATTTTACCTGCCCCCATAGTGGACAGCACAGCTTTTAGGTCGTCCCTATAGTGGGCCAGTTCTGGGGAGCTCCAGAGATGTCGCCAATATAGCAATGGACGCGACAAAATCAAATCTGATATGGGACTAATACCCAGGTCCATCCTGAGCGGAGTGGTAGGTGTATTCTTAGGTAAGCCTAGGATTTGTCTCATAAAATTATTTTCAGTTACTGTGAGTGCTTTCACAGGTCGATGCCCCCACAATTCTTCCCCATACATAGCTGATCCCCTAGCTTGCATTTTATAGATTTCAGCTGGGGGGCTTATAACCTTTGAGGCTGAAGTTTTAAAGAGTTTTAGGATTCCTCCGGTAGCCTGAGTCAGTTTTAGGTTGGCCTTGATGATTTGAGAAGACCAGCCCATTTTATCATTTAAAGAGAGTCCCAGATAGTCAAAAATAGAGACTCTTTCTAGTGGTCTGCCATCCAGAGTGGGGTGGGGACAATTGGTGGAATTTACATTAAAGACCATGTATTTGGTCTTTGTGATGTTGACCACCAAATTCCTCCTTTTGCCAAACCGGCCGAATTCCTCTAAGACACACTGCATCCCCCATGCATATTATATAATCAATAGAGACAAACAAAGCCATTTTGTCCACATCTGAAAAAAACTGCATCTTTCCTACAAGGATGACATAGCTCTTCTGACATTTGCATGCAGATAGCAGACGGGAAGCCAAGAATGTTTGACTCGTAGGCACATTTTTTAAAGTTAATGAAACAATAAGAGCCATTGCAGAGCTGCGCTCACCAGCAGCTAAGGAAGCTGTCCCTTAAGAAAAATGTTACAACACATGTAGTGCTTAATGCAAACACCATTGTGAACTCCAATGAGGCTTCACAAAAGGGGTGTTTATTGTTCAGTGCGCCAACTATAAGTCCATCAGTTGCTACTCACAATCAATGACAGCTGTTGTGGAGCGAGGATCCTATGGGAGGCAAGGTAGGCAGGCTCTCCTGTGCCACTCCGTGCCAGGCAGCGCTGCAGCCCACACTGTGAAAAGGGAGGGGCGGTGTGAAACTTTCGAGGTTTGCATCAGCTAAGTGAGCAAATCTTCCGCCTCTGTACAGTATATTTACGGGGTTCCAGGGATATTGGCACTACCTATGTCCAGGTAACACAACAGCCATGCTCAACGGCAACACCGAATTGCTGAAAATTGGAACACAGTTGCCAATGTTAAAGCTGGCATTTTTCTGCATTGTGAAAACAAAGATTTTCAGAAGTTGATTTAGGCGAGCCAAACAGCACAAAAGAAAGGTGTGTGGCTGCTATGTTAAATCCAACACGGTGTGGCGCGGTTTAAAAAAAATGCTAATATTGCAAGTTAAAGCTCAACGTTGCATATGGGGTGAGCCACACATAAAGATAGATGCCTGCTGTTTACACACGCTGAAGACCGATGACTGACGAGGAGGGAATGGGAGAAGGGAGAGGGGAGTGAGAGCGGAGAGCGAAGGGTGGAGGAGTACAGAAAGAGACAACAATGAAACCATTAACAGCAGGGTGCCCATGAAAGAGCACCATGCTGTTAATGTATTTATGCCTATCACACACTTGTAAATAAAATGAATAAATAGTTTGTAAAAGGGCGCCATTCTGCAAAAAATTCAAAGATTGTAAGTTAAAGCTTAACGTTAAATTTGTGGTGAGCAACGCATAAAGATAGCCGTCTGCTGTTTACACAAGCTGGAGCCCGGTGACTGACGGCCAGAAAGGGGGAGAAGGGAGGGGGGAGGAGGGAGTGAGAGCGGAGTGCGGGGTGGAGGAAACAATGAAACCATTAACAGCGCAGCGCTCATGAAAGGGCGCTTTGCTGATTATGTATGCATGTGGGTGTGTTTTGCTAGACCTAAAAAGAAGTAGTCACCAAAATAATATATAAACACTCACAGTGTAGGAAAACTGTATTTGGGCAGTGCTGCTGCCCAATAAACGGAAGTGATGTCTCCGGAGCATCTACCAAGGAGGAGCCAGCAAGCAAGAGGGGCACAGGAGTGAACCAATCCCAAGCAGCAGCTGGGATTACACTCCGTAATGTATTTACTCCAGGTCTTCCATACAGGGCATGCGCGCTGCCTCGGCTCGACCTAAAAATGTGGGGAAAATCACATAATGCAATATTTTTAGACATTTTACAAACCACAAAATTTGAGAAATCTACGAATGTCCTCAGCGTAATTAAAATTTTGCTGAGGACGAGTTTCAAGTTTATTTTTATTCTCATAGTTTTTTTTTGTTTGTTTTTTTTAAACACCTTTATTGACAATTGCATGTGACAACGCTGTATGCCTACAAACAAGACAGTGTCCGGAAGCTTTCCAGTTTCAATAATAACCGAATCATCTAGCATCAAAACCCTCAGCTACTTTATACACAGCAAGCCGCCTACAACCTCTTTGGGCCGGCCGCGTCATGGCTATCCGTACGTGAACCTCACGCTACACAATTTTTTAGAAAGAGCAGGCCCCACAATATTGGTGTAATTTTGGGTCACATTGTCATAGTCTGATCAGTAAGAGAGCAACAGTAATAAACAATAACAGAAACTTAAAAGCATAAGAGCAAAACAAGTTCCGATTCATTCAGTGCAGCACACTTGTGGTACTGTAATTCCGGACCCTGCTGTTCCACCGGTTCCGGGGTCCAACACTCGTGTCACAAAATATCGTCGTACCATGACGACTTTGGTATCAACGGACCGGTAATGATTAGGACATTATCCCTATGTATTTGCGTCATAATTGAGTGATGCTAACACCCTTAAATCGTGGTTTCCGTCCCGAACCCTCAGACTCCATTTTGTAAACGACATCCATCTTATGACTTGCCCTCATATAGTCAATTGATTAAGACCGAGTTTGATCTGAAAGGACACGTCCACCGTAGCTGACTTCCCCATGACCTGGCCGAGCTGACTCCACTGCCTCCAGCCAAGCCTGTTCGGGCAGCTCCTCGCACAGTGGCCGAGTAAGATATCATCAAGGCACAACATGCCATAAACCATTCACTACATACAGACCATGTTTTCCATACACATGCACCTGTCCATGATTCTTGTTTATGACCAGTTTTACGATGGGAGGGTGCCCAACCTTATTGGTGTTTCATCGATATCTGATGGGAATTCTGGGCCTGGCTGGGTAATCCATCACAGACTGGACATTCAAAATATGTGCTAACCAGCATGACTTCGCTCTTTGTATTGTTGTAGAAATATGTGTATAACCATATCGTAAACCCAAGAATTCTTGCCCGCAGCTGTTATTTATGTATATAAGGAGAAGGCTGGTTCTGTAAAAACGAACAGTCTCCTGAGAACTTACAGCCCTAGCCGTTGTAATTCTAGGACACATGTTACTTGGTTGCAACCAATAAAACTCGATCTCTGACTTCACCTAGAAGACTCTGTGTTTCTGTGGTCCGGAAAAGGGAGAACTCAGAGGTCCCCGGGTGTTACCCCTGGCACCACCGGGTTCCTAAAAACCCGGCACCTCACACTAACCAGTAAATCACACACCCCACACCTCTCTGCAATTTGTGTCATCGGATTTGACACCACAATACCCCCATGTCACAGGTTACCAAGTCTTGTTCCCTCACTCCACCCGGCTCTGTGAGCCGCCCTCAGAACGGCCTTCACTGTAGACTAATAGGTATTCTCGCAAGGGGGCCCAAATGTCTCTAGGTTTAGACTTGGCAGGCAGTTCTTGCGCGTACGTCTCAAGTTGATCCCTGCAGTACACCATGTCCTTCAACCATGCCTCCACTCTAGGGCGGCGTTTGCTGTCCCAAGTGAACAACGTACGTCTCTTTGCCAACAGCCATGCCACCTGTATCAATCTGCTCACAATACCCTTTAATATGGAGCGTGCCCCAGCAGACACAGTTCCGGGGTGTTTGGAAGCTCCACACCTGTCATTTTTACTATACTAGCTATTACACCTACCCAGTATGCATGTACATACCCACACTCCCAGGCAAGATGTAGAAAACCCGCAGGGCCCAGCCCACACCGTTTACATGTCCCCTCCTCAAAGAGCCCCATTCTCCAAAGTCTGTGCGGTGTGTGGTAAGTCTGATGTAGAAATTTTAAATGTATTATCCTCAAATTGCTATTAGGGGTCAGGCGCCCCATGGTCGAGCAGATTCGCTCCCAGTCTGCCATC
The DNA here is from genome assembly GCF_964263255.1 of Lissotriton vulgaris. Taxonomy (NCBI): domain Eukaryota; kingdom Metazoa; phylum Chordata; class Amphibia; order Caudata; family Salamandridae; genus Lissotriton; species Lissotriton vulgaris. The sequence continues at coordinate 1,115,046,323 of NC_141687.1, forward strand.
GTCAGTGGCGTGTCTAACACCGCATTCCATCTCATCAGACTAGTGTTCCCCGTATGTGACATGTCCGATTGTGTCGCTTTGTACAGTTTAGTTACCATTTTCTTTTTAGTGGGGGCCACGATAACCATCTGCAGCGGCAGGGAGGTGTCGGGTTCTGCCGGAAAAGTGGTATAGTGGGCCTGTACCCCCCACCTCAACCTGTAGCAGGTAAAACTGAACAGCAGCGTCGGGTTTGTTATGTACGATAAGTCTTCCCCAGATATGTACATCCCCTCCACATACAGATCTCCCATGTGCACCAGTCCAACTTCGCCAAGTGCCTCAATAGACCCCTTGTCTTGCACCACAGACAACGCAGCGTGTCCCTCAATCGGCAGCATAGGGGCATACAGAGGAAGTTTCCGAGTCTTACGCCCTATCGCCTGCCACGCCGCTGTGTTAACATCTATCGTGTTTATCTCCATTTTCGGGGTGTGCCTATCAACGTGTGTAATAACGCCCTTCAAAGGTACAGGGTCAGCATCCCCTTGTTCCACCGCTACATGTGACAGGAATGCATGGTGTTTGAACCAGTAATAGGCGTATTGGACCTGGCAGCATAAGTAGTCAAAATACATATCAGGCGCCTTAAACCCCGCGTTTTCGAATGGAAGTGTGGGGGTGTCCCAGCTAATTCTTGGTTGTTTCGCGCCCCAAACCAGCCTCAGCAATTGCGTTTGAACAGTTTTAAAAAAATGCATCGTCAGGGAGATCGGGATATTGCAGAACAAGTACAGAAATTTAGGTAGAATCACCATTTTTATAACAGCTATCCGATCCGCCAGCGAAAGCGGAAGGCACAACCATTTGTCCACCTGCGTGACCAGCGAGGCGTAGGCCGTCCCATAATTTTCCGCTACGACTACCGTTGGGTCTCTGTGCACCCACACACCCAAATACTTCACTGGCTCAGCAGACCACATCAATGGGTACTCCACTGACGGAGCCCTGGTGGACGCCGGTAGTGGCATGATCACCGATTTTTTCCAATTTATGTGGAGCCCAGAGTACAAACTAAACTTCATGAATTCGCGCAGAAGAGGAGACAGCTGCGTAGCGAGGTCCCGGACATATAGCACCATGTCATCCGCATACAGCGAAATCACCACTGGTCTATTGCCAAAGTTTAGCGCCGCAGTTTTTGTGAAGCTGTCGGAGTTTACACGGCAGCGGCTCAAGCACTATGGCGAACAGCAATGGGGATAATGGGCACCCCTCATGTGTGCCCCGCTCAATCTGCCATGGATCCGAGGTGTCGCCCCCTATACGAACTCTCGCAGTGGGTTCGGTGTACAGTAACTTAATCCAGTTAACAAACATGGGAGGGAAGCCCATCCTGTACAGTATGTGTATCATGTAACTCCACTCTATAGAATTGACGTTCTATAGCAACCCTGATGGTCTCTGCGTATGTGGGGTCTAGAAGTGCCTCTGCACCGAATCTTCATGTGAATGGTGGCCTCTGATTCTGTGGAAGTGTAGCTATCAGTAACACTGGGTTGTGATCCGACAACGTTCTCGGCAATATCAGCACCTCATTCACCCATGCATTAACATCCTCACTTATCAGCCAGTAATCCAGTCTAGACCAGTCATTCATTGCCGGTGTAACATGTGTGCCTGCAAGTGTCTGCCCATTCCTGTGTTGCCAGGCTTCCACCAGTCCAAATTCCACCATAGCATTGGTGACGCATGTCGCTACCTTGACCGTCCTAGCCCCCTGTGGATTAGACCTATCTAACTTAGGGTCCAGCTGAGTATTTAAATCTCCTCCCCAGAGTATCGCTGTGTCATGCCATGCTCGCAGGGTTCGATACAAGTTTTCATAGGCCGCAGTATCATCTACTACCGGCCCATAAAAGTTTACAATTGTTAGCTGCACCTGACCCAGTTTACCCAGGACCATCACCCATATACCCTCCCCGTCCTTGGCTGAGTCAACCCCTTTCTTTATGAGTATCAAAACCCCCCTCGCATACGACGAATATGAAGAGGCAAATCTGTGCGTCGCCCATTTCCTAGCTACCTTATCTTCAGATTTCCTACTGAGGTGGGTTTCTTGCAATAAGGCTATTACAACATTGTACCTATCTATGTATGCTAGTACCTGTCTTATCTTCTGTGGTGTGTTAAGGCCGCATATATTCCAAGTCATTACCCTAATGCAGAGGTCTTCAATCTGTGGGGCGCGACCCCCAGGGGGGTCGTGGAGTCCTTGGAGGGGGGTCGCAGATTCTGTCAGGGGCATGCAATTCCTGGCGTTGGGCTGATCGAGGGTGCTCCCGGCGGAGGGCTAATTCACACCGAGGTGTGAAAAACATCAGAGGCTCTTTAACAAATAGAAGGTATTTTAAAGACATGTCAATTACTCGGGTGTGGCTGTGTGTGTGTCCCTGAAACGGTTTCATCCAGGCTCACACACAGACACACACACACACGAGCTGGGGGACGGGGGGGGGGTCAGGGGGGGAGGCGGAGGGGTTGAAGTGTGTGTGAACCTGGCTGAAACCGTTTCAGGGACACACACACAAGAAACCAAAATGACATTAACCAGAACTGATGACAAACTGGAGAAAGACCAAGACCTATGGAAGACGTTGGCACATAGTGTGAGCTACCCCCACCAGACGATAGCCCCCCGCACCCAAACGAATAAAAACTTTACAGGAACGAGATGCAAAGTTTTGTTACTCTGTTGTTGCAGTCCATAACCATGTGTAATACAATGGAAGCTAAATGTTTCAATGTGTTACTGTGATCTAAACGCTGTACAAGTCTCACTGTCTGAGCAAATTGGGCACTCACTAATTGACTAAGTCTTGCATTGTAAAACTCAATAAAAAAATAGAAAAAATTAAGAGAAGGAAATGTGAGCAGAGACTATCGATACATCTCCTATACTATAGAACTTATGGCAATTGGGCATTTCAGACTGTGATTGTTTACACAGGGGCATATTCCAAGTACCTTTCTTTACTGGTTATCTCGGCGGTGCTGAGACGCCACCTATTCTAGTTATTGCATGTTACTGTTTGAGTGACAGGCACTCTGCAGGTGGGGAAACTGGGGAATGCAGGACCTATCTAGTGGGTTGCAAGGTGGGTGGAGGAGGGTTACAGTTGGGGAAAGTTGAGTTGTTATTGCAGCATCACAGGTAGAAATGTATGGGGGGGCATCTTAAAGTGGAAATGATACGAGGGCGGTTACTCTGTGGGTGGGGGTGGGGTCTGGGGGAGCAGGCTGTAGAGTAGCCCTTTGAGTATAATGGATGTTGTGCGCCTGGAGCTGTGGGTCCTGTGACACGTCCCCCCTCCCGCCCCCAGCAGGGAGGCACAGAGATGCCCTTCCAGGGAAAAAAGGAAGACAAAGCTGAGATACTGACCCCCTCCGCCCCCCCATGAGAGAGGCACAGAAAAGGTGGGTGGATGAATGATGGGTGGATGGATGGATGTAAGGATGAAGGATGGATGGATATGTGAAACAATGGGTGGATGAATGATGGGTGGATGGATGAAAGGGTGGATGGATGGATGAAAGGGTGGATGGATGGAAGGATGAAAGGGTGGATGGATGGAAGGATGAAAGGGTGGATGGATGGAAGGATGAAAGGGTGGATGGATGGGTGAAAGGGTGGAAGGATGGAAGGGTAGATGAATGAAGGATGTATGGATGGATAAAAGGTTGCATGGATAAATGATGGATGGATGGATGTGTAAAAAGATGGGTGGATGAATGATGGGTGAATGGATGGATGAAAGGGTGGATGGATGAAGGATGGATGTATGGATGGAAGGATGAAAGGGTGAATGGGTGAAGGATAGAGGGATGAAGGATAGATGTATGGATGGAAGGATGAAAGGGTGGATGGATGAAGGATGGATGAAAGGGGAGATGGATGGAAGTATGAAAGGGTGGACGGATGAAGGATGGATGGATGAAAGGGTGGATGGATGAAAGGGTGGATGTATGGATGGATAAAAGGTTGTATGGATGAATGATGCATGGATGGATGTGTGAAAAGGCGGGGGGATGAATGAAGGGTGGGTGGATGAAAGGGTGGACGGCTAAAGGATGGATGGATGGAAGGATGAAAGGGTGGATGAAGGATGGATGTATGGATGGATAAAAGGTTGCATGGATGAATGATGCATGGATGGATGTGTGAAAAGGTGGGGGGATGAATGATGGGTGGATAGATGGATGAAAGGGTGGGTGGATGGATGAAAGGGTGGATGGATGAAGGATAGATGTATGGATGGGAGGATGAAAGGGTGGATGGATGGATGGATGGATGGATGGATGGATAAAAGGTTGCATGGATGAATGATGGATGGATGTGTAAAAAGGGTGGATGAATGATGGGTGGATGGATGGAAGGGTGGATGGGTAAAGGATGGATGTATGGATGGAAGGATGCAAGGGTGGATGGATGAAGGGTGCATGTATGGATGGAAGGATGAAAGGGTGGATGGGTGAAGGATAGATGTATGGATGAAAGGGTGGATGGATTGATGAAAGGGTGGATGAATGGATGAAAAGGTGGATGGATGGAAGGATGAAAAGGTGGACGGATGAAGGATGGATGGAAGAAAGAGTGGATGGATGTATGGATGGATAAAAGGTTGCATGGATGAATGATGCATGGATGGGTGTGTGAAAAGGTGGGGGGTGAATGATGGGTGGATGGCTGGATGAAAGGGTGGGTGGATGGATGTATGGATGAAAGGGTGGATGGAGGAAGGATGGATGTGTGGATGGAGAGATGAAAGGGTGGATGGATGTATGTTTGGATAACAGGTTGCATGGATGAATGATGGATGGATGTGTGAAAAGGTGGGTGGAGAATGATGGGTGGATGGATGGAAGGGTGGATGGGTAAAGGATAGATGTATGGATGGAAGGATGAAAGGGTGGATGGATGAAGGATAGATGTATGGATGTAAGGATGAAAGGGTGGATGAATGGATGAAAGGGCGGATGGATGGAAGGATGAAAGGGTGGAGGGATGAAGGATGGATGGATGGATGGATGGATGGATAAAAGGTTGCATGAATGATGGATGGATGTGTGAAAAGGTGGGTGGATGAATGATGGGTGGATGGATGGAAGGGTGGATGGGTAAAGGATGGATGTATGGATGGAAGGATGAAAGGGTGGATGGTTGAAGGATGGATGTAGGGATGGAAGGATGGATGGAAGGATGAAAGGATGGATGAAAGGATGGATGGATGTGTGAAAGTGTGGGTGGATGAATGATGGATGGATGTGATGAGGTCTAACAGGCGCATTTATGGTTGTCAAAAGTTGATGATGAGGAGTACCAGTTTCTAGAAACTTTTGTCGGAAGGCGGTCCTTACGCCTAAAAAGTTTTTACAAGGGGGTCTCGGCATCAAAAAGTTTGAAGACCTCTGCCCTAATGGGTGTACCCGTCACAACAGTTTCCGTGATCTAGCAGTTCTTCTAACGTGGGAGCCGACTTGTGTGTGCACATATTCAACAGTCTGCCAGGGCAAATCGCATCGGAACACAGACGCCCCCATTCCAACAAAACAACAGAACACCCCCCCCCACCACCCACTTCAGCATACCTCAATCACCAAAGTCATTTCCCCCCTGCAACCCCACCAACCAATAACAGTGTAGGTATCCAATGCTCAAATTGGGGAACACCCATTGGGGGTCGTGGCAGCTACCACCACTCCCAATCACCTATTGGGAGGGAAGCCATTGAGTCTTTCTCAGTTTCCAATATCCCACCTTCGCCATCGGCGGCGTCCACCCCAGCTACAGCATGGTCATCGTCAGACGTGCCACAAGGGGACCAAAAACTCCAACCGATCAGAGCCTTACTGCAAACACTCTGACTATCACCCAACTATATCCGCACCCTTACTTGTCATTCATCAATGTCCGACGTCGGGGCGGCAGTAGAGTTCTTTTGCTGGCGCAGTATCTATTTTATATGATCCATAGCTTGCTTTGGTGTCACACATATTTTCCCTTTCTCAAAGGAGCCGATGCGCAGCCTAGCTGGGTAGAGCATCGCGTAAGGTATGTTTTCTTTCTGTAAGATTTTTTTTACAGTTTGGATCTCCTTGCGCGCCGCCTGCACTGCAGGAGTAAAATCAGGGTAAAACGATAGTGTATTACTCTGGTGATTGATGGTTCCTTTCTGTCGAGAGATGCGTAGCACAGTGTCCCATTCACGAAAGTTTAGTAGTCTGGCTATTATTGGTCTAGGTGGCGCACTAGGTGGGGGCCGCGCCGTCAACGATCTATGCGCCCTTTCGACAGCAAATAAAGGGGACAGCTCATCCTTTCCGCAGATGTCTAGTAGCAGTGTTTCTATGTAATCCTCGATTTTCCCCACATTTGTCGATTCCGGCAGGCCTAGTAGGCAAATGTTATTTTGTCAGGACCACGCTTCACTGTCCTCGCTCCTTGCCTGTATTACCTCCAGCAGCTTGGCGAATTCCCCTATCTTATCCGCGATTTGCTGAAGTCCATCCTCCGCATCAGAAATCCGTTGTTCCACCTCATTCAGCAGTGCCGTGTGCCTATCTAATTTGAACGAGAATTGGTCCATTCTGCCCGTAAGGACTTCAATTTTACCATCTATGGTTTGAAGACTGTTTTGGATGGCAGCAAGTGTCCGCTCCAGGGCAGTAGAAGTCGCAGCACCTGCATCCTCCTCCGTGTCGGACGCCGCTGTCCGTCCCGGCCGCCCCCCTTTTCGCAGGTCAAACGTGAGTTTAGGCTGAGTTTTGTCCAGCTTCCCCATGCCGGTACTATGTCTATAAAGGCGCTTACCAAGAGAAAAGAGTCTATCTCTGGCGCAGCACTAGCGGTCCCTCGCAGTCGCAGCCATTCTCCAGATCAAGAAAGTTAGCAGTGGCTATAGCGTGTGCTGCGCCACGAAAGCCGCCCAACCTCCAAGCAGGACTCGCTCTCAAGTTTACAATAGAGCACTCCAACAGTCTACTGGCACAGCGATCGCCAGTCTCTTCACAGGCCAAGTGCTCCTCTAGTAGTGTTGTGCAGTATCGTGGTCAAGCCGCATATCACAACACCCTCACCTCCTATTCGATGACCGACCTTACGCTGGCTCATTCCTTCTTCAGTGGGCTGTGCTGGGCAGCATATTTCCCGGCATCTCTAGGGCCTGTATGTCGTGCGGTGCGCGGTGCCAGAGGTCCCGAGAGACAGTCCACAGCAGTTGCCTCAGCCCCAGTATTGGCAGCGCCGCGCTCGTCACCTCCGTCGTGGCAGCCGTGTGCAGGCAACTACTCTCCGCCCGGCTTGTCCCTGCCGCCACCGATGCCGGACCTCTCCCAATTGCGCGCTCTTCTTGCCGCCCAGCCCGCAGTTTTGCAAATAAATTCCAAAAGCGAGCAACCCCGCCGGAAATGTAGTGCCCCGCGGTGTGCAATTTAGTCCTGGTGCAGCGCCGTCCTCACCCCTGTTGATCCTGTAGCGGCGAACGTAGGCTCCGACCGCGGCCTATTCCCGCCTTTCCAGCCGGGGTCTCGCGTAGTGAGAGGCCCAGCAGCTCCGTCCAGCTCCGACCACCGTCAGCGGCACTATCTCATCTGTGCAGGCTCTGCCCAGATCCGCGTCCGCCAGTGCTGCTTTCAATGCCTGGGTGCAGGCGATGTCAAGGGCAACCACTGGGAAGCCACTAGAGAGCTCCACGAGCCCCGGGCTCCGTTTCCTCCAGTCAGACTCGTATTTCACAGGATCGCCGCCATCTTGTCCCCAGTCCGGGCTCTCCCGATTTCGATCAGCAGCTGCGGCTCAGGGCGATCGCAGCTGCACCAAACTTCACTCCGGTGACCACAGGATCCCAGCAATGCTCTCCGGTGGCCGCCACTCGGCTCTCGAAGGGATATAGAGACAGGATATTCGCTAATTTTATTCAATGGCTGGCGGAGCAGCACTACAGTGCGGCCATGTTCGCCGAGCTCCAACCCACGCCCCCCTTTTATTCTCATAGTTACAGAAAACCATTGCAATTCAGTAAAACAGTTAACAAAACCATAAATAAACTCAGTAAAATATAGTACTACACATGTGTAACTGATAGTGGCACATTGCAGAGGTGAACTGGCTAAAAATAAATAACCATAAACACTTTATAGCTGCCTAATTAAAAAGAGCAGCTTTGTCAGATAACAGCTAAACTCTTCACAGTTGGCCGAGTGCAAAGTCAAGTGCAAAGTGCACAATGTGCGAAAAAGGCTTCAAGTGTTTTTAAAGTGCTAAACCTCGGGTTTCCTTCCCAGCATGACTCACTCATCAAAGTGAGGTCGATCGGGACTAGGTGTAATATTTAGGCCTGCCACCCACTGAAGTGCAAGCTACTAGATATATGCTCTGCCTTTACGAGGAAGCCTATAAAAAATGCAACATGTCTCTAGTAGTGAGGCACCGCGCTGAAGGTTTAACAGCCCCATTGATTTCATTATATAAAGACGAAATTACTTGTATTTTGAGTTCAAAATAAGCTTTATTGAAAGTTTTGAAAAAGTTTTAAACACCAAGAGATAGGTGACTGGCAGACATTAAAGGTTTGGCATTTAAAACATTAAAAAAGACATTACAAAACTGCATGTTAACCTTATTGTTTTGAAATTCACAAATTGGAACAGGAAGGAAAATCGTGTTGGCAACAGAATCATGCTGTGTTTTTGATGATGGCATGTGCCGAGGTGCTTACACTGCACAGATATTCGCTTTAAAAAGCATAGAATTTAAATCACCTTGTAGACAGAAGCTGTAATGGAACTGTGAAATGTGTGGATCTCGGTGAAATCAATCACAGTAAGAAAGGGAAGAGTGTATCCTGTGCCGACATGAGCGAGAGAGAAGGAAGCGGAGGCTCAAAGACAATCTATCTCTCGCAAATACATGGAAATATTTATTTGATATGATGGGATTTCTACAACTCAATCTTTCCCTTTAATACGACTGTGGCTGTTTTGGCTTTCTTTTGCACGCCCTTCTGAATCTAGCATGTCATCTAGGGCATTATTCTAATTAGAGGATCCAAATAGTACAACTCCCAGAATGCATTAGGTTCTCAAATGAAAGCTCAGGACTAGAGACACAGCATTTCTGTCAGTGACATAGAGCCTCCCAACATAATGTTGCCCGTTCTGTATTCGTTCTTTCACAATTAATCAAATGAACTCCAGGCATTCCTATGGATATCTCTTTTGCTAAAGAAACCCAACAAGATGCTTTTCCAAGAAATGCACTTTCTAGTATCCCTCTAATCCACATTAGATAGGTGCTAACCAGGTGGGGCACTCCATAAAATTATTCTGCCTCCTCAAAGATTCCATAGTAATAGGCTACCAGTGCCAATCAGGTGTGTCAGGTATTGTAACTTGGAAATATGTTTGCGATTTGTAGAATTCCTTACACTGCTAAATACTGGCAATCTAACCACAAAGATATTGTTCATCTATCAGTTATATCCATTGTTTCCCTGTATGCTGAATACACGGTGGACCATGCAAAACACTGAAACAAATTGAAAGAAGTCAGAAGTGATTGAAGAGGGTTGAAAAGGCCATACGTGACACAAGATTATTTCAATCAACATGTGGGCATGCTGATGTGACTAAGAGTTAGCTCTGTATTCGGCTCCAAGTCATGTTCATCACCAACACTTTTGCTGAGATTGAGAGTGTTAAGGCATTAACAGACCCAGTAAATAGGAATGCTTTTGGTAAAGTATGCAATGGGTATGGTAAATACATTTTATTCTGAGTTTTCCTGCAGAAATAGGGAATAATACACTGAATTCTGTGCCAACCACATCACATTTTGTTTGTCTCTGTAATCAACCAACATTTTCTCCACTGTAGACTTTGACATACTAAAATTGACCAGGGGGAAATTGTAGGGTGCATTATTTAATACACGCAGGGGCCTAGTTTTTAAACAGCATCTTGTAGTGAGTTTAATAGTACTGCAAGTGTAATACTACAAAATGCTATTCCTCTACCTCCCTTATCTTTTATGTGCAGAGTTCTCCACTCTGACTGTGGAGATCTCACACGCAGTTATACAATTTAATAGTAATTTTGTGAAGGAGAGACAGGAGTGACTGGAAAAAGGTCATTGCTTTAGCAGGAGTAGGGTGCGCTTAAGGACGGGGCTAACGGAGGCACAGACACCCACCCTCAAAAAACCAAGCCTATTGGTATTCCCGAACTGCAGTTTTATAGTTACTATAATCAAAGAACACCAAAGATACCATAAATGTACTCCAGGTCAGAGCTGGAGTAAGTCCAACACCACACATGGCCAACTATTGGTATGAAACGCACACTCCCATAGACAATCATTGAGGTAAGGAATTACAATAAAACCCAATATGAAATCATGTTCAATCAATTAACTCCTTTTAACTTTTTTAAATATCTTTTTTATTTGAAAATAATTGTTATTACTGTTTTCAATTTAAAAATAAATTGTATTTTTAAAATAATGGAATTAACTTAAGTTAAATTAAATTAGTTTTTGTAATTAGTAATTTTTAATACACAGTAAGCAAATTTGAAATGTTTTATCTTTAGGTGGGTTTCATTTATTCCGCAAATATTTAAAATAGAAATTTAATTTAATTCACTATCCCTAAATTCACTAAAACCAATTTAAAATTTAGTCATGAATGCAGTAATATTTAACAAAAATATTCTTTCTACATTAAAAAAAAATACTGTTATTTAACCTTAACATTTAACACACCAAAAGTTCTATTATTTAAAAAAAATCTTTAGTAAACGTTTCAAAATTTCCATTCTCTTTACCATAAGGAGATCTCAGTCCTGAAAGTTAAGTGCTGCTTCTAAACCAATCTGTGGAACAGTAAAGGTTTTGGATCCTACGTCTGCCCAGCCCGGATCTCAGCAACAGGGAAAACAGAACAAGGTGGTTGGGCAGGAAAAATTAACAGAACTTTTGCTTGATTCATTGTTGTAAGTATTGTACATTTGAAAACTTGTATATTTGTAGATATTGTACACATGAATTCACTGCCGTAATAGTTTTTTGTTTGTGCTTGTGTGTTTGAAATTTTGATAACTTCAGTCATAAAGAAAATAAATTTGTTTTGGGATTCAAACCCTGTGGTCACGTGGTACATATTGACTGCGTGGCTGGAAATTGTTCTGTTAATTTTTCCTGCCCAACCACCTTGTTCTGTTTTCCCTGCTTCTAAACCAATGACGGGAGGAGATCCAGAATTATCACTATTTTAGAGCTTATGCTGATTGTAAAATTGATACTAGATGATAATATGCAATATGTACTGTAATCCACTTTTTTTAGTAGAAATAAAAATCAAATAGGAGCAATGAAATTAAAATAAGGAGATTTCCTCACCTGTTGCAGAGGACCCTGCTAAGTGTTGCAAAACGTAAAATACAGTCATAACCCCTACAAGAAATAACTTTACAATTGTATTTAACAATTTTATGGTCTACACCCCATATTTCAGGAGATTGAAACATGTAAATCAACACTTTTGAGTAAGTTTCCACTTGTAATAGTGAATAGCAACAAGCAGAAAGTTACTCACAAGTGTAAGTGTAACCTTACCCATGTAGATTAACTCACAGGTAAAGTCACATTTGTGAATAAGACCCTCAGTAATTGCTCCTTGGGGTGAAACTTTCCAGACTCAGAATTCTGATTCCTACTCACACAAGAGTTTACACAGATATCGAGCTTTTTCCACAAAATCAAAATCGGTGCCTTTTTTTCTAAAGAAAATAGTCCACTGACATGAGTGTGAGATCTAAAGATGAGATGAAGGAGTTTTCAGATTGAAAGGTTAAATGTTGTAATATGCAGAATAAAGTAGCCCCAAAGTTTGCAAAATATTTTCTTCAAAAATTGCTCCAGGTTTCTTTGTCAGTAAACATCCTTCAACAAAGCCACAAAACAGTGACTATCATTGGTGGTCAAACCAGGTCGATCCCCTTAGACCCAAAAGAAAATATACCCTATTCAGAGAAGAGGAGAATGTGTGGCTCTCTCATTCTCCTCTCGAGAGAGACAGGCAGACAAGTAGTGTTAGGGAACCCAAAAACTTGTCAAATCTGTGAAAGAATATTATTTGCCTGAATGTTCTACAAGGCAAGTGTATTAGAATGATCATAATTATTATAAATAACTCTGCAGATAATAGGCAGAGGAGGGTGAATTTTAGATTGACCTCCATCATATTTCATCACACATATCTAACCTGCTAGTCTATTCCATATAGCATTAGAGTGCATTCCTCCCCTCCCCAAACTGTAAGAAGTGGGACTTGGAAACATTTTGTCTGGAGAACGATGGAAACTGGGATTGCCATTAAAGCCACTGCCCTAAATGTCAAATTGCCCATCGGTCTAGACTTGCTGGTTTGCCCAGCTGAATGAGATCTGACTTCCAGAAAAGTTTTTAAGTCCAAACATAGAGGGCTTTCTTGGGACCGACTCCAAGCAGCATACAGTCAAAGTAAAGGCCTTCCTTGCCATGGACTTTAGACTTCACCCACTTGGAGATGTCCTTCCTTTATTTACAACCGCAACGGGACTCTGCTGTTCATCAACCCACAATTGTTGAGCCCTACTTGGTATACAACTTGCAGCTTACCCCATCAACCACTCACTGACAACCAATTTTTCTCCATAAAAGTTTGTAAGTCAGAAGTCAAGCTTTTCACTGGGATGAACCTGGTTGCTGTATTTGACCTGTGCTTTATCACAGTTGTCCTTATCTTTTGACTTTGACCCGGTCTAGACTGACTACATAATCGTGGTTGCCACTTTGTGATTTTTGGCACAATTTTTCATTGAAACTATAAAAATTCATATCACTAGTTCCAGTTACTGGATTTTTGTCATTTTTTGTGTCATTTTGTTTATGAAAATATTCACTAGTATTCTAAATTGGTTTAGGATTTCTTTTTGTGTGTGTGGTGTTTTCACTTTCTTACTCTTTGATTACTGCAAAAACACTATTCACATTCCCTCTACATTAAGCTGGACTGTTTTGTGCCAAGCTACTAGATGGTTATCCACATGTTGAGTTAGTGACCTTACTGCTTCACCTTGGAAAGGATGGTTAATATAATTTGAGGTGGGTTCTCATCCCGCTCAAATAACACTCTTACATGGATGCATATACGTAAAATATATTTCAGCCAGTAAGAGGGGATGTATTGCATAGGAAAATCTCAGTGTGGCAAGTTTGTAATATTACATTGTGAATTGCCTAACTTTGATTGGTGGGATTTGAAGCCATTAAGACAACCCACCCTCCCATTATTACTACAGCATGAGCAAGAAGAAGTCCTGCATACGTCGCTTACATGCTTTCAGTTGAGTAAAGCTCGCATATGTTAATAAAAACAGTAACTAAAACAAACCACTGCTCTCCCATTCTCATTTCCGATTTCCTGAAAAAATAGAATAATTGATTAAATGCTTGGTGAAAACAAGCTTTCTATACAATCTCTTTTTTCGTGAGTTAGAACTTGCCATCTGAGTAGCACAGAATAAGCAGGGTGTGATTCGAAGTTACGATGAGTTCGGTAGAAGGAGATGAACAAAACAATCTGTATTTTTTTGGAAATTCCAGGATGGTTAGGTAATGAGCCTATGATATTGAAAGGCACCACCCCCAGTCTGAGAAAATATCTGGTAGCTTTAAAATGCAAAATAACTTTTTTTTACTAATGTGCCTTTTTATCAAGTGAAATTCCATGAGAGTATTAATATCAACACTGTATGGTTGGTAAAATAGTACAGTAGCAAAATACAGGATTTTATTTCCGGAGTTTTTTTATAGTGTGATCTTGACCAGAAAAGGCTGTCGGAAAATGACATCATAATCCCGACGGCCGAGACCGAGCCGCCATCATTAAGGGATTATAAGCATTTCCCATGCCCCTACGGGCTCCTTGAACAACAGCAGACGGTCCTCCCACCCGCCTTATGCATCTGCCCTTCACATATGGACCGCAGGGGCAGATGTCAGTGGGGCCGACATCAAAATCAGCCCCTAAAGCTTACTATTCTGTGGAATGATGTTGCAATTGGACTGTAATGGTAGAGATTTACTACATAATACAAGTGATTAAGAGAGGAGTTTCAATCATGCCTGTATCACACAGCTCGTAATCAGAAGTTAAGCTTCAAGGATTTTAGGGGCAATTTGCTTTTGGGCTCGAGTTTTCCAGTTTAGATCCCAGGGGAGCGATGCCAGATATCCACAATATCCGAATAAGATAAATTTAGGGGCATTGCTATCATAGATGTCTCCGTTGCAAAGCACCAGGGCCCAGAGGTGAAAGGGGAGTCACCTACAACAGCCTCTTGAACCCAGGCAGGGCACCTAATTAACCATGCTGTAGTTCTAAAGGTGAATAAGCATTAAAGATGTTTTAAAATGTTTTTATCTTGCACCATTTGCTATGCATTCAAAGACAAAAGTAAAATGTCGAGCTAATCTTCTGATAAATTGCTGCTTATTGTTTTTAAAAGGAGACGTTTTCTTTATTTTTTTCACTTACTGCAAAATGTGATGATTATGTAAAGTGGACTATTTGAGAATCGCGCCTGTGTGAATCGAAAAGCAGTATGTTTTCTTCTAACATGCAACAAAATCTAAATTCTTACAAATGAACTACAAATATTTTAAAATATAGAAAAAGAAGAGCACAAATGAAGCACTTTTTTTCTAACCATAACGTTTAATTAAAACAATGATTTTGATAGGGTCAGAACAAATCAACACGCTTTACTTGATGAGGCAAAAATGACAAATATTTGCTGAAACATAATTGCCACACATTTTCTTTTGTGCGCTACATAGTTTTTCAGTAAAATTGCATATTTCTGCAAGTGTGGAGATCCTTTCAATGCAACATGTGTAGTCTATAAATGATAGTGGCTACCACTGTACCACACCATGATTTAGTAATATATTTGTGACAGTTTGCTCCTAAATGCAACACCAGCTAGATACTACACCTTTACCAGTCACCTGCTGAATAGGCGTGGCTCATGTTCTACACTTGGGGTTTGTGTGGTGCTTGGATTTTTCAGAATCCCTAGGAGTTCAGTGATGTAAAATTCATTGCCACACCCCTAGTTTGAAAATGGTTCCAGCACCAATGCCTACTATGGCCTTAGGAGCTCCTACAGAACTGGGAACTTACTGTCAGTTCCATCTGATTACCTCAGCTACAGGATTCAGAGTCTGACCAGACCTGAAAAGGCCTCATTGTGCGTGTACTGAATGGCCAAGCGGTGCACATTCTTACTTTTGTAAATGCAGAGTGTGCCATTCCGCTCTGGCTGGCTGACTCCAGCAAAGGTCAAAGAAGAAATAATGTCCATGCTGTTGAGTGGCTTCTGAAGACAAGACAATCAGAGTAATCACTGCATTCAGGCTGATGGGTGGAGAGCAGAGGATGGTGGTTAGTAAAATAAAATAGACCTATCTAGGACAGACTGCTGGAACTAGGATTATTAATGATTTGAGTGGTGTTTGTTTCATTTTATGATAAAAACAATTGCACAAAAAACTTCAAACAACTTATTGGGGTCATTAATGCACAATTCTTCCTTATTAATAAATAGGAATATTTATCTTTCTGAAACCTGTGAAACTGGACAGTATTTCAGAAAACAAGATGTTACTCCCAGAGAGAGATACTGAGAGAGGGAAAACTCGAGTGACTGTTATACACAATACTGTAGTAGAATTGGGCAAGGCAACAAATTAACATGGAGAGGGAAATTAAGAGTTTGTCTTGGCTGTAAGAGCCTGTCTTGGCTGTAAGAGCCAAGGCACAAGCTAAGCCATGGGAACATTAGGCATTGAAATCGTACAACAAATATTATGTAAAAATATGATGAAGTGTCTTCAAAATTTTGAAAAGCAAGTTTCTATGACAAGCGTTTCACCCTACTACATCAGATTATTTGACTGTATAGAAATGCCTTTATTAAAATGCGTTAAAAGTGTTAGTTTTTAAACATAAACTTTTAAAACATGCATGCCTACACCTGCCACTCTGATGG
This sequence comes from Lissotriton vulgaris, assembly GCF_964263255.1. Lineage (NCBI taxonomy): Eukaryota > Metazoa > Chordata > Amphibia > Caudata > Salamandridae > Lissotriton > Lissotriton vulgaris. Next base: position 1,115,062,454 of record NC_141687.1, read on the forward strand.
CAATACTTTTAATGAACTGAGAGGAAAGTCAGTTGTCATGTGCACCTTATACGTTGGTTGTATTCATATTTTACATTGAGTAACATTATAGTTCATTAAGTCAAACATGAGAGATTTTTGTGCAGCACACATCATCGCATATTTCTAGGTTTTCTTATTTGCAATAATGAGAAAACTAGTAGGCCAGTCATATAAAATAATTGCCTAGGATCAAACAATCTGGTCAAGTGGCCAAGCGGGGATTGGTCCATGGTTTTCCTGCCTCAGGTTGTATAGTTCAGCCACTAAATTAGAATCCCTTTCTCACTCCTGCTTGACATCAATGTTTAACCCCTTCGCTGCTGGCCCGTTTCCGCCGCTGTGCGGTAAACAAAAGAACAGGGGCGGGCCATGACGAACCCCAGCCGTCATCAGCACACGAGCACCGTAGTGCATGACGGCTGGGGTTCGTCATCAGCATACAAGGGGTTAATGCTTTGTGTTTCATTGTCTGCGCTTAAGGTTAGTACATGGGTAACAGGCAGTAGCCACAGAAAAGCTCAGCTCATTTGGGCTTGAGTGCTCCAAAGGACAACAAGCTGAAACTGAGCTAAACATCTGGCTCGAGTCTTCAGTGGCTCTTTAGTTTACTCTGGGTATTCTATGCCTGTAAAAAAACTAGATGCTGCTGAGAGTGTCATACCTGATTTGCCTGCGAAGATATCTTAGCTTGTTCTGCTGATGACCATCTTGTGCATGTTCTGAGTGTGAAAGGAACTTACATTATTGCCAAATGTTGCACATTGTGTGTGTGTGTGTGTAAATGTTTACAAACAGGCTTCTTCTGCTCTACATGCTGTCCATGTTCCCTGCATGTGATAGAAGCTTACTTTTTTTTACAATATCAATATGTGTTCCATGGGTGTGAGGCAAGTGTGTACTCCTGTCTAGTGCTGTATATGTTGTGTGTGTGGAAGTCTTGCTATGCATGTGTGGAAAGAGTATGCCCACACGTGGGTCCCGTGCTCTCCATGACACTGAAGTCAAGCTATCCTGGCAGATGAGGGATAAAAGCCCGAAACCGGTCCTAGGATGCTCGTTTCCAGCCCAGGGAGGACCTGGCCTGGCAGTTTGGGCTGGACTGTTCCCATTGGGCACAGTGTCAAGACTGATTTGCATATGGCTAGGTCCAGACTGAAATGGCAAAGTGAGCAAATAAACGATGGATTTAAGCCTAGATCTCTGTACTTGGGTGAATGTATGACATTGTTTTTCATTCTGTTCATCAATTGTTATTTTTGCATGTGTGTCAGGCATGCACTCATGCGCCCCAGTGCTGTGCCTTACACTTGTACAAAATCTGAAATGTTTCTTGTTTGTTTCATCTAAGTGAGGAGTTAAATGGTGCACCCAGTACCACTCTCGTTTCATGTCTTAGAAGCAAGCTCATACTGGCCCTGAATACCACACTTGTTCTATGTCTTTAAAATAATCTTGCACTGGACGTGAAGTAGCACATTTGTTCCATGTCTTTTAAGGAATCCTGAGCTGACTAGCCCTGCAGTAGCATACTTGTTCTGTGTCTTTGAAAGGAGATTGCACTGTCTGGTACTGGAGTACCACACTTGTTCCATGTCATTAAAGAAAAACTGCGCTGGTCATGCAGTACTGCACTTGTTACATGTCTTTCAGGGAAGATTGTGATGCTCTTGACTAGTGCTATATGTTTTATGACTTGAAGGCCAATGTCCCCCTGCACTCCTGCTCCCTGTGCTCTATTTCTGTTTGATTTTGGTCTCACCAAAGGACAGTTTTAACTGTCTTACCAGCCACATGTTTTCTCAAAAATAATACATAAATATACTTAGAGAATTGGACTTCAGTAAAACCCCCTTCAGTCATTCATCAGACAGTGTCCTTCGCATATTAGTTCAGCCCTTCAGAACAGCATACATGAAATTGGACAGTGGATGGGCCCTCTTCAGCAGTTGACTTTGTTGACAATTGTGTTGTTTGATTTGTTAATGGTGTCCAAAGCTGTAATATATTGTTATTTTGTTAACCTTTGTTAGATTGTGAGTTCAGAATATGTGTTTCTTTTTTCTATCATGTGTATTGATTGTTCTATGTGGAGATATGTACCATAACTAAGTGGTTTGTTCCTCTTTTTTACTGGGGCTCCTCAGTCTGAGACAAATTCCAAGAAAAAATATTGCATATGTTGAATAAAGTATATGTGATGTATAATATATTTATAACAGAGAAAATTTAACAAAAAGATAACATATATGTTTATTACTTTGATAATAAAAACAAAAACTCTAAAAAGAATTTGTAATTTCCCTCTGTGGGGCATTTTTTGTTAATGAATGTAGGTTGTTATTATTGAAGAAGGGGTTTAGTGTTGTATATTTTGTCGTTGACTTTGTTGCCAGTCTTTCGTTCTGCCTAGCAGACAACCGCTTTTCTTTAGGACATAATGTAGTCTGAGGAAAATAATTTTGCCTGCTTACTCTGTGTTACACTAAATCCAGAGATGTACAACTTCAGAAGATATTTCCTTTATTTCCTCACCCAACAGCTCACCAATAAATGCAGACTCGTGATAATTCAGTAGTGAGAGTGCTGGCAGTCTGCTATCATTGCTACAATGGATGTTTATTCACCAAAATGCCTTCTGTAGTGGAAATTACATCACATGCCCTTTGACCCTCTTCAATGATGTCACAGAAAATCACATCACAAGACCTTTGACCTGACAACATCATAGGAAGTGACACTATGTTACCTTCAGGCCTTATGTCATTACAGGAAGTGACGTGACGGATACAAGACAAAATATCGAATTTAAAATATAGAATTACCAAAATATCGAAGTCAAAATACAGAATGAACAAAATATCGAATGGACAGAATATAGTGGTGAAATATATTGAAGGTAAGTAATATAATATCGATTTTTTTTAAATATATAGACAAAATATCGACGTATATAATGTAGGTATTAAAATATATCAAATTTTTAATAATATAGAATTTTTTCAAGTGTTTTGTATGTTAGTATATAAGTGAAAAGTGTATATTATTTTTGTAGTTTATTTTTAAGTAATACATTTTATGTTATTTAATTTTTGCATAATTTAATTCTGTAGCGGGTTGTAGCTTTATAATGGAATAGTGAAAAGTGTATATTATTTTTGTAGTTTATTTTTAAGTAATACATTTTATGTTATTTAATTTTTGCATAATTTAATTCTGTAGCGGGTTGTAGCTTTATAATGGAATAGTGTGGGATGTAATTTAAATATATGAAATTAAATATACATTTTTAGAAATTGCTAATTATTTTTAATTTAATTTTGCGTTGAAGTTCTGAAGCGTATTGTGGGTTTATAGGGGACTAGGGAGGGAAGTAATTTAATTATAATAAATTAAATATTTGTATTTATTTATTGGTATTCATTTTGAATTAATTGTTAATTAGTTTTTAATTGGTAATGAATTTTTATTAATTGATTAATTGATAATTACGATAATTGTATCAATTTATTTTCTGTAGCAAATAGTGGCTTTTAAGTGGAATAGGGTGGGAAGTAATTTAATTGTAATTAATTACATATTAAAAATATTTTTTGTGTATTGATAATTAATTTACTGTTAAATAATTATTAATCAGTATTAATTTATTTTTAATGAATTTTTGTTATTGAAAATTAATTCGTTGTTAATCAATTATGAGTAGGTAATTAATTTTAATAAATAATATTTATTTGTATTTATAATTGGTTACTTATTACATAATATTAAAGTATCAATTCTTTTTAAGTAATGTTTTATTGGTATTGATATTTAATTTATTAAATCATTACTTTCCCTACTGTTAAATTCACTAGAGTGGGAATAGTAATTTTTACCCCTACACTATTCAACGCTTTTCCTACTGTTGCACTCTCTGGAATGGGAATAGTAATTTTTACCCCTAAGCTATCTAACACTTTTCCTACTGTTGCACTATCTGGAGTGGGAATAGTAATTTTCACCCCTACGCTATCCAACGCTTTCCCTACTGTTGCACTCTCTGGAGTGGGAATAGTAATTTTTTACCCTCCCGCTATCCAACAGTTTCCCTACTGTTGCACTCTCTGGAGTGGGAATAGTAATTGTTACCCTCCCGCTATCCAACGCTTTCCCTACTGTTGCACTCACTGGAGTGGAAATAGTAATTTTTACCCTCCCACTATCCAACGCTTTCCCTCTGTTGCCCTCACTGTAGTGGGAATAGTAATTTTTACTCTCCCGCTATCCAACGCTTTCCCTACTGTTGCACTCTCTGGAGTGGAAATAGTAATTTTTCCCCTACGCTATCCAACGCTTTCCCTACTGTTGCACTCTCTGGAGTGGGAATAGTAATTTTTACCCTCCCACTATCCAACGCTATCCCTACTGCAGCACTCACTGGAGTGGGAATAGTAATTTTTACCCCTACGCTATCCAACGCTTTCCCTACTGTTGCACTCACTGGAGTGGTAATAGTAAATGTTACCCTCCCGTTATCCTATGGTAAAAAATTTGTATATTTGTTATTAATATTATGTTAATATATATATATGTATTAACATGTTTAAGGTTATTTAAGTATTTTTAAGTATATTTTAGTTATTTATTATTTCATTAATTCTAAATTCCTTTTAAGACATTTAAAAAAATTCGATATTTTGACTAACTATATTTTTTAAAACGATATTTTTGATTCGATATTTTTGTACTACCCTGTTTGTAGATAGGAATTCGATATTTTTGCATTCTATATTTTTTCTTCGATATTTTGGTAATTCTATATTTGTGTATTCGATATTATGTCAGTGAGCCGATGTGACACTGCCTTTTAATCCAGTGCCATCTGGAACATGATCTTTGATTTATTGCACCACACTAAGGGGCTACAAAATCTCTAGCAAGTAAAAATAAAATACAATATACACAAATATATGTTATTCATATCATTTTGAAATTCCTTTCACATACATTGTCATTGTGGGACAGTCTCTTCAGATACACATTTGAGATAATACAGCATGGTTTTAGAACCTTTAAAATAGTGTACAACAATGGAGAATATGGAGGCCAAATTGAAATCACCAATCTCAAATATGTGTTATATAGTGGATGGTCAATGGGCATGTAATGCTCAACATAAGCTTACTTGCTTATTCCAGGTAAGTAGTCATTGCACCTTCAATAATTTCTTCCATTGATAAAAGTGTGCAAGTCAGTGGTAGAGTACAAGTCAATTGGTAGTATGCTTGTTTCCCATTAGTATACTGATATTATTTTTAAATGTTAAATTGAGAGTTTAGGGTTCTTTATTTGATGGAAAGACAAATACTACTCACTGAATGGATGATAATGAGAAAACAGTGGCTGTCAAGTACTACTTCAATGGACGGAAATCAAAAGTTTGGCAGCCATAGATGATAGGTCATCATAATAAGAGACTGAAGAACATGTAGTTGCTTGGCTAGCATAATAGCAGGAGAAAGTGGACAGCACTGAAAGGTGTAGTATATAGAGTTTACAAGTAGGCTTCTGCAATGAGTAGCTATCGAACAGATGCTTTTTCGATCTATATTTTGAAGATATGATACAGTAATGGACAGCATGTTTTTACTCGGCTGGCACAAAATCAAGAGGAGGCAAACAGTGGTCAGCATTGCATTTTTCACATACAAGCAGATGACAAGCTGATGTTGTGAAGCTGCTCAGCGTACTGGCTTCCGCAGTCACTGGGGGATGTGATCATGCATTATCTGTTTCAAGGTGAGAACGCACTGTATGGAGAGCAATTGTCGCTTGGTTGAATGCACTGTTGAAAAGATAGCTTAAACAGTTGTAACCTTGCTACAGAAATCTGTGTTCCACCTGCAGTTACAGGTTTGAATTCCAGTGAATCTCCTCACACTCACAAGTTCGAAAGAATTTCTAAGCTCTAATCTGAGAAAGGATATTTTTTTTGTGAGCAAAAACTCTTCTTCTTGCAGTACAAACCTGAAATTCAATCTGACATAGTGGAGCTGACAGTTGGATACTTTTCACTGCTGGCTCATTTAGCTCTGGAGCAAACATTTTAAAGAAGTTCCCAAACTTATTTGGTGCTCACACAACCACACAAGTACACTTCTAAGGCCCCTAGGATCTCTGGGCTTCACTTAGAGACTCTCAGGGTGTCAGGCAGAGGGAAACAGGAAAGTCCAGTCTAGGTCCAGTTCCCACTGTCATCTTCAGCTTTGTTTATGTTCCTAAGGCTACCCAAGGGATGAGCCTTATGATCCTTGGAGATCATTCTGTAATTGGATTTCAAGTGGAATGTGGCCCAACATCTTCATATACTTTTCAGAAGTTACAGATGCCAAGTGTAGCATCATCAGTCCACCTGGTATCCTTTTGTAAGTCCAGAAGTGTTATGAGGAAGGCTGGGTGCAGATGCAGTTTTTTTCACCAGCCTTTGGGTGGGGACCACAATTAGACACTACGAGGTCTTCTCTGACCAATAGAGTAAAGGCTCCCATGCCCTGACCTACTTACCTTTGCAGTAGTTTCTGATTGTTTCATTGCAAACAGCCACAAAATGAAATATAGCTGGGCAAATCCAAGATGGGGAAGGACCTCTGCTACACTAAACCTGGACACTGAGGCTGGGGGTATGCGTGGAGAGTGCACTATAGAGTGTACCATGTTAATCCTAGTGTCCTCACACATTTAACAGGTTTAACACCAAAATCATAACAAACCCATAGACCGAGGTCAGGGAAGAGAAAAGCAGGACCCTGTGGCACCCAGAACAAGGATAGATAAGAAGTTACCTAGAATCACGTTCTCTCCCTTTCAGAAGTGCCCTAAGTTTTCCATGTGGCTCAATAGATCTGTTCAGCAGAATTTGACAGTGTGCTGTCAGCAGGATGTCCACAGCCTCCACTCAAAATTTTCTGTGGTGTTCAGAGGAGTTATTCAGGTCATCATATTGTTAGTTCCTGGGAAAAATGTTACACTTTCTATACATACTTCCAGGCTTGAGCATTGCATAGGTGTTGGCAGAGGTTTGTGCTAATTAGCATTTGGAAGGTTAAGAGAGGTAAAGGGTGGCTTTGTAAGAGTTACTTTTCATCAGTGAGTCAGATTTTTAATAACTATTAAGAAAAGTAGTTTCTAGCTTGTCCCATTCCCGAAACACAGTTTTAGTATTTTAATCTGTACTGTGATCTTCTACATAGGAAAGCTAGGCCTATAACATCAGAAATAGCTTTAAGTGCCTTGTCACCGTAGGGACATAGTAACATTAATTTTACAAATGTCCAATTTATAAATACCATGCACCCTACCTTGTGCTGTGGGATACCAGGCTTACATGGCGGTCACTTATTCATAATTAAAAGACAGGTTTTTACCTTTTAAAAATATGTATTTGAACAGGTTGCACTGAAGAATTTACACTGCAGCCACCAGCCTACAATGGCAGGCTGAAGCCATGTTTACCATGTAACAACAGTGGATGTCAAAATAAGTGCTGCTGTCCACAGCTCACAGTTACCTTTTTAAGGCATAACTGTATTCCTGCACTATATACTATGGTTGTAGAGAAAGTTAAATAAGGCAATCATGATTTGCCAATATTTACATGTTTTAGAGGTCAGAACACATACAGTGGGCACTGAACAACAGTGCCCCAGTGTACCGAAACTATAAACCAGCAATAAATTGTAGCATAAAAGGAGGGGCACGCAAAAAGGGGCATTTTCTCACAATACTGAAACTGAATCCTAAACAAAATAATACATAGGGACTGATTACGATGGCGGATGGGAATTGGGACCAGCCGCCTATATGGTGGCGGTCCCGCACAAGACATTACAATGCAGCCGCCACTGTGGCGGTCGCATTGTACATGTTTACCATTGCGGAGGGTGCTGCTGGTGCAATACCCGCCGCAATGGTAAAAATGCATGTTGTGCATTTCCATGCACTATGTGGCAAGCACCACCCAGTGCCTGCCACCTGGTGCAGAGAACTGTCCTGCAAGTGCAAATTCCACATGCCCCTGCACAGGGGGGGCCATGAACGGACCCCCAAAGAACATCTCCGCCAGCCTTTCTATGGCGGTTGAACCACCATAGACAGGCTGGCTGGGATGCAGCATCCAAATCTGGCGGGTGGTGCCTGCTAGGCACCGCCACCGTTTTGTGGATGCGGGCTGGGTCTGACAGGCAATCATAACAATTGCCTCTGTCAGATTCGTGGCCGAGCACACCGCCCAGCATCCTGATCAGGCTGGCGAAAAAAGGCCTTACAATGGCGGTGAGGCCACCACCAGCAGCATTGCCAGGGGCGGGTTCAACCAAATGAAATCAGGCATATATATATAAAGGTGTAAAACAATTCACTGGTGACCAGGGCATTGTAGAAATAACGCATTGTGCATGTTTACCATTGCGGGCGGTGAGGCTGGCGGCAGAATCTGCTGCATTGCTAAAAATGCATGTTGTAAATTTCCCTGCACTTCATGGCAGGCACCCCATGGTGACTGCCACCTGGTGCAGGGAACTGTAGGTGCAAGTGCAAATTCCTCATGCCCCTGCACAAGGGGGGCCCGAACATCCCTGCCAGCCTTTCAATGGTGGTTGAACCTGCACGACAGGCTGGCGGGGATGCAGCATCCAAATCTAGTGGGTGGTGCCTGCTGGGCACTGCCACCATTTTGTAAATGCGGGGTGGGTCTGAAAGGCAATTGTAACAATTGCCTCTGTCACAACTGTGGGAGATGACCTTACCACCCACCAGGCACACCACCCTCCTTCCTGCACTGGCGGGCGTAAACAGGCCTTACGATAGCGGTGAACCCACCAGCGGCAGCCTGTCGGTGGCGGGTTCACCACCATCGTAATCAGGCCCTATATTTGGTGTGGAGCAATGCTGTGCGGGTTTTGAAGTTTCACAACTTTAGTAGAGCTGAACAGGCACTGTGCTCCTCTGCAGGTGCTCAGCGAGAGGGAAAGTAGGCCCCCTTATGCACATCAATCCCTGAGGCCCAACCCCTGCACCGGAAAGCCATTGTCAAGCCTGATAGCTGTTACTTCTTTTAAAAATATAATAATGAATTTCCCCAAGCTCCCTTGGTCAAACACTTTGATTTCAAGTGTTTTTGCGGGCACAGAACAACCTTGCAGGGTGCTCCGCACAAAGGCTATGGAGAGGAGACTAAACAGTATGGATGTTTGAGTTCTACAGCTTTATTCTGGTTGCACCAAGAAATTAGACAGTCCATAGTAAGGGTCCATGTCAGAATGATTTAGAAAAGCAGGCAGACTTGAGTTAGATTTTGATGACAGCTGGTTTGAGTTGGTACTGTATTAACTTGGGTCTGCTTGTGACCTTGTGCCCCACTCCCTTAGTTGTGACCAGAAGAAAACAAAAGTGCTATGTTCCTTGTAATTTTATACCCTTAATGCATACCTGCCAATACTCCTGCAGAAAATACTTATTTAGTGCACCTGCACCATGCAGTAAGCAGACATTGGGTGAGTGCATTAGCATGAAATTCTTTAAATGGGATTAAAAGGATAGATTGGCTCTAAAAGGAGAGTGGCCAAATAAACTTAGTTAGTGATCATAGCAACATGTCATTAAATTCTAGACTTAATAACATGTGAAATAAAATCCTGTACTTCGCCAAGCGGGTGTCTTGGCCAGTATGTAGGGGCTACTTGTGAGTTTTCCGTCATTACATCCAGAAATATAAGACAACAAAAACATCTGTGCGTAGAGCAGGCTAGACCTATTGCCTTTGCCAAGCAGTATCAAAAAATAGTAACAACAATGATTTTGTAGTGAATTATTAGGATTGAAACTGTTTCAGTTCTGAAAATAGGACAATGTGAATTAAGTGTGATTAAGATTTGAGGAGGGGATAGTAATCTTCGGAGTACCTCCATCATTCCTGCTCTCTTGTGTACACCATTTCGCTCTGCAATCTCTCACTCTGTTAGACACTTGCACCCTTTTTCTTCCCACATCTTTTAAAAATCCTTCAGCTGCATAAATCAGATATCATCTCTTACCTCTTCAGCACCATCTTTTCCCTCTCTACTTCTGCAGGTACTTACTTCATCTCTTCCACTTTACCACCCCCTATGCCCAGAATCCACTTATTAATCTGTTGGTTCAACATTTTATTTTCCAATGGCATTCTTAGATCCACTGACAGGTACAGTGACAAGCTTGCAGTGCATTCCTTCTCCTTCACAGCACTCACCCATATACCTGGAGATGAAGCGAAAAGTGTACAGGAATTGCATCTCAACATTAATCAGAAAATCCAGCAATACAATTCAGCATAAAAAGAGGGTGTCTATGCAAAAAGGGGCATTTTCTCACAGTACTGAAAATGATTCCTAAACAAAAAAAACATGGTTATGAAGGTGTAAAAGTGCTCACTGGTGGACAGGGCAGTGGAAAAATAACTATATTTGGTGCAGAGCACGCCATGCAGGTTTTGAAGTTTCAAAAGATTAGTAGAGCCAAACAGGCAATGTGTTTCTATGCAGGTGCTTCGTGCAGTCTGAGGTAAGGAGAGAGAGAGAGAGAGAGAGAGAGAGAGAGAGAGTAAGTACCCTTATGCACAACAATTCCTTAGACCCGACCCCTGCACTAGAAAGTCATTGTCAAGCCTGAGAGCTGTAACTTTTTTTTAAAAACAAGCATTTGCAATTCAATCGTTCTCGTGTTACTGACATTTTAAGCTATTAGTTTTGCAATATTATTTGCAACGCCAATAGCTCAACCTTTTAGTAATGCGAGGCCTATTGCTCAACTTTTTAAGTGCTGCTTACGAAAAGCGTACAAAAATAAACAAATTGAGTTTGGCGAGCCACGCCGATGAAAAGAAATGCGTGGATGCCAACCTCTATTTTTTCAATGTTTTATGTTCTTTGTAAGCAGCGCAACACGTGCTTGTGCTGTGCTGGTTACTAAAAGCATATAATATTGAGAAAATAGAGTTTGGTGAGCCATACCATAAAAAGAAAGGTGCAGCTCGCCAAACTCTATTTTTTACATGTGGTACATTTTTCGTAAGCAGTGCAGCATGTGCCAGTGCTGTGCTATTTAGTAAAGGTATATATTATTGAAAAAATAGAGTTTGGCGAGCCACACCAGAGAAAAAGGTGCGGCTGCCATTGTTAAAGACGAAGGTGTGCTTTGCTACATGTGCAGGGTGGAGCGGGAGAGCTTATCCTGCCTGCAACAGCTGGTAGGATAAAACCATTAGTAAAATAGTGCTCACAGACTGTAAATAAAACATGCTAAGTAACAACACACATAAGAAGGCCAGTACTCATGTGAGGATACAATGGAGCAAAGGCGGTACTGAGGAGGGACTACTAAGTCTATTCATGAATCAAAAGCCACCATTTAGAAAGGACAGTAGCAGGAGCCAACTGAAAGGATGGGCGGAAAATGCAGGATTCAAGTCCATACCTGTATGCAGCAGTCTCAAAGAGAAAGTGCAAGCGCTGCCTAGGCGAGACCTAATAAAATTATGAATTTTCCCCAAGCTCCCTTGCTCAAATACAATACTTTGGGGCTTATTTACAAGCCCTGTGCACTGCCGGAACGTCACCTTTTTTCATATTCCGGTGGCACACAAGGCTTAGCCATATTTACAAGGCCACACTGCATGCCATTTAATGGCCTTGAAGATATGGAGTGAGGCAGCACACCATAAGTCACTGTGATACCTCACACGGTGATAGGAAGGCGTGCCATGAGTGTTAGGTGTGTGTTCCCACATAACACCCATGGCATTTGACACATTCCCAGTTTTACAAGATACTGTGTACCTGGGAAGCCTATGCCTCCCAAGGGGTGGTGTAACAGTTGTTTTTCTGAAGGAAGGTGCCCCTTACTGCACAAAAACTACCTGATTTCAACAAAGGCACCAATATAGTGTAGATTATACTCAGCTGCCTGACAGCTGGTTGCCATCCCTCTGATCGTGGAGGTATATGTCCAACTATATGAGGGGGCCAGCAGCTTGGGCTGTCCCCTCCAGGCCCCTCCCCCCTGTTCAGCTTCCATTGTTGGCTTCAGAGGAGAATGGGATTTGTCACTCTGCTGGTCGTGTATGGGAGCGGCCCCTCTTTGGAGGGCAGAGGTGTTGTCCTCGTGGGTGCAAGTTATCCTGCCCTGGTCCCTGCCAAGTTTTCCAGGTAATCTGTCTCCTGCCCTCCTGTGACTGAGAGGGGGCTAGTGGGTGTGAAAGTTCAGGGTCTCTGTGTTGAACGTCCATTTCCTTAGCTGCTAGACCTGCCCTCCGCTGGCGATTTACGGTTTTCCCAGACTGATCCTGATCTTCGCACACTGCTGGGCACCTGTCGCGCACTTGAAATAGACCCTTGGGTGTAGAAGGGAATGCCCCTCCTTCTCGGGGGCCCATCGTGGGACACCCATGTAAGCACCACCATATCCGGACCTGCAACTGCCCCAGGGCCATGGACTGTCTCCCTCCAAGCCCCCCCCCAGATAACGGGGGCCCGCACCAATCACCCAGGCAACGCAGCAGAGGAATGGGGAAAGCAACCCCCCTCCGCGGAGACCACAAACCACCTGCATTAACCTACATGGCAGTAGGAAATAGACCTAGGAATATCCCTGGACTCTGACCTTGGTGAACAAGAGTATAACAGTGGAGGTGAGTGTAGGAGAGTAGGGTCTGCTATCCTATGGTCCACCCACATTTTTGCTTTTTGCTTCACTGGTTTATGACTTAATGTGGCTGTGGGCCTAATAATCAGACCCACGGCCTGCTGTTCTCTCTCTAAATTACTGCCAGTGCACTCTAGGTGCATTACGAATTGGATACTGGTTCACCTTATTGGCCCCTGTAACAGTGTACTGTAGGTACCCAGGGCATAGGTGTTTCCAAGGCCTACCAGGGGCTGCAGCATGTATTGTGCCACCCCTGGCCTGGCCTCCATATTTGACACAACTGGCTGATCACTCAGCTGGGGTAAGTTGGTGTAATCACCTCTTACTTAGGTATAGTATCCCTATATCTAACCTTAAACTGGACACATATGTTGCTATCAGCCACTCCTATGGAAGGCCTCATCAATCCTGGAGGCAGAGTGCTTGGAAATATGTGAGATGGTGCTCTAGCATGAGCTGAGCCTGTCTGCAGCTGTCGGGAACCACTCCCTAAGCTGTTCCGGGATATTGCCATACCATATACTCTTAAGTGCATTACAATCCTTGCGGTTATTTGCTAACTTTGGTTTGGCTTTATCAAAACATGTTGAGTAAGGTGTCATACGAATTGGAATACTATCCCCTCGACAGTTCTGTCGACGGGGATAGCATTCCACCCTTCTAGAGGGACACGACATGTGTGTAGCCTTAACTCCGGTTAAAGTTAGCCAGAGCCTCAGCATCACAAAATGGATGCTGCCACCACAGACACAAGTCTGACCTCCTGCTGCTGGGAGTCCTTCCAGCGAGGGAGGCTTGGACAAAGGGTTTCCTGCCTTGGGAGGTGCGAGCACCACCCCAGACAGGGTTTTGTGTATTGGGTAGGACAGGGCTGAATAGATTGAGACATGCCCGGGGAACACAAGGTGTCCCCGTGCAGAAGCCAGTCCAAACCGGTCCTGGGACTTTCCAGACCCAGGCCTGGCGAGGAGCTGGACAAAGTGAAGGGGGTGTAACCGCCCCCCTTCCTGGTTCCTCCCAGAGGAGGGACCTAGTAGGTGATCCACCCCTCAGATTGGGAATAAGAGTGGAAGCAGTGCCATTGCACAGTAGATCATCCTGAATCAACTTTAAACGAAGAAGACAACTGGACTTCGACATTCTGCTGCACAGAAGACTGAAGAGAATCTCCCTTGTGGCCTAGGAGTGGCCACCCTGTGAACACAGGTACCAACCAGCGAATCGACATCTGCTTTGCCGCCGCCTCCCGCCGGAGCCCGAGCACAGAGCCTGACAAGACCCAGACTCCCAGACTTCTCACAGCCCGATCCACAGTCCCTGCAAAGAAGGGACCCGTGGAGGCACCGATAGACGTGGGACCGGACTTCTTGGAAGACACCCGAAGAGCTGACAGCGAGCACCAGAGGCATCCTCGACGTTGTGCTTTAGGGACTGAGAATCCCCACCACCGAGCAGCCCTTGCACCGAAGATCAGCCCCCCAGCATCTCCACGATTTGCGTGGGGCCCTTTTGCATTGTGCCACTCAACGCGCCATCCCAGCCACTAGCCACATGGTCAGCGGCCATCTTGGCGACTACAACTATGAGCTACACTGCGGGTCTGGTTGCTCCAGACTTGCCCTAGCTCCTGTAAAAAGGAGCCCCTGCTCAGACCTTGCTGGTCCGAGTAACAAGCCTTTCTCGATTCCTGCGTGGCTTGCATTAGCCAAGGCCTGTTTGCTACAATCACGTTGCTGACACCGCCAACAGCGAGAAGCCTGCGTGGGACAGCTCGTGACCGACTCCTGGACGTCCTCAACCCCCGGTGTCCACGTGGCTGCAGAGAGAAGCTACACTTCAACTCCTGTTTGCACCCGACATCGCCTGGTTCCAATCTGGTTCCACGGTAGTCACTGGCTAGTGACTTTGAACATTGTCCCCTCTGCTTTCAGGTCTTCACATCTTCAGATCCATCCTTGGATCCACCGGAACTCTTCACATCGAGCCGCCTGCAGCATCTTCAGCTCCAAGCACCATCGACCAGCGTGACGAAACCCGACAATACTTCGACCCTGTGCACCTGCTTCCTGTGGGTGAGGTAACTCAGCTCCGCCGGTGTTCCTACACTGGTACACACCTCTAGGGCCTGTGTCTCAAGTTTCAGCTTTCTAGGTCACTTGGAAGGTTCCGAACTAACTTTGTACTTTTTACGCACCATATACTTTGCATTGGTGAGTGCGTGCACTTTAAACACTGCACCCGAGTCCCGCGGGCCTTTCCCGACTTAGTCACTGCTAGTCGCGAATAGCTCCAGCGATTCCCAAGGCCCTAGGCCTGTTTCCTTTCCGATTGGTATCTCTTATACCACTTTCTTAGTATATGGTTTAGGTGGCCCCTAGGGCTCATCCATATTGTGCAACTTTTGTGTATTTTAAACTGTCTTGTGTTTAACGCTTGTGCTTCTGTGCTCATAAAGAGTCCAGGGGATACTTTTAGGTAATAAATCAATATATATTTTCAATATATATCTGTGTGGTGTCCTTTCATTTGGTATTCAAGGGGGTTGTGTATGGTAATACAGCTGGCTTCACATGCCTTTCAGAGTTTAGCCTAAGACTGCTTTGTCCACGTTACCACTAGGATAACTGGTCTATAAGGTTGACTTACAACCAATCATCATAAGGGTTGCTTGGCATGGTGCAAAGTGATCACTAGAATTAGTGAGCATTATATACCAGGCCAACTTCTCACAGTGAGGGAGCACATTAACACTGGGGTCCCTTTCCTGCATGGAGGGCAGCGAGGCCCGCCATCGGGGTGCCACCAACAGGGGAACCACCACACACTCTTTCTCATTTGACCTTGGGAGGCTGCAAAAGGGCCCATTATCAGATGGGTCACTACGGAGTGACCCATATACTGCCCCCCTCCCTGGACTACAGAGTCACCCCCTCTACTGTGCGCTGAACGAATGTCTTTATTTAGGCCTCGGATACCCCTCACCCCCATTTCTGATGTGGACTGTTGATTGACATTGGGGTCTACAAGGGGTGCTATGTGCCCCCTCCCCCACTTCTTTCCTGCAGCATTCCCCCATGGGGGTGCTTGCCTCGATCAACAAGAGGTGGACAACTGTCACTGTTTGGGACACCCCATCACCTTTGGATTGACTAGCATGGCCAGAGTGGGAAACCCCTTCCCAGGACTCTTCTTAGGTGACCTAGGAGGCACCCTCATATGTGGGACGGGCAGGGAAGGCTCCAATTTTCAACCCACATACACCGACCGCTGAAGAATGACCACTTTGGCTGCCTCACCTGTTGACCTCCTCTGGTTCATCCTCTGTCTCACCCCCAGTCAGTAAGTGAATTTAAATAACAGCATTGGACCCAGCATGGCAACATGGCGCGAATGTCCATGGCGAAGTCTGGAAGTGAGTCCTCCAGACAGCGTCTCTTCACAGAGGCGCTTAAGGAACCACGCACCATGGCCACAAAGAGTGAGGAAACCTCAGCAAACGGTCCCCCCACACCCTCAATGGACCCTGAACCAGCCGAGACCATGGACCACATCCTTCAGGAAATCTCCTCAGTCAGCTGAAGGCTGGAAGGGATGGTCACCAACATATCTAAGCTAGCAGAAGAAGCCAAATCGATCTGAGCGGGCATAGCTTGGTTCCGTGCTCGGGCAGGGGGACTGGACCAGAGACTGACAGCAGTGGAGGACCGCCTCTACACAGTGCAAGATAGGGATCAGGAACTCCTCTTCCTCCACAGCAAACTGGTCTAATTGGAGGACCGCAGAGACAACATCCGCTTTTTTTCTCTTCCCTGAGTCCGTTGAGGGCCCTGATGCTGATATATTCCTGAAAGAAACCCTCCCGAAACTCAATGGGGCTGCCTTTGACCCTCCTCTGGAAATACAGCGTGCTCATCGTATAGTGCCCCCACGCAAGGACTCCAACACACGCCCGAGCCCACTCATCGCCTGCTTTCTGTGCCATGAACAGACAAAGCAAATTCTGGCCGCAGAATGCGCCTACAGCTCATTGACCCATCATAGCCCCAGCTTCCCAATGGCCACAGACTTTTCTAAAGAGACTAATAAGTGCCGTAAGGCTTTCCTCTCCCTCAGGCCCAGACTCTGTCAGCTAAACATCAAATATGGCCTTTCTGAACCTGTGAGGCTTTGCATAACCTGAGATGGCAACTCCAGGGATTTTTTATGATCCAGAAGACCTGCGCTGGTTCTTGGATGCAATAGGACGACAGGAAATGGACATTCAACACGGAGACCCTGAACTTTCACACCCACCCGCCCCCTCTCAGCACCGGAAGGCAGGAGACAGATTACCTGGAGAACTTGGCACCGAGGCAGGGACCAGGGCAGGATAACTTGCACCCACGAGGACAACACCTCTGCCCTCCAAATAGGGGCCGCTCTCATACACGACCAGCAGAGTGACGAATACCATTCTCCTCTGAAGCACACAACTTAAGCTGAACAGCGGTGGAGGGGGCCTGGAGGGGACAGTCCAAGCTGGTGACCCCCTCATATAGTTGGACATATACCTGCACGATCAGAGGGATGGCAGCCAGATGTCAGGCAGCTGAGTATAATCTACACTGTATTGGCAAATAAAGTGTTGTGCAAGTTATAAGTTACATATTTGTATACACCACTTATTGGTGATTTTCGTTTCGTTCCAATAATGCTATCTGTTTTGCTGCCTGTCTGATAATCCTGACCAGCTGTAACACCTACATGCCCTTGACCTCCCACCCGTCCCCCTGCTCCCACTCCTTAGTTCCGTCTGTGCCACTGATTTTGAATTTGGCACCAATACTGTTACCATAGAGGGTACCTCATGCGTTGCCATATACACAAGCTCAGCAGGGCGCGCCTGTGCTCTACCCCGTGCATTGCTATTCTTTCTTCCCCCTTTAGACCATCTCATTCCTCCCCATGTTCTACTGTTATCTTACGCAACATCTGCCCCCCCCCTTGTTAGGCTAGACCCACCCTCAGGGCAACACCCCACTGAGTTTAGACCTGCAGTAGAAAGTTTAGTGTTTCCTGTACTATCCAGCACCCGGAAGACCTTTTCCCACATCCTGTGCCCTATTGGTCCTCTCCCCACCCTTAACCCCCACTCAACCTACCTTGCCGAGACACAGCTCATTTCCACCACAATGACCTAGATCAACTTATGCTTTCCCTTTCTCACTCCCTAATTTGGCTACACAACACCTAACTATAACAAGGCCCCTCTCTGACCAGCAGAGGTCTTGGTGACCCAGCAGAGGTCTATCTCGCCAGGGAAGTGCAAGGGGATTACCCGAAAGCAGTACCCTCTCCCCCACACCCTTCCTCCCAGACTCTATACTCTTTGCCTTGCTTAACCCCAGTGACCTTCACCCCCTTACCTCTTCTGTCGGCATAGGTCTTTTATATTTTTCCCTTCCCTCCACTTCTGCGGACCCTCACAACACCTCTATTAGGACAACTTATCCTCTTTCTTCTACACCCCCCCAACGGCCGTGAAAGATTGGCCCCTGCAGACTTTGTAAGATTGGGGTCTCACTCTGAACCTCAATACCACACCCTTACCCCGCAAGAACCCTCACTACACACCACTGGACCCCTGATCCCCACTTGCTGCAACTGCATATTATGACCCCCTCGCACCCACTGTGTGCTATAACCTGGAATGTCCATGGCCTCACACACTACATAAAACAGAACAAAATACTGGCCTTCCTGCAATCCAAGCATGCAGACATTTGCCTACTGCAGGAAACCCACCTTGACGCCATAAAATTGGACAAGCTGTGCAGGGACTGGGTGGGAAGGGTGATACACAGTAGTGTACATAGTGGGGGCACCGGGGATGCTGGACCTACACCTAAATATGGAGTAGCAAGCCTTCTCCGGGAATCACTCCTGGTGACGGTGATTAAAACATGGATGGACCCCGGCAGACGCTATGTATTCCTAAAACTAAAACTAGGTGACCACCATATATGTGTGGGGTCGGTTTACGCTCCGACGGGAGCGAAAATATCGTTCTTACTACAGTTTAACCAGGTCCTGACAGAAATAGGAGGTACACAGTTTCTTATAGGAGGGGACTGGAACCTAGCGAGAGATCCGGTTTTGGATAAGACGGGGCCACTGGATAAGAACAATGCAGCAGACAGGGCTCTGATGGAGGACGTGATGCTAGATAATGGTCTGGTGGGCCATTGGTGTTTGAGCCATCCCACAAATACAGACTATACCTTTACCTAACCGACACACAGCACGCTTTCTCAGCTGGTCAGCTTCCTTATTTCCCACAGAGTGGTGCAGTACACTCAGGAATCCCAAATCCAGGAGACGGCCCTCTCTGATCACTCCCCAGGTCTCATCTCACTGGAACTGGGGCTGGCTAGTCCTGGTTGCAAGCCTTGGTGGAATAACATCCGACAATACTGGAACCCTACTGGTAAATCCCAATTGCAGACACATATCAATGAATATCTCTCTGATTATCGCAGTTCTGTGGAATCTGGTAGGATCCTATGGGCCGCTGCACAGGCCACCTTAAGCGGCCAACTCATGCAAGATGCAGCACAAGCTAACTGACAGAATATAACCCAGCAAAAGATACTGGAAGTTGAAATTAGGGCATGTACTCGCTTATATTCCGCACATCCCTCCACACAACACAGCAAATCACTGTAGCAGCCAAGATGGCTTTAATTAGTCTCTTCACAACCAAAGCGGAGTATGCCTTGCAGAGAATGAAGGGGAGACATTATGAGCAGGTGGAAAAGGCAGGGAGGCTGCTTGCAGCACAACTCTGCCAGCGCAAAATAGCCATGGTAATACCGGCCATAAAGTCCGCGTCAGGCGAGACCCTCACCCGCCGCCAGGAAATTACAAACAAATTTGCTTGATTTTACAAGGCCCTATACACCACAGGGCAGCCTGCTGAGGCGGATAAACTGGTCACCTTCCTACAGAATGAGAAACTCCCCCGCCTCATGGGTAAGAGTAGAGAGTTAACGGGTGGGGAGTTCACCAAAGAAGAGATAGCTTCAGCGACAGCAAAACTACCCTATCATAAGGCCCCTGGAGAGTATGGCTTCCCAGCAAAACACTACCACTGGACTGGAGAGGAGGTAGTCAATACACTACAGGCGGCATTCTGTGAAGCAGAATAGACAGCTTTCCTGTGCCTCCTTTCCAATAGCACTGTAATAGCTGTCCTGCCTAAACCTGGTAAAGACTCCCTGTTGTGCAGCAGCTACTGCCCATCTCGCTGTTAAACTGTGACATTAAAATCTAGGCCAGCATCCTGGCATCATGCCTCCGAAATGTTCTCCCCTAACTCGTGCACGCCTCGCAAGTGGGTTTCGTGCTGGGCAGCTCCTCTAGGAACCATTTATGCACTCTCGCACACACACTCTGGATGGCCAAAGACCTCCCTTCAGACGCACTCACCCTATCACTTGACGTGGAAAAGGCATTCAATCATGTTGAATGGGGCTACCTATTCAGGGTGATGGAGCACTTCAGTTTCGGGGACCAATTTATCGTGAAGGTGCATCTACTATACGCTAATCCTACCTCACAAGTGAATTGTGGGGGATTACCATCCGATGATTTTCTAATCCACAGAGGAACGCGCCAGAATTGCCTCCTCTCACTTCTACTCTTTCTCCTACCCGTGGAGCCCCTGGCTGCCACCATGTGTAACTTGACCAACATCATGGGCATACACATTCTGGTTGGCAAATCCAAACTGTACCTCTAAGCGGATGGCATCTTGCTAGCCCTCACAGACCTGCACCAATAACTACCACCTCTGCTCCAAATCATTGACGACTTCTCCTCCCTTTCTGGGTATAAAATCAATTGGGGTAAGAATGAAGCACTTACCATTTCAGGTGGGACCATGCAGGCGGCTAGTCATGGCTTCCCATTCCTCTGACAACACTCGTGACTAAAATATCTGGGTATCCTAGTGAATAAAGGCCTAGCAGGAATAGTCTCGGACAACCTAAACCCACTGATCGCTCAGATGCAACGTGACTTTGAGAAATGGAAGATGCTGGGCTCACTATGTGGGGAAGAGTGCAGGGCATCCGCATGGTAATGCTCCTGAGCTTCAATTATACATTTGTGATGCTCCCTATGCAGATACTCCTTGTTAGATCTTGGGGTCTCTAGTTGGCAATGGTTTTCACCTTTGTCCAAATAGGGACCCTTACTTCTAAGTCAGGATAAGGGCATTACACTCCTTAATAACCCCTGCTCACCACCTTGGTAATTCAGTGAAAACACTACAGATGGACACAACAAAGGTTTTATAAAAATAAGTATTCTTTGTATAGACTCAAACACAAGACCACAAATAAGAAAAATCCACACTACTACACTTCGGAATACCTAAACGATGATTAAAGTTGCTTAGTTCAAGTTGATGATAAATGCGACAAAGTTCTCAAAAAGTATCTGGATGAGTAACGCAAAGTAAACAAAAGGCTCATAAAATGGGAGATGCATTGGTTCCGTGATTCGGGGGAGATGATGCGTCAGGCCTCAATGTTTGCGAAGAGTAGGGGATGCGTCGTGATCCTTACTGGTGCGGAGGTGATGCGTAGATTCTCGACCTGCGGGCCTGTTGCGGTGCGCAAGATGGCGCCTTGATGCAATGCGATGATCCGGTTGCGATGCGAGAAGATGGTGCCCTTGATGCGGCGATGCAATGACGATGCGATGACGCCCTGGCAGCCTTGCGGTGACTCTGTCCTTTGGAGTTGCGACAGTCCCAGCGACCTGCTTCTCCGGTGATGCGATGGCGACTCTCACTTTGGTACCATGCTTCTCCGGTGATGCGACAGCAAGCACCTTCAATGAACACACGATCCAGGGAGATGCGGCGAAGGCTCGCTTCTCCGGCGATGCAACTATTTCAGCTGCGGTGGCGACACACTTCTTCTCGATGCGTCGCGCTTCCAGCTCCCAGCGGCACCAAGTGTCTGGAGTCAGAATTCCCAGGAAGGAAATTCAGTGGGGAGCTGGAAGTGAAGTCTTTTGTCCCTGAGACTTCAGCAGGATTCAAGCACAGTTCAAGCCCTTGGAGAATATTCTGTAGATGAAAGCCCTTTCAAAGTTCCATCTCCTTTCCCTTTGGCAATAAAGCAACCACTGCAGGCCAACCCAGCAAACAGAACACTGGCAGAGGGGCAGTACAAATCCTGCAGCTCCCTTGGTCCTTCTCCTTGGCAAAAAGGTTTTCGGCCCAGAATTGACCTAATGTCTTGGGCTCAGGGTCCCAATATTTATACCCCAACATCCTTTGTTCTCTGAAGGCAGAGAGGCCTCTGCCTAGTACAAACCAGTTCCTGAGCACTTTGTTTACATGACTCTCTTCTTCCTTACACTGTGCAGGCCAGAGACATCAGCCACCCCATAGGAGGTGGAGACAGCACAGGGGAGGGAAGATACAGCTCTGGAGCACTCTGTTGACATGAATCCTCTTCTCCTTTCACAGTGCAGAGCAGAGACATCAGACAAGCCACAGGAGGTGGAGCCAGCATCGTAGAGGGAAGGCCGAGCCCTATTCAGGTCCCAGATGCAACTCCTCCCTCCCATCTAGATGCAGATCTCTCTATTCCCCACCGGGCTGCCCCAATCTGTCTCCTGGAATTCCCCAGCCCAGTCACTCACAAACCCAGACAAGGAATACACAACCCAGCACAGGCAGGCCTGGATAGTTAGGCAAGAAAATACCTACTTTATAAAAGTGGTATTTTCAAACACAGAATATTAAAACCAACTTTACTAAAAGATGTATTTTATTATTCTGAGTTCAGGCATACTAAATTCGAATTTCTACCATGTTCCCTGAATCAGTTAGGATTATAAGAATGTAATAATCTAACTGCCCATTCTGGCCTATGAGAACAGGTAGCCTTCAATAGTGAAAAACGAAAATGGCTGTAATTCAATATTAGAACATGCTACACACATCAGAGCATGTCCTACCTTATACTTACAATGCCCCCTGCCCTTGGGCCTACCTTAGAGGTGTCTAATAGGAAGCAACTGGAAGGATTAGGGACTGGCAAGATGGGTGTACTTGGACAAGTCAACATGTCAGTGCTAGACTGCACAGAGGCCTTGCAATGGCAGGCCTGAGACACATTTTACAAGCTGCGTCTGTGAGTGGCACAACCAGTGCTGCAAGCCCACCAGCAGCATTTGATTTACAAGCCCTGGGCACACATGGTGCACTGTACTAGGGTCTGACAGATACATCAAATAACCCAATCATGGAATAACCAATTAGTACATCAATTTAACATAGGGAGCACTTGCATTGTGGCACTGATTAGCAGTGGCACAGTGCCCAAAGCACAAAACCAGCAAAAACATGTCAAAACAGAGGAGGCAATCTGTTAAAAATGGATGGGAAACTCACGGCAATGATGCCAGGTCTAACACCCCTCACCAGCCTGCGCCAGATAGACTCCAGGCTCAGATCTTTTGTATGTGACTCTTCGAAACCCCATATGGCTCAGTCGAAGGTGTAAGCCCGCCCCACCAATGGGTGACTGAGTCTCCCCTCTGTAGAAATCTATGCCTTAGCCCTACACCTCTCCCAGCTTACGTATTTAGTGACAGAGACTCCGGACACACCTCAATGGGTGCCACTGGAGGGACACATGCTTTCAGCCGAGACAGGGTTATCCGCTACCTGTTGGACTTGGCCTTTTTTGGCTAAAGTTCCCTAAACGTTTTGCTTTCCCCCCTAGTCCTTTTTTCTGAAATAGAGTTACCAACTTAAATGCTTTGGGCGCTTTGCTACTGCTCATCAGTGTCAAAGTGCAAGTGCTCCCTTTGTAAAGTGTACTGGTAATTGGTTGTCCAAGATTGGTATGTTTGCCTTACTAGTAAATACCTAGCAAAGTGCACTATATGTGCCAGGGTTTGTAATGCAACTGCTGCTAGTGGGCCTGCAGCACTAATTGTGCCACCCACAACAGTGACCTTAAAGAGAGAACACAAGCCAGCCACTGCAGTGCCTGTGCGCTGTTCTTGAAACTGCCTTGTTGTCCTGACAAATGCACCCACTTGGGTTGCTGCCTTAAAACAATAGTCCCATCTCCTGCTGAGTGATTGAGAATCCAGACTACCACTAATCAAAGGAAGAATCTGTCACTGGGAGGGAGGCACCCAGAACTGGTTTGTTTAAACAGGGGTCAGAGCCCCCTGAACACAAAGACTTCAAAGACATTAGGATTAAAGTAAAATTTCAACTTACACCTCCCTCACAAAATGCTAATGGCCTTACCGAACAGTACAACAAATCCATCATCGAGGTCCTTGACCATATTGCATCAGCAAAATTAAAACTGCATAAAAACAATCCTGCCAAATACTGGTTTAAAGCTGATCTCAAAAATGAGGGACGCTCACTTAGGCTGGTCGAATGCACGTGGAGGCATCACCCCTCCCCCCAACTCTTGCCCTCCTCAGAACTGCAAGGGCTAACTCCAAAAAGCACATCCTCAATGAAAAGGCCACCTTCTTCCACGCTCAACTTGACCGGCCTAAAAATCGACCCAGGGAATTATTCAGTATTATAAAAAAATCAAACAGCTTAACCCCCCCCCCCAAATTGTTGGCCTCTATCGAAAGATGTGATGAAATTGCTAACATCTTTTCTGAAAAAATAGCCATGTTTGACCAATCCTATACCTCATCCCTCCCACCACACTGCTCATCACCCCTGATTGACCTTCCATCCAATTCTTTTACACCTCTGTCCCTGCCTGACCCAGTTAATCTCCCTCCCGCTGTCTCCCTTCCCAAACATTTCCTCACCAGCCCATTGCTAAAAAAGAATTCATCTTGGCTTAACTTCACCCCAGTTACAGAGCGTGAATAGGCCTAGGCAGTAAATTCCGTTCCGCTCGCAGAATTTGCAGAATTTTGCGGAACCCGGAATTGCCCGAAATTCTGCGTTCCACGGCAACGCAGAATTTTTTGCTTTTTAGCATCCTTAAAATGTGTGTTCGCAAGATATTTCCCCCCCCGAGCACACAGACAGCGATCGTGAACAGGAAAAAAGCACCACAAACAAGCAATTCCGCGTGTTTGCTGAATTTCTGCGTGTTTGCAGAGATTTTATACCATTTCGCAGAGCTTTGCTTAGCGCGTCTACGCAAATTCCGCCCACCCCTAAGCGTGAAGTCCTCAACATTATCACCAAGCTTCAACCCTCCTCTCATTCTCTTGTTCAAGATTTAAAGCATATCATTGAACCATATTGGACCACCATCATCAACTCCTCCTTGGCCACAGGGCGTGTCTCTGTTTCCCTCCAGCTTGGCCAAATCACCTCTACCCACAAAAATGCTACTGCAGACCCCACCGACCTTAACAATTTGCGTCCTATCTCTAATCTTCATCTTCTATCCAAGGCCCTCAAAAAATGCGCCTTGCTCCAACTGGACAAGCACATTGACTCTTTTTGCCTTTTGGACACATTACAGTCAGGCTCTAGGAAGGGCTACAGCACAGAAACTGCTATGCTCAACATTGTTGATAACATTCATCACTCCCTCGACAAGGGGGATGCCTTCCTTCTCATTCTCTTGACCTCTCTGCGGCTTTCGAAACCGTTAACCACTCCTCTTACTCAACACCCTCAAAGTTTGTTTTGACTTCAATGGTCTAGTACTCAAATGGTTCACCTCCTTCTTTCAGTACAGAACCCAACAAATGAAAATCAGCAATTGCCTCTCTAAAACTATTTCTTTCTCCCTGGGTCTGCACCAGGCTTCTATTCTCTCTCCCTCCTTATTTAACCTCTTCATGGAACCCCTCACCCTCATTTTCAAGCAAGCAGGAATCCAATACCACCTCTATGCTGACGATACCCAGCTGTACTACATGATCAAGCTCCAAGCCGACATTCTGCACCTCAATGATGCCCTGACTAAGATTCAATACTGGTTCTAGCACAATCACCTTAAGCTCAACCCTAAAAAAACAGATGTCATTCTCTTCGCTCCTAAAAACAACCAGCTCCCCATCCAACTCTGGATCTCTGACCTTAAAGTTCTTAAATGCTCTTTGTCCACTTCTAATTCAGTTAAATCCCTCGGAATAAGCATTGACCACAACCTCAGCCTTTCTCCCCACATACAAAATGTGGCCAAAGGCGCTCTCTTCACTCTACACTGCCTCAAGAAAGTTAAACACTTCATTCCTGCTAATGACTTCAAATTAGTTGTTCAATCACTAGTACTTTCTAGATTGGACTACGGTAATGCCATTCTCTCTGGAACACCGAAGGCCCACTTAGCCCCAATCAAATCTGTCCTTAACCTCCCGACAAGGCTTATTTCATAATGCAAGCGGTTTGCCCACATCTCCCCCATCCTCAAAGATCTCAAAGGGCTTCCCATTGAAGGCAGATCCACCCACAAGAATGCTTGCATTACGCATAAAGTCTTACCTCATCACACCCCATTGTATCTATCAGACAAACTCCACAAAGCGGGCTGCACTAGACAAATGAGGAGCAGAAATAAACTTGTGCTAATACCGCCCTTGGTAAATAAGAAAGCCACCCAGTCTCGTTCTTTCTTCATAAATGCACCCACTATTTGGAACTCAGTCCCCAAAGTTCTACATTGCAATCCTTCCTATGTCAGCTTCAAAAAAGATCTCAAGCGGCACCTTTTAAAAAAATACTGGGTCTTTAATCCTGCCACCAAACAGGGGCTCACATCCTACCTATTATGGTGCTATGTTCTCGCCTCTTAAGACCTGACCTACTCCCTCCTCTTCTTTTCCTTAAATATACTTCCACTCTCCCCTTACTAGTTCACTTATAATCAGTGCCTACTCCCGCATGTTATCACCTCTCCCATCTCCCGCTTCACTTTCTCCCTACCTCCACACTGTCTTCCCCTCATCCCTGACCACCCACGCTAGCTTAACTAACAATTACCGGTTACGGCCTAAATGTATGCCTTTTTTTCTTGTTTATGTAATTACGGTCCTTGTAAAGAGCTCTGAAACCTTTGGGTCTAGTCAGCGTTGTATAAAACTGTTTAAATATTTAAATAAGGGGTATAACTATGAGAGCTGAAGCCCCTGATCTTTGGAAAAATTGATTGATCAAGACTGAAAAAGATTGTACCTACCTCGTGGTCAAGAGGAACCTCTGCCAAGGAAGAAACAGCTGAAGATACTGAAGGAAAGGATTGACCCTTGCTGTGCGTTCGGGGGCTGGCCTGCAGTTTGCTGCTTCAAGGAGAGGCTACAGGGACTTTGCTGTGTGCTGTGTCCCCCTGCTTGACAGTATTTACAACAAGGGGTGGTGAGGGACAGAGTCTCTGAATTAAGCAGAAAGCTCTCACCCAGTCAAGAGATCAGGGCTAGGTCCAACACCGTTTTTTAGCTCACTGCACCATCCCAGTTTCAGAACCTGGCTGTATGCAAATTAGTCTGTTCCTGTCCCAGTGCATGATGGGAACAGGGCAAACCAAACTACAAAAGCCAATTCTTACACTGGGAAGGAAACAAGCTCCCGGGGACCGGTTTCTGGCATTACAGCCGTCTTCGGCCCGGTTTGCTTGAATCCTGATGGTGCAATGAGCAAGGGTCTCACATCTGAGAATACCCTTCCACGCTTAGGGTGGACAAAAATATTTACAACAAGGGGTGGTGAGGGACAGAGTCTCTGAATTAAGCAGAAAGCTCTCACCCAGTCAAGAGATCAGGGCTAGGTCCAACACCGTTTTTTAGCTCACTGCACCATCCCAGTTTCAGAACCTGGCTGTATGCAAATTAGTCTGTTCCTGTCCCAGTGCATGATGGGAACAGGGCAAACCAAACTACAAAAGCCAATTCTTACACTGGGAAGGAAACAAGCTCCCGGGGACCGGTTTCTGGCATTACAGCCGTCTTCGGCCCGGTTTGCTTGAATCCTGATGGTGCAATGAGCAAGGGTCTCACATCTGAGAATACCCTTCCACGCTTAGGGTGGACAAAAATATTTACAACAAGGGGTGGTGAGGGACAGAGTCTCTGAATTAAGCAGAAAGCTCTCACCCAGTCAAGAGATCAGGGCTAGGTCCAACACCGTTTTTTAGCTCACTGCACCATCCCAGTTTCAGAACCTGGCTGTATGCAAATTAGTCTGTTCCTGTCCCAGTGCATGATGGGAACAGGGCAAACCAAACTACAAAAGCCAATTCTTACACTGGGAAGGAAACAAGCTCCCGGGGACCGGTTTCTGGCATTACAGCCGTCTTCGGCCCGGTTTGCTTGAATCCTGATGGTGCAATGAGCAAGGGTCTCACATCTGAGAATACCCTTCCACGCTTAGGGTGGACAAAAATATTTACAACAAGGGGTGGTGAGGGACAGAGTCTCTGAATTAAGCAGAAAGCTCTTACCCAGTCAAGAGATCAGGGCTAGGTCCAACACCGTTTTTTAGCTCACTGCACCATCCCAGTTTCAGAACCTGGCTGTATGCAAATTAGTCTGTTCCTGTCCCAGTGCATGATGGGAACAGGGCAAACCAAACTACAAAAGCCAATTCTTACACTGGGAAGGAAACAAGCTCCCGGGGACCGGTTTCTGGCATTACAGCCGTCTTCGGCCCGGTTTGCTTGAATCCTGATGGTGCAATGAGCAAGGGTCTCACATCTGAGAATACCCTTCCACGCTTAGGGTGGACAAAAATATTTACAACAAGGGGTGGTGAGGGACAGAGTCTCTGAATTAAGCAGAAAGCTCTCACCCAGTCAAGAGATCAGGGCTAGGTCCAACACCGTTTTTTAGCTCACTGCACCATCCCAGTTTCAGAACCTGGCTGTATGCAAATTAGTCTGTTCCTGTCCCAGTGCATGATGGGAACAGGGCAAACCAAACTACAAAAGCCAATTCTTACACTGGGAAGGAAACAAGCTCCCGGGGACCGGTTTCTGGCATTACAGCCGTCTTCGGCCCGGTTTGCTTGAATCCTGATGGTGCAATGAGCAAGGGTCTCACATCTGAGAATACCCTTCCACGCTTAGGGTGGACAAAAATATTTACAACAAGGGGTGGTGAGGGACAGAGTCTCTGAATTAGGCAGAAAGCTCTCACCCAGTCAAGAGATCAGGGCTAGGTCCAACACCGTTTTTTAGCTCACTGCACCATCCCAGTTTCAGAACCTGGCTGTATGCAAATTAGTCTGTTCCTGTCCCAGTGCATGATGGGAACAGGGCAAACCAAACTACAAAAGCCAATTCTTACACTGGGAAGGAAACAAGCTCCCGGGGACCGGTTTCTGGCATTACAGCCGTCTTCGGCCCGGTTTGCTTGAATCCTGATGGTGCAATGAGCAAGGGTCTCACTTCTGAGAATACCCTTCCACGCTTAGGGTGGACAAAAATATTTACAACAAGGGGTGGTGAGGGACAGAGTCTCTGAATTAAGCAGAAAGCTCTCACCCAGTCAAGAGATCAGGGCTAGGTCCAACACCGTTTTTTAGCTCACTGCACCATCCCAGTTTCAGAACCTGGCTGTATGCAAATTAGTCTGTTCCTGTCCCAGTGCATGATGGGAACAGGGCAAACCAAACTACAAAAGCCAATTCTTACACTGGGAAGGAAACAAGCTCCCGGGGACCGGTTTCTGGCATTACAGCCGTCTTCGGCCCGGTTTGCTTGAATCCTGATGGTGCAATGAGCAAGGGTCTCACATCTGAGAATACCCTTCCACGCTTAGGGTGGACAAAAATATTTACAACAAGGGGTGGTGAGGGACAGAGTCTCTGAATTAAGCAGAAAGCTCTCACCCAGTCAAGAGATCAGGGCTAGGTCCAACACCGTTTTTTAGCTCACTGCACCATCCCAGTTTCAGAACCTGGCTGTATGCAAATTAGTCTGTTCCTGTCCCAGTGCATGATGGGAACAGGGCAAACCAAACTACAAAAGCCAATTCTTACACTGGGAAGGAAACAAGCTCCCGGGGACCGGTTTCTGGCATTACAGCCGTCTTCGGCCCGGTTTGCTTGAATCCTGATGGTGCAATGAGCAAGGGTCTCACATCTGAGAATACCCTTCCACGCTTAGGGTGGACAAAAATATTTACAACAAGGGGTGGTGAGGGACAGAGTCTC
This sequence comes from Lissotriton vulgaris, assembly GCF_964263255.1. NCBI lineage: Eukaryota > Metazoa > Chordata > Amphibia > Caudata > Salamandridae > Lissotriton > Lissotriton vulgaris. The sequence continues at coordinate 1,115,092,350 of NC_141687.1, forward strand.
TGAATTAAGCAGAAAGCTCTCACCCAGTCAAGAGATCAGGGCTAGGTCCAACACCGTTTTTTAGCTCACTGCACCATCCCAGTTTCAGAACCTGGCTGTATGCAAATTAGTCTGTTCCTGTCCCAGTGCATGATGGGAACAGGGCAAACCAAACTACAAAAGCCAATTCTTACACTGGGAAGGAAACAAGCTCCCGGGGACCGGTTTCTGGCATTACAGCCGTCTTCGGCCCGGTTTGCTTGAATCCTGATGGTGCAATGAGCAAGGGTCTCACATCTGAGAATACCCTTCCACGCTTAGGGTGGACAAAAATATTTACAACAAGGGGTGGTGAGGGACAGAGTCTCTGAATTAAGCAGAACGCTCTCACCCAGTCAAGAGATCAGGGCTAGGTCCAACACCGTTTTTTAGCTCACTGCACCATCCCAGTTTCAGAACCTGGCTGTATGCAAATTAGTCTGTTCCTGTCCCAGTGCATGATGGGAACAGGGCAAACCAAACTACAAAAGCCAATTCTTACACTGGGAAGGAAACAAGCTCCCGGGGACCGGTTTCTGGCATTACAGCCGTCTTCGGCCCGGTTTGCTTGAATCCTGATGGTGCAATGAGCAAGGGTCTCACATCTGAGAATACCCTTCCACGCTTAGGGTGGACAAAAATATTTACAACAAGGGGTGGTGAGGGACAGAGTCTCTGAATTAAGCAGAAAGCTCTCACCCAGTCAAGAGATCAGGGCTAGGTCCAACACCGTTTTTTAGCTCACTGCACCATCCCAGTTTCAGAACCTGGCTGTATGCAAATTAGTCTGTTCCTGTCCCAGTGCATGATGGGAACAGGGCAAACCAAACTACAAAAGCCAATTCTTACACTGGGAAGGAAACAAGCTCCCGGGGACCGGTTTCTGGCATTACAGCCGTCTTCGGCCCGGTTTGCTTGAATCCTGATGGTGCAATGAGCAAGGGTCTCACATCTGAGAATACCCTTCCACGCTTAGGGTGGACAAAAATATTTACAACAAGGGGTGGTGAGGGACAGAGTCTCTGAATTAAGCAGAAAGCTCTCACCCAGTCAAGAGATCAGGGCTAGGTCCAACACCGTTTTTTAGCTCACTGCACCATCCCAGTTTCAGAACCTGGCTGTATGCAAATTAGTCTGTTCCTGTCCCAGTGCATGATGGGAACAGGGCAAACCAAACTACAAAAGCCAATTCTTACACTGGGAAGGAAACAAGCTCCCGGGGACCGGTTTCTGGCATTACAGCCGTCTTCGGCCCGGTTTGCTTGAATCCTGATGGTGCAATGAGCAAGGGTCTCACATCTGAGAATACCCTTCCACGCTTAGGGCGGACAAAAATATTTACAACAAGGGGTGGTGAGGGACAGAGTCTCTGAATTAAGCAGAAAGCTCTCACCCAGTCAAGAGATCAGGGCTAGGTCCAACACCGTTTTTTAGCTCACTGCACCATCCCAGTTTCAGAACCTGGCTGTATGCAAATTAGTCTGTTCCTGTCCCAGTGCATGATGGGAACAGGGCAAACCAAACTACAAAAGCCAATTCTTACACTGGGAAGGAAACAAGCTCCCGGGGACCGGTTTCTGGCATTACAGCCGTCTTCGGCCCGGTTTGCTTGAATCCTGATGGTGCAATGAGCAAGGGTCTCACATCTGAGAATACCCTTCCACGCTTAGGGTGGACAAAAATATTTACAACAAGGGGTGGTGAGGGACAGAGTCTCTGAATTAAGCAGAAAGCTCTCACCCAGTCAAGAGATCAGGGCTAGGTCCAACACCGTTTTTTAGCTCACTGCACCATCCCAGTTTCAGAACCTGGCTGTATGCAAATTAGTCTGTTCCTGTCCCAGTGCATGATGGGAACAGGGCAAACCAAACTACAAAAGCCAATTCTTACACTGGGAAGGAAACAAGCTCCCGGGGACCGGTTTCTGGCATTACAGCCGTCTTCGGCCCGGTTTGCTTGAATCCTGATGGTGCAATGAGCAAGGGTCTCACATCTGAGAATACCCTTCCACGCTTAGGGTGGACAAAAATATTTACAACAAGGGGTGGTGAGGGACAGAGTCTCTGAATTAAGCAGAAAGCTCTCACCCAGTCAAGAGATCAGGGCTAGGTCCAACACCGTTTTTTAGCTCACTGCACCATCCCAGTTTCAGAACCTGGCTGTATGCAAATTAGTCTGTTCCTGTCCCAGTGCATGATGGGAACAGGGCAAACCAAACTACAAAAGCCAATTCTTACACTGGGAAGGAAACAAGCTCCCGGGGACCGGTTTCTGGCATTACAGCCGTCTTCGGCCCGGTTTGCTTGAATCCTGATGGTGCAATGAGCAAGGGTCTCACATCTGAGAATACCCTTCCACGCTTAGGGTGGACAAAAATATTTACAACAAGGGGTGGTGAGGGACAGAGTCTCTGAATTAAGCAGAAAGCTCTCACCCAGTCAAGAGATCAGGGCTAGGTCCAACACCGTTTTTTAGCTCACTGCACCATCCCAGTTTCAGAACCTGGCTGTATGCAAATTAGTCTGTTCCTGTCCCAGTGCATGATGGGAACAGGGCAAACCAAACTACAAAAGCCAATTCTTACACTGGGAAGGAAACAAGCTCCCGGGGACCGGTTTCTGGCATTACAGCCGTCTTCGGCCCGGTTTGCTTGAATCCTGATGGTGCAATGAGCAAGGGTCTCACATCTGAGAATACCCTTCCACGCTTAGGGTGGACAAAAATATTTACAACAAGGGGTGGTGAGGGACAGAGTCTCTGAATTAAGCAGAAAGCTCTCACCCAGTCAAGAGATCAGGGCTAGGTCCAACACCGTTTTTTAGCTCACTGCACCATCCCAGTTTCAGAACCTGGCTGTATGCAAATTAGTCTGTTCCTGTCCCAGTGCATGATGGGAACAGGGCAAACCAAACTACAAAAGCCAATTCTTACACTGGGAAGGAAACAAGCTCCCGGGGACCGGTTTCTGGCATTACAGCCGTCTTCGGCCCGGTTTGCTTGAATCCTGATGGTGCAATGAGCAAGGGTCTCACATCTGAGAATACCCTTCCACGCTTAGGGTGGACAAAAATATTTACAACAAGGGGTGGTGAGGGACAGAGTCTCTGAATTAAGCAGAAAGCTCTCACCCAGTCAAGAGATCAGGGCTAGGTCCAACACCGTTTTTTAGCTCACTGCACCATCCCAGTTTCAGAACCTGGCTGTATGCAAATTAGTCTGTTCCTGTCCCAGTGCATGATGGGAACAGGGCAAACCAAACTACAAAAGCCAATTCTTACACTGGGAAGGAAACAAGCTCCCGGGGACCGGTTTCTGGCATTACAGCCGTCTTCGGCCCGGTTTGCTTGAATCCTGATGGTGCAATGAGCAAGGGTCTCACATCTGAGAATACCCTTCCACGCTTAGGGTGGACAAAAATATTTACAACAAGGGGTGGTGAGGGACAGAGTCTCTGAATTAAGCAGAAAGCTCTCACCCAGTCAAGAGATCAGGGCTAGGTCCAACACCGTTTTTTAGCTCACTGCACCATCCCAGTTTCAGAACCTGGCTGTATGCAAATTAGTCTGTTCCTGTCCCAGTGCATGATGGGAACAGGGCAAACCAAACTACAAAAGCCAATTCTTACACTGGGAAGGAAACAAGCTCCCGGGGACCGGTTTCTGGCATTACAGCCGTCTTCGGCCCGGTTTGCTTGAATCCTGATGGTGCAATGAGCAAGGGTCTCACATCTGAGAATACCCTTCCACGCTTAGGGTGGACAAAAATATTTACAACAAGGGGTGGTGAGGGACAGAGTCTCTGAATTAAGCAGAAAGCTCTCACCCAGTCAAGAGATCAGGGCTAGGTCCAACACCGTTTTTTAGCTCACTGCACCATCCCAGTTTCAGAACCTGGCTGTATGCAAATTAGTCTGTTCCTGTCCCAGTGCATGATGGGAACAGGGCAAACCAAACTACAAAAGCCAATTCTTACACTGGGAAGGAAACAAGCTCCCGGGGACCGGTTTCTGGCATTACAGCCGTCTTCGGCCCGGTTTGCTTGAATCCTGATGGTGCAATGAGCAAGGGTCTCACATCTGAGAATACCCTTCCATGCTTGGGGATAAGTAACTTATCCCCAAGGGCCCAAGGTGAGCTGGCTCCCTGTTGCGGAAGCTCAGTGTTCGATTTGGCCCTTTTCACAGGGTCATCCCTGAACTTTTTGCCTTCCGCCTGGATTTTGTCTGACCTGTTTTTGTTGGTTTTATGAGTCTGGGCACTTTACCACTGCTGATCAGTGCTAAAGTGCATATGCCCTCCCTATTGTAAAGTGATGTATGGATTAGTGAATCCATGATTGGCTGGTTTGGTTTTCTTGTCAGACCCTAGTAGAGTGCACTGAGTGTGCCCAGGGCTTGTAAACCAAATGCTGCTGGTGGGCTTGCAGCACTGCTTGTGCCATCTACGGAAGCAGCCAGTAAAAGTCTGTCTCAGGTCTGCCATTGCAGAGCCTGTGTGCAGTCTGGTACTGCCATGTTGACTGGGCAAGTGTACCCACTTGCCAGTCCCTAAACCTTCCATTTTCTGCATAGCAGTCACCCCTATGTTATGCCCACGGGCAGGGTGCATTGTAGGTAGGTAAAAGGTAGGACAAGCACTGATGTGTTTGGCATGTCCTAATAGTGAATTACAGCCATATTCATTTTTCACTATTGCAAGGCTACCTGTTTCCCATGGGCCAGAATGGGCAGTTTGATTATTACATCTTGTAATCCTAACTGACTCAGGGAACTAGGTAGGAATTCGAGTTTAGTATGCCTGAAATCAGAATGATAAAATACACCTTTTAGTGAAGTTGGTTTTAACATTCTGTGTTTGAAAATACCACTTTTAGAAACTAGGTATTTTCTTGCCTAACTATCCAAGCCTGCTTCTTCTAGGTTGTGTATTCCTTGTCTGGAAATGGAGTGACAGGAGCTGGGGGATTCTAGGAGACAGGGTGAGTCAGCACAGGGCTGAATAGAGAGATCTACATGCAGATGGGTGGGAGGAGTGCACCTGGGACCTGAATAGGGCTGAGCCTTCCCTCCACAATGCTGGCTCTACCTCCTGTGGTGCGTCTGATTTCCCTGCCCTGCACTGTGAAAGGAAAGAAGGAGTCATGTCAACAGAGTGCTCCAGGACTGACCAGAACTGTTTTGGACTATGCAAAGGCCTCTCTCTCTGCCTTCAGAGAACAAAGAGAAACTGAGTATAAATATGGGGACCCAGACCCCAGAACTTTAGATCACTTTTGGGAAACAAGAAGAAACCTTTACTGAGGAATGGAACCAGAGAGACTGAGGAGAGATTATCCCTAAGCATGAGGGATTGGACTGCAGTGGTTGCCTGCCTGCAAAAGAGAGGAGAAAGGACGTTGTGCTACTTTTATTCAACTTGTCAACTATCTCCAAGGGTTTTAGATAGAGCTTGCCTCCTGCTGAAGTCTCAGGGACAACAGACTTCAACCACCAGCTCCCCAAGAGTTCTTTGGAAGTGCCTGCAGTTGTGCTGGGCTTTCTGAGGAACTGCGTGTTGCAAGGAGCAGGAAGCGGAAATCACGAAGAAGAAACGTGTCGGAGCCACAGCCGCTGTCATCGCATCACCAGAGAAGAGGATTGAAGCCGCATCAGATGCCGCCGCATCACGGAGAAGCGTGTCCCCACCGCTGCAGCTGTCGCATAATCGCCGAAGTGCCTCGCATCGCCGGAGAAGAGGATCGACATCGCACCAGATGCCGCCGCTTCACTGGGAAGCATGTCGCAGGGCCTGTTGCGGCTCAGAAGAATCGTTGATTCTCCACATGGCCATTGGGCATGCACACATCGTGTCGCATCCAAGAGTCAACGCCATTTTTATCCATTGCACCGGATCTTCATTACATTATGGCGCTGCTGGTCGCATCACCACGGAAGCGCAGTATGAAATCGAAGCATCACCTCCCCTCGCACCGACACATCCCCTATGCCTCAGTAGGGACCCGATGCATCACCCTTCTCACGTGTAGGGAACCGACGCATCCCCTTCCCTGCAACACTTTTGTTGTATAGCGTTACGCATCCTAAGGTATATTGAACTCAAAGTATCGCATTTTTACATCTTAAGAGAACTGAGCTATTTCTACCGTTTTTGAGTACTGTATTGTGGATTTTTGTCATTTATGGTCTTGTTTTAAGTCTGTATAAAAATACTTATTTTTATACTACAACTTGGGTGGTGTCCATCCGTAGTGTTGTCACTGGGTTACTGTATGTGTTCACAAATGCTTTAAACACTGCCTCTGAGATAAGCCTGCCTGCTCATGCCAAGCTACCAAGGGGATGAACAGGGGTTATTTTAGGAGTGTACCCCTATACCCTGGCTAGACGCAAGGGTCCCTATTTGTACAAAGGTACATACCTCTGCCAACTAGAGACCCCGAAATCTAACACTCAGGAACACAAAAGTTCCAGGAGAGTCTCAGTGATGCTGTATGTGTGTGCTTATTGCAGCCTGAGACCCTCGTAAGAATTGCCCTGTGATCGTGGGCACCTGGAGTCCAAGCGCATCTCAGGGACACTGTGTGCTTGTGCTTTTGGCAGCCTGAGCCCTTCGTGAGGATTGTCCTGTGATCGTGTGCACCGGAGTTCAAGTGAGTCTCAGCGATGCTGTGTGCGTGTGCTTTGTGCAGCCTGAGACCTTCATGAGGATTACCCTGTTATCGTGCACACCTGGAGTCCAAGTGACTCTCAGCGATGCTGTGTGTGTGTGCTTTGGGCAGCCTGAGACCTTCGTGAGGTTTGCCCTGTTATTGTGCACCCGGAGTTCAAGTGAGTCTGAGGGATGCTGTGTGTGTGTGCTTCGTGCAGCCTGAGACCTTCGTGAGAAGTGCCCTGTGATCGTGCACAACTGAAGCTCTAGTGAGTCTCAGCGACGCTGTGTGCATGTGCCCTGTTGCAGCCTGAGATCTTAATAGCACCAGTGGCCCGTAACTGCAGCCTCAGAGAAGCTGACCCATCGGCCGAGCCCGCCATTGCCAGAACGGGACCTCAAACCAACCCCGATGTAGGAGGGCCTGAGTACCACTGCCCGGAATCCACACAGTGGCATCGTAGGCTCAAGTCACGAGAAAAAGAGAGGTGAGCGAGGTTGCACTCACCAGGTAACATGTGTCGCCACCTGGGGTGGGGTGCGGGCTCGGAGGGAGACACTCTCGGCCTCTCCCATTCCTGCAGCGCAAGCCTCTGCTTCAGCTCGTATCGTGGCCTACTTTCCAAGGAGTGGCAGTACCGAGCCGGAGTGCGGACCTGCACTTTTGGTTTACATCATACCCGTGTGGGGCATCTGTTGACGGAAGCTGACCACGAGTCAGTACGAGTGGCAGAGAGACCACCTAGGGCATTGTGATCTGCGCTGGAGTGCATTACGCTTTTCATTATTTCTGCATTATGAACTACCTGATTGTTGTAATACGCATTGCATTATTTCTGCATTACGAACTACCTGAAGTGTAGTACGCATTGCATTATTTCTGCATTATGAACTACCTGATTAGTGTATTACACCTTGCATTATTTCTGCATGACAAACTATCTGATTGCATTTCGCATTGCATTATTTCTGCATTACGAACTGCCCGATTGTTGCATTACACATTGCCCTATTTTTGCATCACGAACTACCTGATTGTTGCATTACACATTGCGTTAGTTGGCATAAAGAACTACCTGATTGTTGCATTACACATTGCACTGTTTTGGCATTACAAACTGCTTGATTGTTGCATAAAGAACTGCATTATCTTTACATTGCAAAGTGTCTGATTCTTGTATTACGAACTGCATAGCATTGTGTTAGGACTGCAGTGGATCATTTAGAATTGCTCATTAATATAGCCAGAACTTAAAAAGGCTGGCTGACCTAATAACCTGCCAGGAGTAGTATTACAAGGATGCATATGTTGGATTTATATTGTGTGGTCTCATCGAATATCTTTATCTACAAATGTATACCGTTTTTTATGAAACTCGTGTGGAGTCCATAAGCCTGGCTGCTCCAAAAGTCCACCTTCAGGGTTGCCACCCATGCAGACGACTCCCTCAACACCGCCGAACACCTGCACTTCGGGATCCACACCGACCCCAACACCACCCTCAGAGGAACACTCATCTACAGACCCCCCAGACCCCAGGCTCAATTCAGCGACTCCATCGCCGACCTCACCAGCACCCACGCACTCACCTCCATGGACTATATCCTCCTCGGGGACCTGAACTTCCACCTCGAGAACAACAACAACGCCAACTCCGCCCCCCTGATAGACAACCTCGCCAACCTGGGCCTCAGACAACTCGTCACCACACCCACCCATGCTGCCGGCCACACGCTGGATCCCATCTTCTCCACAGGCTCCCAAGTCACCTTCGACCACACCACCGAACTCCACTGGACCGACCACCGCTGCATCCATTTCACCTTCAAGAAACCAACCACGCACCACCACACCCAACAGCTGCCTCGCCGCTGCTGGAGCAAAGTCACCGAAGACCAGCTGATCACCTCACTTGCCAAGAACCCACCCACCGACCCCACCAACCCAGACGCGCAGCACAAAACCTCAGACAGTGGATCGACGACTGCGCCAACACCTTCGCCCTGCTCAAGAAACGCTCCAACAGCCACGCCAACAAGAGAGCCACCTGGTTCACTGACGAGCTCCAGACCTCTAAACGTGCATGCCAGAAACTAGAGAAGACATGGCTCCACGAACGCACACCGGACAACCATGCAGCCCACAAGAACGTAAGCATGGGCGAATTTTGCGAATCTCGCGTTTGCAAATTTTGCGGATTTGCGAACTCGCAATCGGCAAAATCCACGAATTCTCGCGAATTTGCGGATTTTTTTTTTTGTGTGTTCGCGCGGGTTTCTGCCAGTTCGCGAGGGTTTTGTACAATTTCGCAAACGCAAACTTACCTGTCGGGTCGCAAGTTTTGCGAACTTGTTGTTTCTACGTGTCCAGCCTGTTTGGGACACTCTTCTTCATCACTGCCACTCTCTGTCACCACTGCCACTCTCTGACTATTCATGCCACCCTCTGGCCCACCCATGCCACCCTCTGTTTCATCACAGCACCCTCTGGTTGTCCAGTGTACATTATTGTGGCAAAGCAAAGCACACCTTCCCTGCCTCAAGTGACCAGAATTAATTTGGGGCTGATTAATGTGTCACAGAATATTTTTTTAGCTGGCACCTGCTTCCTTAGTGCTTCCTGATTAGTGATCTTTTGCACTTGCTAAGTGCTTTCATTGTTGCAAAATTAGTTACAACACCTGCCCTGCCCCAACTGACAATAATGAATTAGGGGCTGATTAATGTGTCACTGGATTTGAACTTCCAGCCTGGCTCCTGCTTGTCTGCCTTAGCTGTAATTCAGGACCTTTGTGTAACTATTCTGAGGGTCAGAGCAGGGTCACATAATAGTTGCAAGTAGGCAACTGAACTCTGGAGGGGCCCCTCAGGAAGCACTACAGGAAATGGCTACTAATGATGAGCTTGAACTTTTGAACCTGGTAAGTAGTTTCAGTTTTGCTAAGATCGTATTTCTGCAATTTAGCGCTTATTCGCGGGGCGCGAAGTTGAACTGGGAAGCCGCGAACTCACGCGAACAGTGCGAGCAAGCCATAAAATCCGCTGCTCGCGGATTTGCGGATTTTGCGGGAAATTCGCGAATCTCGCGGATTGCGAATTTACCGAAAATCTGCAAAATGTGCGAGCGTAACGGATTTTCCGCCCATGCTTACAAGAACGCCACCCGCAGACACCACAACCTCATCAGATTAGCCAAGAGATCCTACTTCAAAGATCGCTTGGATAACAATGCACACAACAGCAAAGAGCTCTTCAGCCTCGTAAAGGAACTCTCCAACCCCAGCGCCAACGACATCCCACCCTCACAAGAACTGTGCGACTCACTAGCCATCTTCCACTGCAAGATCGCTGACATCCACAACAGCTTCAACACCACCACCGCCCGACTACGCCAGACTCCACCTCCCCTGTTAACACCACCAGCGCCAATCGCCTGACCTACTGGTCCAACGTCAACGACGACGAGACACGCAAGGTCATGAACTCCATTCACTCAGGATCTCTGTATGACCAATGCCCACACCACGTATTCAACAAAGCAAATGCAGCCATCGCACCCCAACTACGGAAGGTCATCAACATCTCCTTCGAAACAGCGGCATTTCCGGAAAGCTGGAAGCATGTTGAAATCAACGCCCTCCTCAGGAAGCCCAAAGCGGACCCCAAGGACCTCAAGAACTTCCGGCCCATCTCCCTGCTCCCGTTCCCGGCAAAGGTCATCGAGAAAATCGTCAACATGCAACTGGCCCGCCACCTCGAAGACAATAGCATCTTGGACCTGTCCCAGTCCGGATTCAGACGAAACCACAGCACCGAGACAGCCCTCATCGCCGCCACAGACGACATCAGGTGCCAACTAGACAATGGCGAAACATCAGCCCTCATCCTCCTCGACCTGCCAGCCGCCTTCGACACAGTCTGCCATCGCACTCTAAAGACACGCGTCCTAGAAGCCGAAGTCCAAGAGAAGGCTCTTGACTGGACCACCTCCTTCCTCTCCGGCAGAACCGAGAGCGTCCGCCTCCCACCCTTCCGATCCGAAGCCACCGACATCATCTGTGGCGTCCCCCAGGGCTCATCCCTCAGCCCAATGCTGTTCAACGTTTACATGGCCCCCTCGCACAAGTGGCCCACCATCACGACCTCAACATCATCTCCTACGCTGACGACACCCAGCTCATCCTCTCTCTCACCAAGGACTCGCACACTGCCAAAGCCAACATCCACGAGAGAATGAAGGCCGTCGCCGATTGGATGAAGAGCAGCTGTCTGAAACTGAACTCGGACAAGATGGAGGTCCTCATCCTTGGACCCACCCCCTCAGCCTGGGACGACTCCTGGTGGCCCACCACACTGGGAACAGCACCAACACCCTCCGACCATGCATGCAATCTTTGATTCATCCTCGACTCCTCCCTCTCCATGTCTAAGCAGCTCAACGCTGTATCCTCCTCCTGCTACAACGCCCTCCGCATGCTCCGCAGGATCTACAAGTAGATCCCTACCGAAACAGGAAGAACAGTGACACAGGCCCTCGTCAGAAGCAGACTGGACTACGGCAACGCACTCTATGCAGTAATACCAGCCAAACACCTACGACGACTACAACGCATCCAAAATGCCTCCGCCCGACTGATCGTCAACACCCCCCTGCAGCCACATCACCCCCCACCTGAGAGACCTACACTGGCTCCCCATTGACAAGAAGATCACCTTCAAGCTCCTCACCCACGCACACAAAGCACTCCACAACACCGGACCAGCCTACCTGAACAGCAGACTAAGCTTTAACACCCCCACCCGCCAGCTCCGCTCCGCCAGACTCGCTCTCGCCGCTGTCCCCCGCATCCAACTAACGACCTCAGGCGGCAGATCCTTCTCCTACCTCGCCGCCAAGACCTGGAACACCCTCCCTACCCACATACGGCAGACCCAAGACCTACTCACCTTCAGAAGACTCCTCAAAACCTGGCTCTTCGAGCAGTAGCAGCACCCCCCTCCCCTCAGCACCTTGGGACCCTCACGGGTAAGTAGCGCGCTTTTCAAGTACTCTGATTGATTGATTGATTGAATGCTCGTGCCAAGCTCTCGAGGGAATGAGCGGGGGCTATCAGAGAAGGTGTCCTTCCTTTCCCTGACGTGGAAGCAAGGGTCCCTATTTAGCCTAAGGTACCTACCTTAGCCAACTCGCGACCCCCAGGTCTAACACGCCCTATATGTGACAGGGCCCCAGACACGGTATACCACCCACCCAATATTATTTGCTATCTGCAAGGCCTGGCATCGAGCGCATTGACTACTGGGCTTGCACCTTCGGTTACATGAGAAAGCTTCCCTATAGGGGAACACCACCATATGCATAGGTGGAAGCGACCTGTTGTGGCACACATGGCAGGCGGCGGGCATGCATACACTTGATCAGCTTATCAGCGATGGCTCCCTGAAAACATTAGCGCAACTGGGAGAAGAGATTGGCCTCCCCACAGGGCAGCACTTGAAACATAGCCAACTTCAGCAGTGCCTAAGGCAATGCCTGGGGCCCTACTCGTGGTCCCTACCCACGTCGCCAGTGGTAATATAGCCCTCCACATGAGGGAAGCACAAAGGGGTAATGTCTGGCCTGAACGAAGTGCTCTTGTCCCATCTCTTATGAAAACCTCTGTCGCAGACAATATGTGCCAGGTGGCAATCACAGCTGTCAGTTTCATATGAGGAAAACGAATGGGCAGACATTTAGAAGCCCTAGACAAGCGCTGAAATGTTGCCTTTTTAAAGTCCTACAGGATTGGTACCTGACACCCACGAAACTCCACAGATAGGGACTTATCCTTCACAACAACTGCTGGAGATGCACAAACAACCGCTGCAATACAACACTTGGCATATGTGAATGCCCCTCAGTGCAGTCCTTCTGGGTGTACGTGGGCCAGACCTTGAGACCCTCCATGCCTCTCCACTTACCGCTCCACCCCCAAGATCCTTCTGCATGATGTGCGGCAATCGCCAGAATTATCGAGACCTCAATGCCACCTCTTCCATACGCAATGGCCACGGCCAAACTGCATTCTGCAACAATGGAGGGCTCCGGCCCCACCGACACAGAAGTTGCGGCTGGTAGCCATGATCCAAACCGGCTCCTACGAATGGGTCATCTACAATCTGCAGGTCCTATCCGTTCTATTCCTACAGACTTGGACTCGTTTCTTGTGTACAGAGGTGACCGTTGAAGACCCTCAACATCATGCAGGGGGACTAGATCGTCCTTCAGCTCCAGGCCTAGAGCCTGCGCTATAGCCGCCTTCTATCACCATCAACTGCGATGTAGCATCTTTGTTCAGATGTGGACCCATGGTCTCCACTTCCACACCCTCTTCAATACTTAATCCTCACTCTTCACGACTAATGATTTTGCAATCCGTTCACACGCACAAATCCCATCCTTGCACAATAGCCAGTGACACCAGGAAACCTGACAATTCTGGATGCCACTCTCCCCCCCATCTATTATCTTCACCTTTCCCTTTTTTCTCCCCCATTCTCCTCTCTATTACCACATGTCACTTCCGGGATGTCCCCCCCTTTCTTCTTGGATCCTGATAGGATGGTTGCAGCCTGGCTAGGGCCCCGTGAGTAATACGTTGGATATGATATCATGACCCCAAAGGAGCCTAGAAGCACTCAACAATCCCAACAAGTGACCCTTTGCCTGCAGAGATCAGGCCCGCAGATGAAGTATTTCAGTAGAAGGTACAAGAGCACCTTATTCATACCCACCACGACACTAATGCCCCTCTCCCACCGCCTTTCTCCCCCCTCTCCCCCCACACCAGGCTAGCACGGTTTGTTGTTCATATAATCCAGTTACCAAACATCTGAGGCTTCCCCTCACTGATGTAGATTGGAAGTAATGGACCAATGATTGAAACGTATTACTATGTACCCACTTCTTTCGTGTTTATGTTGTGAACATTTAATAAAGAACTACGACACAAAAGAAAAACATCTCTGCATTTACGGAGAGCTTTAAATTGTGGGAAATTCTTACAGCAGGATACTGAAACAAATAAAAATGGGTTACAACTTTACCCTAAAGTAGGGATGGCCTACCTGCGTGAGCATTAGCGGAGCAGCACCGACCTTCGGGACTGGATTCCTGGACACTGCTGCAAAGTCAGGAAAGTACACACATGCCACGTCAGGGTTCCTATTTTGCTACAGATTCTATTATGCTCAAAAATTAAATGCAAGGCCCAGGGCAACTGCCGGAGACCTTGTCTTCACTGACAGAAATATTTAAAAGTGTGCACTGAGCTGAAGATGGTTAGACGTCCACCATGCTCAGGCAGGCACATGCGCACAAGTAAGCACATTCCACAAGTGCATTCCACAGCACCACTGTAATCATGCTGGTGAGGCTATTGTCCTCCGTATCCCATGCTACCCTATACAACTTTTTAGTTTTTGTAAAGAAGCCAATGTAATGCTTATTACTAAGGGTGGGCGTAGTTCGCGAAGTAGCGCTACGCGAAGCTACGCGAAGTGCACTTCGCACTACGCGAACTTCAAGTAGCACTACGCGAGCTGCATAGTAGCATGTTCACACTGTGCAAGATGTGTTTTCAATGATTGCACAGTGCGGACAAGCATCCGGCACTGTGCAATCATTGAAAACGGCATCTCGCACAGTGCGAGCTGTAGTTTTCTGCTGCTCGAGTAGATTATTACTCGAGCTGCAGCTTTCTCAACGCGAACTGGTAGTTTCTCATTGAGAGCGGTCGCGATGAATGTGCAACCACTCACAATGAAAACCTTAACTCCCCGCGTTGAGAATCTCGCCGGGATGTCATTTTGCTTGCTCGTGGTCGCGAACATGACGTTCAGGACCGCGAACAAGCAAAAAATGAGCTCTGCACTACGCTACGCTGCACTACGCGTGTTCGCACTGTGCTACGTGCAGCTCGTGTAGTGCGAAGTTGCGCAAACTTCGCAAACTCCGCGAGCGTAACGTAGTGCTTCGCCCAGGGTTACTTATTACTTTAAAGAAGGCAGTAGACTTACTGGTGTCTTAATAAAGATAAATAAGAAGCCAGGGGTTGCAAACCGGGCACTAGGTGTCGGAATGAGTGACCTAGGAGTTGAATTTGGGATCTCTGGCAACCCCTAATTAACGTCCATGATTGCTGCTGAACTTTCCTATGCAGAGACCCAATCATCATTGCTGCAAGCCTAAGACATGCCTTAATCTTGAAACATGCATAAGCAATAATATTTTTACTGTTCCAAGATGACAAACCAGTGTAAAGCTTAACTTTTTTTTAATTAAAGCACATGTCCTCTAAATTTAGTTGGCATATTTTCTTTTCTTTTTTTTTTCTTCATTTCTTTTTTTGTTTATTTTACCAGATGCTTGCACTACAAAGAAAACCACCACGTTGTGTTTTTAGAAAGCAAGTGAAGGTCTCTTCCTCACAAAAGTCCACAAAGATCAGAAAGGCTGTGGCACTGGTCCAAGTGTAGGATATGGGAGATTAGATAACCTCAGTGGACATTCAGGCTTCTGTGTAGTTTACTTCAAGTGCTTTGAATTATACTATTGGATGGATGCACAAGATACTCAACCTGTTTCTCCTGTGCCACCATATGTCCAGCCTCTGCTCCTTCCTTGTGAATGGTGTATCTGTGTGTTATCAGTGTGCCTATGTGAGTACAGGATAGCCACCATGATTTTTGAGTGTGTTGGGAGGAATGTGCCAGCGTGAATGCTAGATTACCATTGTCTTTTCTGATTGCAGTGTAAGTGGTCTACAGGTTGAAAGTTGTGCCAGTGTGAGTACAGAGCGAGGCATATGCCTGTGTGAGTGCAGCACTGGGATGTGCCTATTCAAGGTCAGCAGTGTGGGTATGGGGTCCTTGCATGTTATTTCTTTGTGTGCATGCACTTTACAAGGTCCAAACCTGTAGGCTTTGGTAATGCTTTTACGGGTTATGGTTTGACTTGCAGAAATGCAGTGCAGTGAGAGGAAATACAATAGTGTGCATATGAGAATGGTAGTGAGTTTTAATATGGCAGATGCAGACTCTGTTGAATGACGTTGATGAGCCTTGAGGGCAGCTGACCGACTGAGATGTCACCTTACTGAGGGGCCCCAGTTACTTTGCTCGCACTAGCACCTTTGGCAACCTACGTTCAGCACTGGATAAATAAGTATATAATGCATCTAACTAAAGCTCATTTGATTCCTGAGTGATAATCCTTAAAAATTGCCATGGAGTTTACCCTCTTGCGCCTATGTCAGAAACACCTGTTTTAGGGAGAATCTTTGAAACAAGTACCTTTCTATGTTTTCCTCTACGTGGCTCTCCGGGTGCAACTGAGGGCCTTATTTACAAGATTTTGCTGTAGGGCTGTACCACAGGCCTTCCTGTTGCGCTGCCCTACAGTAAAAGAGAAGGTCAGAAATGCGCCATATCTATCAGATACAGCGCATTCCTGCCCTTTTCCCCTGCACTTTGCACACAATGGTCTGCCACGCGCAAAAGCAGGCACCTTTGCGCCATGGTGCATAGGGTTACTGCATTGAGGGGATGATGATTTTTGTGCAAGAAGGAAAACCTTCCTCACAAAAACAATCACATGAGGCGTTTCCCTTTTTCTATGTGTGCTGTGTAATTCATCACAACTAGAAAAAAAGAAAACTAGGAAAAATAAAGGTATTTTCTCCCCATTGCATCTCCCTTATGGCTCCTCTGGGAAGGGGTACATTTTTGCCCGTACCTCAGAGTTACGATTCCTCGTAAATCTGGGGCAATGTCAAAAAGCTGTGGGTGTTGGTGGGAACGCCTCCAGCAACACCCATGGAATGCCCCTTTAATGCAGAAAACTGTGTTAAAGGGAACAATATTTACAAGACTGCATTAGGCCATGCAAAGTAGCTTAATGCAGCCTTATAAATATGGAGCATGCCCCTGCGCCACTGAAACATCGCAAAAAGTGACACCCCACTGTAAATGAGGCCCTAAGGGGTGTATCCACAAGAATGTGTGATAACTACCGCAAGGGTAGCATAACACAACTTTCAACATCGCAGCCCATTGCAGGAAAACAACTCAGTGACAACGAGGAATTCCCATGACACAACCACCTCGACAGAGATAAAAACACAAACCCCAACGGGAAAAACTTGCGATGGGCAAAAGCGCGATAAGAAAACAGTGACAACCAGCGCGAGGGCAGCAATACACACGCACAATGAGGAAAAAAGCACAAGAACAGCATACTGAAAAAGCCACAGAACAAGGTCCAACAACAGCGGAGTACCACCGATGCACCCTGGTCAACTGCAGAGGACTACATGTACACCACAGCTACCAGGCATAGTGGAAGAACAGAACAGACAGGCACACAGCTTGAAAGAGACCAGTGGCAGACAAATCAGAGCTGCACAAGGGGCACACCCACCATGCAGCATAGGCACATAGGCAGAAGTGCACCTCAACATTGACAACATCCCAGTACAAACAACACCCCCACCAGATTTGAACCCAGAACACAACTGATTCCGCAAATGTGTACTGTTACATTGTCCTTGCTATGTCTCTTTAATATTTTAGAATGTCAATACACTGGTGATTCTTGTCAGAATGTT
The DNA here is from genome assembly GCF_964263255.1 of Lissotriton vulgaris. Lineage (NCBI taxonomy): Eukaryota > Metazoa > Chordata > Amphibia > Caudata > Salamandridae > Lissotriton > Lissotriton vulgaris. The sequence goes on from NC_141687.1 coordinate 1,115,109,661, forward strand.
TTACTGACACTTTTATGATTACCTTTGGATCTACATGCATACCTAGATTAGTATTAAAAACATTACCCTTACTGTCCAACAAAGTTACGTCTAAAGTATGTGATGTTGGTGATGAAGACCTCAGTGATGAAGAGGTTGTGTTTGATTCTTCAAAAATTGAGACATTTTCCTCAGATGAATATCTTGATTCTCTGAAGGGGTGCCTCTGGGGATTGTTGCCCTTCACGGAGAGAGATAGACTCCTGCAGTAACTTGAACCCTTCAACAGCGCTACCGTTCGCGACACCCGCTTCGCGGGTGCCGCTCATTTGCATATCCTCCGTGCCTTGCTGGTGTGAGCGGCTTCACAGTCGGTGAAGAACCAACGCGCTCCCAGGTTGTGGCACTGAGCGTTTGATTGCGCGTGGAGCCGACCGGAGGACTGCGAGGACCAGCAGCCTCAGCTGACACAGCTGGTGCCTCTTCTCCCGGCGGCCACGCCCCCTGCCTCTCGGGATAAGACTGCCTGAGTCCACTGATCGAGTGGGTGCCTCTGGGGATTGTTGCCCTTCACGGAGAGAGATAGACTCCTGCAGTAACTTGAACCCTTCAACAGCGCTACCGTTCACGACACCCGCTTCGCGGGTGCCGCTCATTTGAATATCCTCCGTGCCTTGCTGGTGTGAGCGGCTTCACAGTCGGTGAAGAACCAACGCGCTCCCAGGTTGTGGCACTGAGCGTTTGATTGCGCGTGGAGCCGACCGGAGGACTGCGAGGACCAGCAGCCTCAGCTGACACAGCTGGTGCCTCTTCCCCCGGCGGCCACGCCCCCTGCCTGTGTGTACTTAATCCGCCCCAGCTCAACCGCGACGCGGGACACGCACGGGTCGGAGCACGGGGCGAAGACCGGGCAAAGAGCGGGCCGTTTGAGGCCGTTCGAGTACGGGAGAGTCCGGTCCGGGCCCCCTCCCTTTGCCTGCCCCACCAAGATTACTGACACCTTGAGAAATGTGTACACGGGAAACAAGAAGTAAAACATCTTCCCTTGCTGCAGCCGGAGCGATTAAAGGCCCTATTGACACCTACTTTGCCAAGGCTGGCTCACTCCTGATTGAGGAGATCCAGGTCCTGGAGCGAAGAATATCACAAGAAATAGATTGGGTAAGGAAATCATCTATGGGACCCATGGCACTAGCCAGAACCCCAGAAAATAGTTCGGGTAGGCCTATCACGCATAGCTCTGATCAGGTACCATGTCACCTCACGGACACCTTAACAACTAGTCCAGAATTCACTATTGATGTTCCAAGTGATCTAGAGGACATGAGCCTTATGGTTTTACCCACCACCCAAAACACCCAGCCTATACCATCGCAGAATACAGAGATAGCTCTAACTGCAGAAACTAATAGCGACAACAATAAGGGAGCCAGAGAGGGGGCCATCCCAAAAAAGAAGCAAGGGCCACAAAACTTAGAAGAACCTAGGTCCAAAACCCCCAAATCCAAACAAGCTAGAGGTAAGGGGAGGAAACTAACCGCCCTTGCTCCCACGGTGGAAAGATCGGGAACGTCAACCACTTCCAGACCACCCAAATTAACCCCACTTCCACAATCTACTGACAATGTCCAATTAGACAGCTCCTCAGATGACATCACTTTGGAGGATATAGGTTCACTGCTCAGGTCTCTATTAAGTCCCCTTGAGGCGAGACTGATTAAGATAGAAGCAAGACTAGTGAGCATTGAAAAGGCAACTGTGCAACTTGCCGATGCTAGGAAAACAGATAATAGTGGGACCAAAATATCAAAGGAGGGTACAGGCTTTAAACCTGTTTGTCGTGCTTAGCCAGATTGACTAACCTGGATATCCGGTACAGCAGGAGCGAGGTCGAAGCAAACTTCCTTCCTCCCTGGATACGGTACTACAGACGAATGCAAACGTGCACTCGCATATAGGACCCCACCCCGGGAAGGGGAAAAAGTGGATAAATAAAATATAAAGTTGTGGCAGCCAGAAACCATCTACAGGACTTGACAGCAGAAGAAACGCCAAATGTAGAGGCTGTAAATAGGTACCTGCATAGGAATACAAGAGCAAGACAGTTACCTTTGCCCCTCCCACTCTCTGTCTTTTTCTGTATGAAATAGTAGGAAAGGGCACTTACTCGATGAGGCTTCCACTCTTGCTAAACGGAAAAGAAGGCAAAATGGAAAAAATAAAGAAAAGAAAAGAAGAAAGGATTTGCCCAGAATCCTTATATCAGGAAAGAAGTACACGACTTCTACAGTACTCTTCAGTGATGTCACCTACAGGTGTACCACACCAAAAAGATCACCCGGATCCAATATGAAGTTCCAAAAGGTAAGTTCAAAGCAAACACCAGGTTACAAAGTTCGGAATCCGAGCCACTCAACAGCTCAAAGTGAATCCTCAAAATGTTCAGCAAGGTACCTTTGCCACAAAAACAATGTCCATAAATAATCGCGCAAAATAAGAAGAAGAGTTTCAAAAAACACCCTTCTATCTAGCAACTGCTAGGAAACAACTGTTCAAATGTCAATTACTGGAGTCAATAGTAATGCAAATCAAGGCTCCACTGGAACCCCAGCTCACCCCACGGCTCCGCAGCCGATGTCCGTGTACCACGCTTCTTACTTCCAGCGCGGCTCCTGTCAGCGCGGCTCCCCGACGCTGCTCTCTCTCTCTCTCCAGCACTCAGCGCGGCTCCTGTCAGCGCGGATCCCCGACGCTGCTCTCCACTGATCCCAGCGTGCTCAAAACTAAAAAGCGAGCGCGGAAAAAGGCTTCCGTATCAGAAAAACACAATCCAAGGCAAGCACGGATCCACAAGGCTCAATACAAGTTACGAGGAAACTCAGGTGACAAGCACCATTGCAAACGCTGAAAGGATGTATATAGAAAACGGACTTCAGCAGGTAAGGACAGAGACAAGGGACTACATCAGGCATTCTGGGATTTGTAGTACTCTATTTGGCTAAAGTCGTGACACTGTTAAAGGCAATAATTTACAGGCTGTAACAAACAATAAACCATCAGACCCAAAACCTAAATCCACACAACCTGCAAAAATCAATGCACCACAACCCACAGTTGCATATAAAGCCCGACTCCCACACAACAACCAAATACTGCTACTCCTAAACCCGCCCCTTCATCAAAATCAAATCCTACGCCATTGACAAAAACTAAGCATGACCCCCCACTTGAGGGAGAGAAACCACATACCAAACGAAAATTACAGTTTGTAAACCTTCCACCAGAAGCCGCCCCTTACACCGTAGTTTTGGTTGGTGTCCCTGAACTCGACCCCCCCACATTTGAATCAAACACTTCACTCAAGAATAAAGTGATAAACTGGCTCTCGGTAAATAGACCACATCCGAGAGGAACAGCGAGTGATATTTCTACGACCAAGAGAGTAGCATGGGTGGGGCATACTAGGAAATCCATCAGAGGAGACTGTATTCTGGTCTCCTTCAGAGACCCCAACACAGCTGCATATATCTGCTCCAGTGCTGCTGATGAGGATTTTGGTAACACCATCCAAACACTTCCCCTCTCATTTTTCTACCCCTCCAATTTATATAACTCAGAGGATCACAGGTGGGGATACCACCAAGAGTTATTGGAGGGTTGGGAAACTCGCCCCAGAGAGACCAACAATTACCCTTCACACAGGGGAAGACCAACTGAGTACTTCCCTGGCTACGGGGATGAGGCTGGGTGGGAAACTGTCACTAGGAGGAGGAGGGGGGGTGGTGGCTATAGGAGGGGAATTCCCGGGCCATATAGAACTCACTACCCTTCCTATCTACCAACACAAAATCGATATAGTAATTTAGATATGGTAGATTGACAGGTGGCTGAAAAGGGGAATGTTGCCTCCGCAACCTCCCCAACTGTCATCAATACACTTGCAGTTCCCATATTTGACATGAATACATCCACACTGGCGGATTCATCGACAGTAAGCTCAGGTGAACCGATCCAGATTTCAGGCATGACGAACCCTTCCTTACCCACTGCTATTAGTCCATTGGGTTTGACCCATCCCTCCCCAAACCACAGGACCCACCCCGAGCCCATTGATATTGTTGTGAGCCCGCCACGCGTCCAATCATTACACATAACAGTAATTTCGTGGAATGTGGCAGGGCTCTCTAGTAAATTAGACTGCCCAGAGTGGGGCTCCTATATTAGATCCAAAAACTTAATACTCCTACAAGAAACCTGGGCGCGAGAAACAATAGATTTACCTGGCTTTGCCTCTTTCTCCAAAACAGCCAAGTGGGGGGGAAAGGGGAGACCATCTGGGGGATTAATGATAGGGGTAGCAACGGATCTAGGCTGTCAAGCCTCCAACTTGGAGACCGCTTCCGACGATCTGTTGGCTGTCTTACTAGAATGGCCTGACTCATCGACGCTACTAGTCATTAATATCTACTCTAGGCCGACCCAAATGCACAAAGAGTCGCCCGCTATAGACGAGCTAGCTAGGTTCTTAGAGGGCATTCCGTGTGATCTCGCCTGTCTGGTCGGGGGCGATTTTAACTCCCACTATGAACCTCTGCCTGGATTACGTGATGGTCCTTCCCTAGATGAAGATTCCTGCTGGCTCATACCAGAGACGGCGGCACCACCCCCAAGGGCTTGGACCCCCCTAGCCCTACAAATAAATGCCCTTACTCTCAATCTTGGTCTTAGGGCATGTAATGGCCGTTGTAATTCGGATATACCAAGTAACCCCACTTACAACAAACCTGGTAGTGAATCCAGACTTGATTATATCATGGTCAAAACCTTTATGTGGCCAGCAATAGTCGACTTTAAAGTGTGCCCAAGATCGGATAGTGACCACAACTCCCTGGAACTGACTTACTCCCTTCCCGGGAACGAGGACATATCACAGGGATCTGGCAATGACAAGTCGGGCCTCCTACTTGAAAACAATCGTAGGAAAGTCAAGTGGGAGAAGCTGGCTAGCAGCACGGACAAAATATCCTGCCTTTATGAAAGGTTAATCCCATTATTGGAGAGTGCCTTCCACCTAGGCACTAAAGACCAAGATGAAGACACCAGAGGAGAGCTAGCACTAATCCACAAAAACATCATTGACTCCCTTGAACAAGACTTGTTCACAACCTCTATGAAAAGGAAGGGCTATAAGCCAAAGACCTCTTGGTATAACGCCACGTGTAGGAAGGCCAAGGCCCATTTGCTATCTGCCATTAAGGGACGCCTTAGCAGGGAAGAAATCCGTGACAGGAGAAATAAGTATAAATCCCTTCTAGTGAATGCTAGGGCGGAATGGGACTACGACTATTGGGAGAACCTCGTGAAAGCACTGTCAACTAGAGACTCACGTAAATTCTGGCGTGTAGTAGCGAATGGCACGGTTGAGTTATCTTCAGCAATAGAGCCCAACATAGCCCCCTCAGTATGGCAGGCCCACTTTGAAGCGCTGTATGCAGAGGGAGGTGGGGATCTTAGTAGTGAGAGACCTCTAATTACACCTACCTTTTCAGGGGCCGTATTCACTGAAAAAGAGGTGAGGGAGGCCATTAAAGGTCTAGCTGCTGGAAAAGCCCCGGGATTGGATGGGGTCCCGGGGGACCTGTTTAAACAGGAACCAGGGATCTGGGCACCGTACCTCACACTAATATTTAATGCCATCCAGGGGGGAATGACTGTGCCCGATACTTGGAGGGGAGCAGAGGTAGTCCCAATTTATAAACAGGGATCCCCCCTGCTCCCATCCAACTATCGACCTATCAGTCTGATTGACATATCCCAAAAACTTTTTGGCAGACTGATCTTAAATCGTTTGCAAGCCTGGATTCAAGAAATGGATATCCTGTCCCCATACCAGGCAGGATTCCGGGAGGGTGTTTCCACCACAGATCAAATATTCAGGCTACACCTGCTCTACTGGAGAACAGCGGTAATCGAGGGCGGCAGTCTTTACACCATCTTTGTAGACCTACACGCCGCCTTCGATTTGGTGCCTAGAGCAAGGTTGTGGAGAGTCATGGAAGAGCTGAACGTCCCCGCAGATATCTTGGCAATCCTGATGAGACTTCATTGTAACAACTACGCCCGCGTAAGGTGTGGCAAAGGTGGCAAACTAACCGAAAGGTTCCCCGTTCGCAGAGGTGTAAGACAGGGTTGTGTGCTAGCACCCACCCTGTTTTGTATCTTTGTGAACGGGGTTGTTGCCCACCTAAACAGGATTGCCAATTCTGACACCCCAAAGTTGACTGGCAACAGGGTGCCTGCAATTATGTTTGCAGACGACACCCTGTTGCTGTCTAAATCCCCGATGGGGATCCAACGCATTTTGGATGGCTTCCTAGACTTCTGCTCTGACCGGGGACTCGAAGTTAATCCCCAAAAAACAAAATTCATGATTCTAAATCCCAACTCCCGAAATAGAGCCCCTCCCATACTAGGCATGGTTCAATTAGAACGGGTGCATAATATCGAATACCTGGGGATTACTATAAACGAACACTTAACTTGGACGTCGCACCAGGCCAAAGTGACCATCAAACTGGCACAGTTGGCGGGTGGCACTTTGCGCCTGGCAAATAAATCAAGTTATCGACCACTTACCCCAATTATTCATATATATAAAACACAAGCCAGGGCAGGGGTTACATATGGGGGTGAGTTGTGGGGTTACACCCAGCATTCCAAGCTACAGTCCACTGAGAATAAATTTTTGAGACAGGTAGCTGCCCTCCCCCAGAGCACCCCATTACTACCGCTCAGATTAGACCTGGGAATTAAACCCATAACAGAGGAGTTAGAACTCAAACCCCTAAAATTCTGGAGGTGTTTGTGGTGTAGCCCAGACCTCGTAACTTATAGAGAGGAACTACAGGAATTCCTGGAACTACGGAACATAAAGAGGATTCCTTGGCTGATCTACGTCAAGGGAAGGCTCGAGGAAATGGGTTTCCCGGAACTATGGACAGATCCTTCTAATTCATGTACCAAGATCCCAAAAAAGGTACTCGCGAGTGCCTATTATGCCATGATGCTCACTAGAGCCTCTAATGACACTCGAGAGGGGTCCCTGACAAGTTTATTCCTGAAAATGAAAGACACCTATTCCCTCGAAAAAACTTTAGATGAGATTTCCCCTGCACTAACAAGGAAATTGTTTCTACAATGGCGCTATGGATGCCTTCCTCTAGCTTCGTTTACAGTGTCCTAGACATCGTGCTCCACCGTACCATCCTGCCCAATGTGCGCACATCCGAAGGAGGACGACATGCACGCGGTCTTCTTCTGTAAGGGCTACGAGCGGAGCAGGAAATACTGGTTAGTTCCAATGCTCAGGAACTTGGGATTTAGATCTTACCAAGCCGCTTATAGAGTCTTAAAATCAGACCTCTCTCCTCCTGTAGTTTTTGCACTTTCAAAATGTTTAACTTCATTGTGGTTCACCCGAAGCAGAATGATGAAAAGACTGGTATAATGGACACCACCAGCGGTTCTTCCACTGTCTTACCCAATATTTAAACTAATTTTCTTAAATTTGGATCACACTATGTTTAATAAGTTTTTAATTGTACATATTTGTTCTGCATCTTTTATGATCTGTGATCGAAATAAAGATTTTTGAAACGAAATGATTCTCTGAAGGCTTTAGAAGAGAATTTCGGAAAAAAAACAAGTATAGTGGTAGAAAGACATACGTTCTTTTCAAGGGCACAGTTACCTGGTGAAACTGTGGAACAATATGTTACTGTTTTAAGAAGATTGGCAGTCACTTGCAAATTTAAAGATTTGCATGAAGAAATTATACGAGATCAATTTATTAATAGAACCAACAATATAAAATCCAAGACAAATTGTTAGATTTAAAAGATCCTTCTCTCCACAAAACCATTTCAATTGCTAGAAGGGTGGAAAATAATTCCAGATATGTTAAAGAGTTAAGCTCTGCACATGGCAAAGATTCTAAGTTTAGTGATAATAAAGAGTCTAGTGATGTGTGTGCTGTAGTTAATAACAGATCAAAATCTTTTGACTATAAACAAAACATAAAACGTGATTTTAGAATTAGACCCCAAACATTTTCCAATACTAATAAGAACACTATCTCATACAATAAACCTATGTCATACAATAAACCATCTTCTAGCAAATCTCAAAGTTTCAACAAACAGTTGTGTTTTAGGTGCGGAAATGCAAAACATACTTAAGAAAATTCTTGGTGTCCTGCATCTAATGTTACATGTTTTAAATGCAACAATCCTAGTGCTTGGAAAAATTCTGTCAATTATATTGATCAGTTTAGTCACTCTGATAGCGATACTGACATAGAGGTTATGCCTATTTGGAATGAGGTCAACCATGTTGATGATGAAATTCAACCTCCCAAGTGTGATATCATAATCAACGGTCACACGTTAATTCTGTGGGCTGATTCCTGTTCGTTATATACCATAATTGATAAAAATATGTGGGAAGCTTGTGGAAAACCTACTCTCAATTGTTCCCAAAGAACACCTGTAGGTTATCTGGGTATCAAATTACTTGTTATTGGATGTTTTGTATCTGAAATTATTTTCAAGGACAGGAATACTTCAGGTACTGTCTATGTTGTAGAAAAAGGAAGAGCATTATTAGGATGGAAAGAAGTATGGAATCTTGGTATGACTCTAGATCCCAATCATCCGGATAAAATTGTATTATCTCCAAATTGGCACAAAAGAGAGTCTGATATAGTTTTACTAACTCAAGATGATGCCGGGTTAGAGTGGCACAAAAAATTTCCTAGTTTATTCAGTACAAAATTAGGGTGTCTTAAGAAATTTGAACATCGTATTATTCTTAAACCAGATTGCACTCCCATTGTCCACAAAGTACGCAATGTTCCTTTGGTGTTAAGATCCCAGCTTAAAGTGGAACTGGACCGTTTGTGTCAACAGAATATCATTGAACCCATCGAGGCATCAGATTGGCTTAGTCCAGTAGTTTTGGCACGAAAACCCAACGGAAAATTGCGCATGTGTGTGGATTTAAGAGATTTAAACAAGAATATTTGGGTAGACCGCTACCCCTTACCAAATATTAACGAGATGGTTGCTTCTGTCAGAGATGCTAAGTATTTTTCGTCTATTGATTTGTCAAATGCTTATCATCAGATAAAATTACATCCTGAGTCTCGTCATTTAACGTCCTTCATTACTCCAGAGGGAGCTTTTCAATTTTTAGGAATGCCTTTTGGTTTGTCTTCTGCATCTGCTGTTTTCCAGAGAGTCATGACTAGAGTTCTTGAAGGTATACCTAACATGTTAGTTTTTCAAGATGATGTATTGGTGTGGGGTGAAGACAAAAATATGCATAATGAAATCTTGAATGATGTATTAATTAAACTTCAGAATGCAGGTTTAACGGTGGCTGCTGAAAAATGTAAATTTGCCACTAATGAAATTGAGTATTTAGGACATACTTTATCTGCACAAGGTGTTAAACCAAAGAAAAATCTATTAGATGCTATCAAGAATGCTCCATCTCCGTCAGACAAAAACCAACTTCGCTCATTTTTAGGGCTCGTGGAGTATTATTCAAAATTTGTACAAAATTTTGCTTCCAAGGTTTTTTGCTTAAGATCTTTAATGAAAAAAGGTGTTAAATTTGTGTGGAGTTCAGAATGCCAATCGGTTTTTCAAGACGTAAAAAAAGAAATAATAGACGCTGTTGCACTCAAACCTTTTGATCCCAACAAGAAATCCATCATTGTTGTTGACGCTAGTGCATATGGTTTAGGTGCGGTTTTGATGCAAGGTAAGGACAAGTCGGAATGGGTGGTAGCTTTTGCTTCCCGTACTTTGAAGGGCGCTGAACCATCGTACTCGGTTATTGAAAAAGAAGCTCTTGCTTGTTTCTGGGGTGTAAATTACATTAGAAATTATGTATGGGGCACTAATTTTGAGTTAAGAACTGACCACAAACCTCTTGTTGATATATTTTCAACCAAAGGTGCCGGGAAAGCTACTCCCAGAATTGCGAAGTGGATCTATAAACTACAAGAGTATGATTTTTCTATGAAGTATGTACCAGGCATTAAAAATGTTAATGCGGATTGTCTATCCCGTCTTCCTATTTGTAGTGAAGATTCCGCATCTGACCAAGATGAGGAATGGTCAGTAGCTTCCATTCAAGAAGTATGTAGTGGGGTCATTGACGAGATAGAGTGGAAAAAAGCTGTTGAAGATGACCATATTTTGAAAGAGGTAATTGTACGGTTAACCTCACCATGCAAAAATTTCTCATGGAGTGATTGCGAGCTATCTGAATATAAAACTGTGTGGCCAGAACTTTCCTATAATACAGAAACAGGTATAGTCAGAAGGGCAGATAAACTTGTTGTACCATCTAGTTTATGTGATAGATTGCTTGATCTTGTTCATGTAGGTCGTTCGGGAATGTCCGGAATGAAAAGGAGGTGCCGATGTGATTTTTGGTGGCCTGGTATGGATAAAGATGTGGAAAGACGTGTCAGAAATTGTCCTGCATGCACATGTAGTGATAAATCTCATGTTTCTCAAGAATCTCACATTAGTTCTGTCGTGTTTCCTGATAAACCATGGCAGAGATTAGCTATGGACATTTGTGGTCCGTTTAGTTTTGGGAATATTGTTGGAAAATTTGCTATTGTTTTAATGGATTATTACAGCAAGTGGCCTGAAGTGGCATTCGTGAAGGAGATTAAAGCTTCTAATATTATCAATTTTTGTGATGAACTGTTTCATAGGGAAGGTTTTCCTGAAACCATCACCACTGACAATGGTCCACAATTTGTTGCCAATGAATTTCAAGCTTATTTACGTTTGTGTGGTGTGAAACACTTAACCACCGCTGTTTATTGCCCTAGAGAGAACGGCATGGTTGAGAGATTCAACCGAGTATTGAAGGAGTGTTTACAATTGGCTGCATTTGAGGGTACTGATTGCAAACTTGCCGTCAAAGATATGATTTGGAGCTACCGCAATACTCCACATTCTGCAACTTTGATATCACCTTTCCATCTTCTTAAAGGGCGTTCTGCTGGCAATAAGGTAACCCCCGCTTGGATGCTTAATGCCTCTAGCCCTGTTCTTAAAAAGAGTCTGAGTGACAGAATGCATGTGTATCAACAGAAATATGTGGATAGACACAACAGTAGAGTTAAGAGGGTGGAGAGATCTTTTCTTATTGGTGATATTGTGAGATCGTCCCATTTTGGTTTGTCTAAGGATGGTTCTTCTAGATGGTCTCATCCAAAAAGGGTGTTGGAAGTTATGGGAAATTGTGTTCTGTTGGATGATGGTCGCAAGTGGAATGTGTGTAACGTTGTTCTATGCAATGAATTAGAACGCAAGTTATGGTTAAATAGGAACTGTGATGTTTCCACATCCAAACCCAATCCAGGAGATTCTCCTACAACCAAATCCAATCCTAATGTGGTATCACCCAAGGTTTCTACTTCACCAACCGTGTCAACTGGAACATCTTCTCCATGTTCATGGAGATTATCTGGGAGGATTATTGTTAAGCCTGTTAAGCTCAATGATTATATGTTGTAACTTATTTTTTTTATTTTTATTTTTATTTTATTTTTTATTTTCTAGAAGGGAAGATGTGTTACATTGTCCTTGCTATGTCTCTTTAATATTTTAGAATGTCAATACACTGGTGATTCTTGTCAGAATGTTTTACTGACACTTTTATGATTACCTTTGGATCTACATGCATACCTGAGATTTCTCTCATGAATAAACCTTCATAAAGACCATCCTTTTTGAGTGTTTTTGTACTTTTCAAAATGTACGACCTGGCAAATCACATCTGAATTGCAAGGAATAGTAACATTAAAATGTATGAGTACAAGATGAAACCTGCAAATATGTTTTATTCACACATGCATTGCATATGGACATTTTCTACTGTCGCTTGATTGCCATTGACGGCCACATTGTGACATGCTCATGAGAAGTAAGTGTCAATGATGGTATTCCTATGGGCCATTCCTGCCGCTGCTGCAGTGGGATATGGCCCGCCTGCCCCATCAACACCATCATCTTCCGGTACCGCTGGGACTGGGACTCATGGGTCCCTGGTGCGAACACAGATGTTGTGCAACACACAACATGCAACGATCAGCTTGCACACGATGTCCAGGCTGTACAGGAGCTTCCCACCGGTGTCATCCAGGTACCTGAAACGTGACTTCAACAAGTCAAATATGCATTCCACGATGTCCCTGGTGCGTATGTTGGCCGCATTGTACTGCCTCTGGGCGGGTGTGTTCGGATCTCGGAGGGGTGTTATCATGCAAGGGCAGAGTGCATATCCCTGATCACCTCTGACAGTGCAGGGAGAAAAGAGTCAATGTATGGTTCGGCCAAATGTGTTGGCAGGTCCACCAATCCAGTGAGGCCTGTGCTGGCTTTGTGTGGGGTGAGTGTAAGCCAGCCCGCAGCGAGTAGCTGATGCTGGCAACTACACGAACAGGCATCAGGCACCCAGAAATGCAATGTTAGAACTACAAGGAGGGATGACACGAGTCACACAGTGCTAGTGGCCCAGATGCATAGTGGGCGAAACGGGCCCACGGCCAAGGGAAGCTGGGGGTGGTAGCGGTCCAGGGGGGGTGGCGGTGGGTGTAGTGCCTTGTTGGAGCTCCTAGCTACATGAGGAGTAGCTCCATGGTGTTGTTTGTTCTTCGGGTGTGGCTGTGTGTGGGGCTCTGTTGCCTACTGCAGGTAGATGTCCGTCTTTACACCTGCTTGAGGTAGGTGTTAAAAACCTGCGGCTACCTTGGCTTATTGCCTGTTTTCGATTTGCTTCACAGATCTGTCACTTTGTTGTGAAAGAAGTGTTGTTTTTTTTCGTGCGTTTCTGGACGGGAACGCCTACTCTGCATCTTATTAGCGTTAATTGGTGGTGTCTGCCGTGGTTTTGGGACTGTTATCGCGGGAATTCTGCTGATGTCTGCTGTTAGTACCAGCTTGTGAATGGTGGGGTAAATTTATCACGACTTTGGCTACTCTAAAGTGCTGTTAATTCGGCTATAGCTCCTTGTGAATATGCCCCTAAGAGTGTAGTTGAATTTCTTAAGTAAAGATTCGCATCCCGAGTATGCGTTACAATATCACAAAAAATCCATCCCTTTTGTAGTTATAGATAACATTTATCCAACTCATCCTCTTGCCTATGCAACATCACCATACTCAAACGAATTACCTGTATTTGTCACTGAATATTTTAATGTATAACAGGAATAACCAGCTCTCTATTAACTCGAGTCGGTCAGTCAGGGTCCTGGGAGCCCTCTATTTTCAGCGTGCGACACATGGCAACACTGATCCAATTATTCACACCTATGGGCCAAAATGGAGAAATTAATCGATTTGATTTATATTTGACATGTTTACTTACGCTTTCCACAATGCTAAGTTATATTTTAATGTACATTGTGCCTGAAAAGGTTTGACAGGTCAATGTTATTGAGGGCTCTCACCGCGACACATAGCTTCTGACATCTTCCGCATCGTGGCCTGAGCAACAGGAAAAGCATCAGCACATTACACGAAACCGGCTTTACATAAGGCCACGCGCTGCCTGGTCGCATGCACGTGCGTGCTTTTATTCACTCTGCCCTCTTCATTCCAATCTGAAGAGTCTGTGCCGACTGTGATAACTTGGTAATTGCCCTGTAATACGTCCAGGCTCTGGAGCCGGACGTTGGGAATAAGCCATTTCAGTACCGATAATGATGGTGAGCTGAAATATGCTGTTTATGAAGAGCGCACACCTCTACCGCCAGGGGGCAGACTACTGCAGGGATAGATGGCCCATGATAGGAACTGTGACAATCATGGTCCGTGAGAGTTTACTGTGAGAATCTGTGTGAGGAGCCTCCATCTGAGCACACTAGGTGATGCCTGACGCCAAGACCAGTGTGCTGCATATAAAAGGCAATACCCCGCATCTTAATAGATTTAATGAAAAAAGTAATTGTAAGATTACATTTCTTTTTTATTAAGAAATGTGTCAAAATATTTAACTGAAAGAAAAAAAACAGGAATCTATTTTGAGAATGAGCAAACGAACTGGTGTAAATAAAAAAATCTATACAATCTATGGATAATCTGTAAACAATATACAGGAATCAATAGAGACCGGAAGTGATATTGTTCTAAACTCCTAATAGATAGGATTTTGGTAGACTTCTTGTTACAGTGGTATATGTGAAACCTTAAATTTAGATTCTTTAATATTGCAGATGCATGGATATTTTAGAGCGGAGCTCTGCCTAGGGATTGGCTCCTCATATCCTGGGTGTGGACTTTGGAGGTGGGTTGGTCGTGCAGGTTCTGGCCTGGCATTATTTATAGAGGTATTGTTAGACCTGGCATCATTGGCGTGAGACTACCTTTCATTTTTGACGGATTGCCTCCTCTGTTTTGATATGTTTTTGCTGGATTTATGTTTTGGGCACTGTTCCAATGCTAATCAGTGCCAGGGTGCAAGTGCTCCCTTTTTTAGTTATTCCATGATTGGGTTATTTGATTTATCTGTCAGCCCCTAGTACAGTGCACCACGTGTGCCCAGGGCTTGTAAGTCAAATGCTGCTGGTGGGCTTGCAGCACTGGTTGTGCCACCCACAGAAGCAGCTGGTAAAGTGTGTCTCAGGCCTGCCATTGCAAGGCCTATGTGCAGTCTAGCACTGCCATGTCGACTTGGCCAAGTGCACCCACCTGCCGGTCCCTAAACCTTCCCTTTGCTTCATATTAGACACCCCTATGGTAGGCCCAAGGGCAGGGTGCATTGTAAGTATAAGGTAGGACATGCTCTGATGTGTGAAGCATGTTCTAATAGTGAATTACAGCCATTTTCGTTTTTCACTATTGAAGGCTACCTGTTCTCATAGGCCAGAATGGGTAGTTAGATTATTACATTCTTATAATCCTAACTGAGTCAGGGAACATGGTAGAAATTCAAATTTAGGATGCCTGAACTCAGAATAATAAAATACATCTTTCAGTAAAGGTTATTTTAATATTCTGTGCTTGCAAATACCACTTTTAGAAAGCAGGTATTTGCTTGCCTAAACATTTGAACCTGCCTCTGCTGGGTTGTGTATTCCTTGTCTGGGATTGTGAGTAACACGGCTGGGGTATTCCAGGAGACAGGCTGGGACAGCCCAGTGGTGAATAGAGAGATTTACATCCAGATGGGAGGGAGGAGTGCACCTGGGACCTGAATAGGGCTGGGCCTTCCCTCTTCAATGCCAGCTCCACCCCCTGTGGCTTATCTGATGCCCCTGTCTTGCACTGTGAAAGGAGAGAAGGAATCATGTCAACAGAGTGCTCCAGAGCTGTATCTTCCCTCCCCTGTGCTGGCTCCACCTCCTATGGGGCATCTGATGTCTCTGCCCTGCACAGTGAAAGGAAGAGGAGAGTCATGTAAACAAAGTGCTCAGGAACTGGTTTGGACTAGGCAGAGGCCTCTCTGCCTTCAGAGAACAAAGGATTTTGGGGTATAAATATTGGGACCCTGATCCCAAGAAATTAGATCACTTCTGGAACAAGAAACCTTTCTGACAAGGAGAAGAACCAAGGAAGCTGCAAGAGTTTGGACTGCCCCTCTGCCAGAGTGCTGTTTGCTGGGTTGGCCTTCAGTGGTTGCTTCATTGCCAAGGGAAAGGAGAAGGAACTTTGTAAAGGAGTTTCATCTACAGAATATTATCCAAGGGCTTGAACTATGCTTACCTCTCTCTTGAATTTCCTTGCTGGGAATTCTGACTCCAGTCACTTTCGTGCTGCTGGGAGCTGGAAGCGCGACGCATCAAGAAGAAGAGTGTCGCCGCCTCAGCTGAAATCATCGCAATGCCGGAGAAGCGAGCCTTCGCCGCATCTCCCTGGAAGCGTGTGTTCATCGAAGCTGCCTGCTGTCGCATCACCGGAGAAGCGTGACGCCATCGTGAGAGTCGCCATCGCATCACCAGAGAAGTACGTCACAGGGCCTGGCACGGCTCCAAAGTACAGAGTCATCACAAGGTGCCACATCGTCATCGCATGGTCATCGCATCTCCTCATCAAGGGCGCCATCTTCTTGCATCGCAACCGGATCATCGCATCGCATCAAGGCGCCATCTTGCGCACCACAAGCCGAAAATCTACGCATCACCTCCGCCGGTAAGCCTCACTACGAGTCCCCTACTCTGCGCAAGCATTGAGGCAGGAAGCAACCGTTCCCCCGGATCACGGAAGAAAGCATCTCCCCTGTTGCGAGCCTTTTGTTCACTTTGCGTTACGCATCCAGGTACTTTGTTGAGAACTTTGTCGCATTTAACAGCAACTTGAATTAAGAGACTTTAATCATCTTTTAAGTAATCTTAAGTGTAGTATTGTGGATTTTTGTCATTTGTGGTCTTGTGTTAAGTCTATATAAAGAATACTTATTTTTATAAAACCTGTGTTGTGTCCATCTGTAGCGTTATCACTGTATTACTGTGTATATTCACAAATGCTTAACACACTGCCTCTAAGATAGGTCTGTCTGCTCGTGCCAAGCTACCAAGGGGGTGAGCAGGGGTTTTTAAGGAGTGTAATCCCCTTATCCTGACTTAGAAGTAAGAGTCCCTATTTGGACAAAGGTGAATACCATTGCCAACTAGAGACCCCCTGATCTAACAGGTATGCAAAGCTGAAAGGGTTACGTTGGTGCCAATCGGAATGTGGCAGATCCAGAAATCTAAAGCTGTATTCATGAATCTGAAATGCACGATTGGAGAAAAGATCACCCGTCCAAGCGGATGCCTTTTTTCTTTGTAACTAGGGACCATATTATCAAGCAAGGCCGATGCATTATCACTGCTTTTATCGGCAGGAAACTGCAGCTAATGCGACGATAATGGGCTTGATAATATGCCCTTGTGAATTCCCATAGAAGCCCTGGTTAACACCAGAACCTGAAATTCACAAGGGCATATTATCAAGCCCATTATTGCCGCTTTAGCTGCAGTTTCCTGCCGATAAAAGTGGCAATAATGTTTCGCCCTTGCTTGATAATATGGATCTAGATTCCCAAAAACTATGTCTATGTGCAAATCTACACACAGGTTTAATGGAACTTGAGGCCCCTCCCCCTGCAAAATGCCTGGAGGGCCCCCTTCCGGATTTACTCGGGATCTCTCCGGCTAGGGTACTGTGCTGAGGAGGCCCCCTGAAGCTCATGCACCCCACCCCAAATACTGCAAGGGGCTTAGTTACGCCACTGAACCTACAAAGGATCAGTTAATTATCTATCAGTCCTGACATCCCTATGTTTTAACCTTTCAAGCCCAACCCCCCCCCAAATAAATCAAACAGTAATTTCTTGAATCCATAACTTGCACAACAACCATGCAAACCATAACTCACACAACAAATGCACTTTCTATGTCCTCACCATGTTTATGGCATAAATAGCAATACCTAAAAAAAACAAGTAATTCAATTCCAATATATATTTCAAACAATAAATAAGAATTCATTTATAGATGTCTCTCACATAGTGCTAAAAGTTAGATTATGTCTGTTATAAGCCTTAAAATTATTAATCACGTGTAAAATGTCATCTGTCACATCAATGGTGAGGAAATGAGCATAGATTTTTTTAATACATTTATCAAGGCGTTATAATCAGAGGTAATCATCACTTCCCTTTAACCTTTCATTTTTTCATTGAAAATATATAGGTTTACTCACACACCAAATACATTGTTCATCACGACACCCTTGGTTTGATATGTATATGTATACAATTAGATAAACAAAATATTAACTTATCTGTGAAGTTGTGGTGTAATTGCACTCCCAAAGTAGTAACTCCCAATGTACTTACCTGTGATACAGTGACATGATATGCTTAACTATTAATTTGGTCCACCGCTCGCTCTCGACTGTTACATTTATCCATCCAATTTCTAAATGGCAGGAAAACCTCCAAGCACAAAGCACATTTGGTGCCATATAATAGATAGGGTGCACTTTTCCTATTTGTACCACTGCGCACCTTTAAGCAGATGCACCTGGTTCAAACAGATAAAGTGCACCCCATTAGGAAGAATGAGCTGCCCCCCAGGGTGGTGCATTCAAAAGGAATAAAGAGCAGCGGTTTAAAAGCTGCTGCGCATTTCTCTGTGCAGGCGGTAACCTGTCGGCACTATCAAAAGGGATTAAAGATCCACGTACAGGTGGGTGCAAGGAGTGACTGCACCCTCCTGCAGAGGGATGTCTGGGCATCCATGAGACCCCCTCTCATACAATGAGAGGACTGTTTTCAGGGCGCGCACTGATAGTGCATCATTTTTCTGTGGCACACTTTCAGTGCATCTTCCAAGGGCATGTTTGCCTCTGTGCTGACATCGGTAAAAGAGTGTGGGTGCAGAGGCAAAGTGATTTTCTCATTGTCATGGGGCCACGTCCCCACCCCAATTTTGTGAATGTCGTCTCTCGATAGCGCTATTGCTACATGTGCACCAGCGCCATCTGTATTACAGAAGGGGCTGCTAAAGCATCTGCAGAACCTTCTGTAAAACCAAGGTGCCCAAAAGACACCCTGAACGGGCACAAACACCCGTTGTACTCCAGGGCTGCTTTTATAATACGGCCATGATGTCACAGTATCAGTGCAATTTTGGCACTCACGTGAAAATATTATACTTCACTGATGACTTCAGGAAAACATTTCACAGATGAAACACAAAGATATGCAAGAAATTCTGAAAACCATACGACCACCAATAATCCGGATTTAACAAATTTTACATGTTGCATCAAAACTTTGACCACTCTTACTTGTTTCCAGGCTGAGAAGGGCTGTCAATCCTCTTATTCCGCCCTTGCATACCCAAAGCATATCCCACTGGGTCACAAAGCAAGAGGCAGATCATGACATGGTCAGCGACTGGCTGCCGCCCCAGCCCCATCTGACCACACCAACACCTGACACATGAACATGAGACCTGGTTATCTTTGGAAGGCGGGAGGTCGCAAGACCCCCCGGCCGTATTTATTAAGATATGAAATTAAAAAGGTTTTTAATTGCATGATCAACAATTTATACAAAAATCAGCAGGACATTAGATACAATATTGTCAACAAGTTTGAGAGGCTAACCTTAACAGAAACTCTAATACAGATTGTTTCCTAACCGAAGCTAACATCCTCATCTTGATTTTTGTATACTACATTTCTGGCCATATGGCAAGGTCGCTAACCGGTGTCAGGTCCTACTAGCTGCGCCTCACCTAGAGATGTGCGCATGCGCAGCCGGGCCTGGTAATTACCCGGTCTACACCGTGAACTCCATTTACCCACTAAAGGAGGGCCCTTACTCTGCGCCATCCGGTGACATCATAAGTATGCACGCGCGGGGTGGCTACCAGCCTAAGGAAAGCGTGACTACTCCAACCCGCGCCCCTTTGAAGCACCAGTTACCTTGCCCCTGGAGTTCTTGGAGTGGCCAATGGCCCCTCCCCCGGACGGGAACCTCCCATGGATGATGCCCGCCCCCTCAGACCTTAAAATAGCTGCTCACCGGTCATGACCTTACCGCATGCCCCAAACCTAATAAATACGACGACCTAGGAGAAAAATTCTAATGACAACTACTCTAGCTAACACATCAAAACATCAATTTAAAGCTACAAAGGGAAAAAAGTCCTAAGCACAATTGCAATATCATAACATGTTTCATCACAGTTCACTAAAAGGGGGAAAAATTCCTAAAGAAAGCATCACCAGCATAATATACAAACCAGACACAGATCACTTATGCATATCAAGGATATCAACAAGTACCTACAGATTACGCTTAAACTAGACTAAGACAACATCAATCATTTAGTTTCAGGGATGGTGGGTGGGAAAACAAGAAGCCCCGAGCGCGGAGCACAACACGCTGTGGAGGAGCGTCCAGGGAGAAGAGGGTCTCCTGGGCGCTCCCCGCTTCTTTATCCACAAGGGGCTGGGTGGGGGTGGCCAAGAGCCCCCCCTTTTCACATGGTCAGCGACTGGCTGCCGCCCCCCCCATCTGACCACACCAACACCTGACACATGAACATGAGACCTGGTTATCTTTGGAAGGCGGGAGGTCGCAAGACCCCCCGGCCGTATTTATTAAGATAATGATATGAAATTAAAAAGGTTTTTAATTGCATGATCAACAATTTATACAAAAATCAGCAGGACATTAGATACAATATTGTCAACAAGTTTGAGAGGCTAACCTTAACAGAAACTCTAATACAGATTGTTTCCTAACCGAAGCTAACATCCTCATCTTGATTTTGTAGACTACATTTCTGGCCATATGGCAAGGTCGCTAACCGGTGTCAGGTCCTACTAGCTGCACCTCACCTAGAGATGTGCGCATGCGCAGCCGGGCCTGGTAATTACCCGGTCTACGCTGTGAACTCCATTTACCCACTAAAGGAGGGCCCTTACTCTGCGCTATCCGGTGACGTCATAAGTATGTGCGCGCGGGGTGGCTACCAGCCTAAGGAAAGCGTGACTACTCCAACCCGCGCCCCTTTGAAGCACCAGTTACCTTGCCCCTGGAGTTCTTGGAGTGGCCAATGGCCCCTCCCCCTGGACGGGAACCTCCCATGGATGATGCCCGCCCCCTCAGACCTTAAAATAGCTGCTCACCGGTCATGACCTTACCGCCACAGGCCAAATCAGCAAGCTTGTTTAGCAAAACCCTCTAACCAGGCCCAGAGATTGTTAGACCACAAAACATTCCCCGCCTCAGTCAAGTGTACTCCATCCCCTAGGTAATACTGTTCGCCCCAGATACACCCATGTGGAATCGTCTGCAACCGGGGGGCCCGTGAAGTGCCAACAATAAAGTTGTCAGCCGTGCTAGCCCGATGGGCCTTCTTTTATCTGCAGGGTGACCCTGTAAACGGCGCCACCCTTTCAAGGCCTTGCGCACCATAAAGGTGTTAGTAGGGTCTCGCCTGCCCTTAGCCTGCGCAAAGAAGGAGACCGCCGCCCTATGCCTGCTTGCAGCCGCTACGGAGCGCCCTTCCCTGTGCATCCATTCCAAGTAAGCCGCAAAGCTGTCCTCATGCGCTCACCTAACCTCCCATTCCTGACCCAAGAAAGTACGGTAAGAGAGAAACGCCCCTTCGTAAGCTGCCTTGGTCCTGGGGGCTAAGCTAGCAACCACGAGGTCCTGTAATCTGGGGCACCAATCTGCCAAAGTACCGCCGGGAAGTGAGCCGGGGAGGGGTCTGCTGAAGGAAGATATTCACTGAAAACCTGCATTTTAAAGCGAGAGAGGGAGTCAGCAGCATTATTGAGGATGCCAGGGACATGCTTGGCTTTGAAAACCACATTCATTTTCAAGCACTGCAAAACAATCTCCTTGATCAGGCGCAGTATGAAAGGACAGCGTGCCCCCTGTTGGTTCGGGCCAGACCCTCAATGCCACCCATACTGGGAAGAGTTCCAGGAAGCCAATATTGGTGGTCAGACCCCATGCTCTCCATTCTTCCGGCCATCGCTGAGCGACCCACTTGTTCCCCAGGATGGCGCCAAAGCCCACACTACCAGCTGCGTCCGTCCACAAACCCAACTCTGCTGATGTGGTGGGAGGACCGGGCCACACTACCCTGCCATTGAAATCCTCCAGGAATGCCATCCATATAAGCATAACCTGGCGAACCTCGGACGACAACCTCGTGCGGTGATGTTTCTCCCGTAAGCCCTTCATTGCATGGGCAATGGAGCGTGAGAACGGGCGTGCCATAGGGATGACCCGCAGTGCGAAGTTCTAACCTAACCGCCTCACCTAGAGATGTGCGCATGCGCAGCCGGGCCTGGTAATTACCCGGTCTACGCCCTGAACTCCATTTTCCCACTAAAGGAGGGCCCTTACTCTGCGCCATCCGGTGACGTCATAAGTATGCGCGCGCGGGGTGGCTACCAGCCTAACGAAAGCGTGACTACTCCAACCCGCGCCCCTTTGAAGCACCAGTTACCTTGCCCCTGGAGTTCTTGGAGTGGCCAACGGCCCCTCCCCCTGGACGGGAACCTCCCATGGATGATGCCCGCCCCCTCAGACCTTAAAATAGCTGCTCACCGGTCATGACCTTACCGCCACAGGCCAGCATTGTTAACCGACGATCTGGCCTCCCCCTACCTAGACCCAAATCAGCAAGCTTGTTTAGCAAAACCCTCTAACCAGGCCCAGAGATTGTTAGACCACAAAACATTCCCCGCCTCAGTCAAGTGTACTCCATCCCCTAGGTAATACTGTTCGCCCCAGATACACCCATGTGGAATTGTCTGCAACCGGGGGGCCTGTGAAGTGCCAACAATAAAGTTGTCAGCCGTGCTAGCCCGATGGGCCTTCTTTTATCTGCAGGGTGACCCTGTAAACGGCGCCACCCTCTCAAGGCCTTGCGCACCATAAAGGTGTTAGTAGGGTCTCGCCTGCCCTTAGCCTGCGCAAAGAAGGAGACCGCCGCCCTATGCCTGCTTGCAGCCGCTACGAAGCGCCCTTCCCTGTGCATCCATTCCAAGTAAGCCGCAAAGCTGTCCTCATGCGCCCACCTAACCTCCCATTCCTGACCCAAGAAAGTACGGTAAGAGAGAAACGCCTTGGTCCTGGGGGCTAAGCTAGCAACCACGAGGTCCTGTAATCTGGGGCACCAATCTGCCAAAGTACCGCCGGGAAGTGAGCCGGGGAGGGGTCTGCTGAAGGAAGATGTTCCCTGAAAACCTGCATTTTAAAGCGAGAGAGGGAGTCAGCAGCATTATTGAGGATGCCAGGGACATGCTTGGCTTTGAAAACCACATTCATTTTCAAGCACTGCAAAACAATCTCCTTGATCAGGCGCAGTATGAAAGGACAGCGTGCCCCCTGTTGGTTTATACATTCCACAACAGTCATGTTGTCTGACCAGAACATCACTGATTGATTACATAGGTGTTCGGGCCAGACCCTCTGTGGTATTGGGTTCCCAAGGCCTACATGCTCCGAAGATAACCCACTTACACCGAAAGAACTGTTGGCACGGAAACTGAAAAATGCAAAGAACAAATTTATTAAAACCCCATGGGGTGGTGGTACATTCCTACAGCACCCTTCGGTAATGCAAGAAGTATCACACCGAACATCGATGTGACCCCCTCTTTTATACGGTTTTACAGGTAATAAAAAGGACAGGCGGCACAAAGTTACAGAACATTATGTACATATATGGTCATGTTTTGGAATACTGCCAGCTCATTGGAGGGTTTCAAACCCACTGGTCAGTTTGCGGCACATTCCTAAGGGGAGACTGGTCAATGGGATCTGCGCATGTACAGGCTTGACCGTTACTAAAAATAGCCTGTTGCTGGGCAAACTCAAGTGGTCAGTGGTACGGACAACGGACTAAAGGCCGTGCTGGCCACGAGGCCGCTCATGATCTAAGATGGCCGCCGTAACACACAAAATGGCGTTTTCCGAGTATGGCCAACTTTAACAGAAAACGTGTAGCTACAGCTAAGCGCTAACTCGGCCATCGTCAAATTACGACAGACGACCCTTTTAGCGTTCAGCTGAAGCTACCTCATAGTGAACATAGTCTGGGTGTTCATCTTCGATATCGATCAACATTATCTGAGCTACTTCTTTATGAAGCATCATTTTGTCATGAGCAAGAGCTCGTCTTGATGGTATACAAGCCGAAAAGCACATAGAACACAAAGCTGGACCACATTGAATACATAGACATATAGAAAACAGTATCCCCACAAGAATACATAGAATCGTTAGCAGTTTCCAACCCCAAGTGGTAAGCATTGACCAGAACCACCCTGAAAGAGTCCAAGTACCATTATCCGGATGTATTTCTGCAGCTATCTTATGCAGTTTCGAAATTGCATCATAAACGGATGGTGAGTTGTCAGGTACGTAAACACAGCAGCTACTTCCGATAATTCTACATGCCCCCCCCACGATCGGCTAGAACTACGTCTAAAACCATCCTGTTCTGTAACGTAACAATTCTAGAAATCTGCAGTTCCTCAGTAATGTTCCCCAGTGCGATAGCAGTGTCATTCGCTACAGCCTCAACTACACGAGTCAGTCTTCGTATCTTTCGACTATTCAGAGCAGCCCCAACAAAGGAAAACAGTCCGAAATTAAAATCCACATACTGTTGCAAAGCAGTGTCTGTCAGGTCAATGTCATCTAACACAACGGCACGTTTAACGCGGTTCAGTATAAAATCATGGTACAAAATATAATCATTATGGTACATTGGTGGGGCAATGAATACAGGAGGCAGTACAAAAGATACATAGCAAGTACCTAACCATCCCAAAGGGAGTTGATGATACCCTTTCGTTCCACAAATAAAATACGTATTTCGTGATGCTACAAACGATATACCATTCGGGCTGTCAAACGTTATTGTGGTATTACATTCGCTTTTCCCAACCGAAATCGTGCCTTTATTACGTATACACAAATCAGCTTTCGTGGCAATGACATTTATAACATGTGAGCTGGAGACATTAATGTTACGTTGATTGCTGTAAACACGTGGGGCAGAGATATTGTCGGGCCGGTATTCTTCCCATTCAAATCGAGTACCCTCAGCTCGCGGATACCCATCTCGGTCATGGTAACATACTTTATTTAAACGGAAAAGCACCCCCCCTTTTGTTGGCCATCTCAAAGTGAAGAGCAGAGTGTACCAGGCATTGCAGGATCCATTATGTGAAAACGGGAGTGGAATGAGTGGAGTGCCCCCTTTCTTCTGGTGCCCAGGTAGCATCCCACACACCCAACAATTTGAAGTATTTGTCATATTATGCGTATGATGCAAGATCTGAATGAAGCTATTGTTCAGATAAGTTTGTCGGTGCCGTTCTTCATGGTAAGGCAAGGTGAAGTGAAAATGTTCAGATGGAGCCGGGGTAGTCGGCAGCAAATGTTCACGTGCGGGTACCACAAGTTCAACTACCCAGGCTATTACTGCTATTACCACAATCGTTAGGACAAAAAGGATGGCACCAAGTATTGGTTTATCCCGTGATGCAGACGACGCCATAGTTCGATTGCAGTTCAAAAAGTCTTAGATGTTCAAAAGTTCAGAAAGTTCACAAGTTCTCAAATGTACATATATGTGTATTATACCTAAAAAAGAAAAAAATACGGTGCTGAGCTCCGAGGTAGCCGTTGTTTTCTTCTCCGGGCCAAGACGGGTGTCGCTACACTTGACAGAACTGATCCCCCCCCCTTGGGATTCCCGGTTTCTGTTTCACAAACCTGGAGCAGTAACCAACCAGTTTCAAAAACAACCCAAAAATCTTCTTATCGTGGCCGTAGATTGTAGTGCTCTCGTCCAGAAACAGTGTGGTCCGGGAAGGCTCCCTCAGCTTCGGCCGATGTCACCGCTGGGCTCTTTTCCTTATCCAGAATCTCTTTATAGTCGGTCAACACAGCAGGATTTACCAGGTCAGGAGAGACACGACGGCAGTGGGTTGAGTGTATCCACCGCTTTCTGTCGGTCACTCGTACAGCCGTTCGAGTAGCCAGGAGGACCTGCTCGGGGCCACGCCACCTCGGTTCCAAGCTATTCGTCCTCTCAAACGACCTGATCATTACATGATCACCAGGGCGAAGATCATGACCCTCTCCAGTAGAGTTGTCAGGGAGCGCTTCTCGAACCTGTTGATGAATAGAAAGCAAATCATTTGTTAATCGTGCCAAATAATCGTTCATCATTATACAAGGCACATCATGTATCAATCGCGGCTTGGGCACCCCCCAGATATTCATAGGCCTTCCAAACACCACTTCATATGGTGTGAGGCCTGTTCGAGAGTGGGGCACTGATCTAAGAGAGAGTAATGCCAGCGGTAAGGCATCCGGCCATTTTAATGACGTGGACGCCACGATCTTAGCCAATTTTAGTTTCAACGTAGCATTATACCGCTCCACAAGACCTGCCGACTGAGGGTGGAACACAGCATGAAACTTCTGTTGGATCCCTAACCCCTTCAGCACGTATTCCACAATTTTCCCGACAAAATGAGGCCCATTGTCGTTCCACAAAAATTTGCAAATTCCGAATCGAGGGAAGTACTCCTTGAGCAACACCTTAGCTGTTGTCAGTGCTGTATTATCTTTCGTGGGGAAGGCCTCAACCCATTTGCTAAAAGCACATACCACCACTAAGACATACTTCAGGTTATTGCAGCGCTCAAGCTGGATATAATCCATTTGGAGTACCTCGAATGGTGCAGAAGGTGGAACGAACCCTCCTTTCGGAGTATGGGTCCCCTTAGCAGGATTGTGCTGCAAACATATCAGACAGGTCTGCACTACTCTCTTGGCTGTATTAGCTATCTCGGGATGCTCCCAAACTCGTGTTAACAATCGAGTAATTGCAAGAGCCCCCACGTGCGCTAACCCATGTGTCATTTGGACCATCGCTTGCAAGTAAGCTGCAGGCAATTTCCATTTCTCCATGTCCTTGCTTCTCCAACACCCTTCATCATCTAGTACCCCATCAGTTGCCCATGCCGCAAGTTCTGATTCGGTAGCTGATTTCTGAATGTCCAATATTTCTGCTCTAGCATCATTCCATCGCTCTGCTTGGGATTTGGTCACGTACATGGGGGAGTCAGCTCGGGACATAGCCGTTTGTCTCGCTATACTGTCCGCAAAGGCATTTCCCTGACCTACTTCATCAGTGATCTTTTTATGGGCGCTACATTTGATTATCGCTACTTTCTTTGGACAAAGCAACGCGTTGAGGAGATCACGCACCAACTCTCCGTGCATAATGTGTACTCCATGAGAAGTTAAAAAACCCACGCTCTCTCCAGAGTAGACCGAAGTCATGTGCTACTCCGAAGGCGTACCGGCTGTCTGTGTATATGTTCACACATAGGCCAGCACTCAATGCGCAGGCTCTTGTCAGGGCTATCAGCTCTGCTGCTTGAGCCGATTTCTGTGGTATTCTAGCTGTTTCCACCACTGTCTTAAGTGTCGTTATTGCATAGGCTGCGGAAGTTGTGCCATCTGGCAGCCTCAGACATGATCCATCAACCCACAGTTCCCCATCCACATCTGGAAGTGGCATATCCTGTAGGTCAACACGACCCTTTGTCTGTTCCTCGGTCAGGAAAACACAGTCATGGTGTTTTTCTTCCTGACCCTCCTCGACTGGATAGGGCAATAAAGTGGCAGGGTTCAGAGTAGCACATCTTTTTAGTGTGATATGTGGCGCCAGCAGGGTAAGCTCGTATCCTGTTAACCGTGCACTCGTGAGATATTGGGTCTTTGTTTGGTTTAGCAGGGCGTCTACTGCATGAGGAACTAACACCAACAGTTTGTGCGATAACACTATTCCCTCACTCTGCCGTATCGCTACTGCTGTTCCTGCGACTGCTCGGAAACACCCAGGTAACCCTCGCGCTACAGGATCGAGAATGGCAGAGAAGTATGCACATGGCCTCTGCTTGTCCCCATGTGTCTGCACTAACACTGATAACGCGCACCCATCTTTCTCATGCACGTACAATGTAAAAATCTTCGTATAATCTGGTGTACCTAATACGGGTGCAGAGCAAAGGGCTTGTCTCAGTTGATCAAAAGCATTTTGACATTCATCTGTCCATTCAAGGGGCATTGGTGTAGTTTTGGACAGTAATGCTAACAAAGGCTTGATAATGTGCGAAAACCCCATGATCCACTGCCTACAAAAGGACGTTAACCCTATGAAGGCGCGTACATCTCTCTGTGTGCGGGGGACTGGTGTATCTAAAATCACCTGAATTCGATCAGATGTCAATGCACGCCCCTCCTTAGACAAAAGATGACCGAGGTAGGTCACCTTGGGTCTACAGTATTGTAGCTTTTTCTTAGAAACCTTATGATTATTCTGTGCCAAAAAGGAAAGCAGCGCAATCGTACTCTCCTCACATTGTGCGTAAGAATCTGCAGCAAGCAGAAGGTCGTCCACATATTGGATCAAAACAACCCCCGATTGCAACTCAAAGGAATCAAGCTGTCTTTTCAAAGCCTGGCTATAGATACTCGGGCTCTCAGTGTAACCTTGAGGAACACGACAAAATCTATACGATTTATTATTTAACGTGAAACCAAACAGATATCTGCTATCGGGATGGACAGGGATGGAAAAGAAAGCGTTTTTCAAATCAATTACACTAAAGGTCGTTGCCGTTGGTGGTACCAGTGTGAGCAAGGTCGTAATATCGGACACCACCGGAAATTGGGGAATGACAATTTTGTTGATCTCTCTCAAGTCAATATTAAAGCGATAGACTTTGTCGTCAGTATCTCTTTTAAGAATCGGGAGAATAGGGCTGTTACAGACATTATAAGAAACCTCTTCCACCACCCCAGCAGCAATCAAGTCTTGAACAATGTGAGTCAGGGCAATTTCACCTTCCTTCGAAATCTTATACTGTGGCACCCGTGGCAAAGAGGCCCCCTCCTTAACAGTAATATGAATAGGTGGAATACGCATCTCCCCCACATCCGTGTCTGAGGTCGCCCATAACGTGTGCGGGAGAGAGGCCAAAGCGGGAATATCCGATATGGTATAGAACCTATTCGGATCAGGGTAATTGTCATTCAGGATAACCCGCACTCCTTCAGGAGCGCACCGTATCGTCGCTCGAAAATATTTAAGCAAATCAAGGCCCAAAATATTATCTGGGGTATAGGGAGATAACAAAAATTGGCCAAAACTAAAGAATTTATCAAGACAGAGTGCAAGGGGTTTAGACAAAGGGCTAGGGGAGGGTGTGCCATCGAACCCTACACATGTTATCATTTGGCCAGACAGGGGAGCCCTCGGAACGAATTTCTTTGACAAAGCGCTACGAGTAGCTCCGGTGTCGACTAAGAATTGATCAGTAGAACCCAAAATGCCCGCTGTTACATATGGACCTTCCTGATCTACCGGCACTTCAATTGGCTCCGCACCCCATCCTACGCAGTCCTATGCATGCACATAATCCTGGTGCTCCACATTCTCACCCTCTGAAATCTGATATTGGTGCCGTCAATCAAAAGTATTTCGTTCATCCTGGCCACGGCCCCCTTGCTCAGCCCTTCCACAATCACCTCCGCCACCTCTCGCCCCCGTATAACCACCCCGCGACCTACCACCTCCTCGACCACGCTGGCTACGTTGTTCCCGTAGTACCGGACAATCCTCAGCCCAATGGCCAAACTCCTTACAATAAGCACATTGATCCTCCGCAATATCTGTACGACCATACGACGAGTTTCCTCCACCTCGTCTACCCCTGTCGTTCCCTCTACCCTGTGTTCCACGAACCTGTGCCAACATCACCTTCGTTTTCAATTCTTTCGCTTTCTTATCAACACTCTCTTTAGCCTCCAACTCCTGCCGCTCATAATACTGAGCCATAGTTAACAAAGACGCAGGGGTCGCCGTGGCCCAGGAACTTTCACTCGACTTCAATCGTTTGGCAATCTCCGGCAGGAGATTAGCCACATACTTATCTACAAACAAATGCCGACCTGTATCGTCTGTTAAAGATTGACCACTGTAATCATGAAACGCCTCTTCAAAACGTGTAAAAAAGTCTGAAACCGTTTCATCTGGCTTTTGTTTACACGAAGCTAACATGGTCCAATCTATTTTTTTAGAAGGTACAAGCGTTTTTAATTTAACCAAAATGGCTGCCGGAAGATCTAAGATCAACTGACATGGCTTACATGCTGGTTCCCTATCTAAATCAGCTGCATTTATCTCTTTCCAAGTTCCCCCAAGTATCGTTTCATCATTATTTTTCCGAATTTGTCTCCACATGTCGGGCGGAAGGATTAACCCAAAAAACAGATCTATATCGACAAGAGTCATCACACAAGACGAAATAGCCCCTTCCACCCCTTCATAGAATGCTGCCGGGTTTTTACGAAGATCAGGTAAAGAATTTTTCAATGCCATAACATCCGCTCTATTCCAAGGCGTATACACCCAGTTATATATAAAATACCCCTTCGCATCCTTTGACATTTTATCGTCATCTGTACCTTCCCCTTTTGGTGGAACATACAAGGGTGCAGCTTCACGCATAGGCATAACATGCATTGCAGAACTCTTATCTGAACCCCGGAGAGAACACTCCTTAGACTGCCCGTCAGATTCCAGCCCGGACTCCTTAATCTTTTTCCGCTCGTCCCGCAATCTCGTAGTCTCATCTCGCAGCTGGATCAGTTGCTTGTAAAAGGCATCGACATCTGCAAGAGCAAATAAACCTTTATCCAAATTCTCACGATGAACTGACACAACCTTAGGTTCTAACGTATCTGAAAATTGACGATATGCAACAACAACTTCTTCCGCCAAAGTAACCAAAAAATACAATAATTCCTGGTCTGTCCAATTACCCCTTTCAGTAACAATTTCAGACTGAGAAACAAAATTCGTATTCACTTTACGAGCCCAACTACGTAAATGTGCAGATCTCTCCGCCGAAAACCTGAGACCAGATACCCCCTTTTTTTCCCGACTTATCCTGTCCTTCATCATCCGATTCTGCAAGTGTAGCCGTAGGCGAAACGTACGGAGGCGGTGATCGATCTAATAAAGAAAAATCATCAATTTAATTATTAAGGACAGGATAAAGCGGTCGACGAATAGGGAATTGACCCGTCGTTTGCAATTTACGTTCCCGTTCCTCCCTTTCTTTCTTTTCCTGCTCCTCTTTTTCCTCAAGCTGTAAAGCCTTATCCCGAGCAGCCTTGCGCTGCTCTTTGTCCGCCAAGGCAACTTCACGTTTCATTCGCTCACGCACCGCTTTCTCCCACATTCGCACACAATCAAACATGTTCTGTCTAGACCTTCGCTGAAACAAACATTGCTCCAAAAACTGTACTTTTCGCAAATCGAACGACCCATGTAGTGGCCATTGCAATTCAGGATCCGACTTTGTATACTTATTCCATAATTTACTGTACATTATAGGGGGAAGGCCAAATTTAATGTACATTTCTCGATTCGGTGTTCCTTCTGGGGGAGCCGGCTGTGATTCCGCTAACCTAATTGTGGTATCATTTCCAAAACAGCACATTCCTCGGAGTGTGCTTAAAACAGGCATGTTCAAAAAGTATCACGAAAGCGCGATACCACATAAAATGGCACTTACAGTACTTCACACAAATGTGCCGCTCAAAGGGAAAAAAACTAAATGAGAGAAACATCTCTACATGCCTGCCTATGTGAAGTGCACTACACATATACTTTTTCAAAGATCACAAATTCACAAATTCACAAATTCACAAATTCACAAATTCACAAATGTTAGCTAACTCAAATCAAAATCATAGATCATAGGACTTCGGCAAGCGTCCGAGGACTACCTTACCGATCACAACTCATAGAACTTCAGTAAGCGTCCGCAGACTACCTTACCGATCACAAATCTTACCCAAAGCCTCAAAGGTCCAGTTTCCAACTGCCAAGGTCTTGTAATCAAATCAGCCAAACGGCGCTTTATCCAGCAACACGGACAATCGAGGACTCAGTCGGAGACCGGCGCCACCTGGAAGGTCAGATCGGAAGGAAAGGAAAAAACACCGTGGGTGCCAAGACTCGGGTCACTCAGTGGCAGCGCGCGTCCATGGCGAGTATCCAGACCTTCGTCACGACCTCTCCTTCGGGCATCCGAGTCGCCGATGAGTCCCACCAGAGTCGCCAATTTGTGGTATTGGGTTCCCAAGGCCTATATGCTCCGAAGATAACCCACTTACACCGAAAGAACTGTTGGCACGGAAACTGAAAAATGCAAAGAACAAATTTATGAAAACCCCATGGGGTGGTGGTACATTCCTACAGCACCCTTCGGTAATGCAAGAAGTATCACACCGAACATCGGTGTGACCCCCTCTTTTATACGGTTTTACAGGTAATAAAAAGGACAGGCAGCACAAAGTTACAGAACATTATGTACATATATGGTCATGTTTTGGAATACTGCCAGCTCATTGGAGGGTTTCAAACCCACTGGTCAGTTTGCGGCACATTCCTAAGGGGAGACTGGTCAATGGGATCTGCGCATGTACAGGCTTGACCGTTACTAAAAATAGCCTGTTGCTGGGCAAACTCAAGTGGTCAGTGGTACGGACAACGGACTAAAGGCCGTGCTGGCCACGAGGCCGCTCATGATCTAAGATGGCCGCCGTAACACACAAAATGGCGTTTACCGAGTATGGCTAACTTTAACAGAAAACGTGTAGCTACAGCTAAGCGCTAACTCGGCCATCGTCAAATTACGACACCTCAATGCCACCCATATTGGGAAGAGTTCCAGGAAGCCAATATTGGTGGTCAGACCCCATGCTCTCCATTCTTCCGGCCATCGCTGAGCGACCCACTTGTTCCCCAGGATGGCGCCAAAGCCCACACTACCAGCTGCGTCCGTCCACAAACCCAACTCTGCTGATGTGGTGGGAGGACCGGGCCACACTACCCTGCCATTGAAATCCTCCAGGAATGCCATCCATATAAGCATAACCTGGTGAACCTCGGATGACAACCTCGTGTAGTGATGTTTCTCCCGTAAGCCCTTCATTGCATGGGCAATGGAGCGTGAGAACGGGCGTGCCATAGGGATGACCCGCAGTGCGAAGTTCAGTTGCCCCACCACCTCCTGTAACTGCTGTAAGGACACCTTGTGTTTGCGTAGGCATTGGCGCAGTGCTGCTCTAAACCTAGACACTTTGTCCCTGGGCAACCTGAAGCATCCCTCCACTGAGTCAATTTCAATACCGAGAAATCCCAAGCAGGTGGATGGGCCAATCGTCTTCCCTGGCGCTAGCGGGACCCCAAAAGCCCGCATGAGCACGCAAAATTCCTGCAGTGCCCAGGCACACTCCTGAGAGCCCGCCGCACCCAAGAAGAGAAAGTCATCCAGGTAATGCATGACCTGCTGGTGGCCCGTCGCCTGTCTCAAGACCCATTCTAGAAATGAGCTAAATGTCTCGAAATATGCACATGATATGGAACAGCCCATGGGCATGCATTTATCCATGTAAAACTTGTCCTCAAAAGTGAAACCTAGGAGATGATGATCAGCTGGGTGGACTGGGAGGAGACGGAAAGCAGATTCTATGTCTGATTTTGCCAACATAGCCCCTGGCCCCAGGGCACGCAACAAGTCCACCGCCTGGTCAAATGAGGCATATTTTACACTACAGATCCCTTCATCAATTGCATCATTCAAAGAAGCTCCTCTAGGTGCCGACAAGTTGTGGATCAGCCTAAACTGGCCCTTCTCTTTTTTGGGAACTACTCCTAGCGGTGAACACACAAAGTTGGGGACAGGCACCTCCACGAAAGGGCCAGCTATCCTGCCCAGAGACAGTTCTTTGCTAATTTTTGCCGCTACCACTGTAGTGTTGTGTTTTACTGAGAGTTGATTCCTGCAGTGGGTGCTACCTGTGTACCCCCCTGCCGGGATCCTAAAGCCTTGGGAAAAACCTTCCTGAAGTAGTGTGGCTGCTGTGTGGTCCGGATATCTGTTTAACCATGGGATCATTGCCAGAACATCTACAGGCGTGGGGGTACCCAACTTGTTTGTACTACACTGGCTTCCCTCTTCCCCTCTGACCGTGATTGCCCTGCTTGGATCTGCAAGTTGATTCTGGGTGTGAGGGGTGACCACAGGCCCCGCATGCGTGTTTAAATCTACAGGTGCCCGGGGCCCTTGTGCAGGTGCGTTTATTAAAATCCCAGCACACCCCTTTCTTTTCTGACCCGCCGCCCCTATTCTTACCCGGGACCTCACCCGCTTGGGGTGGCCGAAAGGGCTGTTGAGGTCTGACGGAAAAAACCTTGACCGCACTGGTGGACTGGTGGGGGGGCGAGCTCTCTGAGAATTGTTGATGCCATGACATAGAGTCAACCTTGTCCCATGTCAGTGATGGTTTAAATTCCAAGGCTTTCCTGAAATTAACATCATACCCTTTCCACGCATCCCCAGAGTACTGTTCACTCCACCCCACAATCCTACTCTGGTAGCACGCCAATGGCGCCTGCACATTAGGGGGTCGTTCGGCCTTGATAGCTGTGAATACTGCAAAGGCCCTGATCCAGTTAAGCAGAGTTTCCTCAACCCTAAATCTAGAACACTGTGCCTTCCATTCACTTGGATGCATCCACTCCTTTAGCGTTTTTGCATGCTCCGTTTCCCTATTATCAAGCAATAATGAATAAATGTATACATATTTATCAGCCCAAATCATCTCCTTAACAGTCTGTGACACATGTTGTGCTAAGTTCTCACTCCTGGAGGGTATAGAACCATCTCCCAAGAGAGGCAGCACCACCTCCTTACCATTTCCGGGCACCTGGGCCGGCTGCCCACCATCTCCGTTCGGTTGGAACCTGCGAGGGAAGAAGATGAGGGCACTGCAGAACTGTCAGCCACTGCTGCGGATTTAATCTTTTCCACCAATTTTGCTGCTTCTGCCGCATGATCTGACGAAGCTGGTAACACCCCCCCTTCTGTAGCCACGGCATTAAGGCCGTTATCTGAGATACCAGTTCAGGGGGAATTGAGTCTAAGTTGCCTGCAGGGACTGCCGGCGCCACTGGGGGCATAACTAGTGGCAGAGGTGTAGGAGGCAAGGGCACTGCCGGTGGCGGCAAACCCGTGGTTGGGATGGGCTCCACGAGTGAAGGGGCAGGCCCGGCAGGTGGGAGCGCCGGTGGATTGACAGGGGCTGGCGCTGCAGTTCCAGGAACTATTGGCGTAGGTGCCAGGGGGGCCGGAACCGCAGGAACGGGTATAATAGGTACCAGAACCAAGGGTTCGGGGGGGGGGCGGTGTACCTGGGCTTCTTGGCCTTAGACCTTTTAGGCGGGGTAACAAAATCCCCCCTTGGCAAGGGGGCCGCCCTCTGGCAAACAGGCCTACCCGATGGGGCTGGAGCCTCATCAAACCTCTCATTAAAGCGGGTCTCCAATACATCAATTTTCCCCAATCGCTTGTTAATGTTGCTCATTTCAAGCATCACGGTCTGCATCATAGCCTCCATCCTGGACCCTCCTTTACCACCCCTTGGCCCTGGCATGTTCTAAACCACACAAGAACTGCCTACACTCCTAGTGATACAATTTGAGCGTACTTGCGCTTTGTACCTTAACCAGATGGAGGATGTCCAGGGGGCTGTAAGCACCATGCAACGGCGGCCGCAACACCACCGGCTTATCCGGCTATGTCAGGGGTGGGTAAACCTAGTGTAGACCCACCCGGCGACAACCAGGAGCAATGAAATGCTAGCCCCCCGCTCTCCTCTTACCGACCAGTCCTGCGTATTCCCCCCGGTATTGTGTCTGCGACCGCGTCCCACGTCCACCTCTTTGAACCAATCAATTGAGCTGCAGCGATGTTTTCTTTAAGCTCCTGTAATAGAAAAGATATCAATACCTGGTAGTATAAGGCTGAAGCAGTTGTTGAAACCAGCGCCTAAAATTATGAAGATGGAGCAGAGGGTTTGCAATACCTGGAAGCTTGACCCCTTATGAATCCCCCCACCTCACACTGCTTGACCCCTTATGCCTTTAACAGTATGTCTGTAATCAACAGCACGCCCCAGATTTCTTTCAATAAAGGGGGGCCAATTAAACAAAATATGCTGGTAGAAAGACCCTTGCTTCCTAATTAAAACGATCCCAAAATTGCAGTAGTTAAATTAAATGCATTCACATAGAAGCAGGCACGCCCCAGATTTCTTTCAATAAAGGGGGGCCAATTAAACAAAATATGCTGGTAGAAAGACCCTTGCTTCCTAATTAAAACGACCCCAAAATTGCAGTAGTTAAATTAAATGCATTCACATAAAAGCAGGCACCCTTTACCCTGGTCTCCCATCCAAGTCCTGCCCTGGTCGACCCTGCTTCGCAAACTACACAGCTCAACCTATTGCCTGGCTGGATTCACTGCCCCTTGTAATGCGGAGCAGCCGGATATGAGGAGCGGAGAGGGCGCTACGCTATGGCCTCTCACCCCTCACAGCATACACCCGTTCGCTAGCACGTTTGCCCAGAGCCCCCTACCGCTACTTTCCCGAAGGAGAAATGCCTCGCTCCTCCGCCTGGTCCTTTGGCCTATGCAGCCCAGTTGGTAGCGCTCCACGTGGCTCTGGCGGCGGCGCCCACCCCCGTTAAATAATACCTCGTGTTGGGCGATTAAGAAATTGCTCTCTGACCCGGTCCTCAGCCGCTTCGTGTCCCGGTGACCTCCGCTCCAGCGCGATGCCTCGAAACGGCTGCCGCGATGTCCACGTGCAACTCGGCAACCCCGGGACCAGTCGACGGATCAGCTAAGCCTGTAAAATAAATTGAGAGAAATTACTAAAACAAGAAGCCCCGAGCGCGGGGCACAACACGCTGTGGAGGAGCGTCCAGGGAGAAGAGGGTCTCCTGGGCGCTCCCCGCTTCTTTATCCACAAGGGGCTGGGTGGGGGTGGCTACGCCCCCCACCCAGCCCCTCCCGGCACGCCCGCCCCTGACCCGGACATCCTACCATGGTATCCGGGTCAGGGAGGGCACCAACCAATCGGTGGTGGGGCGCCCCCAGGAGGGCACGCCCCACCACCGAGGGGCACAAAGGGAGGGGGCGATCGCCGCGCCGCCATGCGGGCGGGGGGGCCAAGAGCCCCCCCTTTTCATTCCTGTTAAGGACCACTTTGTTGTAACCTAAGTTATGCTGTACCCTTTCTTCTTTCCCCTGTTTACCCCCCTCCTTATTGTCCCATGTTGGTACATTCCCTGTGACAGCCAGGCGCTCACTGTGGAATGTTGACACAGTGACCCGGGCGTCCAGGCTGACAAGCTGACGGCAGTCTGTTATGATTTATCCTACAATAAATCTACATTCGCAATACCCATCTGCGTTTTCTTCTACTACATTTCCTGGCGACGAGGAGGAGAAACTGGGCCAGGGACAGTGACTGCAGTTTCCCTGGAAATCATGAGCGCTTGTCAGCGAGGTGAAAATACCTTATACGGAGCCTGTGAGAAGAGCACTGACAGGAGCGTGTAAATCGTGCTGGAGGACGTGAAGGCTAAGAAAGCATTAAAGTAGGTGCAGCGGCGACATCAGCTATTGTTAAAAATCACATTAAGTGGTTGATACTCGCTCGGGTGCCTGGTCGGGCATCGCATGATTGGTGGTGACTCAGACATTGTGCAGGAGCGTATTTGAGGCTGAAGGGGTCGGTGTGCTATTAATCTCTCTCGGGTGCCTAATCGGGCATCGTGTTATCTGATGAAGGGAGAGTGAAATGTGAGCGGAAGAAAGGAGCTTAGCCGCCTGCCCGATCATTACGTTTAAAAAACGGAAAGGTGCAGCAGTCCCAGCCAGCGCGATCAGGGCGACTCTTTCTGTTTAATGTCGCCATAAATTCAGGGCGGGCAGCGCAACAACCCCTCAGTGTTCCGGTTGTGAGGCGCTTTTGACAACAGAGAACACACCCTAACCTAAGCCTCTGCGCCTTCAGTCACCGGCGCTGATTCAAAGCCGAGGCTGTGACTAATCCTTGCGCGCTCCATTGACGGCGCCCTGTCACGATCCCTGAATAAAGCAGCGCGCTCACCTTCCACAATCCTGAAGGGATACTCGGTGACTTCGTTGGGTGATACCTTTTCCGTGCTTCTGTGGGGGCTCTTAAGGAAAAAATGCAGCAGTGTTGTTCCAATTGAGGTGCACGTCCGGAGGCCACGCATGAAGTAGGCACCTTCCTGACAGGAACTCCTCTGAGGGGAAGCTTCACCACAGGAAGTTCCCGCCAGTCAAGGGGAAAGCAGCAGTCCCATTGGGCTCAAATAACCTCTAACAGCAGAAGTAGAAAGGGGACTGCACGAACATTGATTCAATATATATTTTTTTTATTGAATGTATTTACTAGTTTCATTGACAAAGTGGTAAAATTGAAGATTTTTTTTCCTGCATCCACTAATGTATACCTCAGCTTAAAACCATTATAGGAAGGGGGTAGTTAGTCATTGTGCTGGGAGTGTCACTTTGGGGGGCACCCATTACATAACCTATTCACCTATAAGTACTTCTGGAATTTTATGGCAATGGCAGGAGCAGGAATGAGCCAACCTCCACCCTTCCTCAATGAGTTAGGGGAACCAGTCATACCCTGGAGAAGGTGGGAAGGTATATTCAAATCCTACTTAATAGCCATTGGGGGTAGCAACTACACCAACATACGCAAACAGCATATATTGCTACACAATTTAGGCACACATTGGAGGAAAATATACGAAGACGTCACAGGGAGATTGATTGAGGATGAAGATGAAGTAGTGGAGGAAGGTGTAAATGTTTATGAAAGCACGTTGAGAGAATTAGCGGCTCACTTTAAGGAGAAAATAAATGTGGTGATGGAAAGGCATAAGTTCTTCAAGAGAGTACAGAAGAGGGAGGAGAAAGTGAGCAATTATATAGCAGTGTTGAGAGGGTTATCAGCTACATGCGAGTTTGGTCAGCTCACAGACTCGTTAATAAGAGACCAACTAGTGAGGTGCACTAATGACACCAAGACACAAGAGGAACTACTCACTAAAAATCCTAATCTTGAGGAAGCCATAAACATAGCCAAGGGACTAGAACACACGGCACGTTGCATGAGAGAAATGAAAGCACCAGAGGGAACAAACAGGGAGAGGGCTGAAGGCAAAACTAGTACAGAGAGTGAAACAGTTTGCAAAGTAGGTGACAAGAGTAAAGAGGTCAATCGCAGCAAGCCAAGCCCCACTGTGTGTTATAAATGCGGTAGCCCCAATCACTTGGCAAATAACTGGAAATGTCCGGCGAGGAATGTACAGTGTAGAAAGTGCAACAGGTGGGGGCATTATTCCAAGGTGTGTAAGGCCCAGGGAAAGGCAGTACATGTTATTGAGGACTCACACCAAGAGGAGGAAAGGGAAAAGTCTTATGTTTTTCAAGTGGGGGATGAGGAAGATGACAGTGATGATGTTTACCCCAAATGTGATGTCTTACTAGATGGTGTTAAGTTTAGCATGTATGCAGATTCATGCTCCCCATATACTTTAGTAGACAAGAAAGTGTTTGATGATAAGTTTGCCAACCATTCTGTAAAACTGTTGCCGCCAGACATCAGTCCCAAGAGTTACAATGAAGGGAAGATTCCCCTGGAGGGCATGGTGACCATGAGAATCTCTTTTAAGGATAGACACACAGTAGGAAAGGTGTATGTGTCCACGAGAGGATCGACTCTATTAAGCTGGAAACATCAAAAGCAGTTGGGGATCACTCTTGACCCAAACAACAGAGAGCAAGTGTTGTTGATTGAACCAGAAGGAATTTCAGAGGATCTCACCAAAGAATTCAAAGATGTGTTCAGCGATAGTTTGGGTGTATTTAAGAACTACATGCACAAGATAGTGTTAAAGGAGGGAGCGGTACCAGTGGTGCACAAGACTAGGTCAATACCTTTGCGCATGAGGGAGCCCCTCCAGCAGGAACTTCAGAGACTAGTCAAGGAGGGAGTCATTACAGAAATCGAGAGTTCAGCATGGCTGGCCCCGATTGTCATCATGGCCAAGGATAAAGGGAACAGCATAAGACTCTGTGTGGACCTGAGAGACCTGAATGCTAATATCCGTGTGGACAGGTTCCCTCTTCCCAGGATAGGGGAGATGCTAAGCACCATAAGGGGGGCCAAGTATTTCAGTGTGCTGGATCTATCGTCGGCCTATTATCAAATCAAACTTCATCCGGACTCCCAGCTACTGACAGCGTTCACGACCCCATTTGGAAATTTCAAGTTTCAGAGAATGCCGTTTGGTTTGGCATCAGCCGCAGCTGCCTTCCAAAGAGTCATGCAACACGTATTAAAAGACTGTAGCAAAACACCATCTGTTTCCAAGACGATATACTTATCTTTGGAGGTTGTGAAGAAGAACATAATGAAATGGCTAGAAGGGTATTGGAGAAGTTGAAAGAGGTAGGCTTCACCACGAAACCCTCAAAATGCAAACTAGGAGTAAGTTCGGTGGACTACCTGGGACACACTCTATCTGAAGATGGCATCAAGCCAAAATGTGACTTAGTGAAGGCTGTGGAGAATGCTCCCGTTCCCAAGAGTAAAGAGGACATACTGTCTTTCCTAGGTCTGGCAGAATACATGGCCAAATTTATTAAGGATTTTGCGATGGTGTCTCAGCCGCTAAGAGACCTGATAAAGAAGGACAGTGTTTTTGAGTGGGGAAAGGAACAAGAAACGTCCATGAAGTGCATCAAGAAGGCAATCATGGAAGCTCCTTTTATAGGGAAGTTTGATCCTAATGGTGCAACCATCATCTCCACAGATGCAAGCAATAGAGGAATCGGGGCAACTCTGGCGCAGAGAGAAGGCAGCAAGATAAACGTGATAGCCTTCGCATCAAGAACACTCACCTTGTCAGAGAAAAATTACTCGACCATAGAGAAGGAGGCTCTAGCTGTGTATTGGGCCATTTGTCACTACAAATTTTTCATTTGGGGAATTCCGTTTAAAGTACAGACTGACCACAAACCCCTGGTTTCCCTGTTCACCAAGAAGGACATGGAGAGCATGACGCCAAGGATAGCGAAGTGGGCATTGGGTCTACAAGCCTACAACTTCAAAGTATCCTACATACCTGGGCAACAAAACAGAGTTGCAGACTTCCTATCGAGAGCGCCCGCAGAAGGAGAAGAGGAAGAAGAGGTGAAGGGTAGCTCAATCCTGGAGGTGCGTTTAGCAGCAGTGGAAAAGGTGTCATGGGAAACACAGATGGAACTAGACGAAGTATTGAAGAAAGTCAGGAGATATATATTATCCGGATGGCCCAAGAAATGCAAGGATGTGGAGTCAGAGATCCGGCCATTTTGGAATGTGAGAGAGGAGCTATCGGTAGAAGAGGATTTCATACTGAAGTCAGGGAAATTAGTCCCTCCAGAAGCCTTAAGAAACAAAGTAGTGGAACTGGCCCACGAAGGACATCTAGGAAGGAGCTTGTGCAAAGCCAGACTTCGTGCAGACTACTG
The DNA here is from genome assembly GCF_964263255.1 of Lissotriton vulgaris. Classification (NCBI taxonomy): domain Eukaryota; kingdom Metazoa; phylum Chordata; class Amphibia; order Caudata; family Salamandridae; genus Lissotriton; species Lissotriton vulgaris. Next base: position 1,115,150,772 of record NC_141687.1, read on the forward strand.
GTTCCCTACAATGGACAGAGAAATGGAGGACAAGGTACGTGATTGTTACGCGTGCGCTCTGAGTGATAAAACTAAGATCACGAGAAGAGCACCGCTGTCACCAGTTGAAGTTCCGGAAGTTAGGTTTTGATATAGCAGGTCCCATCCATGGTAAAGGACCTCAAGACTGCTACTTATTGGTCCTAGTAGACTACTTCTCAAGCTGGGTAACCTGCAAGACTGACCACAGTGTGAGCACCAAGGTGATAGTGGATTTTCTGAAAGAGGTGTTCACACGTGAAGGTTTACCCTCAACACTGGTGACCGACAACGGCGTGCAACTGGTCTCGGAAGAGATGAAGGTTTTCCTTAAAGACTGTTCAGTGACCCACATTCGCACACCACTGTATTGTCCTAAAGCAAACGGAAAGGTGGAGAGAGTCAACCGAATGCTGAAGGAGTGCATACAGTTGGCCAACCGGGCAGGGGAGAACATAGAGGAAGCCATAAGGGACATGTTGTGGGCCTACCACACCACGCCCAAGTCTACCACTGGATGCACGCCCTTTGAGTTACTGAGGGGAAGAAAAGCGGGCACCAAACTCACACCAGGTTGGATGGGCAGAAAACAAATAACGGAGATCGAGCACGAAGAGGTCAAGAGGAGGATTGAAGACAGTCAACAGAAATACAAGGCATGGTATGACAAGAAGTGGGGAGTGAGGAAAAGAGAATTTCAGGAAGGACAAGGAGTCTATGTAAAGAAACCCGAGAGACTATGGAGAGGTGGCGACAAGTTCTATGCCCCCAAGACCATCTGGCGGCCTAATAGAAACTCTGTGGTCATGGATGATGGGAGACTATGGAGCCATGATCGAGTGGTTCCAGCAGAAGAGAGAGAACATAGGACAGTAGTGAGAAGAGCAGGAGGTAATGACAGCAGAGAAACCATCAGACAAGACAGAAGGAGTGACAGATTTAGAACCTCTCCTCAGTGGCACAAACAGTACATAATGAGATAGACACTTACATTTACAGTCATATTATTCCAGTCACCTTGGGACAGATGTCAGGATTCCCCGTTTGTTCTTTTCCTTAAGGGGGATGATGTGTTGTAACCTAAGTTATGCTGTACCCTTTCTTCTTTCCCCTGTTTACCCCCCTCCTTATTGTCCCATGTTGGTACATTCCCTGTGACAGCCAGGCGCTCACTGTGGAATGTTGACACAGTGACCCGGGCGTCCAGGCTGACAAGCTGACGGCAGTCTGTTATGATTTATCCTACAATAAATCTACATTCGCAATACCCATCTGCGTTTTCTTCTACTACACACTTATCTTGAGTAAGGTGGTCAAGAGTGACCACTTCTTATCGACACAAGACTCAAGGTCATGGTGAGAGGTGTTTGAGAAAATCCTGATTATTAATATGACATTTGGACAACTATATGGGAGTAAGGTCAACATGCAAGGGAGGGACATAGTTACAGCTGTATGCAGGTGGCAGGATCATTCCTCATATCTTATTGTTGGAGAGGTTCAGCAGTTACTTTCAGCCGCGCTGTTCCCTCAAGAGGCATATAGTCATTCTCTTCCGGAGTGGAATTGGGATAGAATGCATTTGCGGATGCAGGGTGCATACATAATGTTGTCCTTCTTTTACTAGGAGTGTTGCCTTGGCCAACAGAGATCTTGTTCTTGCCTGTGAAAAACACTGTTGACAACAATTGTTCTCTGCACCAAGAATAACGCTCATCTGGGCAGCATAAACCTAATTTCGTATTACAGATGCCAGTTTTTCAAAAATACCACTAGCATAGCATCTCATGATATGAAAGCGGCACAATTTCCTGAACGTGAACAAGTACCACCTGTTGCAAAAAAAAAGATGTCCTGTCAGCTGTACAAGTTATAGTCAAGCAGGCATTATCTGAACTACTGGGGAAACTAGTTGAATGTTTCCGGAAAAAAAACACTTCCCTGATATTCCTGGTGTTTTTAGTGTGGCAACAGTGCTACTACACAGAAGGAAACTGAAAGCAGTTTAGTTACAAGACCCTTTGTAGATAAGTGCAAACCTTATATGATTTAGGGTGAAATGAACGCTATTTTTGGCATTCTGTCTGTAATGGGGAGTCTCTATGGTAATGCTGCCACTGATGCGGGAAATTCTTTTAGCTGAGAGTAAATGTACCACTGCCTAGTAGATGAAAGCACTGAGATGAATAGCCCATGCGATGTGTATAATTAGCAAACCCCACCGGCGGTGTTTGTTCCCTTTCTATAATGGAGCCATAAAAGATGAAAGATTCTCCAGTGCAGCAGCAAAAAAAAGAGCCTTAGAGCACTGGGGCAGTGTAGGGCTACAAGCAGTTTGAATTCTGTTTTGTTCTTTAGAAGCAATGTTCTTTGATGTCAGGGTCATGCCTTCATCCCGTGGATGTCTTAAAGTTGGACTTCTCACAAAGGTAAAACTAACGAGCCAGTGTTCTCCGACAGTTTGAACCCCCGGTCATAAACATGTAAAGGCTGTCCTTGGGTAACCTACTAGCAGATTTAGATGTATAGCTTTTATTCCATGTATATGTCATTCATCTTAAAGGAACACGTGGCCCTCTTGCGCAAAAGCGGGTTGGTCATCTTTAGCACTTGTTTTGAGAATACATCCACCTGTCATTGTCCGTATTGATGATTTTAACTGTTTCTAATTTGGTTACGAAGATGATGTAGATGTTGCCCCCCCCCCTGTGGTGCGGTAACTCTTCCGTGTACTATAACTCTAGAAGAGAAATGGATTTGTGCAGAGTTTATGAGCCTATGTTTAAGGGCTCTCTGACTGGCAGATTCACACTGGACCATGCTCGTGCATACATTGGGAGTATCACTATGTGCAACATTGCAAACATACTGAGTTCAGGTGGTGGGAATGGCCAGTGATGTCCATGTGCTTGTGATATACAGGTGATATACTCAGGTTTGGTCCGCGGATCTGGTGGGTAACAGTGGAGCTGGGAATCATAGGAGTTACATTTTGATGTGGGGTCTACACATCAATGAACCTTTGATTAGGGTATATTGGGTTTAGATAGAAGCAGTGTTTAAGGCATTCATAAACTGTTACCTCGTTTACCTTACAGGTATGCCTAAAGTCTACTTATTGTCATATTCAGTTCACACCTTGCCACACACAGACACAAGATCACCATTGTACCATGATTTGCCACCTTGTAGGCATCACCTTATTTACAAGACCTCCTTCCATATTTCTCTTACCTTGACATAATTGGTAACAATTCATTCTTCTCAAACCCCCACAACAAGTCTAAACCAGAATGCCTACAGAGCTGAAAAAGCTATAGTGCCCCAGGAACAGTAACTAGGTTAAAAAGTAGTATGCCCTGAATCAGTAGTACTTCACTTAGACAATATAGCCTAATCTTTGTGATCACTGCACTAGACAGAGTCAACATGGGTCATGAAATGCTGCGTTTGCAAAAAAAGTGTAATAAGCATACTTCAAAACCACTAAATAAAATCATTTTAAGTCAGCATTATTAATTCATCAGTTACGAAGAAATGCATTACAAAAATCATTAGCATTCAAAAATATTTTGTCACCCAAATTTACATATTTTTAAAAACCTTTCACAAGAATCATCTTCAAGTCATAATCACAATCCTTGACAAGATGAATCACAAAAGTCATTAAATAAACTTGTGCTTAACTCTTTGGTAATTTGGTTCAAAAGCATTCAGACCCAACTTCAAGGCAACGTGAAAAATATTTATGCAGTACTCAAACAGGAATAAACAGGAACCACTACACAAGAGGAATCCCCCAAACCAATTTAGAATACTGGGGAATATTGTAATGAATACAATTATACTAAAACAACATATATCAGTAGAACAAGAGTTATGAGTTTTTAAAATTGAAGGTAAAAATAGCAACAAGAAGAGTGAAGAGTCTACTGGTTATATGATCACTCCCGACTGAGAAAAAGGGCCTGATGATCTTGGCTGAAGGGATACTTCGTCACTAATTTGATGGATATCTCAACCGCCAAATTACAATTCTATCAAATCCTACGAAAATTGTACTACATTTGTGATGGGGTATCCTTTCCACCAAGATCATAATCAGGCCTAAAGTCATAAGTTCAGGCCAGCCACAATGAAGCGCAGGCTGGATACAGGACTCAAGTAATATCTTTTGTCCTTGATGCTGACCTGTGTGATGCGAGGTTCTGTGTCATGCTGCATAGGGTCAATCGATCCTCTAATCAGGAGCTGCATGCTACTGCAGTGGAAGGCACTGCAACCTCTTGCGCTAATCTGTGTCAGATAAGTGAAGCTGCGGATCAGGAGCTGTGAGGTGCTACAATGCGAGGCCCTTGTTTCGTCCTGTATTTGGTCTGATGACGCTGCTAATCAGGGACTGTGCAGGACTGTGATTTGAGTCCCTATTTCTCCTGCACTGTTCTGTCTCAGATCTGGTGAAATGAGCTATGTCGGGTAACACAATTGCTTAGCTTAAAGGATAAATTAATCCTGATAAATCATTTGAAGGTCCAGAGCCGTGCTGCCGCTGCAGTTTCTGCCGCCTTTTAGAACAGTCACTCGGCAAACCAGGCAGGGCCATTTATAAGAAAATACAACCACACCACGATAATCGAAGAAAGATAACATTAAAGGAAATTCACCTTCTCGCTAAACATTAAGATCAAGAGCCATTGGCCAAATCAATTCAACCTTTTGCTCGCAGGACATGACTGATTGCTTCATTGTCTTGATGGAGTTTTCAGAACCAAGAAGAATCTAGAATAATTGTCTATTCTTACTTGGCTGTTGTTAGGACTCTTTCTAGTGCTGAAGAAGTCCTGCATGATGCATTATAATTAACACATACATCCTAGGTCGGAACGTCGTTTTTTTTTTTTTTATTATTTCCGGTATTTATAAAGCGCAACACTCATCCCGTGGGATATAACAGCTCTGTAAATCAAAGAAGACTACTGAGGGTAATGCTGGGGGGTTATGTTTTAGGGAAGAGGTGAGTTTTTAGTTTTTGGCGAAACTGAAGATAGTTTTTGGTGTGTCTTATGTCGACAGGTAGATCATTCCACCTTTTGGCTGCCAGATATGAGAAGGCGCGTCCGCCTGTTCTTGCTTTGTGGATGCGCTTGGGTTTGGCCAGAGCTGATTGACTCGATCTTAGGATCCTGTTGGGAACGTAGAAGTCAATCTTCCCTTGGAGAATTGTGGGGCCAGTTTTATGAAGAGCTCTGTGCGCATGGCAGAGTATTTTGAAGGTAGCCCTCTGACGCATCGGTATCCAGTGAAGTTTCTTTAGGCATTCTGACGCTGAGTTTCGCTTGCCTTTGTTGCAGACCAGTTTGGCTGCCTGATTTTGCAAGACCTGTAGGCGGGAGAAGAGTTGTTCGTTCATCCCTTCGAATAATGCGTTGCCATAGTCTAGGCGGCTAACCAGTAGAGCTTGAGTGACTGTGCGTCGGCAGTCCAGGGGTATCCAAGGGAAAATCTTTGCGAGAAGTTTGAGTATTGCAAAGCCCTTGCCCCAGAGTGATCGTATGTGGCCCTTCATGGACAGGGCGTCGTCCATGATGATGCCTAGATTTCTGGCATGTTGTTTTGGGGTGGGGGCTAATCCCAGTGAGGGTGGCCACCATGTGGCGTTCCATATAAGTTTTGCTCCTCCGAACAGGAGTATCTCCGATTTGCCGACGTTTAGTTTTAAACAGTGGTTGTGCATCCATTGGGCCATCTCAGAGAGACAATCGTGTAGCTTTTTTTTTGTTGTCTCAGGCCCTTCATCCATTGTCACCATCAGCTGTGTGTCATCGGCATAAGAGCATATGCCAATGCCCCACTTCCTTCCAATGTCAGCAAGAGATGAAATATAGACATTGAAAAGAGTGGGGCTCAGCGAGGCCCCCTGTGGGACCCCACAGCCGATGGGATAGGGTTTTGAGTAGAACTGACCCATATGCACTGCCTGGGTATGATTGCTGAGGAAAAATCTAATCCAATTTAATGCTGTAGATTGCACTCCTTTACTCAGGAGTGTGTTTAGTAGGCAATCGTGTGATACCGTGTCAAACACCGCTGACAGGTCAAGCAGTATCAGAGCCACCGATCCAACTTGATCTGTGGTGCATCTGATACTGTCCGACACTGCCAGCAACGTTGCCTCGGTGCTATTATTGGCTCTAAAGCCAGTCTGGGAGGGATCCAGGAGTGAGTTATTTTCCAGATACCGGGTCAGTTGTGTGTTGACCAGTTTCTCCAAGGCTTTGGAGAGATAGGGGAGCTGGGAGATCGGTCTGTAGTTCTCCAGATTGGAGATGTCGGATCCTGCTTTCTTCAAAAGGGGGGTCACGGATGCGTGTTTCCAGGCTTCCGGGAAAGAAGCGGTGGTAAGCGATTTATTGAAGAGTTTGGTGACGAGAGGACAGAGCGTAGGTGCGATTTTGGAGAACACGAAGTGGGGACCGGGGTCCGAGGGAGGACCAGATTTGACTGTGTTCAGTACCGCTAATACCTCTTCTTCAGAGAATAGTTGAAAACTAGTTAGACGCGGTGCATTGCCTGAGTCTGAATGGACATTGCATCTGTCTGATGTTGAAGTATGCTTGTCAGAATTGTCAGGCAGGATATGAGTGTTTGGGGGAGTGAAGGTGGAGTAGATTTTGTTGATTTTATCAGAAAACTATGTGCTGATGCGTTCACAAGCCTCAGTTGAGGGGGTGAGGGTTTGTGAGGTGCTGGATGGGTTACTGAACTCCTTCACTATTTTGAACAGTTCTTTTGCGGAATTGTGGTTCTCATGAATTCGTTGAGTGAAGTACGCCTTTTTTGCGTCTTTGATGGCTAGGATGTATTGTTTTCGTTTGATGACATAGTTTGCTCTAGCTTCAGTGTCTTTCGTTTGTCTCCATCAGTGTTCATTTTTTTGGCATTCCTTTTTGAGGCTCTCGAGGTGGGGGGTGTACCATTTCTCCGTTGTAGTTTTTTTTTCTTGATTCCCGCATGGGGGCTGGTTTGTCTAGCATTTGCCGTATTCCAGCATCTAAAAGAGTGACGTTGTTACAGATGGGAGAGTCATCCCGTAATGTGACATCTGTCTCGAGAAAGTGATTTTGAAAGTTTGAGTCGTTAATCAGCCTCCAGGCCCTGTTGGTGATGAGAGGGGTGGTTCTGAGCTTCAGAGGTTTACCAGGGAGTTTGAATGAAAAGGATAGCATGGAGTGGTCGGACCATGACAAGGGTAGGATTTCTTTTATGGTGGTGGATTCGATGTTAGTGATGAGTAGGTCCAAGGTGTGTCCAGCTAAGTGCGTGGGGCCCTCAACCCACTGTTTAAGTTGTAAAATTCCCATGTAATATTCCAGCTGGGAGGATCCGGGGGCATCTACTTTTTCGTAATGGATATTGAAGTCACCGACAACCATATAGCTTTTGTATTTTAAACAAAATGGTAGCAGTTGATTCAGTAGTTTAGCGCCTACACTGGCTTGTTGCCCTGGGGGGTTGTATACAACTGCGCCGGCTAGAATAGTGAGGCCCTCAAAAAGAATTTTGAATGGTAAGGTCTCATGTTCAGAGTAGACAGTTGTAGATTCGGCGAGGCATGTCAGGTGATCCCTAAAGATCACAGCAACTCCGCCTCCTTTTTTATTGCCTGGTCTATTTTGTGTAATTATTTTATATTCGGCGGGAAGGGCATTAGCTAGGTCTGGAGCACTGGTTTCAGATAGCCAGGTTTCGGTGATGAAAACCAGGTCTGGGGTCCTGGATGTCAGCATATCCCAGATGTCCAGGGCATGTTTAGGTAGGGATCTGGCATTAAGGTATAAACATTTCAGTGCCTGATGATTTTTTGCGGAGATTATGTGGTGGTCTGTTGGGGATTGACCCATGCTGGACCAGCGGCAGGCGAGACAGGAGATAGGTCCGTAAGATAAGCCAGGGCCGGTTTGGATACACAGGTGAGTTTTGAAGTCCGTGGTGGCTTTGTTGAGGCCTAGTAGTTCGCTGCGTGTATAACAGATAGGTGTAGGCATAGTTAGGATGGGGCCAGTAAGGGGTGTGGCCCCTAGTCCCGGTCGGTCGCAGACGGGCGCAGACGGGCTTGCCTTAGGCCCGCCTTCGGCGCGCAAACGTCGCGCCCGCTGCGCGACCGAAAATTGCACATAATTTATGTTGCTCCAGGGTTGTGGGTCGAGTGGGCGTGGCCTGAAAGGGGCGTGGCCTCCGCTCGTGGTGGGAGGGCGCGAGGGGGAGTATGCGACCAGTGTGCAGCGTCAGCGCTGGCTCCGCTGCGTGCACGACTGTTTCTTCAGGTAGGTGAAATTAAAAACACAAGCAATCTGTGACAGTTAATTTCCTAAAACACAAGCAATCTGTGACAATAATATTAAAAAAGATGGTGCCTCGCTCCCGGCTTTCCGCCTCAGGAGTTCAACTCTCGGTTTTGCTAGGTGCCCTGACACGGCGCCTTTTATGCAGGAGTGGCTGGGGGCGTGGCCTGAAAGGGGCGTGGCCTCCGCTCATGGCGGGAGGGCGCGAGGGGGAGTATGCGACCAGCGTGCAGCGTCAGCGCTGGCTCCGCTGCATGCACAACTGTTTCTTCAGGTAGGTGAAATTAAAAACACAAGCAATCTGTGACAGTTAATTTCCTAAAAACACAAGCAATCTGTGACAATAATATTAAAAAAGATGGTGCCTCGCTCCCGGCTTTCCGCCTCAGGAGTTCAACTCTCGGTTTTGCTAGGTGCCCTGACACGGCGCCTTTTATACAGGAGTGGCTGGGGGCGTGGCCTGAAAGGGGCGTGGCCTCCGCTCGTGGCGGGAGGGCGCGAGGGGGAGTATGCGACCAGCGTGCAGCGTCAGCGCTGGCTCCGCTGCGTGCACGACTGTTTCTTCAGGTAGGTGAAATTAAAAACACAAGCAATCTGTGACAGTTAATTTCCTAAAAACACAAGCAATCTGTGACAATAATATTAAAAAAGATGGTGCCTCGCTCCCAGCTTTCTGCCTCAGGAGTTCAACTCTCGGTTTTGCTAGGTGCCCTGACACGGGGCCTTTTATACAGGAGTTGCTGGGGGCGTGGCCTGAAAGGGGCGTGGCCTCCGCTCGTGGCGGGAGGGCGCGAGGGGGAGTATGCGACCAGCGTGCAGCGTCAGCGCTGGCTCCGCTGCGTGCACGACTGCTTCTTCAGGTAGGTGAAATTAAAAACACAAGCAATCTGTGACAGTTAATTTCCTAAAAACACAAGCAATCTGTGACAATAATATTAAAAAAGATGGTGCCTCGCTCCCGGCTTTCCGCTCAGGAGTTCAACGCTCGGTTTTGCTAGGTGCCCTGACACTGCGCCTTTTATACAGGAGTGGCTGGGGGCGTGGCCTGAAAGGGGCGTGGTCTCCGCTCGTGGCGGGGGGGCGCGAGGTGGAGTATGCGACCAGCGTGCAGCGTCAGCGCTGGCTCCGCTGCGTGCACGACTGTTTCTTCAGGTAGGTGAAATTAAAAACACAAGCAATCTGTGACAGTTAATTTCCTAAAAACACAAGCAATCTTGGACAATAATATTTAAAAAGATGGTGCCTCGCTCCCGGCTTTCCGCCTCAGGAGTTCAACTCTTGGTCGATGCTCAATGATATCACGTCCTACGTCACTGCACTCTTGAAATCAATGTGGAGGATAACACAGGGTTTAGCCTGAACCATAAAGGTAACAAATTGGACGGATAGTCGAATCAATTGTTTGTCGTTATTTTGACTTATGTATAAGTCATTTTGTTGTGTTTATGTATATTGTTACACCACCACAATATATGTTGTATTTTGTTTGCACTTTTGTCCTTTGTACTTACTATATAACAGCCTGATATTCCATGCATTTAAAGGATATATAAAATCTAAAACGTATTTATTGTGTTTCATGGTTTGGTGTGTCTCTACTTGTTTATGGCATTTTTGACCTTCAAATGATTTATCAGGATTATATTCAACCTGTAAGCTAAGCAATTGTTTGACCCGACAGAACTTATTGTAGTAATTTTTCTGATAGACCCAGGTTCTTAGGGACACTGGGCAGCCCCATTATATTTCACGGTCAGATCTGGTAAAGCCACAGATGCAAGACTTTGCACGGAGCTGTGTGAGATCCAGCAAAACCTTCAGTTTAGCACTCTTACTCTAGACAAGGCTCCAAAAACTGGAGGACAGTACATAAAGGGTTACGATCCAGTCCCACAGACGCCATCTGAGGTCAGATCCAGTTGTATCTGGCCAACGGGTGAGGGCTTTGGAAGCTTGTTAAATCCCTGTAGTTCAAGCAGAAGGTCTGCCAACTGACCCTTGGAGCCACTCCTGGGATCATGTGGTCATAGCAAGCAGGGACACTCTTTCCTCTTCATACAGCATATTTTTTTTAATCTTCCAAGGTTCTAGAATGTTTTGATCGGAGTTTCTGATGTTGCCCCTTTTATGTTAAGTGTCAGCTTGTGGGTGGGCGGCACCCCTCTTGTCTAACCCTAAACAGGGTGTATTCAGTACTTCCCTTTCCACTGGGACTGGCTCCAAACTGGCTAGTGAAACAAAAGGCAAACAGGCTGTGTCGTGAGCTGCATTTTCCAGTGACAGCGCACGCATCCTCTGAAGTCAAGAAGGGGCTGGGTGCAACCCTCAGGCCACCTTTTGAAGCTCAGGAAGAGGCTGGATACAACCACCCAGTCTCTCATGCTCTGGATTTGAACACCATTTCCCACACCGGTGTCCTTTGTCAACTGTCTGGGGGGATTACACATCACACCACAGGAGAGCCATTAACAGGCATGTGGCCCTGGACACAGGCAAAAAAGAACATTTGGTTTAGGCAGGAAAGTGCCAAGTTTCTAAAACAGTAAGCTAAAATCCAACTTTACCTTTAAGGACATTTTTAGATTGCAATTCAAATGAGTGGAAGAAGTTTTTCTCTAACTGTTCCCAACTGAAATGATCAATTATTAAATGTAATTACACAACCTAGCATTAGTCTGAGGGAGGCTAGCCTTGCCAAAGTGAAAAAACGACTTTTGGGGGAGGGGGTATCTCTGCCAGGACATGTATAACGTAAAACACATGGCCTATTTTTTAAATACTATGCACCCTTCCCTAAAAACTGTTAGGGACTTACTTAAGGATGTCTGATAAGCATTACAAAATGAAGGTTTAGGCAAGGAAAATGGTTTATTTTGCCAAGTTGAAATGGCAGTTTAGAACTACCCTACAAGTTGCAGAGGCAGTCCTGAGACATGTTTTAGAATGCTACTTTAGTGCACAATGAGTGCACAATGAGTGCCGCGGCCAATTTATACCATTTAATTTGCAGTCCATGGCTACATGCGTTGCCCAGGTTTGGAAGGGAGAGCACAATCACTTTACCACTGGTTAGCAAGAGTAAATGATACAGAGTCCTACAACAAGCAAAAACGGTTTTAGCAAAAATAGGGTAGGGAATTCAGAAATCTAGGGGAATCCCATGCAAATGATGGTTATTTCCAAAAGGGTGAACTAGGTTTAATTAATCTCTATCTTTTCAGCAAAATCCATTCCATTGGACTCCTGCAGTACCTTAAAGTGAGCTACCCCAAAATATTTTACAAAGTACCTCAGTGCAAATAAATGTATAAAAAATATTTGAATAATAATAGCATGTATAATAGTAGGAATGCTGTGTCCAGCAGGGTGGTTGGTGGCCCTTGTGTGTTGGTTGCGCATAGGATCACCAAAGACTCTGTGCAGCAGTGTGTTGGTGGCCCATGCGGTGGTGTGGGAGAGTGAAGGCTCTGCAGTGGGGGGAGTTGGCTATGAACAGGAAAGTTGGGCGCAAGACCATGTCAAAGGCCAACCCCTGTACCAAACCCCCTGCACTTGACTGAAGACCATATGCAGTAATTTGCTGTCCTCTGGTTGGGTAGGATTTGTGTGGGAGGGTTGCGCCAAGGGCTGGGCCTAGTCAAAGAAACGGGCCTGTGTCCAACCCCTGCTTCCTGCTACACACAGTTGAAGGCCATGTGCAACAGAGGGGTGGCCCTAGATATTGTGGGGTGGCAGTGGGTAGTTAGGCGCAGGGCCTGGCTAGGGTTAAGGCCCAGTAGCCACATCCCTGCAGCGCACGGCTGAAGGTTTTGCATAGTGTGGTTTGGCTGGACAGGGGATAGGATGGAGGGGAGGTTGGGTGCAGGGTCTGGCCCTAGGTCAGGCCATGCTCTCAATTCCCTGCTGCAAACATCTGAAAACGTGCAGCATGCGGTTGTAAACAGTTAAGTGGAAGGTTGGCCAGATATGGGATGGTTGGGCTTGCGGTGGGGTGGGTTTCAAGGAATGCTTGCAGGTTAGGCCTTATATCTAAGCCCCTCACTATGGACTGGGTAGGTACTTCGTTCAAAGGAGAGGGAAGTGGGAATCTATTTATTGTTTGCAGTTAAAGCCATGCCGCCAGATTCTGTGGAACAATGTTTATTTTGTTCATATTTTCTTAAGCAGCTTTCTTCCAGGTACTGCAGCCTGGAAGAGAGCTACCTACGAAATAGGCATTTTTCATGTACCACAGAAATACCGCAGTACCACAGTAGAAACAATTATAAAAGATCATTTAAATAAAAAAAATCTATGAAAGTGAGAATGCCATGCTCAGCAGAGGGTTGGTGGCGTTTAGGGTGGGACTGGATTGGCGTCGGATGCCAAAGGCTGCGTGCAACAGAGGGTTGGTGGCCCATAGGATGATGTGAGCATGAGCGGGTCGAAGGCTGTGCATAGGGTTGACTGAACACACTGGGTTAAGCTCAGGTCCTTATTGGAGACCAGGCCTGTGGCCAACACTCCTCTGTGTACTACTGAAGTATTGCCCAGTGCAGTGTTGTCTGTCTGCGGGTGAGTATGAGGGTTTGAGTACAGGGTCTGGCTCAAGGCAGGGCCATGATTTCCAACGACCCACTACTGACAGCTGATGACGGTGTATCATGATAACTTGCCCATCTCCAAGTGTGGTTGTTCTAAGTTTAGTAGAGGGTTGTTTGGCTTCAGGGGATTTGGGCATGAGCAGGTTGGGTGCAGGGCCTGATTGTATATATTTTTTACTTTCCTATCTTACATCCCTGGAAAGAAATTGGGGCTCACTCCTTGTTGAACCCTTTAAAAACATCCTTCAGACCGTGTCTGAAAAGAGGACTGCATCTAGACATACTGAGTGAGTTAGATTTGCCTTTTGAAACTGGACAGAAAACTCACTTTGCAAGTTAGTTGTCTAATGAACAGAACTGCAGAGTAAAAGTAGCATGTCTGAAGAAGTAGAATACGTTGTTTAACCGGGGGGGGGAAATTAAACAACATACCCCATCAGTAACCAATGAAAACATGGAAAATTAAGTTTAAAAGCTGGTCTGAAAAGTACTGAAATCATGTATTCGATAAACAGCCTTAACCTGTTTTGGTCTGCATGATGACATAATTAGGTGGCTGTTGGAAATGGGCATCTCTACTTTTCAATGGTTTCGACCTTTGTAGAAGTAGGGTCCTATCTTCCAAGTCAGGGTAAGGAGGATACACTTCTAAAATAACCCCTGCTCTCCCCCTTAGTAGCTTGGCAAGCAGAGAGGCTTATCTCAGAGGCAGTGTGTAAAGCATGTGTGTACACATACAGTAATACCGTGAAACACTACAAAAGGGCACCACACCAGTTTAGAAAAACAAGTCATCTTTATCTAAACCAAACAAGACCAAAATGACAAAAATCCACAATCAATAATCAAAATATCCTCAAAAAGAAGTTATTCTCACAAGGAAAGTGACTAACAACAAATACCTTCCCCTAGAGTTATCACAACATCATGACAGATGAAAATAAAAAGTACAGCGCTACATGGCTTGGTAGTTCGTGCTGGACTGTTCCCATGAGGCACAGGGTCAAGGCTGATTTGCAGATAGCCATTGTCTGAACTAGGGTAGTGTGTAGTGCAAAAAAACGATGGATTTAGGCCCGGGTCTTTGTACTGGGGTGAATGTAAGATATTGTTCTGCATTCTGTCCATCAACTGTGCTTTTTGCAATTTTCTCCCTGAGTGGGCTGGGTATGCTCAGACGTGAGTCCCAGGCTCTCCACATCACTGGAGTCAAGCTATCCAGGCTGAAGAAAGCTGATAGCCAGAAACCGGTCCTTGGATACTTGATTCCGGTCCAGGAAAGACATGGCTTGGTAGTTCGGGCTGGATTATTCCCATGAGGCACAGGATCAAGGCTGATTTGCATATAGCCATTGTCTGACCTAAGGTGGTGTGGAGTGCAAAAAAATGATGTATTTAGGCCCGGATCTTTGTACTGGGGTGAATGTAAGACATTGTTCTGCATTCTGTCTGTCAACTGTGTTTTTGCAATTTTCAACCAGAGCGGGCTGGGTGTGCTCAGACATGAGTCCCAGGCTCTCCACATCACTGGAGTCAAGCTATCCAGACTGAAGAAGGCTGATAGCCAGAAACCGGTCCTTGGAGGCTTGATTCCGGTCTAGGAAAGACATGGCTTGGTAGTTCGGGCTGGACTGTTCCCATGAGGCACAGGGTCAAGGCTAATTTGCATATAGCCATTGTCTGACCTAGGGTGGTATGGAGTGCAAAAAAACGATGGATTTAGGCTTAGATCTTTGTACTGGGGTGAATGTAAGACATTGTTCTGCATTCTGTCCATCAACTGTGTTTTTTGCAATTTTCACCCCGAGTGGGCTGGGTATGCTCAGACGTGAGTCCCAGGCTCTCCACATCACTGGAGTCAAGCTATCCAGGCTGAAGAAGGCTGATAGCCAGAAACCGGTCCTTGGATGCTTGATTCCGGTCTAGGAAAGACATGGCTTGGTAGTTCGGGCTGGATTGTTCCCATGAGGCACAGGGTCAAGGTTGATTTGCATAAAGCCATTGTCTGACCTAGGGTGGTGTGGAGTGCAAAAACAATGGATTTAGGCCCGGATCTTTGTACTGGGGTGAATGTAAGACATTCTTCTGCATTCTGTCCATCAACTGTGTTTTTTGCAATTTTCACCCTAAGTGGGCTAGGTATGCTCAGACGTGAGTCCCAGGCTCTCCACATCACTGGAGTCAAGCTATCCAGGCTGAAGAAGGCTGATAGCCAGAAACCGGTCCTTGGATGCTTGATTCCGGTCTAGGAAAGACATGGCTTGGTAGTTCGGGCTGGACTGTTCTCATAAGGCACAGGGTCAAGGCTGATTTGCATATAGCCATTGTCTGACCTAGGGTGGTGTGGAGTGCAAAAAAACGATAGATTTAGGCCCAGATCTTTGTACTGGGGTGAATGTAAGACATTGTTCTGCATTCGGTCCATCAACTGTGGTTTTTGCAATTTTCACCCCGAGTGGGCTGGGTATGCTCAGACGTGAGTCCAAGGCTCTACACATCACTGTAGTCAAGCTATCCAGGCTGAAGAAGGCTGATAGCCAGAAACCGGTCCTTGGATGCTTGATTCCGGTCTAGGAAAGACATGGCTTGGTAGTTTGGGCTGGACTGTTCCCATGAGGCACAGGGTCAAGGCTGATTTGCATATAGCCATTGTCTGACCTAGGGTGGTGTGAAGTGCAAAAAAACGATGGATTTAGGCCCAGATCTTTGTACTGGGGTGAATGTAAGACATTGTTCTGCATTCTGTCCATCAACTGTGTTTTTTGCAATTTTCTCCCTGAGTGGGCTGGGTATGCTCAGACGTGAGTCCCAGGCTCTCCACATCACTGGAGTCAAGCTATCCAGGCTGAAGAAGGCTGATAGACAGAAAACGGTCCTTGGATGCTTGATTCCGGTCTAGAAAAGACATGGCTTGGTAGTTTGGGCTGGACTGTTCCCATGAGGCACAAGGTCAAGGCTGATTTGCATATAGCCATTGTCTGACCTAGGGTGGTGTGGAGTGCAAATTAACAATGGATTTAAGCCCAGATCGTAGTACTGGTGTGAATGTAAGACATCGTTCTGCATTCTGTCCATCAACTGTGTTTTTTGCAATTTTCACCCCGAGTGGGCTGGGTATGCTCAGACGTGAGTCCCAGGCTCTCCACATCACTGGAGTCAAGCTATCCTGGCTGAAGAAGGCTGATAGCCAGAACCCGGTCCTTGGATGCTTGATTCCAGTCTAGGAAAGACATGGCTTGGTAGTTCGGGCTGGACTGTTCCCATGAGGCACAGGGTCAAGGCTGATTTGCATATAGCCATTGTCTGACCTAGGGTGGTGTGGAGTGCAAAAAAACGATGGATTTAGGCACAGATCTTTGTACTGGGCTGAATGTAAGACATTCTTCTGCATTCTGTCCATCAACTGTGTTTTTTGCAATTTTCACCCCGAGTGGGCTGGGTATGCTCAGACGTGAGTCCCAGGCTCTCCACATCACTGGAGTCAAGCTATCCAGGCTGAAGAAGGCTGATAGCCAGAAACCGGTCCTTGGATGCTTGATTCCGGTCTAGGAAAGACATGGCTTGGTAGTTCTGGCTGGACTGTTCCCATAAGGCACAGGGTCAAGGCTGATTTGCATATAGCCATTGTCTGACCTAGGGTGGTGTGGAGTGCAAAAAAATGATGGATTTAGGCCCAGATCTTTGTACTGGGGTGAATGTAAGACATTGTTCTGCATTCTGTCCATCAACTGTGTTTTTTGCAATTTTCACCCCGAGTGGGCTGGGTATGCTCAGACGTGAGTCCCAGGCTCTCCACATCACTGGAGTCAAGCTATCCTGGCTGAAGAAGGCTGATAGCCAGAACCTGGTCCTTGGATGCTTGTTTCCGGTCTAGGAAAGACATGGCTTGGTAGTTCGGGCTGGACTGTTCCCATTAGGCACAGGGTCAAGGATGATTTGCATATAGCCATTGTCTGACCTAAGTGGTGTTGAGTGCAAAAAAAGATGGATTTAGGCACAGATCTTTGTACTGGGCTGAATGTAAGACATTGTTCTGCATTCTGTCCATCAACTGTGTTTTTTGCAATTTTCACCCCGAGTGGGCTGGGTATGCTCAAACGTGCGTCCCAGGCTCTCCACATCACTGGAGTCAAGCTATCCAGGCTGAAGAAGGCTGATAGCCAGAAACTGGTCCTTGGATGCTTGGTTCCGTTCTTGGAAAGACATGGCTTGGTAGTTCGGGCTGGACTGTTCCCATGAGGCACAGGGTCAAGGCATATTTGCATATAGCCGTTGTCTGACCTAGGATGGTGTGGAGTGCAAAAAAACGATGGATTTAGGCCCAGATCTTTGTACTGGGGTGAATGTAAGACATTGTTTTGCATTCTGTCCATCAAATGTCTTTTTTGCAATTTTCACCCCGAGTGGGCTGGGTATGCTCAGACATGAGTCCCAGGCTCTCCACATCACTGGAGTCAAGCTATCCAGGCTGAAGAAGGCTGATAGCCAGAAACCGGTCCTTGCAAGTTTGATTCCGGTCTAGGAAAGACATGGCTTGGTAGTTCGGGCTGGACTGTTCCCATGAGGCACAGGGTCAAGGGTGATTTGCATATAGCCATTGTCTGACCTAGGGTGGTGTGGAGTGCAAAAAAACAATGGATTTAGGCCCAGTTCTTTGTACTTGGGTGAATGTAAGACATTGTTCTGCATTCTGTCCATCAACTGATAGCCAGAAACCGGTCCTTGGATGCTTGATTCCGTTCTAGTAAAGACATGGCTCCTGTACAGGCATCAGCCTCGATGATGGCTTCAGAGTAAATGCTGTGTGGCATCGGCAGGCATTTGGCCTACAGGGCAAGGTGGGCAGGCACTTGTGATCTTCACCAGTGGTGCCCTCGGCTTCGGTGCAGGTTACGGAGTCACACACCAGCGTCAGTGTTGCAATTTCCATCTGTGGCAGTTGAAACATCAGTTCCAGTTGCAGGACAACAAAGGTGATGAAATATTTGTGTCACTGAGACTTCAGAACAGGAGGCAAGCTCTACCTCATGCACTTAGAGATCTTCCTCAAGCAGGGGACCTAGCCCACATCTAAGTCCTTGTCCTTTACTTGGCAGAAACAGTCACTGCAGGCCAACCCCAGAGAGCATACAGCAAAGGTTCAGTAGTTGGCCTTCAGTTCCTCCAGCTCTTCTCCTTAGCAAAGGTTCCTCTTGAATCTCAGAATTAATCTAAAAGTCTGGGGTCTGGGCCCCATTTTCTATACTCCATTTCTCATTGTTTTCTGGTGTCAGAGAAGCTCTTCAAGACAAAAATCTCCCTCACAACCTACAATCTTATTACAATAACATTAATTCAATTATAAAGTGTGAGCACCAAGAAAATTTCAAAAAAACAATCAGTTATCAAAAATATATTCTTTTAAATTATTTATTTTATCAAAAATGTTTTCATCGTCTTGTTCTTTTTTTTGGTGAAGATTGTTTACATATATTAGGCAACAAAACACAAATTATTCCAAATAGAGATACACATATTCCAATAGAAAGAATCATAAAGCATTATATACAAAACAAATAACAATATCATCCCCAGGTAGAGAGACACACACCGAATTCACACAACACCACACACATAAGGGTATATCCTACCTTTAGCATACACTGCACCCTACACACAGGGTTACCTTGGGCCTACCTTAGTGGTGACTTAAATGTAAGAAAAGGGAAGGCTAGAGCCTGGCAAGTGGGTGCACTTGCCAAGTTGACATGGCAGTACTAAACTGCATGCAGACACTACAATGACAGATCTGAGAACCTTTTGCAAGGCCGCTTGCATAGGTGGCACAATCAGTGTTGCAAGCCCAATAGCAGCATTTGATTTACAGTGCACTGTACTAGGGTCTTAGTAGTAAATCAAATAAGCCAATTTTGTAACCACTCATCCATGAAAACAATGTACAGAGGGAGCACTTGCATTTTAGCACTGAACAGCAGTGGCAAAGTGCCCAAAGCATCTAGATCAGCAAAACGAAGTCCAACACACAGTAAAAACACAGGAGGCAAGGGCACAAATACAGGCCAAGAATACCAGGTCTAATAGTGACAAAGAGTAATTCAACCTCAAACTCCAGTAACTTGTCTGTGCTTCCTGTGCTTCAAAAAGTGCACCCCAGCATAGGACTTAAGATATGAAACTGTGTATTCTGGAAAGTCAGCATGCTTTGTAGTCTAGTAGGAGGCAACTCATAAATCTAAGTTCTTCAGAGGTGTTCACTTTTCCACTCTCAGAATCCAGTGAAAGAAATTGAAGCTCAACCCACATGGAACTCTTTGGAAACACACTTCAGATAGTTACAAAAAAGTGAGTTCCTGCTAGGTGAACCAAAGGAGTGATATTTATGTTTAGAAAGTAGATTAATTAGGCACTTTGCAGCTTATTCGCCCAATAACCATGACTGAGTACAAGTGTTGAAACCTGAAATAATAAAGGATAAATAATAACACAGAAACAATTCTCTCAGCACACAAGTTTGCAAGATTTATTGGGAACTCAATCAGAATGCAAAATAAACGTGCAGCACGGAGACCTCAGCAAAGCTTACTGAGTGCCCAATTGGTATGACAGTGCAGAGACATTTTATAGATACAAGCCCTAGAGGATGGACATCACAAAATACGTAATACAGATCAGACTATGTCCTGCTGGACCAATCAGTTAAGGCTAATCCTGGTGTGATACCTTCCAAGGACCAAAATATGTCTACGATCTGGTGTTGCTGCCCACGTGTCATCGACAATGCAGAATTAGGTTATTCCCAAAAAAGTTAAATATGTGTTTCTGGTATACGTGGACATGACACGGACATGACCGGTCAGGTCACATTGACACTATTATGAAATTAGCTGTTTCTGCAATAGATAGCTGGAAGCTGGCACGCTTATTCTCGGAAAGCCTTGCATTGCTTTGCATGTTGCAGCTGGCTGACACAGAAATTGGCAAAAAAACACAAAGAGTCCCTAGTTGGTGGGGGTATATACCCTACAGCGTAGACTGACCCAACCAAAAGGCTCTAAGGGTAGCTACGTTGTCAAGGACAAGATAGTCTTTAGCATAACATACACATAATTTACAAATAATTTACGAATACAGGCTAACAGTCAGTATAGGAACCCTGTCTACAAAGCACCACGTTAATTAGGAAACTATAATCTTTACCAGTGTAAAAAACAATTTATTAAAAGCAATACAGTTTAAATTCGCATTCATAAAACAATTATACATTCAAACATATATTAAAAAACCAAAGAGTCGACACGGCGTTTCGGTGTCTTGTTTCGATGATAACACCTTCTTCAGGACAGGTTTTTAAGTTAAAAAAATCTCTAAAAGGTAAGATTAAAAAAAACATAATCAGCAGGGGCCTATTATATACTGACGTTAGCATTGTTATGACATTATTACAAAATATGGACTGTACACACAGAACAACATTTGTGATCTCTATATTCACATTTGTATATTCAGGAAAACAATCACTGTTCTCTTTTACTTTTTTTATCCATTTGAACACCCAACAAGGTTACATCATGTCTAGGGTTATTAATTGTTACACCAGCAGTGCCAGTTTGATACACATACCCACATTTGATACTGGTGACCAAAGATATTGTCTAAGTCATGGTTTTATCCTTCTGTAGATTCACTGTTAGCTTGCATTACACATACCCTTTTATCCCAACAAGATTAACTTATTACTATCTTATAATTATCCTTATGGTCCCATGCAGTTTCTCTTTTATCACTTAACAATTCTAGACCTACCTCAGAAATAGAGGGATTTAGGGAATTTGAGGTCTCATGAGGGTACAGTTTTTTTCAGTCATTAGTCTGACTCTCATGGACTTATCTTCCTTTGATGTAGTTTAAAAGCAATTTTGTTCCACCTAAAGGGTAAATTACACAATTCAGATGAACCCAGATTCTATTACACTTAGAAAACTTATACCTCCGTGATAGATATAGAGGTTCATTACCTGGATATAGGTATTCAATAAAATTATCTGTGCTGTATCCCGGGTGACCACCGTATATCAATTCGGCTGTTTAGCATGTAACTGTAAAGGGCAGAAATACAATATTCCTATTATTAAGACATAACGTGTGAACCAGAGTCTTGTTGGTTAAGGTCAGAAAATTACCCATGATTACCTTTAGTTGTATCGGGTTGGGGATGATCCAACTTATCTCTTGTAGGTACGGTCTTCAGATTTGTTACCTTCCCTTCTACCAATTTGCTTACTATTCCTTCTTAATTCTCAGAATACTGCTGTTAATAAATGCAAAAAATATAGAGATATTTATGAGCTATCTAGCTATTATCTTAACTATTCAGTTATGTCTTCAGTTTTTAGTAACTTATTGTGGCAGTGATGTAACTACCTACATTGGATCAGTTTTTACATAATGGGCTCATTGGTTAGATTATAGCATATGCACGTATTAGTCTCTTGGTAATACTGTGGTTCTATTGTGAAGGTATACCCAGGTATCATTCTTTTCTGCTGTTTGACATTTAAATTCGGACATATTGTGTACTACATATACTTTTCCTGGCAGCAGGAGCTTTAGCCAGGATTCAAGATTGTTTGCAATAGTATATATCTGTGCTTACAATCATCATGTTCCATTACTCAATGAGCTTTGAACATTCATTCATATTAAAATAGTAGCTTCTCCCCTTAGTGTAACATTATGTTTTTGGGCTCTACTTATTTGCTATTATGTTGTTTCTAGAGCCCCCTTACCCCCCTGCAGATATATAATGGGGCGCTAAGATATTCACACAGTGTAAAGCCCACATCTAGGGTGCTCCAGCATTAATTAGAGGATAGCGCTTGTTCCATAGTTCTTACCTTTTTCCTGTGTATCGGCCTCCCTGTCACCTGGTCCTCATACAGCTTCCCCATGGAATGAATGTTGCTTGCTACAAGCTCCCTTATATTGGGATTTTGGCGCCATTTTCTACATCGTTAAGCATATGTGCTATGTTCTATATGGTAGATCTCTGTATAGAACGTCGGCCATTTATAAATGTACATACTCAAGGTCTAAACAGTACCCAATTCTTGATATTATCTTCTTATTCTAATTTTAGGAAGCATTACAGAAGTTTCTTTATTGTTCTAATCGCCCATTTACTATGTTTAAGTTTACAATAAAAATATTGGCGCGCGATGTATATATACTGTGAAAAAAATTTTGAGTAAAAAATTTTGAGAAAAAAAGATCCCGGATTTTGCCTATTTTCTGAATCACTTCGTTTTATATTAGTTTTTAGTGTATGACTATATGCACTCAGCGTATGCTATTTTAAGGAACGTTATGTTGTGGATTGTGTAATCCCGTTTTTTTAGGGTAAATCACCGGCCATCTTGGAGTGTCTAGGCTCCCAGCATCAGCATGGTCCGAGAGCTCCTACGGTTATAGATCCAAGTCCTCTATGGCAACCCCAATGTTCCTTTGTGCAAAATTGACTAAATGTCTTACTCCACTCAGTATCTTGGTTTTTTGGAGTATGGTGTGGACATTGTTATATCGCGTATTTTCGTGAAGATTGCGTCGGCCATCTTGGAGTGTACAAACCTCCAAATTTCTATTATGGTCCGAGATATTATCTCTGCTGCAGGGTTAATTTTTTGCAGCATCCCTGGTGTTACGTTCTGTAGATGTTTTAACGGACTGCATGTGTTACTAAAAATAACCATAGAGGTGTGGGGATTACGTAATCGCGTCTTTTCAAGATAATTGCGTCGGCCATCTTGTGTATACACCTCCAAACTTCTATTATGATCCGGGATTTATATCTGCTGTAGGATTAAGTGTTTGTAACATCCCTGGTGTCGCGTTGTGTGGATGTTATAACAAACTGAATACGTTACTAAGGATAGCTATAATGGTTGCAGATGCACCAATCTAGAAAAAGGTCGCATATCTCCTGAAAAATATGTCAGCCATTTTTGTGCAGGGAAGCTACAAATCCGGACTTCAATATACCTCCTATGATGTTCTTATTTTCCTAGGGGCTAGAAGTCTCTGAAAAAATAAATAAAAAAGTAAATGACACAGAAATTGGAACATGTGACCATTTTGTGCATTCTTGCTGGTGTCAATTCTTAAGTAGATCAAAGAAAGCTACATGCCTTAAAGCAAAGGCATTTTTTATCATAAAATATCTGCTTCTATATTGCCACATCTGATACCAAATCATATGCTAATCAGAAACCATCTTTGTTCATCATCTCTTGTCCCTCATCCTCATCTTGGGAGTGATGTGGTGTAATACCATCCCTGGGTATGCAGCGGGCACAGGAGCTGGAAATGACTGTACAACAGGCTGGGCAGACTTTCATCAGGAGGAATAGTGTCAAAAGGACTGCTACCACTATTATAGTGGCCTTTAGTATACAAGAACCCCTATCCGCAAACCAGTTCATCATGTCTTCCCACAAGCCTCCTGTGTGTATACCGTGGGCCTCATCACTAATGTCCTTGATCTTATTAATTGCTTTATTCATATTCCCACTGTTGTCTGGTGTGAATATACAGCACTGAAAAGGTAACTACTGGATGACGTTGCAGACTCCACCCTCTTTGGTCTGACACAGAAAATGGAACGTGTGACCATTTTGTGCATTCTTGCTGGTGTCAGTTCTTAAGTAAATAAAAGAAAGCTACAGGCCTTAAAGCAAAGGCATTTGGTATCATAAAATATCCGCTTCTACACAAGTACTACATCTCAACAATTTGAAACAGTAGTCTAATCCAGTAAAAAGTACATGGAGTACCCAGTGAAAACATATCAAATGAAGTTTGTAAGTAGACCTGACAAGTCCTTTGAACTATTTAATGTAGCTAAGAAGTGCACCAAGACAAGTAAGAATATACGTAATCATGAGGACAAATCCTTGTATTGAATCCAGTATTTATTCGAAAGGAGACTCTTTAACTTTTGGATTCGTTCAAAACAGAATATGACAGAAACAAATTGTTTGTGGCACAGCCAACACGTGCTTCGCCCCCTATTGGCCCATTAGCCTGGGCCTTCCTCAGGACTGCCAAGTTTGTGTTACCAAAATCCAAAAAGAAATTTATATGTACAAGGCATAATGGATGCGTAGTTCTTTGAACATCAAGACCATTATGTACAAAACCATTTGTCACAAAAAAAGCAAAAAGAGAAAAGAAAAATAAGAAGTCAAAAAAGACAAGAGAAACTAATAATAATCAAATATTGCATAAGAACAATCAATATTACATATATTACCAGACAAGAAAGAAATAGAAGAATAAAACACTTACAAAACGATAAAGGCAAAAATAATATCAAGATGCAAGCAACCAAAAGGAGAACAAAGATATTCCAGTTTCGTGAAAGAGGGGAAGAATTAAAATGAAATGCATATATAGTCCATGAATCATATCATTTAAGAGTCATTACTTCATTTTACCACCAATTTCTTGAAATACGATTCAGTCACATTGATAAGAAGATATCCACATAAGGATAATCATGAAAAAGTAGATGTAAGTAACCATATACATACGTTCATTTTGCGGTTCACATGAAAATCAGTGATCCCATTGTGATGTACGGAGCAAAATAGCACATACAGAATTGCCTAAAATTTGTTTTTTTATACTGCCCAAGTTCTGTTATTGAAATTAGGGAAAACCACATCTTTTGTAAGGGAGACATGCTAAAAATCGTGCCCGTAGATTATAATTATGATCACTAAGTTGTGACTTAACCACCCTAATTTTTTATAGAGAGACAGTTATCATTGTGTTCTTATTCAACTATGTGCCTTGTAATGTCTGCCGAGGTGCTACAAATTGTCGGATCTGGCCTATGGAATTTTGGTCTATAGACCGCAAAATAACATTATGGGTGAGTAGGATCGTCCTTAGTGCCAAATAAGAGAAGAGATTGCATGCCAGGCAAGTACTTTTTTATTATGGGTGTGACCCTGTGCCCAATTAAGGGTGATAAAGAGCTTACTGACGTATTTTTTTTTCAAGTGCGTACTTTAGAATTTCAATTTCTGTCAATAATTGTAGAAAAGAAACTTAGATCTATTGGTTAAGTGCTATGAACAAAGTAAGTGTTACTCATGTCTCTGTATCATTACGTATAAGAGAAGGCGCATGAGCTCCCTACCTGTAGTTGTCCAATAAAAGCTAGTTGAACCATCATACTCAAGGGGAGGTTCTGGGGGAATAAAGAGTTAGCATAAGATTAACCTCGTTGTCCAAAATGGCTAAGTGAGATTGCCGAGCTCTTGTGGATAATCTTACCATGGGTTTCTATCAGGGTGGTCTCGATCAGTCGACGCAGGCAAGGGTTTGAAAAAAAGTTGTCACCAATATTGGACTTGTCTGTAAAAAGTTTTCTTTGTAAAGGCAGGAACTTCCGGGTCAAAAGACTTCTTGGAAAAAAGTGACACGCCATCTTGTAGTGATACTTTTGATTTTACTGATTAGATCAAATGGAGCCATAAAGTGCTTGGGGAGGAGGAAAGAAAAAAGGTCAAATTAAAGGTAAAAGCAAAAGTAGGTAGAAAAGGATCTATCTTTATGATTGGTGTAAATATAATGTCGCCGACAAATATCGCTGTTAGCAAATTCTCTTTATTTTACTACGGCCAGGTTGCATAGGAGTAAAAAGGCACCATTTTAGAGCGGTATACTTAAATATATAAGAACTAAAGGGCATTTGTTTAGGGCTCTAGTATTCCATTAGCGATTGGTACCAAGGGGAAAAGAGTGAGATAACCACCAATAAATGAGGTATAGAAAAAGGGGTTATTTTTCACTGGCCAGTCGAAGAGATTAACTTAGTCGTCAAAATTATATACTGATATAATTTCGTAGTATAAATAGAACAAACCACTCAATCATGGAACTTACTAAATTACATTGAAATATTTTTTCGCTCTAGGAGATCTCAGGAGACTTTACCATGCTGAAAAAGTGCCAAAGCAAAGACCATTTGCATCTGTTCTGGCGTGGAGCTCATCCAGCACCGGGAACCCTGGTTATCCCCTACCTACCACTACATTGCAGCACTCCTTCTTGCTTTCAATCCGGGCAGCTGCCCTCTGTACTACTGCCACTGTGAATCACACAACATGGAAGGAGCATTCTCACGTGGCTCCTCTCCTGCAAGTTCTCATGCACTCTCCCACACCCAACACCCACCACTCCCACACCGACAAAATCCAGCATCACACCCACATACACTCCATGCTACCTAATTGTTCTTCCTCATGGAAACAAGACTAAAGCCATCGTCTTCACCATCCCGGCTGATGGCAGGCCTAAGTATGGGCGGAAAATCCGTTTCGCTCGCGGATTTTGCGGATTTTTGGTAAATTCGCAATCTGCGAGATTCGCGAATCTCCCGCAAAATCCGCAAATCCGCGAGCAGCGGATTTTATGGCTTGCTCACACTGTTCGCGTGAGTTCGCGGCTTCCCAGTACAACTTCGCGCCCCGCGAATAAGCGCTAAATTGCAGAAATACGATCTTAGCAAAACTGAAACTACTTACCAGGTTCAAAAGTTCAGGCTCATCATTAGTAGCCAGTTCCTGTAGTGCTTCCTGAGGGGCCCCTCCAGAGTTCAGTTGCCTACTTGCAACTATTATGTGACCCTGCTCTGAACCTCAGAATAGTTACACATATGCCACAAAGGTCCTGAATTACAGCTAAGGGAGACAAGCAGGAGCCAGGCTGGAAGTTCAAATCCATTAATCAGCCCCTAATTCATTATTGTCAGTTGGGGCAGGGCAGGTGTTGTAACTAATTTTGCAACAATGAAAGCACTTAGCAAGTGCAAAAGATCACTAATCAGGAAGCACTAAGGAAGCAGGTGCCAGCTAAAAAAATATTCTGTGACACATTAATCAGCCCCAAATTAATTCAGGTCACTTGAGGCAGGGAAGGTGTGCTTTGCGTTGCCACAATAATGTACACTGACTGGACAACCAGAGGGTGCTGTGATGAAACAGAGGGTGGCATGGGTGGGCCAGAGGGTGGCATGAGTAGTCAGAGAGTGGCAGTGGTGACAGAGAGTGGCAGTGATGAAGAAGAGTGTCCCAAACAGGCTGGACACGTAGAAACAACAAGTTCGCAAAACTTGCAACCCGCAGGTAAGTTCGCGTTTGCGAAATTGTACAAAACCCTCGCAAACTGGCAGAAACCCGCGCGAACACACACAATAAAAAATCCGCAAATTCGCGAGAATTCGCGGATTTTGCGGATTGCGAGTTTGCAAATCCGCAAAATTCGCGAACACGAGATTCGCAAAATTCGCCCATGCTTAGGCAGGCCCAGATCTGGAAGCAATGCTCTCAAGATTGCCTCTCTGAGCTTTATATTTCACCAGAGTATAGATGTGGCCAAACAGGGGGAAGGAATGTTAGGTTGAGTACTCCAGGGAATGAGACCTGGAAGGAAAAAAGTTAGTCAAATATTCTTAGTTCTACTTTCGTGAACAATTGTTTTCACATTTCACACAAAAAAATGTTGGAAGGGAAAGCAAAGTCCAGAATCACAGTTCCTTAAATAACACCAAATTCTTGATATTCCTGGCTCAAAAGCTGTTACCATTCTTTTCAAGGCTCATTGTGAGTTCTCAAGGCAAGCCTATATATCCAAAGACAAATCTCTACTGAGGGGGATGCAGGAGTTAGTTCCCAATGCATCTCTTGAACTAGGGTTGGTTGATCTCCCTTCACCAACCACTAGTGCAGACCTAAACATGCCCCCCAATTCACTACCTTAATGGAATGCTGTTTTTTTCCACATCTGCTTGAGAGCAGAAGCCAGTACTTGATATGAACGTTTGAGTAAGCGGAACGAGGTCTGAAAGCCTATGGTTAGAGAATGTGGTTTCAGGAAACATGTACAACCTTGATCTGCAGAAAGATTGGATCAGCTCTCTGAAATCGAAAAAACTTCTCAGATGTTTGACTCCTTGATATGACAGCGCCTTTAAAGACCAAACATGATTAGAAAGTGCAGCTGAAAGGTCACAACCTCTTAAAATAAATCTGACATATCAGAAGGCAGTGACCTCAAGAATGTTTCAGAACTTGCACCTGCTGCCAAAAGGAAACATCAATGAAGTAATCAAAGTCATCAGAAACAGGTGAGTAATCAGGGTCAGCAGGCCATTTGAGCATGTTCCACAAATAACACCTGCTGCCAAAGGGAAACAACGAATGATTCATCAGAGACATCACAAACAAATGAGTCACACAATGAAGCCCCTTACTGGCATGAGTGTTTAAGCACCCAAAACAATAGCAATAAAGACATTACAGTAATACAACATATCTTGTTGTTTATGCACTGGAACATTATTGGTACAAGCATGCTGATGAGATGGACTTTTAATACTTGCTTACATACTTGCAGCAAGGAGTTTGAGACAGCTGGCTACAACATCACCAGGCAAGACCGTCAGCACACGCCCTGAGTTGGAGTGGCCATCATATTCAAAGTTACCATTTACACCCCACTTGCTACATGCACCACCTCTCATTCAAAGTACACATCACAGTCAATTTCTCCAACTTAAACAGACTTTCAGGACCCTGTACCAATTTCACCAGTGACATCACTGACTTCACCACACCCCGTATCATCAACACCAGCACCTTCATCCTTCTCAAAGACCTTAACTTCCAACTAGAAGGCCACACTGACCCAAACTCCACAGCTTTTCTAAAAAACCTCAGAAACCTTGACCTCACCCAGCACTTTACTGAATCACCCTTGTCAGTTTCAGTGTATGCCAGTCTAGATCTACCACTAAGAAGACTGCCCTTTGCAGTTGGAAAAGCATCAATGAAGAGGAGTGGGATTCTGTTCTCTCTGAGCACACTAGCAACTTGATGAAAACCATCAAGAATGTCAACAGTTATATCACTGGGTACACCAACATCCTGGCTCCCTCAAGCACAACCTAATGGCAAAAGCCAGGCAGCAGGCCAGATGGTACACAGAAGAAGTCAGGCTGATAAAACACCTTTGTGAGCAACTGGAGCGCAAACTGAGAACAAGTCAAGACTTTGTCAAAAAATACATTTTAAACCAGACCTTAAAGACTACCACCAGAAAATCCAGAACATCAAACGCCCCTTCTTGCAGATTGCATTGATACCTGCACAAAGAGCAGCAAGGAAATAACCTCCATCATCAAAGATTTCACCATCTCCCCTGCCACCACCAGCAATATCACTACCGCACAAGACCTTTCAAACAAGCTCTTGCAATTCTACTGTGGCAAAATCACCTCAAATGGATCTCACCACAACTCAGCTGCCCATTGCGGCTAAAGAGTGAACTTTGACTCCAAGACCCACCATCAACACTGTTGAAATCATTGCTACCATGAAGACCATCCACTAAGGCCTCATCTGATCTTCAGCACCACCACACCTTCACCAAAAGAACTCTTACTGATTATCAATCCTCATATCCTCGATTGACTCAGCCACATTCCCAGACACCTGGAAACATGCCACCCTGACTCCCCTGCTCAAGATACCATCCTCTGACTCAGTCATGCTTTCCAGCTACAGACCCAACTCACTCCCACTGTACCTGGCAAAGGTGTTAGAGAAAAAAATTAACCGATGCCTAACCAAGTACCTCAACAACCATCAGCTTATCAACACCACACTGTCCAGATCCAAACCTAACTACAGTACAGAAATAACACTCATCGCCTTTGCAGATGACAACCGTGTGATTCTTGGCATGACAGTCCTCATTCTCCTGGTCTTCTCTGCAGGATTTGACAAAGTCTCACACTCCATCCTCACAAAGCGTCCATGTGAGATTGGCATCCAAAGACCCTCTCTGCTAGATTAGCTCATTCTTAACTGATAGAACAACAGGCCGTTAGCCTGGAACTTTACCCTGTGGAAGCCAGCAAATCCCTCTGTGAAATGCTTCAATGATAATTGCTCAGCCCCAAACTTTTCAAAGCATACATGATCACTCTGATGAACATCATCTGCACGCACAACATCAATATCCTCTACTATGCCAATGACAAGCAACTCATACTCTCCCTCTTGTAAAAGACCCCTAACACCAAAAACAAGTTCATCCCGTCCATGACTGAAGCCGCTAACTGGGTGAAAGCCAACTATGTCAAACTAAACACCAACAAGACAGGAGTGATAATCTTCAGCAAAAACACTTCTCCATGATATTCCAACCGGTAGCAATCTGAACTCAGACCCACACCCATTCCAGGAACTTTGGAATAATTGACAGCAATCTGGACATTACTGCATAAGCCAATCCCATCACTGCATTCTCTTTCCACACCCTGACGATTCTGAGGAAGATCTTCAAATGATTCCCAAGCACAGTGGCATAGCTAGACCATGTGGCACCCGTGGCAGTCCCTCTGTTTGGTTGCACAGCAGGGAGTGCCGTCAGTTTTTTTCGTGCTGGTTGGACAGTGGCGTAGCTATAGATAAGAGATTTGGGGCCGTCACCCCAAGACTCACATTACACCACACTTCAGGGAGCTTCAATGGCTCCCGATACACGAACACACTAATTTAAATCTCCCCACACACACACATTCAAGGAAATACACAACGTAGGCACACCCTTCCTGAATTGTCGCTTTTACTACCACTCAGACACCTTTGCTCCACAGGGCTATGACTCGCACACATCCCACACATAAGCGGAGCCATATTAGGAGAACAGGCCTGCTCTTACATTGCTTCAAAGCATGGAATGACCTCCCACTCCACATCAGAGCTTCCTACTCTGTTCTCTAATTCCACAAGAAGCTGAATCCTTGGCTTACAATTAACCAACCTACCAAATGCAGGGCTAGACACACACCTGCTCAGCACCAGGATACCCTTCTGGATGATAGTGTGCTTTACAAATACACATAACAAAATATAACATAATGATTCAAAACTTTAACATCACACATACTAAAGAGCAAAGAAACACCCAATATCTAGGACATTCAGCTTTTTTTAAATTAAAATGAAAAAATAGCGTTGATTTCATAAGAAGAGCTTGAGTCACTGCATTAAATAGATGTTATAAACATGTAGTTTATTCTGTGAATTTCTTGATGCCGATCAAAACGCATTATTGCAACTTCTGACTTTACCAAATTGTTTCCGCAGGCTTTCAACCATTCTGTCCTTTGCTGAATGCTCTAACATCTGCAGTAGAAAGGTCAGCCCTTATCACATAAACACAAACACTGAGGCTCAGGTTTCTATTTTTACTTTCATAAACAACTTGTGCTGCACCTCAGACTTACTCACATTCCCTTCTGTTGACGTACTGCAAAGGTTTTTCTAATTTATGTTAAGTACCATTTTCCTAGTGAGCTATCTGGTGTCCCCTGATGTTTTCACCATCTACTGATGCTTTCCCTCGAACCTGCCATCTCTATGCCATTAAGAAACACAAAAGGACATTTGTGAATCGGGAGGTGGCCTGCTAGTCTGCTAGGTCATCGAATGCTCAGGCCTCTGTTCTTCTCGCAGACAATTCCCAACCGTGTATAGAGATCCCACCACGCCTGGCAAGGATTTCTGTGATGAAAATGTGAGAGATGCAATTCACTGGCTTTCATGTTTGTTTTGCAGAAACAATCCCTTAAAGAATAGGTTTATTTCTGAGACGGAAAATATCAGTGGCTCTGTAGGCAGGGCTTCGAAAACGAAGGGAGACCAGGAAAGAGTTAATTTGCGCGCTTGTGTTTTCGTTTGAATAGATGGCAGGACATTGCCTGAAGGCGCATTTCAGTGTCGCCGATGCCCAAGTCTCCACGGCGTGGACTAACAACGTCATAGCAGGTAGATCCCAGGTCGTGTCGTGCCTGCGGCTGTGCATCTCATGCGCCTCTAAAGCCACAAGTATTCAAAGAAACACTACAGCAATATAACTCCACTAACCACTCAGGAACCGAGCTATTTCTTTTCATGCCCATTCCTCCCCCGCGGTATTTTCTGTTGGGTTTTAAATATATACGTTTGCTTTATTGCTGTTGGCAGGGTCGGTAAGCACATTTACAGCAATTTGAACGGGGTTAAACAATCAAACTAACCGAAGTGGAACAGTCTATAAATAAGGTGTTAGCGGGAAGAAAGTAAAGATTATATTTAAAGTGTTGTCTGAGGTTCTCCGGTAGCGCCTGTGCTTTATAAATAATCAATAAGGCACCATCCATCCTAATTTGAGGAAGATTAATCCAAATGCTGGGCTACTCAGCTTCACTTAAGTCAATAAAAGGTAGGGCGAAAAAGCACGACAGACAAGGGCCAGTGTGTACGTGGAAGGGGGGAGGGGGGGGGGGGCGTGGGGTTGATAACTTCCAAAGGGAAAAATTCATCGTCCATGAAAAATATATATTGTTTCCTTCTACAAAGGTATGAGTTATCCTTCCTCGCAGGCGTTTGACCTTTTTATTTCTCGCAATAAGGGCTATGGGCCCTTGAGGTGATGGGACCCTTCCGGTCCTGGAACATATGCCTGCGAAGGGTCAAATGAGCAGAGAGATTTTAAGGATGCAATGGCTCCTCAAGCAAGCAAGGAAATTGGGTCCCTCATCTCCTGGTGAAAACAGTCACTAATTTATATGAAGTGGGCCCCTCGCACCCCATGGGCCCTGATGCCTTTGCATATTCTACGCTATTGATGGCCACTCCCCTGCATACTAGGATAAGCTCAGCAGAAACTGAGTGGTGCCACTGATGTGGTAAAGAAGTGGGGGCCTTATTTATGAGGCCCCTTGCGCCACCAGAACGCCTTCCATGGCATAGGAGGCTACTCCATATTTACGAGGCAGCACTAAGCCACTTTTTTTGGCTTAATGTTGCCTCTTAAGTTTAAGTATCATTCCCTTTAGCACAGTTTGCTGTGTTAACTGGGCGTGCAATGGGTGTTTTGTGGGGGCATTCCCAGACGCAACAATGGGATGTATGATGTTACAACGCATACTTTTACAACGCCTACCTTTACAGCGCATTTTTTACACCACAACATCCATTATAACGCATACCATTACAACGCATGCCATTACAACAAATTCTTTGAAACTACCTTTACAACACATTCAACTGCAATGCATACTACATTTACAACGCATACCATAACAATGCATAACATTGCATTGCATGTAAGGTAAGTATTCGATAGTGTAGGGGTAAAAATTACTGTTCTAACTCCAGGGGGTGCAACAGTAGGGTAAGTGTTGGATAGTGTAGGGGTACTATGTGTTGTAATGCTATGCGTTGTAAAGGTATGCGTTGTAATGACTGCGTTGTAATGGCATGCGTTGTAGTGTTGTGCGTTGTAGTGTCATGCGTTGTAATGGTTGGGTTGTAAATGCATGCGTTGTAATGGATGTTGCGTTGTAAAAGTTTTGTTGTAATGGTAGTGCGTTGTAAAAGTTGTGCTGTAAAGGTTGTTTCCCGCAACAATGGCTTTTTGACTCTGCCCCAGATTTAAGAGAAATTGGAAATCTGTCCAGCCCAAAAACGTATGGCTCATTGTGGGGGACGTAGTGGAGGCACGACGAGGAGAAATATCTTTATTTCTCCTAATTTTTCCTTTTTCTATGTGTGATACATTCTACATCATGTTTGTGACAGAGTAACCTTCCCCCAAACTATAAATGAGACCCTTAATGATCAAAAGTCTTGTGAGATACCACCAAGAGACCTTTTGAGGTGAAGATGTCTAGCACAAAACATTTTTCTGTTTGAAGCTGTCTTTCATGGGCCAACATTATGCGAAATGCTGTGAGAGAAAAATCTTGTGCACTTTTGCAAAATTTGTTTACATGGACAAATAATTTGCCTGTGCCAAATTCTTTGTCAATTGTGCTTCTAGAGTAGCACAATGCCCAGTTAGATCAAAGAGTGGTTTACTGAGCAGGTAGTCGCGAGTCATCACAACGTTTTTTTTACTGATGATATCAGGCTCTTACATGGCCATTAAGGAGCTTCTTTGGCTCAAATAAAGCCTGCACATTTCTCAGCCGGAAGAGCCTACCCAACAGACTCTCCTTCACTTAATGCAGTCCAGCAACACTTGCAGAGGAGACAGCGGTTTATGCTTGGTCGTCATTTTTGTAGGAAGTCAGAAAAAAGGGATCCTGGTCCTGGACATTGAAATCTTCTCAACTACAATTTAGCCACTTGATTTTTCTTCACTGAAAAATTGAGCACCAGTGAACTGGCCATAGAAGCCAGTGATGTAGACCCATGTCTTTTTCTGAGAGTATTAAATGGCTGTTCTCTAACAGTGGATGTTAGAACAGAAGCTACATACTCATTCAATCAATCAGGGGTTTGTAAAGTGCAGCTACTCACCCGTTATGGTCTCAATGTGCTGGCGGTGGGGTGGGGGGCGGCTCTGTTGGGGTCCTCTGAAGAGCAAGGTCTTGAGGTCCATCCTGAACTGGTGCATTGTAGGGCTTTGCCAGAGGTGGAGGGGGAGGTCATTCCAGGTCTTGGCTGCGAGGTAGGAGAAGGACCATACAGATCACAATCTCAAGGAAGGTCCTCAGTGTCAGGGGTATAGCCAAGACTGGTACCATATGGGGAGAGCTCCGTCGGGTGTGGTCTACAGTTAGACCGTATGGAAAGAGGACCTAAGGGCTGGTCATTTGTTCCGGGGATTCTGCAAATATACAGAACAATGCGCAAGAAAACCAGGACCTCAGTGGATAGTGGTGTACCAAACTATCACCTCAGTGCCCAAAATCCCCAAAACCGACTAGCAATAGTGTCTTATTCGGTCTCTGACTAACAGCGAAGCTACAAATGATTAGGCAACCAAGAACACGACACTCCTGACTCTCTCAAGAATCGCAGGAGCAAGACAACTCTATCGCTCACTCACTCAAGGTATAGTTTAAAATGTTTATTTTAACTAATGCGCTCTATGGTACAATACATGTGCCATTACTAGCAGCAAAATGCATAAAAAGAATATTGTCAGCATTGTCACAATTCCATAGAATATAAATGGGGATATCATTTTATAAAGATAGCGGAAAAGGACTACCATGACTAACTACCATCCCTGTGGTAAAAAGTTGTTTATTATAAAAAGAAAACCCCTGGACTTTGTCAGCAGACCCCATACCTCAAAGCCTAGATGAAAGGTTTACTTCTCAGGACAAGCACAGCTCTTCTCTCTGGAAAGGTCTCACTCCAAAGGTCTGAACAGCATGTTTAGCTTGCAATATTAAAGCATACGATTTTCAGTAGTGCAGCTGTGTGTCATATAAAGTCTAGTTGCGAGGGACTGACCAGAACAAAATAACAAGCGGCATTGTTGATCGACCTTGTACATCATGTGCAGACTAAACAGAGCACAGCAGAGAACGCGAAAAACAGACAGTTCTCATGTGAAAAGGGGCACAAACAAAGTCTTGCAAAATAACGCATGTAATGTTGTGCAGAAAAGCAGCCTCATTGCAGTGAAGCTCATGTAACTTAGCAATGTCGACAATGAACCCGCAATCCATACTGCACGTTCTTTGGGGTGTAGGTGAGGGATACCATACACAGAAGACACCATCAGTGACAATCACCTTTGGTGGATGTGGCTGAGAATGATAAGTTATACCGAAAGCACTGTCACTGCAGATCCCCATCAATGGATGTCTATCTAAATATCATCATGGACAA
This sequence comes from Lissotriton vulgaris, assembly GCF_964263255.1. Classification (NCBI taxonomy): domain Eukaryota; kingdom Metazoa; phylum Chordata; class Amphibia; order Caudata; family Salamandridae; genus Lissotriton; species Lissotriton vulgaris. The sequence continues at coordinate 1,115,186,460 of NC_141687.1, forward strand.
AGTATCATGCACAAAATATTGAAGGCCAATATATCAAAATATAAGTACATATAGAGGCAGTATAGATTTACTATTCTTAGCTCTACATCTAAGTACCTTGAAGATGTATATATGCGGATTTAGGTATACAAAATCTATATTTACTTACCTTGCAAAATTAGAGTTTCAACATTTTGTCCTTAATATGTCCATGCCATTATATTCTGTCTTCGATATGCAGGGGGCACACCTAGGTGAAACTGGATCCAAATGCAGAGAGCACCTTGTGGGAGGGTCTCCATTGACAGATGCCTAGCTGTTAATGGCACAGCAGTGAAAGATGGATCTATTTAACATGGGTGAGATGTGAGAGCAGCCTCAGGCAAAATGGTCAACGAGTGATCAGTGGACAAAGGGAAAGCCATGTGTTGAGTTCCAGAATGAGGGAGCAGATATTGAAATTGTAATAAATCGAACACTATGGGAGGTGCATTAAGTTTGCTATTAATCGAGCAACAGTTAGATCAAAGTGAAATAGTGGTTCCCTCAACCATGAGTGAAACAACAGACATGTTTAAAATGACAAGAAATATTCTGTAATCATATAATGAACATGGAAGTGGCTCACACACACGCACATGCACACAGTCATCGACTCGCTGACATGCATCATGAAGCTTATGCTTCTCCATCACAGCTTACATGTGATATGTTTTTGCTGTTTATTACATCTCATTGGCTTATATGGTCTCTGTAAAATTCATGGACGTTCCCATAAAGCTGACAACTAGTATTATTTTTAGTTTCGCCAGTGAAAAACAATTCTTTACCCCTATAGTGTACTTTTCTACCACACAGATTGATCCCATAAAGTGTTATGCCAAAGGCATGTATTTTGTACAACTATGACTGCCTGCAATAAACATAATGGGGTATGGGTGCTATGTTTTTTTCAGTGGTTTTATTTGTCAAATTTTATTTTATATACAAGAATGTGTCTATCATTTTCAGAAAAAAAGAAAGGAGGGGAAAAAAAAGTGGTGAAAATGCACGGGGGATCTGAGCAAGATAGGGTAAAAATTAAAAATTGTCCTCTTCAAAGGATTCAATATATAATGAAAGCAAAATTCGGGGGGTGGCAAAACAGGAAAAAGAAATGATTCAGAAAACGAAACATGTAAAGATAACTTCCTGGAATGTGAATGGACTACGTACTAAAAGTAGGCAAAGGAGGATCCTTTAATATCTAAAATCAATTGATAGTGAAATAATAATATTACAGGAAACTCACCTACTAAAAAAAGAATGGGAGGAAATAGTGAAAAACTTGAACTGGGTGGACTCGTACATATGCACTAATCAAGAATGTGTTATAAAAGGAGTCGCTATTCTATTTAGGAAATTTCTGAAAGCGAGGGTAGAATCAGCAGAAACAGATCCAAAAGGAATAATATTAGACTGCTCAACCAAACTCTCTCGGTGGTGGGCTATTATGGCCCGAATGTGGATGATCCGTCCCCCCTTCGGACTTTATACACTCATCTGATTTCGGCACCAGGCCCCCTTATTATAGGAGGGGACTTTAATATTATTCCTGATCCGAAAGTTGATCGGTATCCGAGGGGTCAACAAGCAAATCTGCCAAAAATGAGAGAATGGCTGAAAATTTATAAAAGGGATCTGAATTTAATTGATATTTGGAAAGAGAAGAGAGACAAGCAAGATAACTATTCTTTAAAGAACAAGAAACTAGGGATACAGTCCAGAATAGACTTATTTTTAATAGATCAAGGATTGTTAGAAAAGATAAAAAAAGGTGGTTCATCTCCCCGCTCACCTCTCAGATCACTCAGCGGTACAAATGACAACTTTATTAAAAGATGTAACGAAACCCCTGAGATGGATGATGGATCGTACAATTCTTCTAAATCCCGAGATTATTAATCAACTTACGCAGGAGACGAAAAGCTTTTTTGAAATTAACAACAAGGGTCCCCCAACCCAAATAGTATGGGACACATATAAAGCGGTAATTAGGGGAACAATTCTAAGTCTAGCTTCTCATAAATTTAGAGGGCTTAAAAGTGAGATCCAATGGATAGAAGATAGCATAACATCAATAGACCGACACATTCTTACAGATCCGAGAGGGTCTGAATTAGAAACGGAGAGATTAAAGCAAAAAAACAAACTTTCAGAAATCTTTGAAGATAAAATCAAAGAGAGGTGGGACTGTAGTAAATTGCCCCACTATGAATACAGGGAAGGCTGTGGAAAATTACTGGCTTGGAAGACGAGAACAGACAGGTCTAGAAATAAAATCGCTTCTATAGATCCACATAATCCATCTCATAATGGAGCAGAGGAATCAGTAATAAAGCAAGAATTTTTGGGGATCTCTACTCTGAGGATTGTAACCCAACAGTAGAAGAGATAAATACATTTTTAGATGCACAAAATACCCCCAAACTAACACAGGAGGAGAAAGTTAAATTAAATGCAGAAATAACTACTGAAGAAGTACATGGCATCATAAGAAACTTAAAAAGAGGCAAGGCCGCAGGTCCGGATGCCCTCCCAAACGAACTTTATATTAAATTAAAAGATATCTTATTGATCCCCCTTACTACCCTCTTTAATAGAATTTTTCTCGAAAATTGCAGTCTCCCAGATTCTTGGAATGATGCAACAATTTCTATCCTCCTAAAACCAGGTAAAAATCCCAAAAAATGCGAGTCCTTTTGTCCCATATCCATTTTAAACTGTGATTATAAAATTTTCACCCAAATAATGGTGAAAAGGCTTGGTAACATAACAGGTTCCCTGATTAATTCTAACCACAAGGGTTTCGTGGCAGGACGAAACTTACAAGACCTAACCCATGAGCTTATTGGAGCAATTAATATAGCCACCTGTGAGAAGTTACCTCTATCTATAATCACTATTGACGCTGCTAAAGCGTTCAATAGAATTAACTGGACTTACCTGAGGGAGGTGCTAAAGAAGTTTGATTTAGGAACAAATATATCGAAGATGGTAGAAAATATTTATAATTCCCCTAAAGCCAGAATATTAATCAATGGGGAGCTAACTGAACACATTCTGATAAAGAGAGGAACACACCAGGGGTGCCCCCTATTCCCACTGTTGTTCAACCTTTACATTGAGCGGGCAGCAGAATGTCTTAGGAACCATCTTTCTATTGCTCCCTTTACTTACCAAGGCTGGCATAAAAAAGTGGCCCTCTATGCTGACGATCTTATGATCTTTGCCTGTGATCTTGAGGAGGCCCTTAAAGCAACTGAGGAGATGTTAATTAAATTTGGGAAAATCTCTGGCTTCCAAATACACAAGTCTAAGACAGAAACCATGACTTGGAACGAGGACTTCCTGAGCCCCTATAATAAGGAAAAAATTAGATACCTGGGTATCGACCTGATTAAAGATCTAGATAAAATAGCCCAGATTAACATCCATAGAGTGCAGGTGGAAGTCAAAAGGCTATTGACAGTATGGAGTGGCTTACCCTTGTCGGTTCCAGGTAAATCAAACATCCTCAAAATGTCAGTCTTGCAGAAATTTACTTTCATCTTTGGTGCTATCCCGTTAGAATTTAACAGGGAGTCCATAAAGAAAATCCAGGGAGAGTTATCAAGCTTTATTTGGTCTTCGAAAAAACCTAGAATTGTTTGGAGCAAAATAAGGAGAAGGAAAAACCAGGGAGGGCAAGCCACCCCGGATATTTTAGAATACTGTAGAGCATTCCAATTTAAAAACAGTAGAATCATGCTAGGCCCATATGAAGACTACCCAATGTATTTACAGAAAATGACAAATAACATCGGCCATTTCCTTTTCAAATTCGGTCACCCGAAATATTTCAAAAAAGTTACGTTGAAGACTCTGAAGGCAGTCGCCAAATTGTGGTATTGCATTAGATCTACTGTGAATATCCCCCTCCACAGTGACAAAGCCCAATTTGGGACTCGCCATGCACACCAGAGTGCCTTAAAGACTCCATAAAATCGGCGGGAATAGTAGCTTGGGGGCAACTACTGTATCAGAAAAAATTCATGGAGTGGGAGATTCTAAATGAAATCACAAACTCTTCTTTATCCAAGTTTAAATATTATCAACTCCTAAGCTGGGCAAAGTCAATCAAGGAAACTAAATCAGGCAATGCACTTCTAGAAGGAAAAATGCTGGAAAAACCCTTCAAGAAAGAGATATCATTCTGGTACTGGGCTCTTATAGCAGCAAGGGAGGAGGAAGTTCGGTTACCGGAGAGAATCTGAGGGAAAGAGCTGCCAACGTTGGATACAAATAACCTATGGCAAGTATCAATGAGCAAATGCTGGTCAATTGTAACGTCTGCTGCATTAAAAATAAATCATTTATATACCACCCATAGAGCTTATTGGACGCCGGAAAAACTATCAAAATTCAGCGGGTCCACAGTGAAGTCCTGCCCGAAATGTGGATTACAGAAGGCCAATGACCTGCATATATTCTGGCAGTGCCCCCATCTCGATGGTTTCTGGAAGGAAGTGTGTAAGACCTTAGAAGAGGTACTGGGAAAACAGCTAACCGAGAGTATTGACTTAGTCATTTTTGGGGTGATGGGTTCACCAACAGCAGAAACGTTAACAAAACAGGAAGAAAATTTAGTGTTTCTCTTGATCCTTTTGACTAGAAGAGAGATATGCGTAAAATGGATCATCCCTATTTCACCGCTTCATAGGGAGTGGCTATCTTCAGTGCTTAAAACCTACAACTTAGATAAAAAGAAGAAGCCTTTTTCTAAAAAAATATAGCTTCTGGGAGTGTTGGGAAAACCATCATATGGGTTTATAAAGATTGGAAGTTTATTAATTTATCTTGTTGCCCCCCCTTATTTGTTTATTATCATGTCCTATGATTAAGTGCAAACAACAAACACAAATGACAAAGGCCAAATAAGAGTAGCCATAACGGCTAGCTCAACCCACTCCGAAGAGTAACCTTCCAGAATAGTAATTGGAAGTAAGGGGTCCCCTGTCTTTCCTTGTTGGTTCCCGCCCGTATTCCACCTTTGATGGTGGGATGGTACAGATCGCACTCAGAGGGGAAAAAAAGGGGGACCCTGAGATCTCCTTACTATAAATGTTGCACGATGAGGATTAAAAAAAAAAAAAAAGAATGTGTCTATCCATATATGCACATTGTTCCTATGTGTGCATGTGTTTGTTCCATATATGTATGCCCTAAGGGCCTACAGGTTTATGTCTCTGGTCTGCCCACTTGTGCTGTATGCTTCTGCTTTACATTTCAGTGCAGAATGTTTGTTAGACCTGACAGTCTTAAGGTGGTCTTCCACCTAACGTTTTACCTACTCTTCTGCGTTTCTTAACTTGTTTTTGCTGGCTTTAGGGTTCTATGCACTTTACCACTGCTAACTAGTCCTAAAGTGCTTGTGCTCTCTCCCCTAAAACATGGTAAAATTGGCTCATCCCCAACTGGTATATTTTATTTTTCTTATAAGTCCCTAGTAAAGTGCATTACATGTAAACAGGGCTTGTAAATTAAATGCTACTAGAGGACCTGCAGTAGAACATGTACTTTTAAGTTTTACATGTCCTGGTAGTGTAAAACACTCCAATACGCTGTTCACTACTGCAAAGACTGTCTATCCCATAGGATAACATTGTGATTAACTTATTCCATGTTATGAGTGTACTTTCTAATTGTAAAGACATTGATTTTTTAAGTTTGGTGTCTCTGGATTCATGATTTAAAATCTAAACATATGGTGAAGTCAGATTTTTTGGGGGAGGGATTTTATATAACGCGAACTAGACCGGATGGATTCAGAGCACTTTACATAAGTACCAGTTGCATTACAGATAGATACAATAATTATTATTATTTATTTTTAGGCACAGGGAGATTCAGTGATTTGCCCAGATTAACAGGATGTTGAGCATCCCTGCCGATACTCGAACCCCATTCCCAAGCTTTGAGGTCAACAGCTCTAGCCATTAGGCCACATCCTCCTAAAAATACCACTTTTAGAATGTTGGCATTTTCTTACTTTAGCCATTTGGTGCCTGTTGCCTGTCTCTGATACACGTTTGGGGAGGGTGACAGCTGGGCTTTGTGTATTCCCCCTAGAAAGCCTCACAAAATGGAAGCTTAGGTGTGACTGGATGGGCTATCACTGGCAGGATGGGAGGGAGTAGCTGGGCCTAGCTCCTGCTGTTAGTCTGGAACTGGCATCTGTACACTTCAAAGGCATGCCTCTAGAAGATTCTCCCCACTGCAAATCAACAACTGTGTATACAATAAGGACCGCAGACACTACCACTTCTGTACAACTTTGGACCTGTGGATACTCTCCCAGGAAGAAGGACTTCTGTGCTGTTACAATGACTGCCACACTGCTGGACGGCTGCTCTAAAGGAACTGCTGCCCTGCAGTGTTGACCTGTTGGGTCTTGCCTGGGGAAGAATAACTTGTTCTGCAACCTCACCTTGTACCCAGGACCCCAAAGCGACTCAAAGGGCTAGTCTGCTGACCTTTTGATCTAAGCCTCAGGGACAGAAAAGGCTTTTCAACCAGCTTCTAGACCCAGCTGCAGCATGTTCCTGATCCCACAAGTGGAGCCTCTCACGTCCTGGACCCTTGGCATGACTTACAAGCTCTTTAAATCAAGCTTTTAAGCCATTTCGGCAGCGAACAAGCCCATACTCAGCAGAACTGCACTGCTCGCAAATAAATCCAGCACAAACCACCTTCCTGTTGCTTTATATAGGCACATCTACAGCCAGTGGTGGACCATGTGAAAAATACATTTTAAAATCAAATTTCAACTTGTACACCAGAATATAATTTAATCTTAGAATGTATTGATTAAAACCCTTGTAGAAATAACTTTGCATAGAAAAAATAATATGTAGGAAAATGTGCCTACTTTTAACATGTAAAAGATATCTTTAGAATGCTTTTAAACTCTGCTAAAAGAATTCATGAGTAAAAACATGTAGGGGAAATGTGCTTGCTTAAAACATGTAGGCAAAATAATGTGAAGGAAAAAATGTAGTGGGCTATCATTTCTAATGTACTTCTGTAACTAGGCCCAAACATGTTGCCTAGCACCAGCATCCTCCCTAAGAATGTGCTGACTTCAATATGATGTTCTTTTGCTTCATCCCACCATATTTGATCATCCTGCTTTGACAATTAACTTTGCTATGGATTCATAATGAATAGACTGTTAGAATGAAGAATAATTAACATTTATTTTATGTAAACTTAACCAGGACATTGTTGATAGATTTGTTTCATCACATTTGTTTAGCCCTCTGTATTCAAAATGGGACATTGAACAAAGCTAATAGCTTAGGTAAGAAGTTTCTCATGAGAACTTTCCTCCATGTTTCCATATTTGCAGCACTGCATGAATGTTTACCATGGGAATTGGGAGGAGACGCAGCAAATGTCGACAGCACTATTGGAGGAGCAGTTTCCATTGGCTGAAATCATCATACAACTATTACTTTTCTTTACATTATCGTGCCTTTTTATACTAAAATTGATTGCTCCTAGTTAAAGAGTTAAAGAAAATTTGGACTTTAACTGAGACCCCTTTTGACTTTACTTCAAGAGAGTCCATTCATTAACCACCCTAAATCCATTTATTTGCTCCTTTTTGCTGAGAACTACAGCTGAAGGTGCCTTTACCCTCTTTCAGTTCAACTCTTCTTCAACAATGTTACAGCAATGATCATTCCTTTATCAATGATTGATTTTAACAATTGCTACTGCTGCTGTGGGGGACGCGGCTGAGTTTCCAGAATGACCCTTTATGGGAAGTTCAAAACTTTATCTATGCTCCAAAAATCTTGCTCTTTTCTAGAAGGAACTCTTCATGTGTTCACTATCAGGTAGGTTAAGCTCCTTTAGCTAGTTTAGTGCCAACATTCCTTTATGGAGAACTATGTTTTATTTATGCTGTCACTAGTCAACATTTTATTAGATATATCTGTAATTTGGACTAAATGGAATAAAATGACAAAACCATACTAATTTCTTAAATGTTAAATAAAGGTTTTGGAAATTTCTTAAACTTCTTCTCATTGGCTGAACTTATAGTACCTGCTACTTGATGATACTTATGGCTTGTACTTTTTGTCTTTGCTCCATTTGCAACACAGTGCCTAAGGTCCTTCGAACCAGTCAAGCGCCTCCAGGATTTCGAGGGTCTGAGCTGTAAGTTGGGGGATTTGGTTAAATACATGATTTTGCCAATCCTTGAGTGCTAAGAACTGTAAATGCAAAGCTCCAGCCTGCCTGTTCATGATGTCTGGGCCGCACTTTGTGCCATGACAGCGTGTGCCCTGCGACTCTCTCCTTGCTCCCCATGACCCTCTCCAAAGCTAAAGGGACTCTTGGTACAAAACTTGAGAAGGTAATCCTTCAGTGGGACTATATAATCAGGGACTGTATCCGATCTGCACTTCATTGTAGTTGCCCTGAACTTTTGACTTTGACACGGTCCAGCGTGACCAGATAGCCGTGGGTGGCATTTTTCACTTTGAGGTGACATTTTACACTATATTCCTTAAAAATTCATATCTCTGGTTTTACTCATTGGATTTTTGTCGATTTGGTCTTGTTTTACTCATTAAATGTTACTCTATTTTTTTAAACTGGTGTAGGGTCCTTTTGTGTGGAGTTTTTCCGGTTTTACTATTTGAAGTGTTGCACACATACTATATATATTCCCTCTAAGTTAGGTCTGTCTACTCTGTGCCAAGCTACCAGGGGTTGAGCACATATTAATTTGGGGTTTGCTTTTGCCTTACCCTGACTAGGATTGTGGTTGCTGCTTGACCAGGGCTCACACCCCAGTCAAACAGTAACCCAATTTCTAACATCCACCTGGAAACATACGGCTCATCCCACTTCTTCCATTTGGAGAAGAATAAATTATAACTGAAATATACTGAGAAACCGTGAAAGATCTTGAGTTTACAGTTCATGAGACAGTCTGCTCTTAAAAAAACAAAGATTTCACTATCAGCAAAAGTCACTACAATAAGCAAAAAATGCTGCTCGTCAAAATACATGGAGAGAAGTGTTTCTCCCAAATATTTAGTTTAGATAAATGAATGTGGGGGGGGTGTGGTCTCGCGCCGCAGTAAGATGGCGGCTCCGATTTGAGCTCCGTTCGAACGTGGAGCTCTTATGCCGATTATCTAATTTTCCGGATTTCACTGCTGGGGGGATGCAGGAGCCTGCCGTGTGAAGGGTCGAGGCAGCATATGGAGCCTCTTTGACCACATTTTGGACCTCGGACAAGCCAGCGGCAGCAGAGGCAATTTTCCTTCCTTCTGACATGTGCGCCCGCCCGCCATTTTGTATCGGCAGTCGCTCGCTAGAATCTCCTCAGGTAAACCGGTGTTTTTGGATATTAAAATGCACGGCCACGTGATTTTTTCTCTATCTCTCATCAATTTCTTCTTTGAAATGTGATCTTCGCTACAGGAATATTCGCATATTCTAACTGTCAATACGTAAAGCTCTCCTCATCATATTGCTCTTCTTATGCAGAAGCTCTATTTATTACATTTTGTCGTCTTTTTTGAGCAAATATACCAGTTTCTGCATTAATTACATGGAACTCTCTCAGGATGAATGTTACCATCTACTTGTTTTGACTGTTGACCTTTTTCGTTTTTGCACAAATGGTTATGAATACTATTTTTTTTGTCATACCCTCCAGCTTCTAACTTTTTATAAGCATTTGATATACTAAATGCTTACTAAGATTGGTTTTCTTTTGCTTTCTTTTGACATGTGCTGGAGTGCGAACGGAGGGTGTCATAATTCTTTTTTTTTGCTCTTTCTGAATCTTCATTGCTTGAGATGTGTTCTTTTTGAGCTTATGGGCAGACTGAAACCTTTATTAAGAATTCCATCTCACTCTTCACAACATTCCAAGATGGCTAGTGAAACGCCACTCTCAGCTAGAGCCTCGTCTTCAGGTACCAAGCCTTAGAGAGCTAAAAGTGACCCTCCTTCTACCATCTTATCATCTCAAAATCCTGTCCTGGATATCATTTTGGATTAGGTGAGGGGGTTAAAATCCTTTATGTCTACGACAAATGAGAAACTTCAACAAATAGAGGACAGATGGATTAACATGGAAGCCAAGCTTCTTGATATGGAGCACCGCAATAGTGATCTACATGATATATCTACTAAGATTCCAGTCTTGGAACAGGAAATCCTCTGTCTCAAACTTCACACTGAGGACCTTGAAAATCGTAATAGACGCAATAACCTACGTCTTTATGGCCTACCAGAAAATATTGAAGGACCGGATATGCTTCTTTGCCTTAAGAAGTTCCTGTCAGAACTATTAGAACTTCCTTCAGTTCCCTCACTAAATATTCAACATGCTTATCGGCTAGGTCATCTTCAACCTAATGCCTCCAGACCTAGAGGAATTACTATGTTATTTTTGAATTTTATGGACATCAAGCGTGTCCTCTCAGCAGCTAAAGCAAAACGTCGTCTCATATGGTCTGGTCATACCATCTATCTGTCACAGGATCTCTCTAATGCAACTAACGCAAGGAGAAAGGAGTTTTTTGGCTCTTCATTCCCAGATGAGACAGTTAAATATTCATTATGGCATTCTTCATTCTTGGCTTTGTAAAATCACTCATGAGGGCTCCACGCATTCCTTTGATGATCCTACTAAATTGAGATCTTTTCTTCACAATCTTTCTCCGAATTCTGCTACTGGCTCTTCTCATTATCGCTAAGTTTCTTGTATCTGTTCTATCTCTTTCCTGCTTTGGCTGTTCAATACTCTATTCTTTTTATCTCCTTCTCTGTCGTTTCATCTTCCGTCGGTGCTGTTGCGCCTCATGCTTCAGTCTTTGCTGTTTCTTCTCAGATCTGGATCTTTTTCTTTCATCTACCTTCTTTTTCTTCTATTCTTTCTTCCTCTTTTCCTTTTTTTATCATTCTCTTATTGTTTGTTTTTTTTCGTTTGAAATTACTCCATTTGTTGCATGTGTCCATAAGTGCTGTTTATTGTTTTATGATGTATTTTTTACTCTCACCGTATATATGGTATTTATCTCCTTCCAGCTGTTTCCTTGCAGTGTGTCATCTTTTTGTCACGTGGAATGTTCGTGGTCTTGGACTCAACATCAAAAGACAAAAGGTACTCTCTCATTTATCAAAATTAAACGATCAGGTCTCTTTTAATCAAGAAACGCACTGTAATGAAATCCAATTGCTCAAGTTTAAACGACAATGGGTGGGTCAAGTTGTGTTTTCTCCTTCAACTGGCAATAAGGGGGGCGTTGCGATATTGTTTCATAAATCATTACATGTACACATTTTATCTACACCAAAGGATACTGATGGACGATGGGTAATTGCTAATGTTGTCATACACAATAAAGAATCAGTTCTTTTAAACATTTCTGGCCCAGTCAGACCTGACCCAGAATTTTGGAATTCTATCAAGATTTTACTTTCTTCCATTGATTGTCCGAATATTTTAGTTGCTGGTGAGTTTAATCAATCGAAAGACCCTTTTTCTCACAGACAATCCAAGTGTAAATTTAACCCGGATCAATCCCAGAAAGCTTTTCAATCTGCCATTGCTTCTCGTTCATTATATGATGCTTGGAAAACTTGTAACCCTGACTCCCTTGAGTATACCTTTTTTCAAATGTTCATCAATCTCGCTTTAGAATCAATTATATTTTGGTTGGTAAATACCTTCTCCCATCACTTTTGTCCTCGGAGATTGGATCTATTTTAATTTCTGATCATGCACCTGTCCTTTCTGTTTTAGACCTTTCCTTGAGTTCCCCAAAATTTAGCCGCTGGAAGTTAAATAATCTTTTATTGTCCGATACCCTTTTCATTACTGAAGCTACTGCATTTATTAATTAATTTTTCACACTTAATAACCCCTCTGACACCTCTACTTCTTATAATTGGGATGACTTTAGGGCCTCTTTTTGAGCTTTCACTATTTGATATGGAGCGAAGAAAAAGAAATTTACTCGAAATTAGTATACAGCGTTACTGCAACAACTTAAATTATTGGAACATACCTTTTTTATTTCTAAATCCCCTTCTGTCCTTTATGAATTGATTAAGGCCAAATCTGAACTTAATAAATTGGCTACCGTTGAAGCTTGCAATGTCCTTCTTAAAATTAAATCTTAATATCACGAGGCCAAAATAAAACTGGTAAGACGTTGGCCAATTATTTAAAAATTAAATCTGAGCGCAAAAATATTGGACCCATGCTAAATGAATCTACTAATGTCCTTGCACCATCAGACGAGGATATTGCTAATGTATTTCATGAATATTACCAATCACTATTTTCCGACGATACAAATCCCTCTACTTAAAATTTAAATACCTTCTTTTCTGGCCTCCCCACCCCTCCTTCCTTGCCTGATGAATTTGATTTATTGGAGAGGGATGTTACTCTCCAGGGGATAACTGATGCTATTAAAAAATTTAAAAAATCAAAAGCACCTGGGCCGGATGGCCTTTCTGTTGAATTTTTTTCCGCCTTTTCCTCTATCTTTATTCCCAAACTCTTGGCTCTCTTTAATTCCTTTATTGCTGAATCCAAAGCCTTTGGCTCCTTTATGGAAGCCTTGATCGTTCTCATCCCTAAACCCGATAAAGACCACTCCCTGTGCAAAAATTACTGCTCTATATCATTAATTAATTATGATTTAAGATATTCGCTAAAATTCTTGCCACTCGTCTTGAGACTCTTATCCCATTATTGGTAAATACTGATCAAGCTGGTTTAATAAGGGCAAATTGGCAGCGGACAATGCTCGAATGTTATTTCCTTTGGTAAAAAATGTAAATCCCCTCTAGCAGCGCTATCCCTGGATGCCAAAAAAGCTTTTGATCGAATTAATTGGCCATTCATGTTTACAACACTTCAATGGTTTGGATTCGGCCTAACTTTTATTTCCTATATTAAATTGTTATACTCTCACCCCGTGCTAGTATCTTTGTAAATAATCGTTTCTTCAAATTTCTTTCTCTATCTAGAGGTACACGTCAGGGTTGTCCTCATTCTCCCTTGTTATTTGTTTTATGTCTTGAACCCTTCCTTGAGCGTATCCGCGTTAACACACATATTTCTGGCTTCACACATGACTCTGTAGAAACCAAAACGTCAGCATATGCTGATGATATATTAATTTATATGTCTAATCCTCACACTTCCCTTCCTCACTTTTTGGATGAGGTTCAGCTATATTCCAGTATTTCTAGATATAAATTGAACTTCTCAAAAACAGAAGTACTGCCTCTGAATTTTTTGTGTTATCAATATATGTTTAATGATACTAATTTTACTTGGTGACTTACAAAAATCAAATACCTTGGCATTTGGTTTTCTGCTACTTTGTCTATCACCATTAGACATATGTTTAATGCATTATTTACCAGAAATCAATCTCTCCTACTTTCTTGGTCTCATCTCCATTTGTCCTGGTGGAGTAGGCTAGAAACCATTAAAATGATGATTGCTCCCCATATCCTCTATGCATTATCTATGCTGCCGTTTCGAATCCCTGTGCCATATTTTTCACAAATCAACTCCATTTATACCAAATTTTATGGAATAAAAAACATCCACTCGTTTCCCTTACAAAGCTTAAACGCCCCAAATGTGAAGGACGTGTGCGTTTTCCTGATTTTGAAGCCTATCTTTCTGCATTTTTAATTAGACAATGTTTTGCCCTAACCTATGAATTTGCTGATATCCCTATACCCAGATGGATTATTTTTGAACGCTCCTTAAAAAAAAAAAATTGTTTTCGTAATGTAATTTACATGTCTAATTGTACTTTCACATCCAATAATCCTATTTTAAAATATTCCCAAAACCTACTATACAACATATTCATTGACTGTCTAGACCCATTTCAATGATTTTTATCCTCTACTATTTGGTATAAGAAATACATTAAATACAAAAGTAAATCGTTCACTACAAACATTGGAAGGAGAAGGGAATTATTTTTGTCCATCAATTTATCCTCCAACATTCTGTTATTCCCTTTCTTGAATTACAATTGAGATATAATTTACCCGACACATTCCTTCATGAATATATTTTAATTTCAACAGCTTAGCAGTCCCATTTAGCTACTTTTGATCTCTCTAATGTTTCCACCTCACTTACTCCACCTACACCGCTATATAATATTTCTCAAGAACAGAAATCTAAAGCAGCTCATATTTATAAATTACTGTCATTACATGTTACTGAAAGACCTAAATCTCTTTCAGAGTTAGCCTGGGAAACTGACCTATCCTTTTCAATATCTGTCTCTGTTTGGGATAAATTATGGTCTAAGTTATTCAAAATTTCTGCTGCTGCTCGTATAACTCAATCTCTCTGCTTCATTTGCAATAGAGCAGTGATTACTCCTGTTGGTATATCCAAGTTTTTCCCTTCCTCATTTCCCTTGTGCTGGTCTTGTTCTGAATTTACTGGCACTTTAACACATCAAATTTATGAATGTTCTAATGTTTTGACCTTTTGGCGTTCTATTTGGTCTACATGCATGAAAATCTTCAAATGTGATATTACTTTATCATTGCAAAATTTTTTTTTTTGGTTCATCTTCACCCGACTTAGATGAACGTACTCATATATATCTTTATTGTTTGGCCTATTTATTGCATTAGCTTTTAAAGTTATTTTGTCATGTTGGAAAGATAATTCCAAATTATCCTCATTGATCTGGTGGAATTTTATTTGCGATGCACAGAGAATTGCTACTGTCTCCTCTTGCACTTTATATCAGAAAAATAAATTGGATCTTCTTTGTTTACCTTTTACATCTTATCTTGCTTCACATGCTCCTGTATCTTAACTACAGCCTCTTTTTGTTTTCATATTTCATTCTATGCATTTGTATCTTCCTCCTACTTTTCCTTTATGTTAATTTCTCCTCATTTTCTTTTCCTTTCTCTCTTTTTTGTAGCACTCTCCCATCTCACATTTATGTATTATATGCTGATATATTATTTGTAATATGTTTATTTCTCTGACAATGGAGTGGTGTGGCTCAATGGTTGGAGGCGGCAGACCCGGAAGCAGAGGACGGCCCGGGACCAGGGATAAATTCCCGACGCAGCAGGGTCGTGGACCAGGGTCAGTGGACTCGATAATTCTTGCCTTGGTGCCTACTCTAACCAGGGATCACACTCGGCAACTCTGGGCATTAGCTTGCCTTATCTCCACAATGGCCCCCCACATATGCCTGGGATGCCTGGTTTCACCTTGGAGATACCCAGCAGGGACCATCTCACAGGGAAAACAAGCACGGGTTCCCCAGCGGTCTACAGCGCTGAGATACCCCATGGCGGGGGGATACATGCGCTTTACAAGACACCATTACATTACATTACATTACAATGTTGTTACCTTTTCTTTTTCTTGTTTTTGTTATTCTTAAAACTCAATAAAATTCTTAAACAAAAAAAAGATAAATGAATGTAACTGAAACAATGTCATACTAAGGCTTTTATTATGATTTGTTCTGCGAGGGATATCACCCCAGCCGATTCCTTGTGGTCAGACTACCCTCACCTGGTATACTCTGTGCAGTTATACCGGCTTGATATTCCTGGTTGTGAAAACGCACAGGGTAAATCTACTGGTGCTCGGGGGCAGCGGCCTAATGCAGAGGCACTGTCTAGCCCCCACACAACAATTTGGAAAGAAAGGGGACCCCTACATACTAGTTAGTTTGCTAATCGTAGGGAATACATGGACACAAGTTGAGAAAGAAACTAGCAAACCAGTGATAATACTATTGCCCTTATTTCAACCTCATTTCAGATATTGTCTACATGGACAGTAATGATTCTCTTAGACACCAATGTATCAAAAAAATATTTGATTGTTTTATTTTTCGTGTTATTTATTTACTTTTTATCGTTTTTTTCCATGTTCGACAAAAAATTCTATATTTCTTTTAGATAATGTGTTAATTAGTTCATAGAAAAACAGTTATATTTCATAATATTGACAATAAATAACATACAATACTTATAATGACCAAAAACAAGACAATTTTCACATAAATACAAAAGGTGCTGTACGATATGTTTGGTCGATGGAAAATTTATGAAGGCAAATGCGGCAGAATAAGACACAACATGTTTCGGCCTGAGGCCTTCATCAGGTGGCCGTCATTCGTTTTTAACACAAAGACTGGTGTACAAAAAACTTTTATTTATTTTCATGTGAAAATAAATAAAAGTTTTTTGTACACCAGTCTTTTGTATTTATGTGAAAATTGTGTTGTTTTTTGTCTAAGGGAATCATTACTGTCCATGTAGACAATATCTGAAATGAGGTTGAAATAAGGGCAATAGTATTATCACTGGTTTGCTAGTTTTTTTCTCAACTAGCCCCCACACAACCCCATTTTATAGCATCAGGGGTGGAGCACAGGTCTACCAAGCAGCCACACTGGCGGCCTCATTCCCAGAAACTCTCTCCATCTCATATCCCCCCGCACTGAGACCTAAAGGGGAACCCCCACTCACATTTAAAGTTTAGTCAGAGCATATGTCAATTGGAGTGGAATACTCAGTGAAATCCAGGACAAACTGTTGGAAAGGACCCAGTAATTCCCACTCTCTCTAGTTATTCCCCCTTCTATGTTTAAACATTGGGATGTCCTTGGTTAAAGGTAAAGACATTTGCAGAATTTAGTAACTCCAGCCCCAGTGTCTCCTTCTCGTTAACTCTGGGCAGCTCAGAATAAGGGCCTTATAGCAGACCAGCTGTTGTGACTGGAGGTGTACCGCTCTCTCGTAGGCCCATGTATTGTGCCTGTTAAACCGGCTCTTGGTGCTCCCAGGTTGATGTTACCAGGGCTCAGTGCAATGAATATGGCAAATATCAGAGCTGGAAATCAATGGTACATTTAGAAAAAACACTCTATGTGCCTTTGTTTTTAAATTAGGACTGAAAACCCGGCCTTGTGGTGCACATTCATGTATGCTATGGTATGAGTACACAAGCCCTCTGTATTCAGACTTGTTTCCCGGTACATATTTACCATAAGGGTAGGGCGCTCTCACTTTGCACTGTTATACATCTTATTCTATATGGATGCAAGTTCCCTATGAGATGAATGGTCTGCTTAGACTTATCCATCTCAGTGATAGAGCGACCTCCCTGTATACATTTATGTACTTTATTTTATATGTACTCGCTTCTTCTTTGGGTTGAACTGTATTCCAGTGCATACCTCAAGGATAGAGAAATTAACTATGTACATTGACGTTCTTTATTTCATAACCACCCAAGGTCTCTTTTGCCTGCATATTTGCCCTGTACATTTGTACATCATTGGAGACCGTCAGGACCCTACCTGCTACCGCCCCATCTCACTGTTGGATTCAGTGGACAAGGTAGCCGGTAGGGTCATTCTTGAGCGTCTCCAACAATGGGCAGAGGATAGGGGGATATTGTCCGATTTACAATTCGGCTTCAGAGAGGGTTTTGGTTCGGTGGAGCAGGCTTTTAACCTATCAATAATTGTGGGAAAATACATCCATGCAAAGAAAGACAAACTATATATGGTGTATGTGGACCTGTCCGCAGCATTTGACTGCGTGTCCCATTCAAAATTATGGTCAGTCTTGTTACAAATGGGCGTGGACCCCTCACTTCTAGACATTTTAAGAGAACTATACTCCAAGGCTTCCGCAAGAGTACGTTACGGTGTCAGGGGCGAGTTGACTGCATCCTTCGGAGTAGAGCGCAGAGTCAGGCAGGGTTGTGTCTTGGCCCCCTTTTTATTCTCCTTATATACAAACAGCCTGGAGATGGAGCTTCTGAAGGGGGCACAAGACCTCCCTGACGTAAGACAACGCCTGATTCCCGCCCTGCTCTATGCAGACGACGCTGTCATCCTGGCCTGTACCCCGCGTGAGCTACAAACAGCACTAACCAGGTATGCGGATTTCATGGGCACCCTTGACCTCCACATTAATATTAAGAAGACCTTTGTAATGGTGGCAGGTAAAGGGAAAAAGGGTTTAGGGATATATCCCTCAATAACCAAAATCTCGAACTGACGGCCTAGTACCCCTACTTAGGTATTACGATAGACGATAAATTGAATTGGAAAGTGGCAGTTGAGTCTAGAAAGCATTCCTTCAAGCAGGCAATAGCCTCTCTGATGTCCTTTTCACAAAAACTAGGCAAACGGCTGCCTGTGGAACTATTGAAAATTTATAATGCAAAGTGCCAGACAGTAGCCCTGTAAGGGGCTGGGGTTTGGGGGCATGTCGACGTTAGCACTCTACAGGTGGCAGAAAATTCCTTCTTAAGATTTCTTCTGGTGGCACCAAGGCGAATCTCCACTTATGCTTCCCACATTGAATTAGGTATACCCCATATTGAGGACCTGGCAAAAATCCAACCCTTGTTATTATGGCGGCGTATATGGAACTCAGAGAAAAACCTGTTAACTAAAGGGATTGTGGCGGACTCAATGTCACTAGACCATTCGGGAAAAATAAAATGGCTCGCCTATATCTGAAACTTTTTCACGGATCTAGGCCTAGAGGACTATTACATAACGCCAGAAAAGATCTGTGAAATAACCAAGAAGGACTTGAAAGAAATGGCCCTGAGCCATCTTGATGGACTAAGACTTACAAGCGAAATAGGGAAACCTTCGGTCCACCATGCAATCATGGTCCATTCTGTCCCTATAATTCAGCCTTACCTAACGCTTGAAATTGGTATTTTTGATCGTTTCTTACTAACCAGATTCAAATTAAATCTCTTCCATCGGTTAGTAGCCTTCCCCATGAGAAACACCTGGGAACAAATGTTAGACCATTGTCCTTGCGATGATACATCTGCACAGACTACTATGCATACAGTATTGTTCTGCAAGTACTATAATGTCCATCGCAAAATTTGGTTGGCACTGCTACGCCTTCAATTTCTGGACTCTGAAGCTACTTGCTACCATATGGTTAACTATTTAAAATGTGTTTTTAAACATAGAAATAACCTGTGAGGAAACTGTTCACACAACGAACTTTATCAAATGTAAACAGAACTGAACTATTTTTAAGTACCCTTTGTCAAAATTGTATTGTAAAACTTCAATTTTAAAAGGTGTATTTTCCTTCTATTTTAATGGTAAAATGTGTCTAAAAATGCTTTTATGGTTTTCTATCATGAAATACCGAATAAAGAAATTTAATAATAACATCATTGGTAGAGTAGCTTGACTCGTCACATTTATGTACAATAGCCTGTATTTACTAATGCACTATCTCTCTCTCTCTGTTAACCGGATTCCTGTACCTGTCTATCTCAACGGTGTAACAGCTGCATTTGCATTTTTACATGCATTATTCTATATGTGTTCACATATTTCATAGGCAGATTGGTAAACCGGAACACATTTACCTAAATTGTAAAACCTTAACGTGCTGTATATTTATGTACATTATTCTCTCTGTATTCAAGTCCTCACTAACAGAAAAGCGCATTCTTATACATCATGCTGTATGTGACTGCATAGTTGAGACTCTGAAAGTAAAACATCTCATTTTGCTCAAGCACACATTTTGTTATCAATGTCTACTGTTTTTTTTTTAGGTGAACCACACTTCAGGTTTCTTTTTTCTATTTTGACAACTAACGTTATTTAATGCACATTTGTCAATACTTATTCGAGATCTCAATGGACCATAGCCTCGCTTGGACCATGTTCCGTTAAACTTCTTTTTTTAAATTGTTTTTTTTTACAAACTTCACCATTGTTAGACACTTGATTTGCTGTGCAGCAAGTTGAGATTTATCAGAGCACTTAGCCGTTGTTAACAGTCATTGATTGATAAGTTATCTTAGAAGGGGATTGAAGGAATTGTACCAAAAAATAAAAGCTGCCGTATAATTTGACAGAGCTGATGGAAGTGATCACTGTTTGTATTTAGAAATGAAAAGTTGATTGGCCAATTAACAATGGAGTTAAACGAAAGCTGGTGTTTTAATAGGTTCTTCAAATAAGCTGTGTGTTCCTACATTTTACACTCATTGCTCTTTAATCCTTCCAACTAATAGCTCAAAATAATCTAAATCAGAAACCACAATTGAAGATCTTAACCCTAGGAGGAAATAAGAAATAAACAAGAAATTAGAAACAAACAGTGCTCTGTGGCTTCTGTGAGTTCTTTGATTATTTCTTCTGCTACTGTTGTTAAAGCTTCTCAAGTGTGCTGAGTGTAAGCTAATTATAATAATTAACAGGCAACTCATGAACTTCTCAAATTGGTAATTGCAAACCACAGGGATTTTTTATCATTAAAATACACTGTAAGGCAAACATGATCAAATTGGTTTATAATGAGCGAACAGCCTGCTACAATATACTATAGATATAAGCGCCCCTCTTTCGCTGGTATTCTATCCTAGAATGAATGTTTTCCTTTTAATTACAAATTTTAATTGTAAATCATCTCCTCGTTACTGGTGTCTTTTTCAATTGAAACAAAAGTTCTTCAAAGCGTCCCAAAACAATTTTCAAAGGGGAGAAGTGCGGGCTGCCTCAAGTTTCTGACTCCATGGGGCATATTTACAAGGAATTGACACAGTGCAGAACTGCAACAAATTTTGAAGCACCACACTCTGCTAGTTCAAGAATGCAGGAATGCGCTGTATTTACAACAATACAGCGCACCCATGTATTTTCCCTAGTGCTGGCACTAAAAATAGGTGTCTAACGCCAGGACAGACACCTTTACACCATAGTGCAAGGGTACCAGCGTTGCAGGGAATGATTGATAATGTGTAGGAAGGCGTCCCGTCCTGCACATAAGCAATCAGTAATGGTGATTTTTCACTTCTATGTTTGCTGCATTCCGCAGCACACATCAAAGTATCAATTGTCATTATTTAATGATTCTTTATGTGCAGGAAGAGACTCCTCTATGCACAAAAACAATCATTATTGCATTTTGCTTTTTCTGCAGAATGCAGCAAACATAGAAAGAGCAAAAACGAGGAGAAATTAAAATATTTCTTCTTGTTGCGCCATTCTAGTGCCTGCCATTGCATGGTGTTAGTTTTTGGCACTGCCTCAGTTTTACAAGTACTTGTAAATCTAAGGCAGCATCTAATAACAATGGGGTTTGCGGTGCAACACCCACTGAAACACCCATTGCACGCCCCTTTCACACAGATATTTGCGTAAAAGAGTACCATATTTATAAACTGGAATTAAGCCACAAAAAGTGGCTTAACGCAACTTTGAAAATATGGTGCAGGGCATTGCTCCACCAGGACATAAAAAAAGTGACTTTCCAATTGCGCAATCGCCTTGTAAATATGCACACATGTTCTTCCACAATACCACCTTTGCTGCAACAGAAACCCCTATTTTTCTTTCCGCCTTTGAGTGCTTCCAGTTGAATGTTCATTGTACGCATCTATCGAAGTGGTCCATATCTCGGCACTGGCAATGGGGTCACCTGACAGAGAGCTCATTACATTGGAGATGCTCGACCCAAGCTGTTGGGGCACACAGTGGTTGGGATTTGTACAATGGCACCACCATCCAAAGCGGTACTCATTTCGAGGTGTCCAAGGGCGTCTTACAAATGAACACTTATTACATTGTATGTGCCCAGTGGTGCTTCCCATTGCAACCTCGGTACATTGGTGATGCCTAGTGGAGCATTTGAGGGACTATTCATTACACTGTTCGAGACAATGGTATAAACTGATGGAGGAATCAATTATTGAAAAATTTGCTAGCCAATGAAGTTAGAAGCCCTTCAAAATCGTGACACTGAAGGTATTTTTCCTCAAACCGTCAGCAGTCTTGGTGGCTGATAAAAGCTCTAAACAGGATAAGTTGTAGAAGGAGCTTTATTGGTACAACCATCAACAAAAGATCACAGCAACTGACTCTTCAGGAGAAAACATAACATTCTCATAATGCTGTCAAGAAGGCAGAGCTGGTAAAGTTCCATTAAAGGGACAGTAACCACAACACATCCCCTTTCCAACAAATAAAAATAGAAAAGAAAATGCAAAACACTTCATAAGATCAAAAACAGGAAAAAGATAAAGCTTAAGACATTACATAATCATTGAATTTCCGAGGAAGGTGTGAAGTCCTCCCAGAAACAGTTCTTTGATAACAAGGAGAAGGAGTAGCACTAGGATTGCAGGAGGAACTGGAACTGCTATTGGAATAGAACTTAACAGCATCGCACTTGGCCAATTTAGACATATTCCAAGTGCAACCATTGTCTAAAGTGACAACATTTTTCCTGATGGAAACAATGGTGAAAGGACCAGTGAAGTTTGAAACACCTTTATGACCACACTTGGATTTTTTCACCAGAACACCATCACCCACATTCCACTTCCTAAGTTTGACATGCATCTTAGCATTATAACGTTGTTTATATTTCTGCTGATAATTTGTCAACGCTTCCCTCCTTTTCACCTCTCTTTCAACACTGTCATCACGACCCTTCTCAGGAAGCCAGGTAGGATTGAGTTTAGAACAAGCTAACCTACTCCTCAAGGCCTCGAAAGGAGATCTCTGCATGACAGCATTGGGAGTCGTGCGATGTGCCCACCACGTCTCCCTTAAGACACTGCTAAAAGAAACTTTGGATTCCAAAGCCCTTTGTGCACAACTCTTCACAACTCTATTCATCCTCTCCGTGAGACCATTAGCTTGTGGAGAGTAAAGAGCTGTTTTCTTATGAATAATGCCAAGGTTTTTCAAGAAATCATCCATCTCTCTGGAGGTGAATTGCACCCCATTGTCAGTGAGCAGATATTTAGGAACACCCTCTGACACAAATACCTCCTTCAAAAACTCAATTACAGTTCTAGAATTAACAACACTCATGCATTTGGAAACAACCCATTTAGAAGTAAAATCAACTAACAATACAACAAATCTTTCATGCGCAGGCATAAGCTCAAACGGACCTGCAATGTCCAGGCCCAATTTAGTCCACACGGCAACAGGAACTTCAACCGGTGACAAAGGAGATTGACTAGTGGTGCGTGATTTGTCATTGACAGCACACAAATGACAATCCTTGACAACAGTCTCCACCATGCCATCCATACCGGGCCACCAGTACCTCTCTCTAATAAGAGCCTTCGTGAGATTCCTACCTAAATGCCCTTCATGAGCTAGGTTAATGGCTCTCTCCCTCAAATCGCCTGGAGGTACAACTCTGTCACCTCTCATCAAATTGTCCTGAATGAAAGTTAAATCATCCCTTACTGTCCAAAAAGGCTTCACGACACCCTCAAGAGCATCATAGTTAGGCCAACCATCTCTAATTACACCTTTAAGCAGTTGAAAACTAACGTCATCAGCAACACTCCGTGACCATTCCTCCTTGGAAATGCTAGACTCCAAAACCCAATTTACACAAACACCTTCTGTGACACAATCCCTTACAATTGGAAGGCGAGAAAGACAATCAGCAGGTTTATTGTTCGACCCAGGAATGTACTGTACTTTAAAGTTGAATTCTTGCAGCCCTTCACTCCATCTTTTCAACTTAGGCGTCATATGATCACTTTGATGATATGAAAAGATTTGTACCAGGGGACGATGATCAGATTTTACAACAAAGGGAATCCCCCACAACTAAAATTTAAAGTGAAGCACTGACCAAAATACTGCCAACGCTTCTCTCTCAATACAAGAATAATTAATTTCAGCTTCTCTTAAGGCCCTAGAAGCGAAAGCAACAACAACCTCTTCACCATTCACAACTTGTGAAAGTACAGAACCTAAACCCTTAAGGCTGGCGTCAGTTGTGAGAATAGTTTTGAATTTCGAGTCAAAATGACCCAGAGTAGGCATTTTACCAATCTCCTTTTTTACCAACTCAAAAGCCCTTTCACAATCAGCAGACCAAGAAAAATGTACACCCTTCTTTAAGAGAGACCTAATGGGTTCGACAAGACTGGCAAAACCTCTGATAAACTTGGAATAAAATTCCGCCATGCCTAAAAATGACTTGACCTGATCTTTATCCACAGGAGTCGGTGCTCCTACAATGCTCTCAGCTAACTCCAATTTGGGCTGAATTCCATTCCCAGAAATAACATGTCCCAAATATGTAACCGATTTTAAACCAATGCGACACTTTTCTTTCTTTACAGTAAGTCCACTCTCATCTAACTTGCTCAAAACAGATCTTAGTACCTTGTCATGTTCACCCTCATCCACTCAATTTCAATTCAATTCAAGAATCTTTATTCAGTGATTAAAAAACACCATAAAAGCACATGTATATACATAGATAAAAAGACATTAAACATTAATCAAGATCCTTATACACAAAGTTAATACAAATAGAAATACCAACATACAGATCCACAATTTTAAACAGAAAATCCAAGATATTTCATTCCTCTCCCCTAGTCAGCCTTAGTCGAACCGCAACCTTAATAAAATTCATAATACAGCACAAGGTTAGGGGGTCAGAGGCTTTTTGCAAAAAGACTAATGCATCCCTGGCATGTTCCTGTTGGGCTTTTTTTAAAATATTTACAAGAAATCTGTGCCTGGGCATAGAAAAATAGGGACAAAGCAAAACAAAATGGAGGGAATCCTGCGGAGACCTGTTGTCGCAGCCGCAGGGTCCCTTCTGCTCAATTGACGTGGTGAAACCTGCTGGTGAAGCCAACATAAAAGGAAGTAAATTCAATCTAAAACGGCACATAAGAAATCTATCCTGTGCATTATGCACAAGGTACAGATAAGGCTCCATACCCTCCACACTCATCACCAGATTATGAGCCCTCACACAGTCTTTTTAGCTCTTTCAGCCTCAGCTCTGTATTGGATTTTCCGCTCTAGGAAAATTTCCCCTACTTGTTTCTTGTGCTGGGCTGAAATTGTTGTAGGGTTCGTGAAGAGGTTGCCAAAACCTAAATCTTCAAGGGTGTTTTTTACGTATTTAAGCCAGGGGATGCGCATACAATTGGTCCTATCTAAGCAGACAAGTAATATTTCTCTGCTGAGATGCGCATCTGGGTTAACCCATATTTTTAACCAGGCCACAATTGGCCTAAGTTTTAACAGGTCATCCAAGTATGGCCTCCCTAGCTCCCTTTGAGCTATGATTCCAGCGGTACTGGATGATGCCCTCAGGATAGATTTCAGATATTTGTTTTCTTCCTGTTGGATTCTAGTGGTGTTCACAAAGCCCCATACTTCTGCCCCATAGATTACTTTGGAGCATGATACGGAGCAATACAAGTTCATCACCTGTTCCGGGCTCCATCTACCTAGCCTCCTGCCATATCCAGCTATTGCCCCATTGGAGGCAATCATTTTGCTACAACGTTCCGCCACCAAGGAGTTAAACTGCAGAGCGCCGTCAAAGGTTACTCCAAGATAAGAGAACGTTTTAACCTCCTCTAAAATATGGGTACCTATTGTATAAGTAAATTTAGAGGACGGTTTTTTGCCAGCCAGGAGCACATATGATTTACCCAGGTTGACAGATAGATCCAGGGTACCCATGAACTTAACAAACCCATCTATCAGGATTTGTAAGCTTCGGGGTGTACGTGCAAGCAAGACCGCGTCATCTGCGTATAGCAGAACCGGAATATGCTGCGGCCGACCCTTGGGGAGTCTGCCTTTAAACCCAACAGAAACTGCTCCAAGTTGTTAATATAAAGGGAAAACAGAAAAGGGGCAAGAATGCAACCTTGTCTGACTCCGCTCTTACATGGAAAAGAGTCAGACAATCCTCCCTCCCTATTAAATCGAACCTTGGCCGTGGTGTCGCTGTGCAATTCCCTTAATATGGTAAGTAAACCACTCTCAATCCCCATGCTTGACATCATATCCCACAGTTTTCCTCTATTGACGTGGTCAAATGCTGCTGCCAAATCCATGAATCCCATGTAAATTGGTTCATCACGGGCCAGAGTATATTTGGCAGTCAGCATGTAAAGGTTCAGGCATTGGTCACTGGTGGACCTCCCTGTCCTGAACCCGTATTGAGTGTCCGAGAAGGTGTTATTCTCTTCGGTCCACTCGGACAGACTGTTAAGGATTGCCCTACCCAAAAGTTTGGCCGATACGTCAATCAGGGAAATAGGCCGATAGCACTTGGGGTCGTCCCTGTTGCCCTTTTTGAAAATTGGCACAATAATTGCTTTAGACCAGGATGGTGGCAGGCCACAGGTGGTAGCAGTGTTTATAACCCTGGTCATCAGAGGGGCCCATAGTTCTATGTTGCTAAGAAACATGTCAGGGGGAATTCCATCCGGGCCCGGGGCTTTATTTTTAGTCAGACCCTCCATCCCTGCAGTAATCTCCTTAAGGGTAAATACTACAGGGGGAACCTGACTTGGGGTTACCGGTGACTCTACAGGGATACCGGGCTCATGGTTATATAAACCCCTAAAGTGGGTGACCCACTGCTCCGGGAGGATGTTAGCCCCTATCTCCGGGTAATCATTTTCTTGAAAGGTCGGTTTATTAATAATTCTCCAAAAACCTGCTAAATCCTTTCTTTCCCCTGCCTCTCTTAAATCTGCCCATGCTTCTGCCTGCAGGGCAAGTTTCCTCCTTTTGGTCTCTTTTTTATATTTTTCTCTGCACACCTTGATTTTTTGAGGGTCCCTTGGTTTTAGCTTAAGGCAGTATTTCAACTCCCTCGGAGCTTTGGAACAGTCTTTATCAAACCACCGGGGATTCATCCACTCCATATATCAAAATATCATCCTGAAAGAACATGACATTTGAAAGACAACCCAAGACCATCTTCATTACTCTTTAAAAACACGCAGCAGCCGAAGCTAAGCCAAATGGCATTCGTAAAAACTGATAAGCACCCAATGGCGTGACAAAAGATGTTAAATGTCTGCAATCTTTATGTAATACAATTTGATGGTAAGCTGAAGAGAGATTGAGTACACTAAACACCTTCACACCTTTCAAGGTACTAATGCTCTCAGCTATGTTGGGCAATGGCTGTCGATCTACCCAGATCCATTCATTCAATCCGCGCAAGTCCACATACATCCTAATTGACTTTCCACCATCCTTGGGTGCTAGAACCACTGGACTCAACCATTCAGATGATTCGATCTCTTCGATCACCCCTAAATTCAACAATCTTTCAATTTCACACTTAAGTGGCTCAAGCATCATGTTAGGTACCTTTCTCACCTTGTGCACACATGGTTTGGCAGATTTCTTGAGGATAATTCTGTGCTCAAAACCCTTTAGACACCCCAAGGTATCTGCGAAAACTTTGTAATCAGCAAAATATTTCTCAGACCCAGACACAAAATCTACTTTAGAAGAAGTAGAAACAGGAAAGGACGCAGCAAGAAAATCTTCCTTTAACATAACTTGGTCTTTTGGGTCTTCAGCTCCTGGATTAAGGATAATCCCCAAGTCATGCTGATGTCGCCATCCAAGAAGATTGTCACCTCTGACAGCAACATAAACCTTACCAGAAATACATCTACCTCTGAAAGAAATGTTAGCTACAGTATAACCTAGTATCTCTATCTTTGACTTGGTATAACTCAAAGGAGAGATATCAGAAGGTAGGAGTTTAACATTCTCTAAACCAACCACCTCATCCCTTATTTTGTTCCCAATTAAGGTAAAAGGAGATCCAGAGTCAGCCATAAGTTTGAATACAAACTTGTCAATCCCTATATTACAAAATGGTATGAAAATGTGCTCTACGTCAACCATACCTTCACTAACACTAGAAACAACAACTGTACGTATAATATCAGAAACAGGTTCATTGGTTTCTCTCTTTTTACCAGACCTGAACACACGTGCATAATGCCCTTTGATACCACAATTATTACAAATATTGTCCTTAGCAAAACATTGAGGAAAATTGGAAGTGTGAAAGAAACTCCCACATCTAAAACAACGCATTTTTTGATTGGTGAAAGAACGTTGTTGACGAGAATCACGTTCTTTGGAAATAGTGGATTCTCTGGAGGAAAAAGGACGAGTTTCAAAAGAACTTTTTTGGAAAGATGGATTCTTTTGAGAAGGTTTACTCTTAGGTCCAACACTAACTTTAGCCACTTCCTCATGACATTCAGTGAATTCATCTTCTTCTAGCATATGTAGAGTCAGGAGTTTTCTTTTTATTATCGCTAACAGTTTGACTCTCATCTTCTTTATTCTTTCTTATTTCTTTGACCCATGTAGAGGTGTTCTCCATACCCTCTACAATAGCTAATGCCTCTTTCAACGAAGGATTTTTTGACGATATTTTTTCTTGCACCCTAGAACTGTTCGTGCATCGAACAAGTTGATCTCTAACAAGAGATTCAGAAAGATCACCAAAATCACAAGTGCGTGAGAGAGTTTTCAAAGCAGCGACATATGTTCCAACACGTTCACGAGAGCCTTGAACACGAGTAAAAAATCTATGTTGTTGTAAAACAACATTTATCCTTGGACCAAAATACTGTTCTAACATAGTCATAGACATCTCAAAAACATCTGCAGGTTCACCATCAGCTCCACCCACAGGTATACCGTCCATACTATCATACGTATGTCTACCTTCAACACCCAAATTGTGTAACAAAATAGCTTGTTTTCTGACTGCTGAACATTTCTCTCCCCCAATAGCAACCAAATACGAATCAAACAAGTTCCTCCATCTCTTCCAAGGAAGAATGGGTTCACCCTCCTCTGAAAGAAAAGGAGGTGGCTGTGACATGCTAGAAGTAGTAGCCATTATGAAAATAGACCAAAATACAGGAAGTCTTTGTAAAATAACAGTGAAAAG
The DNA here is from genome assembly GCF_964263255.1 of Lissotriton vulgaris. Lineage (NCBI taxonomy): Eukaryota > Metazoa > Chordata > Amphibia > Caudata > Salamandridae > Lissotriton > Lissotriton vulgaris. The sequence continues at coordinate 1,115,215,335 of NC_141687.1, forward strand.
TATTATGGCTTAGATGAGGAAAGAAAAAGAAAATAATGAACTATGATGAAATATGTAAGATCTAATATCTAAGTTATGAATAGTGAATACAATACCTAAGTGCAGAATAATAAGTAGTTCAAACTTACCACTTCACAGCTGCTAACTGAATAATAAGGCAAAGAATGTGCTGTTGTGCACATCAATAATGAAAATAGACAAAACAAAGTTTTACTACGGTGTATCAGGCTGCTGTGCGCATCAGCGTGGTAATCTGATGATTAATAGTTAAAATGCGCTGCCGTGCGCATCGGCGTAGTCAAATCCGTTGTGAAAGTAGACAATATGCGCTGCTGTGCGCATCGGCGTGGTTGCCAGGGAAATCCAAGATGGCCGCTGCGTGGTGACGTCACGCGTAGGACGTCAAACGTCAGACGTCAAAGGTCAGAACTCAAGCTGCCGGAGTGAAGAGCCAAGACTTGTGCAATGGTGCACACGCTACAGGGTGCACTCGCGCAATGGCACACGCTCAACTTAGGCTGCCAGAGCGAGGAAGAGAATGAGAAAGCTGACGGCACTCGTGGAATGACACGCGAAGCTGGGACACGCGATGGCACACGCAATGTCGTTCAAACAATAACAAAGGTAACGGTAAGCCTCGAGGAGAGGGAATTACCTTTGACAGTACCTGTTTTTTGCAATATTGTAAGTTCTCTGTTGAAGCCGAAGTCAGCAAAAATGCACAGCAAAGCCTCCCAATGTAGAATAAAAATGTGGTTTCAATAGCAGTGCAAAAAAAAAAAACGATGAGAAAGACAGTCAGCCAAATCAGTCTGCAAAGTCCTTGGCAATCCAATCCAAGAAAGGCAATAAAGTAAGTCTGTAGAATAAAGATCCAAATGATGGAAACCAAGTCCAAAATAATTATACTGTGTCCAGTGTGTCCAATGTAATCCAATAGCCAAAAAAAAATGAAAAAAAATTGAGAAATCCAAGTCCAAAACAAAATTCCAAGAGTAGGGGAGTTGATGGTTGTAGGTGCTTGCCCCCAATCAAGCCTTGACCCTCGTCGCCAGTGATAAAAGCTCTAAACAGGATAAGTTGTAGAAGGAGCATTATTGGTACAACCATCAACAAGAGATCACAGCAACTGACTCTTCAGGAGAAAACATAACATTCTCATAATGATGTCAAGAAGGCAGAGCTGGTAAAGTTCCATTAAAGGGACAGTAACCACAAAACGTGTTTAAGGTGCTGTTGGTTCTTTGACTTGGTGACAGTGACAGAGACTATTACCAATGATCTACAATTTCACACCACAAGTGTTAAAAGAGTAATATCGCAGTTTTGTTCTAAAAATTCAAAAGGATACATATCTCTCTGTCAGAATTTGAAAATATGGGGTCTCATTCACAAGATTTGGCATATAGGAGCACTGCAAGTCTTTTCGCTGCACTGCCCTATGGCAAATTGAAAGGGCAGAAATGCACCGTATTAATGAAATACAGTGCATTTTTGTCCTTTCTGGCTGCACCTACGCACAAATTGGTGCCTAGAACCAACACAAGCACCTTTGCACCATGGCACAAGGGTGTCTGCGTTGTTGGTTCAATAGTTTTTGTGCAGTAAGGGGCACCTTCCTGCACAAAAACAATAAATTTGCCTCCCCTGGGGAGGCATACAGTTCTGCCGCATTCCCAGATTTATAGTATGTTGTAAATCTGGGAATGTGTCAAATACGATTGCCGTTGAGTGGGAAAATCCACCGCTACACCCATAGCACGCCTTCTCCATGCAGTGTGAGACAACGCAGGGACTTGTGCTGCTGTGCCTTACACAATATCTACGAGGCCATGAAAAGCCATGCAGTGTAGATTTCTGGGCCCTCGTAGATATGGGTAACCCAGTGCACTGCCAAAATGTCAAGAAAAGTGACGCTCTGGCAGCACACTGGACATGTGAATTAGCCCTTCAGTGTGAGGATCTGCTTAACACATTGTCTAACAAAACAGTAAAGTCTTCTCTTACCACATACCTTGAGCAAGAAAATCCAACAAATTAATGTGGAGACTAGTAAGTCAGAGGTCGAAAAAAGATACCCTTAAAAAGCCGTGAATTTAACTTTTATCCAGGACTTTCGTTGGGGTTTCTAAAATATGCACTATTAGAAGTATCTTTTTTGGTTTATTGATCAATTTTTTTAAGAGTTATAATATTATACATCATAAACAACTTAGGGGTATATTTACAAGCCCATATCGCACCAGGCACATCACTTTTAGTGACGCTTCAGTGGGGACATGTGCTTCCATATTGTACATACTATGGTGGGGATGGACAGGTAAGCACTCCTTGGTCTCTCAGTTCTAGGTAATCATGCTTAACCCACAGAAGTCTGCCAGCTACTGCCGATCCATCTTAGGCCAATTCTCATCAGGCCACAGTTCCACTATCAGTCTAAGACGTCATGCGTAAGAGTAGTGTAAAATATTAGGACAGGCTATTCTTCCACGTCCACGTGGTGCAATTGGTGATTTTGTACTTGTTTGGGGCCAGCTCCCACACAGATGAAGTCTATTATCTTTCCTTTTTAACTTCTTTTAGCTCTTTGATGGGGAAGGGTGAGTGCAGCATTTAAAAGCGTAATCTAGGTACCACATTCATTTTGATTACATTAATTATGCCTACTCATTAGATATAAGGAATATATAAGCTCCTAAAATCTACATTACCTTGATTTCTTGATACTTGCCAGTTAGCTGCCATTTATCCATCCAAATTGGTAGTGAGATCCAGTCTCAGATATGTGAGTGAATGTTTCTCCCAGTGAAGGGCACATATTTCACCAATCTTCTGTTTCTCTGACTTTAAATTTTGAACTCTGAGACATCTTCAAACTTTAACAACTCTTCTTCAATTGCCACCAACAAGTGTAGTCGGTCTAATAATGAAAGCATCACAACATCTATGTGTACGCAGATATAGTGCTCATCCCAGCCAAAGTTAACCTATTTTCTATCACTATTCACTGGCGGTTCAGCAAAGAGGAGAGGGGTGAAATGGCATTCCTGTCTTGTTCCCAACAATAAACACAAAGAAGTGAGGCACTTGCCATATACCCTAAATATTGCTTGTGTTAGGTTTTGGCACTGCCTCAGTTTTACAAGTACTTGTAAATCTTAGGCAACATCTAATAACAATGGGGTTTGCGGTGCAACACCCACTGAAACACCCATTGCATGCCCCTTTCACACAGATATTTGCGTAAAAGAGTACCATATTTATAAAGTGGAATTAAGCCACAAAAAGTGGCTTAACGCAACTTTGAAAATATGGTGCAGGGCATTGCTCCACCAGGACATAAAAAAAGTGACTTTCCAATTGCGCAATCGCCTTGTAAATATGCACACATGTTCTTCCACAATACCACCTTTGCTGCAACAGAAACCCCTATTTTTCTTTCCGCCTTTGAGTGCTTCCAGTTGAATGTTCATTGTACGCATCTATCGAAGTGGTCCATATCTCGGCACTGGCAATGGGGTCACCTGACAGAGAGCTCATTACATTGAAGATGTTCGACCCAAGCTGTTGGGGCACACAGTGGGTGGGATTTTTTACAATGGCACCACCATCCAAGGCGGTACTCATTTCGAGGTGTCCAAGGGCGTCTTACAAATGAACACTTATTACATTGTATGTGCCCAGTGGTGCTTCCCATTGCAACCTCAGTACATTGGTGATGCCTAGTGAAGCATTTGAGGGACTATTCATTACACTGTTCGAGACAATAGTATAAACTGATGGAGGAATCAATTAATCACAAATTTGCTAGCCAATGAAGTTAGAAGCCCTTCAAAATTGTGACACTGAAGGTATTTTTCCTCAAACCGTCAGCAGTCTTGGTGGCACAACATGTTTAAGGTGCTGTTGGTTCTTTGACTTGGTGACAGTCACAGAGACTATTACCAATGATCTACAATTTCACACCACAAGTGTTAAAAGTGTAATATCGCAGTTTTGTTCTAAAAATTCAAAAGGATACATATCTCTCTGTCAGAATTTGAAAACTATGGGGTCTCATTCACAAGATTTGGCATATAGGAGCACTGCAAGTCTTTTCGCTGCACTGCCCTATGGCAAATTGAAAGGGCAGAAATGCACCATATTAATGAAATACAGTGCATTTTTGTCCTTTCTGGCTGCACCTACGCACAAATTGGTGCCTAGAACCAACACAAGCACCTTTGCACCATGGCACAAGGGTGTCTCCGTTGTTGGTACAATAGTTTTTGTGCAGTAAGGGGCACCTTCCTGCACAAAAACAATAAATTTGCCTCCCCTGGGGAGGCATACAGTTCTGCCGCATTCCCAGATTTATACTATGTTGTAAATCTGGGAATGTGTCAAATACGATTGCCGTTGAGTGGGAAAATCCACCACTACACCCATAGCACGCCTTCTCCATGCAGTGTGAGACAAAGCAGGGACTTGTGCTGCTGTGCCTTACACAATATCTACGAGGCCATGAAAAGCCATGCAGTGTAGTTTTCTGGGCCCTCGTAGATATGGGTAACCCAGTGCACTGCCAAAATGTCAAGAAAAGTGACGCTCTGGCAGCACACTGGACATGTGAATTAGCCCTTCAGTGTGAGGATCTGCTTAACACATTGTCTAACAAAACAGTAAAGTCTTCTCTTACCACATACCTTGAGAAAGAAAATCCAACAAATGAATGTGGAGACTAGTAAGTCAGAGGTCGAAAAAAGATACCCTTACAAAGCCGTGAATTCAACTTTTATCCAGGACTTTCGTTGGGGTTTCTAAAATATGCACTATTAGAAGTATCTTTTTTGGTTTATTGATCAATTTTTTTAAGAGTTATAATATTATACATCATAAACAACTTAGGGGTATATTTACAAGCCCATATCACACCAGGCACATCACTTTTAGTGACGCTTCTGTGGGGACATGTGCTTCCATATTGTACATACTATGGTGGGGATGGACAGGTAAGCACTCCTTGGTCTCTCAGTTCTAGGTAATCATGCTTAACCCACAGAAGTCTGCCAGCTACTGCCGATCCATCATAGGCCACTTCTCATCAGGCCACCCTTCCACTATCAGTCTAAGACGTCATGCGTAAGAGTAGTGTAAAATATTAGGACAGGCTATTCTTCCACGTCCACGTGGTGCAATTGGTGATTTTGTACTTGTTTGGGACCAGCTCCCACACAGATGAAGTCTATTATCTTTCCTTTTTAACTTCCTATAGCTCTTTGATGGGGAAGGGTGAGTGCAGCATTTAAAAGCGTAATCTAGGTACCACATTCATTTTGATTCCATTAATTATGCCTACTCATTAGATATAAGGAATATATAAGTTCCTAAAATCTACATTAACTTGATTTCTTGATACTTGCCAGTTAGCTGCCATTTATCCATCCAAATTGGTAGTGAGGTCCAGTCTCAGATATGTGAGTGAATGTTTCTCCCAGTGAAGGGCACATATTTCACCAATCTTCTGTTTCTCTGACTTTAAATTTTGAACTCTGAGACATCTTCAAACTTTAACAACTCTTCTTCAATTGCCACTAACAAGTGTAGTCGGTCTAATAATGAAAGCATCACAACATCTATGTGTACGCAGATATAGTGCTCATCCCAGCCAAAGTTAACCTATTTTATGAATCCCTCCTTCTATCACTATTCACTGGCGGTTCAGCAAAGAGGAGAGGGGTGAAAAGGCATTCCTGTCTTGTTCCCAACAATAAACACAAAGAAGTGAGGCACTTGCCATATACCCTAAATATTGCTTCCAGACATGCTTCCAGACGCCTGTACTTGCCATAAGGGGAACGGCTTGGGTGCCTTCCTGAAACGCCGCAAGGGGAACGGCTCCACGCTCTCATCCACTGCCATCAGGGGAACAGCCTACAACTACCAGCAGTCCCTGCTTGGCGCTGTGGAGCAGCATCACACCAGTGCCTCCAGCCCCATCATAAGCGCTGCTGCACTCCCCCATCCTTGCCCGTCATCACCAGGAAGAGGCAGGGCAGGGCCATCCTCCTTTCATCTGCCACCAAGGGTTTCTGTGCAGGCATAGGAGTCTGCTTGCAGGTACTGTTAACTTTCTGGTGTTACTGTCAGATTAGGCGGCTGGTAGCTAAGGCGCCGTGTTGATATTTGCATATAACCAACGTACTTTGCTTTGATGGACAAGGCGTGATTACACCTCTTTTACAGTAAACCTGGCCCAGTTAGATATATGGGCCTAAGACTTTGCCCTCTGAGTCAGGATTCTGTACCGCACTTTGCATTTTAGTGTCACTAAACTGATTAATTGGTTTTATAGATGTTGCTGTTAATTATTGGATAAGCACTTAGCACTTTTTGAGTATACTAATAAGTTTTTGAGGAGTTTTTACATTTGTTATTTTATCAATTAGTGTCCTAGTACTGGCTTGTATTTTGCACATTGTATATTGTATATTGCACTAGGCAATTTGCCTTTAAAAGCGGATTTGCACTTTATCAGAGACCTTTGTAATTAATTCAGTGAGTCCAGAGGTTGTCAACCATGAATAAGCGGAAACCAAACTTGGGAAAAAGTGTGGCTGGAACTCTAGATGCCTTCATATTGAGGGCAGAATCTGCCCTCATTCATGAAATAAAATTGACTGAACAAAGGTTATCCCTTGAGCCCCACTCCCTGCAAGGGAGACTTTCCCTAACCCCTGTATTCCCTGACTCCCTGGTGGTTCTCAACCAGGCTGTATCCCCATCCCAGTTGAGTCCCTCCCCATCTGTTGCCCCAGTTACAGTGATAAACTCTGTTTCTTGCTCATCTATGGAGCAAGAACCTACGCCTGTGAAATCTAAAGCCACAACTAGAGGGCAGAAAGCAAAACTGAAATCAAATTGAACCAACTAATCACCCTCTATAAAACGAAAGGGCCGAAAGGTGTATGAAATCGAATAAATCTACACAGGGCATATCTGGTGGGAAAGCATTATCTGTCCCTTCCACGAGTGCCTGTAAAGAGGGAAACTCACCTCTATGATTCAGACTATGGTAGAGCAGTTAATTGACAGTACCCAGGAGTGGCATTTCTGGACAAGGCTTGAAACTATGTTATCCACCTTACTAGATCCTATGTTTCGAAAAATAAGCTCAGTAGAAGCTAGGCTAGCTAAACTAGAAGGGCTAATCAGTTGCAACCTGCCAGTTATTCCGGCAGTTAGTACATCCACAAACAAAGAAGATACAGCCACGGGGGCAAAAGAGATGGGTGGGATGGAGCAGGGGTCAGGCCTACTGTGAGGCTTTCAGTAAATAGTGAGGTGATAGACAAGAATAGTCTTAATAGCATCAGGCCCAGTAGTACAGATACACTGGTAATTATACACCAGTCCTCTATAACAGCAGGGTCCCCTGCACCTCACAGGGAAAGGAGGCTAGAGGGTAGCTACCCCCAGTTAACGAGTCTCCCAATCATCGACCTTCCAACCGAATCTACCCCATATGTAGTGGTTTTGGGGAGTGTAGCCCCTCTCCCCAATGGGGTGAATGAAGACTAAGAGCAGTTGATAAATAAATTAAATCATTGGTTCACACACAATACCACCCTGGGCCTCTGTGTATCCAAAAACATTCTTATGGCACGCAGGGTAAGCTGGATTGGGAGCTCATGTAAACTGGGTACAGGTGATTGCGTTATCGTAAATTTTTGTAACCCTTTCACTGCTGGCCGTATTTTATCAAGGGACATTAGTCTCACTCCCTTAAGAGTATCTGTTATCAAGGCTTTACCTCTGGGCTATTTTTATAAGCCAGCCACTCACAGGGACACGTCTGAAAATGGCTCCAGGGTACCCTATTGAGGAGGTTGGTTAAACAAACTAGCTCCTAGACAACAGCCTATTTCCATGGCTTACCCAGCTCTTGAATCAAAGGGTTAGCCTGGTACCACCCGCACATTGGTGTTAGACAATAGATTTTCAGCTCTATCTGGATTGAAGAATTGAGATTGACTGAAGGTCCCTATACCTTCTGGGCCAGAACCAGTTACACTTCTCCAATCTCCAGGGGTGGCAGCTGTGAGGCACCCAGTTGTGAGGCCTAACAATTTCCTACCTTGGAATATTGCAGGGTTGGCCAACAAGCTTCAAGATCCACGGTGGGTATATTATGTGAAGCAATATACTGTAATTAGCCTCCAAGAAACGTGGTTAGTGGACTGCGATTTATTTTTTGAAGGCTATAAGGCCTTCTTTGTCCCGGTGACTTTATCAGTGAGTGGAAGACCAAAGGGTGGTCTAGTTATATATATTTCTGTGGCTTTTGACTGTAAGTTGCAGGTGATGCCAACCACACACCGGGGAATTCTTGCATTGACAGCCAAAATGGGGGATACCAGATGGGGAATTGTCAATTTTTACAATTCAGTGGCTTGACCGTATGAGGCTTGCAATATCACTATCCTGCGAGTGACTATTAAACAATTTATGAGCCCTAGCTTTCATAACCTTCTGGTTTCTGGTGATTTTAACATACACCCCTGTGGTAATCCATCAACAACCTGTATTTCAGAGCTGGGCTGCACCCGTATGAAGGCTTTTCATTTCGAACATCACCCTCAATAGGAACTGTTGAAGAATACGTTAAATGAATTAGATATGGTGGTTACGATGTCCTTAACTGACGCACATACTAAGTTTTCTGTGCCAACGTTTAAAGGGCGTGGCAGAGAATCATTTATTGATTATATTGTAATTTCTTTTTTTTTTGCAATCCTCTTTCAGTGGTTTAAATATTGCAGAAAGTGAATTCAGTGACCACAATCCTTTAACAATTCACATGATGGGCCCACTATCAGCAAAAATTGGGGATGCTTCAAACACGGGTACTCTGAGACCGACAGACGGAAAGCGTAGACTAAAATGGTCCCAGGTGTCCCCAAACAGATTCTATAATAAGGTGAAAGCATCTTGTGCCCATGAATTGACAGTATGTATATCTGAGAGGACCCACCCCTAATGAGATTCTTGGTGCATATGAGTCATTAGCACAAACAGTGGGCGAATTGCTATGTGCTCCAGCCAGAGGAAACGTCCCACATGACCCCAGATGGTTTGATTCCCACTGCTCCAAAGCAGCTAAAATGATGAGGAAAGATTTGTCAGCTAAATCAAGAATTCAATCTGAGGTCGTAAGTAATACAAGTTAGCCCTGACTAAACGTAAGGGAGCCCTGAAGAAAGATGCCTGGAAGGCGCTGATTGATACTAGCACTCTTAGGAACAGTTTGAGGTTCAGGAGTGTTGTAAACAGATCCCTGTTTGATCAGGAAGGGGGGTCCTTGTTTCACACATTACAGAGGCGGTGTGGGTACTTCATTTTAAATCTATGTTTGACTGCCCGCCTGAGCACAATCGTGGAGGAATCCAGGACAGGACGGACAATGTGATACCTTTTGAAAGGGGTGAGATCCTGGAAGGTATTATTGGGCTATCTACCAATAAAGCTCCAGGTCCAGATGGCATCCCCCTGGACCTATTTAAGTCCGCCCCTTCGTTTTGGGCTCCTATACTAGAGTCAGTATTTAATGCTGAGACAAAGAATGTCTGTTTTCAGTCTTAGGCTTCTTCAATCATAGTCCCTGTCTTAAAAAGGGCGATAGAAACAGTAGCCACTGCTACAGACCAATTTTGCTTATTGACTCAGTGGTCAAAGTGGTGGGACGCATCCTCCTACAGAGATTATCAACTTGGGCTGATGAGCATAAGATTCTGTCGGATGTCCAGTATGGTTTCCGACCGGGACGCTCCACTGTTGCTCAGCATCTTAATCTAGTCATGATACTGAGCAAATACACTGTTGCTCGCCCCCGGAACTGTCCACCTTGCATTCATGGACTTGTCATCTGCTTTTGACTGTGTAAACAGGGACAAACTGTGGCTGTCCATAAGGGCAATGGGGGTGGAAAATAGCATTGTTAATTTTCTTGAGGACCTGCACTAATGTCAGGTTCTCACAAGACTTGCAGGTCACAAGGGACGGTGAGATCAAGAAGAGACTCCGGCAAGGCTGCATATTAGCACCTTTTTTATTTATTTTTTATATTAATTAACTAGATAGTGTACTGAGGGCCACAGGAGCTGATATCCCCTATGTAGGACGGCGGGATATTCTAGTCCTGCTCTATGCGGATGACGCCGTCCTAATATCCAGGACTGAAATGGGTTTACAAAACCTTTTAACTGCATTCTCGGGATTCATGACAGAACGGGACTTTATCTATTAATAATTCGAAATCTTATGTCATGAAAGTGGGGAAACAAATGAAAAAGAGTTTTCAGTTCAGTGTTGGCAATGCTATGATCCCCTTCACAAATGAATGTTCCTATTTAGGGGCTCGTCCTTTTGAGTTCTTCACACATGCAGTCAGCAAGGAGGACTGTCATTTGGGAAAAGCTATCCCATTGTTGTACATGCTGGAGCACCAACTGAAGGAGGTGTGTTCTGTGTTTGAAAAAGATGAAAAAAAACAAGACCCTTTTGTTCTGGCTGAGAAATTATTAGAGCACCTACAAGGTGATGAACGTCTTAAAATGATCCAGTCAAACCAGCATTACATTTGTGCTACTATTCTGGATCCACGCTACAAAAAGGCACTGGCAGGCCAAGCATTCTTTCCTTTTGCTGATGAAGATGTTACAAAGTACAAACAGTGGATAGAGAACGGCAGCAAATTGAAGGAGAAGGCAGGACATCAGCATCAGCAGGCCATCCCCAGTCAAAACAATCCACTTCTGCACCTGTGGCTGCGGCACAAGTGACCTCTCAGCCGTTAAAGAGACCGGCAACCGGATCATCTGCACCACCAGACACAACAGTAACATTGGAGGCTGAAGAGGATTGGCTAGCTCGGCTTGGGTTTGGTTCTCAAAAGGTCACAGCAACAGCTAAGCAAAGTGGAGGAACCTTGGAGGAGAACCTTGATTCGATGGTCAAGGACTATCTGAATGACTCAACAGAGGTCTATGTTAATGCTGACCCATTGGCGTATTGGCATGGGAAAAAGAATTGTGGCCACAGCTCACCAACCTGGCTTTAAACTACTTGTCTTGCCCACTCGCAAGCGTGTCTTCTGAACGTGTTTTCAGTGCTGCTGGTGGCATTGTAACTTCCAAACGGAGCCGCCTCTCGCCCAAAAATGTGGAGAGGTTAACAATGATCAAGATGAATCAGCACCTCATACCACCAGATTTCAGAGTACGAGAAAGCGCGCCGGATGAAGACGAGGTGGCCAGCAACATAGATGAGGGAATTTCTTCTCTGTCAGGTGACACTGAGCTCACCCTGCCTGAATTCACAGAGTATGATGACAAAGCCTTATTCTCATTCATGGACCGTGATACCGAGCCCTGAAAATGAGACAACGAATCAATAACTTTCTTTTTCGTCCTTATTCACTTTTATTCCTGTGTGTCTGTCTTTCTTTGTTGTGCACAGTTAATATAATTCAAACTTTAATCATATAATCACAAAAACAAGCCCATCAGCAGAACTGTCTTCACTTGTTTGCTAATTGATTTGAAGGTGCCGCAGTCTGCATTCCTCAGGTTCACAAGTTCAGAAGAACATGCTCCTCTATCCTCCTCCTCCAGACTCCTATTTCCATCAAAGCAGAGGGCTGGTTTACGCCCAATGAAGAAAGACTCAGCACTTGTGGGGGTGTTGTTCTACCTCTTTGCAGGTGAGTTGACGGCTCTGGGGCCATTGCTGGGAAGCTCTAATACCGGATAAAAGTGGTCTGGACCAAATCCGAGGTGGAAATTTTTTTGTGTTTTTGCTGACTTGCTTGCCTTTGAGGTGCTCTTAGGGGGGGTTCCGTCTGTTTGTGGGTGAGTTTGGGGGTCTGTGAGCACTGCTGGGACACTCTAATCTTGATTGCATTTGCTTTTCAGCAAATCCGTGGTGGAAAACCGGACTTATGGCCTAGCTACGCAGCGCGTTTGGACCGAAGGCCGAGAAATATTGTAAGTAGGAGATGTTGCTTTTGGCCTGTTTGGGGTTGTTATGCTTTTTGGCGGGTCTTGGGCCATTCCTGGGAAGGTCTATTACCGGGTAGAAGTGGTTGGGACAAAATCCACGGCGATTTTTTTTGTGCTATTTCGGACATTTTGCTCAATGTAGCGCTCTCGGGGGCCTGTTTGGGGGGCTTCCTGGTGTTTGTGGGTGGGTTTCGGGGTCTGTGAGCACTGCTGGGACACTATAATCTTGATTGCATTTGCTTTTCAGGAAATCCGTGGTGGCAAACTGGACTTATGGCCTAGCTACGCAGCGCGTTTGGACCTAAGGCCGAGAAATATTGTAAGTAGGAGATGTTGCTTTTGGCCTGTTTAGGGGTGTTATGCTTTTTGGCGGGTGGGTTGGCGGGTCTTGGGCCATTCCTGGGAAGGTCTAATACCGGGTAGAAGTGGTTGGGACAAAATCCACGCCGATTTTGTTTTTGCTAATTCTGACATTTTGCTCAATGTAGCGTTTTCGGGGGCCTGTTTGGGGGGCTTCCTGGTGTTTGTGGGTGGGTTTCGGGGTCTGGGAGCACTGCTGGCTATGGATACTTTACTTTGCAAGAGGTTTGAAGCAAATCCATTGTGGCAGAGGGGAGTTAGGGCCTAGCTGCAGAGCGCGCGCGGAGTGATTTGGGAAATTTGGGAAAAAATGACTAAGTCCCCATTTTTGTACTTTTGCTCTTTGGCTGTTTGGGGGTCTTCTACTCGTTTTCTCCTGGGTTAACGGCTCTGGGGCCATTGCTGGGAAGCTCTAATACCGGATAAAAGTGGTGTGGACCAAATCCGAGGCGGATTTTTTTTGTGTTTTTGCTGACTTGCTTGCATTTGAGGTGCTCTTAGGGGGTGTTCCCTCTGTTTATGGGTGAGTTTCGGGGTTTGTGAGCACTGCTGGGACACTCTAATCTTGATTGCATTTGCTTTTCAGGAAATCCGTGGTGGCAAACCGGACCTATGGCCTAGCTACGCAGCGCGTTTGGTGGCAATGGTGACCCCGACGTCCGCCTGTCGCAAAAAGAGGCGTACCTCATAATGAAGTTTGATACATCCAACTCCGGCTTGAACGAAATGTCTGAAACTACCAGCCTATGAACTGATGTCGATCTTTCCGGCTGAGCTTGGCTGTGTTGCAACCCTGAACTGCCTTTATTTTCACTAATTTCAAATCTTTGTTTGTCTGCTCAACCTTTCTTTTCTGGCGCGTTGAGGCAACCGGGGATGGGATTATAGAGTCTTGGGGTACCAGATTTGTGAATATGTTTCATTTTAATGCCCAGGACTGATGTTGTTAATATGCCCTGCAAATGTCTGTTAGACGAACCACCTATGATAACAGTATTGTCTCTGTGTAGATCATGTAATCATGAATGAGACCGAAGATTTCCGATTTTGTGTTACTGATGTCGAGCTGTTCCCAACACTGTCGTGTTAATCTCTATGTATTTTGCCACATGCCACATGCCTTTGAACTTTCACAATTATCTCCTCTTGTACCACTATGAGCCTGGTTATTTTAACTAAATCTACCAGCATCCTCTTGGAGCCCTCCCCCTGACACACCCACTAGCCTCCTGACCCGGTGGTTTTTAAGTATCTCGATAGAGCGCCGCGCTTTACTGATAGACTGAACTTCTTTCCGAAACAATGGAGTGATTCATCTCACACAAGTAAGTGTCTCGCGCACACGGTGTGCGTGTTCCTGTGCCGCTAGCGTTCGGCAGGTAGCGCCCGAGTCCGTTATTAAATAAAGTATTCACTCTCTTTGCAACAGGTCCCGGTGAAACTAATAAATCGCCTGCCGGCTTGAATTTGGCTCTTTGATCAGGCTCCCTTAACCGTCTGTTGTGAATCCAGGTAGGACTCCTCCCCCTTGGGTCCGTAGTTGTGACTTGTGGGTCCGCACACTTGTTCAAGTTTCGCTAACTCTGGGAATTCTTCTTTTGTGGTCTCTCCCAGCCTTTAACACATGCGCTGCAATATATGAGCTGTTTCCAACCTTGATTGTGCACCGCTTGGCGGGCATTACATCTCCAGTTTACCTCTGGGTGAAGTACAGGTATGATTCGCAATTTTCTATGGCCTCGCACTACCGCTCTGATTATCCCAGATTTTCCCGGTTTGCCACTGCGCTAAGCCCATTCTTATATATGTTGTTTCAGAATTTACTGTCCGTTGAGATTGACCGACACCACGGCAATTCCTATGCCCTTGTGCAGGTAACTATTTTCCCCTTTCCCGGAGCCAGAGTAAATTGTTACAGTACTATGATAGACAATTTTGACACCCACTCTGTATATCTTTACAGACTCACGGTTCCCAGTCCCTGTCCTGAAGAGAACCTTTAACACCTTGGTTCGAAACGCGTCGTCACTTCCACCCTGTGGCAATCTCTAAGGGTGCCCCTAGGATAGAATTCATTTGATTACTTTGGATCCTAGTTGTGCAACCCGATACAAACATTTAACCACAGGCTTTGGTAGACAGGCAGGCACTTCATTCCATCTCCTCCGCCTGTCCCTTGGTTTCATAGTCCTATGGACTGGTCGCACATTTGCTTCATGCACTATTTTTTGCACTGTACATAATTGCAATTTATGTTGATCACTGAATTTTGTATTGTTTTTGGTGTGTCATGCTTACTTGTTTTGCTTGATTCATTGTTGTAAGTATTGTATATTTGTAAACTTGTATATTTGTAGATATTGTAACCACGAATCCACTGCCGTAACAGTTTTTTGTTTGTGCTTGTGTCTTTGAATCTTTGATAACTTGAGTCAAAAAGAAAATAAATTTGCTTTGGGATTCAAACCCTGTGGTCATGTGGTACATATTGACTACGTGTCTGGAATATGTTTTGTTAACTTTCCTGTCCAGCCACCTTGTTCTGTTTTCCCTGTTGTTGAGATCCGGGCTGGGCAGACGTAGGATCCAAAACCTTTACTGTTCCACAGTTTTGTGACGTAGCGGCAGCACAAAAGAGGTGCAATGGTGCGGTGTATATTAACAACTTGACGCATATGGGAGATGCCTCACGTTGCAAAGCCCTGCGCCATCAGGGGGGTTCCGGCGCAAGGGAGGGCGTTCCGGCGCAGGAACGCATCCTAAAAGTGGCTGAGGGAAATCTACAAGATTTCAATCACTCACTTTAACGACAATGATGCGTGACTCAAACCCTGCGCCTGCTTGAAGCAGACGTACGGCTTGATGCAGCATTGGGGAGATAGGGCACCATAGAGCATTGATGGAGCTGGGCCATTGTTGCGATGCAACTCCAGCAATGCACCGCCTTTACGACACAGATGCGTAACGCTTTGGTGAAGTTTTGGGCCCATGGTGCGCCGCATTGTAAATACGGCGCACCATGGGTGATGGTGGCGTGGCGCACAATTACTGGCGCATCCCTGCTACTTTGCAGGGATGCAGCGGTAATTAAAAATCTGAACCTTAGTGTGTAGCATTACGCAGTTCTTTAAACTACACTCATACATAATTTCACAGGCCAATGAAATGAACACAAAATCGAAAACAAATAAGCATAGTAGCCACACTACTGAGAAGGAGAGCAGTGCACCTGAAATGCACAGAAGATTTTGAAATATAAATTACCTACAATGTAATGAGCAGCATTATTGCTCTTGGTAAAAAACAAAAATTTGCAATATAATAACACAGCAGGAGAAAACGGAGTAGTAAAGAAATAGCTACTACTACTCACCGAGCCTGGGGATCTCAAGGCCAAGCAGGTCGAGCAGATCTCATTCACGGGTCAGAACATCCGTCCAGCGGTGGGTGGCCTGGTTGTAGGTGCGCCAGACCCAAGAGTGGTGGTACATGGCCCGGCACACCTTATCCCACCGCTTCCGGCGCTCCCGGATCCCGTACCCGACACCGATCCTGCCGCCTGCCATGATGGTCCTGGGGAGGCGGCGCTTAACATAAAAAATGAGTGCGCCCACCTCCTCCAGGCTAAAGATCTCCCTGGGTATGACCTGCTCCCCCCTCAAACGCCCGCACGGGAGCCGGGCACGGGGTGCGGGACCCTTCCCCTTCTCAGGATGCTTCCCGGCTCCCTTCACCATGGTCTAGGCGGAAAGGAATAAAGAAAATAGAATAGGGAAGAGAAGAAAAGAAAATAGTTTAAAAAAGTAGTTTAAAATTAACCAAAAGTAGCAGTAAACACAAAAATATAGGGCTAGAAAAATAGAGGGATAGATAATAAGTAAAATAGATCAAAAAACTTCAAACAAGCAAAGGATGGCAGAGATTTAGAGAGGATACAAAGAGCATGCCCAGAACCATAGCAATGAATGAGAAACAAGATGGCCGCGCCCGTTCAAGACCGCGCGGGTACGTTCGCGCGAGATTTTCCTCGCGAAATTGTACTGGCGAGCTGCACACTTTGCGAGATTACACTTCGTACCTGGAAAAGGAAATACGTCATGCAAACAAGATGGCCGCGCCCTTGAACGACCTCGAGGGTAAGTTCGCGCCTTGCGCTACAAGCGGCTCGCGAAAACGCACAAAACCTTGCGAACTAACACGCCGCAAAAAAAGAAATCGCATATTCGCACGAATTCGCGGCTTCCGAATCCGATCTCGCGCATGTTCGCGCACCGCGAATCCCGCGAAATTGCAGAAAAACGAGTTTTGCAAAACTGAAAGCACTCGGCAGGTGCAAGAGTTCAAACTCATCATTAGTACCCATTCCCTGTAGTGCTTCCTGACTGGGGCCCCTCCAGAGTTCAGTTGCTAGTTGCAACAATTGTATGACCCTGCTCTGACCCTCACAGCAGGCTCATAGAATAGCTACAAGTAGGCCACAAAGGTCCTGGAAAAAAAATTGCACTGCAACTGAAAGCAAATTACTGATAAGGAAGCAGGTGCCAGACCTGGAATTTTAAAACAGTGACACGTTAATAAACTAACCCCAAATTAATTCATGTTAGTTGAAGCAGGGCAGGTGTGCTTGCTTTTCCCCCCCATAATCTACAGTGATGATGAACCAGAGGGTGGCATTGATGTAACAGAGGGTGGCATGGGTGAAACAGAGGGTGGCAGTGGTGAAACAGAGGGTGCTGGGAACCTGTGATGATGAACTAGACGTAGAAACAACATAGTCGCGACCGTTGCGAGCCGACAAGTAAGTTCGCAATTGCGAACTAGTACCAAACCCTCGCGAATAAGAGTAGGAGCTGTGTCCCAAGACTTCAGATCATCCTGAACTTGACTTGAAACTAAGAATAAAACTGGACTTCGACATTCTGCTGCACAGAAGACTGAAGAGCATCTCCCTTGTGGCCAAGGAGTGACCACCCTGTGAATACAGGCACCATCCAGCAACTCGACTTCTGCTTTGCCGCCACCTCCCGCCGGAGCCCGAGCCCAGAGCTTGACGAGACACAGACTCCCAGACATTTCAGAGCTCGATCTACAGTCCCTGAAAAGAAGAGACCCGTGGAGGCACCGAGAGATGTGGGAATGGCCATCTCGAAAGACTCACGAGAAGCTGACTGCGCAGCACCCGAGGCACACTTGATGCTGTGCTTTGGGGTTTGAAAAGCCCCACCACCGAGCAGCATCTGCACCAAAGATCAGCCCCCAAGCATCTCCACAATGTGCGTGGGGCCCTTTTGCATTTTGCCACTCAATGCGCCATCTCGGTTACTGGCCCGTTGGCTAGTGGCCATCTTGGCGACGAAATCCAAAATAGACACCGCTGGTCTGGTTGCTCCAGACTGCCCTCGCTCCTGTAAAAAGGAGCACCCCCTCTGCCCTTGCTCTCTGACCTTGCTGGTCCGAGTGAGAAGCTTGCATCGTTTCCTGCATGGCTTGCATTAGCCAAGGCATGTTTGCTCTGATCAAGAAGCCAACACCGCCATCTGCTGGAGCCTTTGTGGGACAGCTCGTGACCAACGCCTGGACGTCCTCGACCTCTTCGTGTCCACGTGGCTGCAGAGACAATCTTCACTTCTTTGCCTGTTTGCACCCGACATCGCCTGGTTCCATCCTGGTTCCACTGTAGTCACTGGCTAGTGACTTTGAACATTGTCCCCTCTGCTTTCAGGTCTTCACCTCTTCAGATCCACCCTTGGATCTACCGGAACTCTCCACGACGACCCGCCTGCAGCATCTTCATCTACAGGCTCCATAGACCAGTGCGACGAAACCCGACACACTTTTAGACATATGCACCGCTTCTTGTGGGTGAGGTAACCCTGGCACTCCGGTGCTCCTGTGTAGCAATACACCTCTAGTGTCTATGTTCCAAGTTGCGAGGTTCTAGGTCATCCGGAAGGTTCCCCTTTCAGTAACTTTGTAACTTTTACACACCATTGACTTTGCATTGGTGCATGCGTGTGCTTTAAGCGCTGCACCCGAGTCCCGCGGGCCTTTCCCGACTTAGTCACGGCTAGTCCCGAACAGCTCCAGCGATTCCCCAGGCCCTAGGCCTACTTCCTTTTCGATTTGTGGTACTTATACCACTATTTTAGTATATGGTTAAGGTGGCCCCTAGGGCTCATCCATATTGTGCAAATTTTGTATATTTAAACTGTGTTTTGTTTTAACGCATTTTTTTCTGTGCTCATAAAGAGTATAGGGGATATTTGTAGTAAATAAATATATATATATATTTTCAATATATATCTGTGTGGTGTCCTTTCAATGGTATTCAAGGGGATTGTATAAGGTAAAACAGCTTGCTTCACATGCCTTTACAGAGTTTAGCCTAAGACTGCTTTGTCCACGCTATTAGGATAGCTGGTCTATAAGGTTGACTTACAACCAATCATCATAAGGGTTGCTTGGCATGCTACAAGGTGATCACTAGAACTAGTCAGCATCATATACCAGGCCAACTTCTCACATTGGTGAGCAGCGGTTGGGATTTGAGCTTGCTATTGTTTTACCATTGCAATCTTTGATAATATCATTTGAAAGATCATACAGGTACCAGCTAGGTACATATAAAACAAGACTAGTATACTTAAGTTCTACTGAACTTAGTTGTTGTAGAGTATAGGGAGTAGCACACCCTGACTACAACTACTAGATAGGTTTAGTAGGTAAGCACCAGTGCAGGTAGATTGCAACATATCCACCCACACTGGAGCAATGTCTGGAGCAGAGGGGTCCACTGGACCTGCCCCGGTTGAGAGTGACCCTCCAAAGGCACCATCCAAATTTGCTATGTTAAACTTTAAAGAACTGAGGGTGCTCGGTACCTTAAGAGGTCTCAAGACGGGTCCAACCCCTACCACAGACCACCTCAGAGAGCTTTTATACCAGTCTGAAGCTCTAAAGACCTCTAAAGCAGACCCCACAGGGAATGCTGAAGGAGGCTCTCCCACTGAAGATGATAATACTGACCCCCCCCCTGTCCCTGTTGTCCAGATAGATGAGGAAGACCAAGTCACTGGGGACACTCAGCCTGAGGAAGAAGAGGAGGAGGAGACAGAAGGGGAGAGCAGTGATTCTGATGATGGAAGAAATAGTCAGGTGCTAGCCAGAGGGCTTAGCATATCTAACTTAAGCCTATTTGGGACTGAGTCAGGGGTAAACCCACTCAGACCCCCAAGTGGACTTAACCCCAGGCAAAGGAGGAGGAGGAATCACTCAGGTGAATCCAATACCTCCCAAGCTTCTAGAGGCTCTCGTGGTCACTCCAGAAGGGGGATGACAAGCCCTCAGAGAAGGGAACATGAGGCCAACTTGAGAGAGGCTGAGCTTAGGATCCAGAAGCGAGAATTAGAAGCTGCCCTGGCCCAAGAGAAACTTTCTAGAGCAAGACAGC